>NC_143565.1:97610000-98810000 GCF_054136105.1 Typopeltis vanoorti
GACACACCAAAGCGACTAGTTGGCCATTAACGGTATCTGCATGCCTCCACCAGCTGATTTGTCTGTTTTTCCGGAGGACGCATTTAACAGACATTACGCTGCATTCACTACATAACTTCAACCTCCACATAATGTTAACCCACTCGAATGTCTAAAGCAAATTTAATGCGTGGAGAAATTACTGAAAAATTTAGCACATACATGTCCTCGCTAGCTATTACCATAAAACACGTTTCTTTTGAAGGGAAAATTGATTTTTTTTTTTTTTTTTTTTTTTTTTTTGTACAGAAGTATACACAAACAAATGAAATTCGTATTTTCGTACTTTATTTTCATTTATTTTTTATTTTTTTAATAGTATTCAGCTTAGGCTTGAATCATTAAAATGCTGAAATGAAACACTCAGTAGAAAATACTGAGTGTTAGCTGGTTTTAAAACAAAAGAACTTCTATAGCGACTGGGTCCGAAGTCCAGATTAGGAACGCTGAATGATTGAGGCCAGAGATCGCAGTTCATTACTCTCGGAGTAAGTACAGTACTACGTTTCTACATCATGAATATGTCCTGTTAGTTTTTCCTTTTTTTTTTTTTTTTCCCCTCCATTAGGATTGTAACTGTCATAACCATATATTCATGGTTGAATAGGAAAGCGAGGGGCAAATTGCATGGGGGCCCAAAATTAACAGTTTTCTTTATTATTATTAAAAAATAATAAACTACATAGACAGATATATAATGTATATTTATGAAAAACTTACGTTAATATAATATAATACGGGGAATTTTCATAATAAATCCCGACTACGTCTCAATATAAGGCTCTTTACGCCTTTGATATTTTTCAAGAGAAGACAAGCACAGTAATATGAGGTGTATTTTAAAAAATATGCCACTATGACTAATAAGAGCCTCTTCCGTCAACTAGTTATTACACGATGTTAGTCATTCTAATTCTCTTTAAGTGAGTTTAAGCAGCTCTTCCGTTTAACTGGGTAAGGCTACACAGTAAGCACGACCTACAGTTAAGAAGAGACGCAGGCTTACGTACTTAGAAGAAACACAAATAATTATGAGTAAATTCAAGGATAATGGGTGAAATGTTTTAAAATTTCGAAAACAGGAAAGGGAGATTAACAATAAACGCTTAGAAATTAAAAAAGAAAAAATAATCATATTCAAAAACTTAGTTGTTGGTGGCGAGCGTGTGTGAGTGTGGGAATAAGGGAGTAGAAAGGACAGTATCTGTAATAATAAGAAACGAAAACTGGAATTAGAGGATTTGCTTTTATGGAATACGTATTTATGGTTTTTATCGTGGCTTCTAGTTTGTCTCTACAACTGGGGATCACGAAAATCGAGAATGTCTAAACTGGGGAATGGCCAACCTAAAACTATCATGAAATACGATGTTGTCTTGAAAATACAGGAACCCCACTTATCTTGCCTTCTGAATTCAGAAATTCTCGAATAAGTGTCCACCCTGCCATTTTGAAGCATGGGCACTTATTTTGTTTAGCCGTTTTTTTTTTTTTTTTTTTTTTTTTTTTTTTTTTTTTTTTTAAATAAACGTATACGTTTGATGATTTTTAGGGTTTCCGAAATTTGCTGCTTAGAAGCACTTGTACTTTTGGGTTTAAAACCGCCTATGAGAGGCATGATCGTGAAAAATTATCACCTTACTTTATTATGAACTATTCCACACATCACCGTAATAGTTTAATACTAAATTGTTTAATACTAAGACAACTCATAGCAAAGACTGGAATTGGTGATACTCCATCTTTCAGAAGCTTCTTCAATTTCTTAGAAACGCTAACTTTCTAACTTGATTTTTTTTTTTTTTTAATAATTTATGCATTTATTCTAAACATAAGAGTCTCCATCGCTCAATCAGTATAGACCAAGCCCTTTGGTCGGAAAGACCTAGGTTCGATTCCCATCAGTGACGTCAAGAACCTTTATCTGATCTCTTTCAACGGAAGGTGGGTTAGCCGTTTTTTACATCGAAACTCGGATTTTTCGTTCCCTAGACGGCAAACCGGCCCCCGTCAACCAACACACACACACACACACACACACACACACGAATTACAATCATGATCGTATACATAAAGAAGAATATGATCTGTTAGGTTTATTTATTTCAAGGTAGTGTGTCATGTGAAAGTAACTCGTGGAAAAGATGGGTTAAGCGGTTATACTTCGGTTCCTCCAAGCATGAACATCAGCTTTTCTACTTCTACGTTGTAATATCCTTAAATCATAGCATTACGAACAACCAACGTATAATTCCTCAGCATGTTGCTTAAGGAATACGTCCCTCAATAACTATAAATTTTCTTTCCCTCCCACCTGCGTATATCCCCCATAGCTGAAATCAACCTGAAATAATGCTTTTTGTAACTATAAGGTTAATTTGCCTATGCAGTTACGAGTCCTCTTCAGTTGACCGTGGTTTAAAGCAGCATCCAGCTATATACATTTAACCAAGTAAACTGCTACTTCACAACGCAGTCTCAAACCCTTTAGTTTAATCGGAAGCATATATTCTAGGAATGGATATCTAAAATTTTTATTGTGCTGTGTTTTTAGTTACGATTTAATTTTTTTAAATCGTAATTAAAATTAATTTTAATTAACTAACTATAAATTCATTATGAACATTTTTCAAAAATATAATAAAACTGAAATTAACATTTTATATATTTTTTTTCAGCATTCCCCCGAAAATGTTCCGTAGAAAAACGCAGTTTGAACTCATCTATAGGCCTTGTGGAATTAGATGGACATGGGATTTTGTCGTTCATTCTGGTTAATACCGTCTACGGTGGTGGCACTAACCTTGCTCCAACGTGCTTTGATCGTGAAGCTATGCTACTTAAATAATTGCAATGCTGTTGATGTACTCCGCGAATTTCGTCGCATGAACAAATATCGACGCGGTCCACTATCTCCATGTGCTCTGCGACGAATGATTAGTCGTCTTGAAGAAACGGATTCCTGGCAGAGGTCGCAAACCAATCAGTTCGCAACAGGCCATGAATAACAGCGTTGATTCCTCAGTGCGCATGCCGCATCAAGACAAATGGCTATGCCTTACGCAACTGTCTGAAAATTCTATGGACGAATTTGCGTTTTTACCCATTCAAGATAACCCTGATAAAGGAGTTGCACCCGCAGGACTTTGAAAGTCAACTAACGTTCGCTTTAATATTCCTTGCTTGAGTGGAGTTGGACGCTCCTTGGCCACGAAGGATTTTGCAGGGAAATGAGGCTCACTTTCACTTAAACGGAGCTGTGAATGCCCACAATTGCTGATATGAGCCACGCAAAGCTCGCATGCAATCCAACAAATTCCTTTGTATTCATCCAAAGTTACTGTCTGGTGCGGATTTACAGCTTCGTTTATCATTGGCCCATTCTTCTTTGAGGACATTCGCCAGTCGGGTTCTGTGACCTACTCAGTTACTGCCGAGAGGTATCTCGATATGATAACTGGAATGACTGAATCCATGCAGATATGCTGCTGCAGTTGTGTGGCACAACAAAACCTCTACATGAATTCAGTCATTTTCATGTAGGATGGGGGGTTGATCTCTACAGGAGGTTCTTCGAGAACATTTCACGAAGTGCGTTTTCCCACTGCATGGCCGCATCGTTCACCTGATCTGACCTCTGCGACTTCAGGCTGTGGGAATTTCTCAAAAGACAGAGTTTATCGGGTTCACACTGATAACTTGCCAGACGGAAAGATGGCATAACACAGTGTACGCAACATCAGTCCCAACCACTTGCGTTCTATCGCTGAACACACCAGGACATTGACCAGCCCGTGAATACTTAATGGAAGAGAATAAAAATGTGGCATTTATGCTTAAGTCGCTATTCTCCTTCTTACTCACACAGAAAAATTACTACATCTATATTCCCCGTTTTATTTTCTTAAAATTACTACATACTATTTTCCCCGTCATCTCAAACATATCTTTATCAACTGTTCAGATTTCACATCCTTGACACACGAATCCCCAAATAATACTATCTGGGGTGTCTCTTTTCAATCGTATGGTGTGCCATTTCTAATCGGTACTAGATCCCACTCTAGATATTGTGTTCGATCTAGTGCTGAAACTATTTCCCATACATTCCAAGCATGTGAATTTTTTTTTTTTCCAAAAGTCATCGGAAGCAAGGTCTCGTTGTTGTCTTTCAGTTTCCTTACTTGAGTGGAATCTAAAACAAGAGGCGAAGGATATGGCGACTTCAGCTAAAGATGTTGCATTGAAGTGCAAAATGACAGAATTTGCACACCATTTTAATAACAAAATTAGACAAAAAAAAAAAAAAAAAGTTTTATTTCCAGTACGTTAGCAAAAAAAAAAAAAAAAAAATCTGGTCCCTCTCCACTAGCAAGCGCACCGGCTAATAATACTATGAAAGACATAAACATAAAGCCCTGGTAATTTATACCGTCCTTCTCTCCTCCCCTCTCGTTGTCCCTGAATGATACTATGAAACGCACCTTTTTCATTACTGTCTACAGTCATTCCCATACTTGTTTATATTAACAATCGTAACAATAATCATAACTTCAGATCGCTATCCTGGTTGGTCAAGTGGCTAGCATATCCGCTCCCCACTTAAAAGGCTGTGGGTTCGATTCCCCCCATGAATATAGAAGTTATGGTAATATCGTTGGATGCGAGATGAGTTTCATCTTCTCGTGTGAGATCGCTATACACTCATTAGATTTTTAATTTTTGTAACTTCGCACTGAAAACAGTGCTACATACTATGGTCTTTAAGAGGTTTAAGCCTCCAATAGTATCGTGTGTTATCCAATTCCTAGCCGCCAATATGCCCTGCTAGGCACTCAAAAAGGCACACTTAACGTATCTTGAAATCAACTCGAGAGAGTCCAAAGCTTATTAACTATATAAACTTTTCTGATACCATACACCTCTAGAGGATACAGTTGCAGAGGTAAATTTTGAATCCAAAATTTCCATGTTTGGTCTCTCCAGCAGGGTTTACGGATTATTTATAGATCACTCAAGGTACTAATACCGATTTCTTGTGTGTTCAAAACCTCTGGTCGGTGAGATTAAATAAAAAATTAAAAAACAAAAAGGGAAGAAGTGAAAATTAGAGGATACTATAACCTACTACAGTCTCACGCCGGCTTCCTAGCAGCTACTTGAAGAATTCACTTCACGCTAAACCTATCGTAAATGTTCTTCAGGCCTTTCGTATTATTTTCCTTACAATTCATGGAATATTCTCTTGAGAGATTATAATACAAATTAAAATATTCGAAATAATGTTATTCAAACAAAAATGGAAGCAAATTATATTAATAACAATTCCTATAAGAATTTTTTTTTTTTTTTAGCAGAATTAGTTTCCCCAATACGTATAGCTGTTTTTCAAGATTAAAATTCAGGATCAGAAACTGAAATTCTAGTATATTTATTACCACACCTATTGATAACCTGTTAAAGAAATATAAGTACAGTTTCAGACGACTAATTATTTATTTTTTAATTTAATTTATTTTTTCTTGTTAATTTTGAATTTTGTGTTAATTATTTTGCAACGTTTCTAATAAGCGATTAAGAATTTATATAAGTGTCATTTAAATCTAAGGTAATAATATTTGTTAATATCTTAATAATTATTGATTTTCCATTACAATGAAAGTCGTGCCGGCAGCCATATTGAACAATGGCACGTGGCCTCTTGCGATACAAATATTTAACCTTACCTGCGTGATATATTTGTGCGTTTCTCGCTTACCCATTACTGGTTATCCAGATTACTTAGAGCCTTTTCGTAAACCAATAGAGAAAACACCCCCGAGACAGTATTTAGGTTTTAATGGTACAGAAGAGTACAATTAAGTAGCTCTCTTCCATACATAGTCACATGCCGAGACTACAAAAGGTGAATACGAACTTGTGTGGGGTTTTATTTAAGCAGATTTTGCACCATGACCAAAGAAGTAAGCCTGACTAGATTTATTTATTTAAATTATGATATTTTATCTTAAATTAGAAGTCTTTACATTATTTAGGTTTTTATTTTTACGCGTCAACCTCCAGTACTAAAAAAGAAATTAATTAAGAATACTTTTATCGCTTTGTATCAACTGTCATTTATTAAATATTAATTTTTAATCCCCTCTTTGAACAATAAGTCTAAAATTATCTTGACTTATGTGATAATTGTTCAAAATTTAATCTTCATAATCGGTCAATGACACAAGAGAATTTTAAGGGCAAAAATCTTTTTATTCATCTGTCTTATGTGTATTTTTAAGTGTGCTTTAAATTCAATGAAATTGTGTTTGTTACGGTTTTTCTGCTCGAGAATAATGGGCCATTTCCTTCCATTATCATCCCAGGAACTTAGAGAAAATAGTTCATAAATTACGTCATATTATGAAATAATATGATGTAATTTATGAACATAACGGCGGTTGCAATAGACTAGCCTTTTTGAAAGTCGTGTATAAATTCGTCTGCTGCATTCCATGTTTATTAAACTTTGCTCCATAAATTGCTAGTCGTCTGTTTCGCTAGTTTTTTTTTTTTGCTTAGTTATATCTGTAAGTGCCGATAAATTTTGAACTCAAGAATAATTGATTTTGTTCACTGCAGTTAAGGTGAATAAATGAAGAACACTTTGAATAATATAATAAGTGAATTTTAGTAGAAAAATTTCGCAATTTTATTTACTCCACGAGCAACTTTTCTCAGAAAAAGAAATCGCAATTTCCTTTCAAACTAATCCTTTCCTGTAATTTCTTCATATAAGCATATTAGCAGCAGCTGCAACGGATACTTACCAAATGCGGAACATAGACAACGTTTTCCGACACTACAAAATGCCTTTTCGCGAACCGTCAAAAAGTTACGATAGTGAATATTCCTGTAACATCAAACTTCCTAGGAGTCTTTATCTTTTCATTGACAAGAAATACTAGGGAATAATTCTCAGTCGTAATACTGTATTGAACCTTAACAAAATCATTAAACTATTCCCTCGATGATGACGGTACTATTTCGTATTACTAGATGTTGGGGGATACAATTTCCTGGAGTTATTCTTAAATGATCCCACGTGAGTTCCGAGTCACGTAACAAATTAGAAAAAATAAATAAACTTCTGCAGACGTAAATGTTGATGAATCATTTTAAGCGGTGAAGGTTTGCAATCTTTCGTGTGGGATTTGCATAAAAAATGGATCGTGTCTATATCTAGTGATCGCCCCCCCCCACCTCCTGATATTTAAAATGTCATTGTGTTCGTCTAAAAAAAAAAAAAAAAACGATAAATAGCCACAAAGTATCCTTGGTTAGCATAAGCAAGCAGCTATCCTCGTTAAGCAATCATAAACATTACGGGTAATGGAAACATTGTCATGCTTTTGTGAATTTGCTTTACATAAAATAAGACTCCTATCCGGAGAAAGGGGACGAAGGCGATGCCATTCTTCTCCAGATGGATCTCTGAAATGGGCGAGAGAAGATCGGAGAAATATCGTTTGCAGAACTCGGTTGGAGGAGGAGAGGGTGATGGGATTGAGACATTTAGTTATTATGGTGTGCTATGGAAGAGATTTCATGAGTGGGGGAAGAGATAGGTAGAATAAGGAGGCTGTCCCTGGAAGCTGTAGGGACAGCCTCCAGAGGAGTGAGGGGAAAACAGTGAAATAAGTTTTAAAACAAGGGAGAATGAGGACCTTCAAGTTTGAACAAGTTTTTGATTCCTTTGATTCCGTAGAGATCTGATAATAAGGCTTTTTTTAGTGCATGGTGAAGGGATATACTTAGTGACCAAAATCGGGACTCGTGATTATCAAAACAGCCTCTTTTTTTTTTTTTTTTTTTTAATATTTTTTAATAAGATGCTTATTTTTTGGACAAATTTCCGTGTAGTATGTTTTTAGTAGCCTCAGTGGTGTAGCTAGAGCTTTTGCTGCCCCTCTCAATACACATCAAAAATGCTACAAAAAGTCAAAACGACATAGGGTAAGGTTCAAAGTGCCGCCCGGGACGGATCTCTCCCCCCCCCAAGCTACGCCACTGAGTAGCCTTATATGGTATGGAATGACAAATACGGAGACAGACGCACAAAACAGTTCAGCTGGCTATTAATTCAGGATACATGTGTAATTACGCTATTAATAGACACCCAGCACAATTTGCAAGGTTTGCTACCAGAAAGTGTGAAGATTTTCATGGTTTATGAGGACAGAATCTTTAAAATTGAAATGTTAATAAATATCCCAGATCTACGCTGCTTTTGGATTATTTCACTTAGTTCGCCGTAATGCAAATTTAATTAATTTTAATGCAAACGCCACTTTTATATAAGTATAAATAATATAATTAAATTTTGTTAATAAAGCTACGAGGGAAGGAAACGTGACAATTTTCCTTTTTCCAAACTTCCGTAATCCCATTCAAACAGCAAATTA
This sequence comes from Typopeltis vanoorti, assembly GCF_054136105.1. Lineage (NCBI taxonomy): Eukaryota > Metazoa > Arthropoda > Arachnida > Uropygi > Thelyphonidae > Typopeltis > Typopeltis vanoorti. Next base: position 97,618,484 of record NC_143565.1, read on the forward strand.
ATCTACTAGTATTTTCTTCGACTTTGGCCTATTGTGTTCGGCTTATTTCATTATTTCACTTCAGCCTGCATTAAGACGTAATGAAAGATAAAGGACACTTATAAAATCTTGCTTTTATGTGAACAGTAACGATAGCTAGGTTAAAACTCAGCAGGACAAAGCGAAATGCACTTAATAGTGTTACTTTAATCTCGCGAACTCTGCTTGATAATAACAAATACATGTAGTCAAGCTCCTTGGCAAAAGAAAAAAACGTATCCCCCGTGGCGCTGTGGCAAATTGTTTATTTCGTGTATAATCTGCAACATTCAATAACGATAGTGAAGCTTCAAAGTGGTCTCAGTCAACTTTCAATGAACAGAAGCTTTAAGTAATCGTGAAATTTTAATAGCGTTAAAAGCATCTCCCAGAAGAGTGGCACAACATCTTGATAATGTTGATCCTTCTCACGAGAACATGTATGTTGAGTTTCTGAAAATACCCACAAGAGGCGCCACTAGTAATGACGCAAATAACCAGAGAAGTGATGACAAAGAAATACTCGATCCTACAAACAGGTTGATTGTCAGATCGTATAATTTACTAGTGTCAGCTCAGTCAGTGTCGATGATGCTTTTTAGTTGGAGTAACCTGGGTTCGAACCCAATGCCTACAACACAAAGAACCTTCATAAGGGCGGTTACAGGAAGTGAAGGGTTCTCTCTCGAAAACTGGCTTTTATTTGTATTTTTTTTTATTCTACGAATTAGCCCCCCCCCCCCCCCCCCAATTCGGTGATTGAAGTAAGAGGAAAGAAGAAATCTGGATGGTTTAATCTGATAATTGTTTTCTCGCTATTTTCAATTTTGTGAATCGCAAGTACCGATGAGTTTGTCTTAAACTTTTGTAATTACTGTAATTGAGTCTGCACCTAATCGCGGACGTGGATAAATCCGCTCCCGTAGCGCAACTTTATAATTTATTTCGAATTTCTTTTTTATTTTACAATTAAAAATAAATTTTATTATTCTGAACTGTTTATAATTACAACGCACGCATGCAGCTGTCTCGCAGCATGCGTGCATGTAATTATAAAATAACATTTACGAAAGAATCATGTGCAATTAAAAAAAGATGGAAGAGTAGGCAATAAATTTCAGTTTATAGCCCTGAAGAGGGAGAAACATTAAATAAATGAATTTTGCAAATAATTACAAGAAGCTCCAGATAAAATTTAAAACTAACAGAAGTGATCATTATAGCCGGAGACTGAAATGCACTTTATTCTGCTTAGAACCAGATAATACAGGAATATGGTCAAAATTTAATGAACAAGTACTAAATAAATAAAAAAAAAATGGTTAAGTTATTACAGTTTTGTGCAAATAATACATTCTCCCAACATTTAAAAAAAAAAAAATCATAAAATAACTTGGGAGTTCTAGCATCAGTTGATATAGGAACAAACTGTGCATTACTTAAATAAATTACCGTATATTTTAATAAAACTAAAGAAGAAAACTAAAATTTAGGGTCGGAAATTGCAAGAAGAGATTGTTTATATTAAAACAAACACGCTGCATTAACAAAAAAAAAAAAAAAACATTTTTGAACTTCCAGTTTAATGGCCACATGACGTGAAGAAAGCATAAAAACTCATACGTCTCTAGCTTTTTTTTTTTTTTTTTTAAACTCTTTTGTACTATAAGCGCGCTCCAGACGAAGTATACCTGTTGGCACACGGAACTGGGCGAGATTTTTAGTTTTATATGTACCACATCCGTATCTCACTATTAATAAAGATGCCGGTACACTGTACCCCCCCCTAATAAAATTTTGCTGCAAGTGAAGCTAGAGACTTGAGATAATAGCAGACAGTAAGCTAATATTTAGTAGTCGCATTGCTAAAGCAGATAAAACATCACATGGGATGATTACGGTGTTGAAAAGAGCATTCATTTGCAGGAACAAGGAGATTATTCACCCACTTTACAAGGCCTTGATAAAGATCACTTTGGCTGGAATACTGTGTTCATATATGGTCACCTCGGTTCTATGAAGATGAGACACAGTCAAGTTCATCACCGACTGACCAAAATCATATCTGGCTTTGCGTATGAAGATAGAGAAGAAATGTGGTCTTCAAAGTTGGATAAATAGAAGGAAGAAAAGAGAAGAGACGTGTTCCCCATAGTGGGACATAATATGAGCCAAATCACTCAAGAGTTTAATTTATTAAACTGAATTCTCGCGGTTTATACTACAATGAAGATCAAGGTTGCTTGGATTCCTTTTTTTTCCAAGACTGCTATCCACAAAGTTATAAAATATAATACATTATACCATGTCTGTCCTAAGGATTTTTCAATTTTTTTTTAAAATGTAAAATTATAAATTTTACACATTCGTATAATATGAAGACCATGCAAACAATTTTGGCAATACATATGTGAAACCATCAGTAGCCTGAACTGCAAAACTCCATCTGACATCTACCAGTTAGCTCAAGATAGAGAGACTTGGAAGACCATCTCCTCTTCATTATACTCTCTTTTACATTGCAGTGTCGAGGATTTATTAATCATCGGACCTCAAACCGTTCACGGGGTAAGGTGGTCAACCCTACGTCCCGGTGTATCCTATGTCCTTAGTGTTGAGTTCTGAAGGTTGGTTTTGAGGAATCATAATGTTTATATTGCATCGAACGGAATTTTTAAGAGTGAATAAAAGGTATGATTATATTGGTATAATATCGATTTTTATACCTGTTGTTATTATAGATATGCATCGTTGTATGTGTTTATGGGTTCCTCCAATTGTGCGACAATCATAGCATACGATGCGCTTACAGTGGAAGAAGATAGTGAAGGAGGCATCGGATACCAACGGGCAGTGAGCCCATGGTTCGTGTTGATGATGCGCTTACACTGTAGCATCTGCACCGCATAACGACAAGACAGCTTTAATATGTGGATTAAATCTGTAAGGGACAACTGAAATCTTGGAGCATTTTTTTTCACCGACACAGTTGAATCGGTTTAGTTCTGCAAGATCGGTTTCGGTGTTGAATTTTAGTGAAAACTGAGTGCTGCACTTTTAACACGTTACGAGGCCAGTAATTTCAAGTGATACCAGGATTTTCTTTTAACTGGTAAGAGTTAATTAATTTTTTAATTTTTTTTTTTTTACTTTGGTTGATTTTCTTTTAAATTTTTTTAAGGATGCATTCAACATGGACAAATTTTAAATTAAAAAAAGAATCTAAAACTATTTTCCGCCAGTACAATGGAGATTATTTGTCGTATTCGGCTTTATTTCAAATGAAGACAATCCACCACATCCCACGTGTGTTGTATGTGTCGAAAAACTGGCAAATCAAGCAGTAGTTCCTAGCAAAATGAACAAACATCTGCAGTCAAAACACTTCCGCTTGTGGGAGAAACCAGTGGAATATTTCAGAAGGCACTTGATAAAACTTGCCAGGCAAAAAAAATGGACCAAATATGTGACAATAGTAGATAAAAGCGCGCGAAGAAAGTACCGCTGATGCCGAAATAGTTGTCAAAAAGATAGCGTGCCGTAAGATAAATAAAAAAAGATCGAAAACCGCTGGTCTAGAGACAAAAGATTGAAACTTTTTTCAATCCACTTCAGGATTTTATAAGCAGAGAAGTGTCTCACAATGGGCGAGGAAATTCATTCCCACTTTGTGTGTGTGTGTGTGTGTGTGTAATTAAGTGTTTCAAAATTATTACATACTGTATAAGTATTTCTTTTATATTATGTGACACCTGAATCCTATCTAAGAAGAGAAGGACCTTAATCCTAGCTTTTCAATTGCAAGTGAGTTAGCCGATCTTATACGGAGATGTGTGTGTGTGTGGGGGGTTCCTCCCGGAAATTAGTTTTTTGTCCTGCCACAGGCAAACCAGCCAGGAGAACAAACACAATTTGCAGACAAAATTATATTACAACTGATAGTATTTATATTGGTTTCATAAGATGGTGCTGTACCTGCATGTGTGAGCCTCAACAGTCATTGTCTCATTATATGCTAAATCTACACGTAATCCTTCATCTACACACTACGCCCTACCCATCATTCGCGCACACAAAATATGTTTGCTGTATGAAGGGCATACTGTAGTTTATTTGAATATTTTAATAATTTTAGCTATAATTTATATTTATTTGGATTGATATAATTTTTGTCACTTTAATCACCGAAGTTTATTGGTCACTTAGCTTATTTAGTATGTTTTGTTTCTAGAGCTACAGTAAGCTCTTGGTGTATACAGTAACCAGCCCGCTCCCATTCAAAAGATATCTTCAGTAACCCCCCCCCCCCCGTTTTAAAGAATATTTATTGATAAAAGCTTTTGGAGAAAATTAGAAAGGTACCCAAAAAGGATCGAATTTTAGCGTGATCATAAATATTGAGTATTAGTTGCAAAGAATTAGCTTAGGCTAATTCTTCGGAGATTTAGCTAAGCTTAACTAGTAATACTTAATAACTAATAATAGTTATTTATTTAACTCGTTTGTTATCCCCAACGTTTCCTATCCAATTGTTACAAACTCCGCTGCCCTCTATATAATTTTACTATCCTTGAGGGATCTACGTTTTGAAATTTACATCATAAATGCTGCTTTTGGGTAACAGAAGTAAGTTATATTTAGATCTCTAAAGGATAACTGACTGTTATTAATACAATTAACCTTCATTTTACTTTGATGGATCTGTTGTTTCATTCTGGGTGTCTCCACGAATGCAGATCGCAAACTTTCTAGAGATGGCAATCTTGGACCATTCTTCTCCATAAGATATTCATAATAAGATTCTATTCATCCCTCCACCTTCTCCTTATTAGATATGGCTACTTGTTTTATGGCATTGTCAAATAGCAGTTTCTGCTCTATTATTCTAAAAATAACTAAGATTCGTTTATTTTTGAAATAATAGTAGGAGTGTGAAATATTGGCAGTTTTCCAAATGAAGCAGGTGCTTGTGACACGCAGAAAAATAATTTTTTAAAAATCAAACAAAAGAATCTCTGAATAAAAATATAGTCGTTTTATTTAATAAATGGCAGTTTGTGCATTTCGTTTTGAATTTATTACAGTAATTCCAAAAATAAAAGAAAGAAAAACAAGGAAAATTCTAATCTATTGTAGTGCATTCCATCAGAAATGAAAAGGTATTTGCACGCGAAACGGATGGAATTTTCAACTAAATCAGATGAATTATTTCAAGTGGAAAGAAAACAAAGTGAAGGGATTTGCCTTCGCTATGACAAAGCCGCATCATTTTTCGCTAAAAGAGAAAGTGGGATAAAAATATTTTGCAGTGTCAAGCTTAAGGGGGGGGTGGATATTCGCCTTGAACGGTTTGTGATTCCTATTAGTGTAGTAAACGGTATTAACATCATGCTGATTCAAGCAAAAAAAAAAAAAACTTAGAAACGTGCGAGGTAAAATCCTTCATATGCTCAGCAATATACACTGACCTTATTATATTAGTTGCTTCGACAATAACTCAAAATAACCCAGCTCTATTGCTTTTCTTTCAGTTCATCAAGTTCATCCTTCTGTTCGCATTGCAACATTTGACATCATGGTGATTATGCTACTGTTAATTCACTAATCTGGGGTAGTCGCAGTATTGACTCTGAAGTCAAGTACCGTAATGAGCTGCTGACTTCTCTTATAACAAGAATCAATAGGGCCAAAGTTCGACCTGCTGTGACTTCGTTTCTAAGCTGAGTATTATCGATCCCCAATTCTTATTCAATGGAAGTGGTGGTGGCGTGGGAGTACACCGCCCAGGGGAACTGCACTCCGTTTCCCCTCCCCCCTTCTCCGCCCTGGATTGCTTTAAAATTAATATTTGGTTTTTCTTTAGCAATAATAGGCAAATTTCAAAATATCCATTTAAAATTTTTATAAACGTTATATATTATGTGCTATGAAATTTATTCATACATCAAAAAATGTCGCCAAAAATAACACCTCGTAGAATTCTTACACGTTATACTGCTAGTTGATGGTATCCCCGTAACTTGCAGAGAAAGCATAAAAAAGGAAGATAGTCTACTGGCGATTTAAGCTACAGTGGTTTTGGTTCACTTCACCACATTGACTGGGGTGTTATATATACATAAGTTCATTTTGCGCTCACTAGGGTCCGTCTACGACTTCACCTGAAGACGGTCAAATTATCCCTACTTGGTCAGGTAAACCTGGCTGAGAATATCATAATATGAGTGCCTTCGGGTAAAATCGTGCTATAAAGGTGTTTTTTTTTGCATTTTTTTAAATGCAAGTAATGTGCTATGCAATACCTGATCCGGTAGTCGTTGATGAGATTTTCCATAAAGAAGAAGATTCTTTGAATGAACTATGTGGTCATTGTATATACATTTCAAAGCAGTGTACAGCTGAACATTTTAGTTCTTGTCGCCACAATGATTGGCTTTACCGCAAGCACGAGTCAGTGATAAGCTGCTGGTAAATTAAATTTTAACGGGCAGATCAAGAATTTAAAGGACTTATATATATCAAAAAACATACGTACAATGAAATTTTGTTTTTATTCTGCACTCTTAGCATTTCAACTTTTGCTACCACATCTTTTGAGAACAAAGGCTATTGCAACGTTCTTAACAAGTAGAAATGGCGTGTAACTGCCAGACGATGAAACTTACTTTCCTGTTTCATTCTTACAGCGCCACCTATGCTTTTTTTCTCAAGATTTATGAAATAACTTTAATGTGGTGGTCTTTTCTGATGCATTTCCACACAGTTTTTTAACTTTGCTTAGAGCTCACGTTCTTTGGGGTTGAAGAAAAGATTTTCAGATCTTTTTCTTACGGAAAAGTATAATAACAAACAAAAATCAATTAAAAGTTAATTTTCATGTTAAATAAAAGGTTGGTTACTTTGGGCACCGAGTCGAACTGTATTTTTATGAGGAAATGATTGACGACTTCATAAGATCATAAGATATATATATATAATTTTTCGGTACTACTTTTTAATTTTTCAGATTTGTGTTAAACGTATTTCTTGTTGCTTTACTGGTTTTTTTTTTTTTTTTTTTTTTTCGTTTTGATTTCTTAGCGACGGTCGATTGTTCTTTACCTAGATTCGCCATAGGTCTATCCTGTTATAATCTTAATGCTATTCAGAGCATGTCCTTAATATTTTCTCCCAAGCCAGCACGTAGAAAATTACATCTCTGCTTATCTTTCATATTATGACACCATTTGGCCGGTCTGTAAAGTTGAAAAGGGTTAAGAATCACTCGACTAGACACTAAAGAATACCAGTATTAATGGTAATGCGAAACAGTCATCCATCTTGCTTCATCATTGCGATATCCGTAATGATGTTTTTAAGTTTCAAACAACAAATGCAGCAGCCATTAATTTTTATTTTTGCAGGTCTTTTTATTATTATTATTTTTATTATTCAGGTCTGCTTCCAGTTTTCACTGGAAGCAGACCTGATCGAACTAGAGATATTCTGCCTTCTTTGAACAGAAGTGTTTCACGTCCGATAAAAAAAAAAGACAGGAAGTCTAGCCCTAAAGCCATGACCTACTTATACACCCTATTGCTAATCTGACGTGAACAATGGTTCCGCAAATAAAAAGACTGAGTTTTTGCCTAAGAGACATGCATGCAATATATATTCTATTAGTAGAGTCTTATCGGCACCTGAGCGCTAAATAAATGGAGTAGGAGAGGTCGCGGTATGCATTTTTGATAGATAACATTATTATAGCATTTGACCGAAGTATTTTGGTCAGCAAGGTTAAAAAAAAATACGCTTAGGGGATTAAGTTTATTAATTTGTGATTAATGTCAGTTATTTAACAAACTGTTCATTTTATGGACTCTTAATCTTCAGTTATTAAGTGTCCAATTTATTAATTGCAAACATTGACGTGAATTTCAAATCACTGTCAGTTACTCTTACAATAACACTATAGCTACGGCAAGGAACAAAGGCTGAAGTGATGTCAGACTCTTGAAAATAGCAGCCAATGAACTCGGACATTCGATCTTTAAAGAAGTTAAAGGTCATGAGAAGAGGATTAGACCCGAAGTTTTGACAAATCATCTGGAGTTTATTTAAAGAAAGACTGTGTTGTTCTGCAAGGGCAGCTGATGGAGAGGTAGTAAGAAAGGGTGGCAGGGGGATGTTTACATGCCAGAGTAATGTATAAACAGGTGGACCCCCCTGGGATAAAGAAATGTTCCCAATGAAAGCATCATAGTAGAGGAGAGAAAAAAGAAACAGTGCGAGACTATTTTAGTGAACTATCGACGTCCTCAGGAGAGGTGATGTTATCATTTTTTGTGAACCTTTTCTTTTCCAGAATGCACTGGAGATTACCTATGATAAATGGAACTTGATTTTCTCTTGGGATACTTCTGACCGTTAGAACGGATTGGTAGCGGGTAGAGATAAATCCCAAATGCACTCTGTTTATACTTTGGAATTGCAAATAATGTAACAGCATATTCTTTCTCTGTTGGACGTTTCAAGGAATTTAGTGTGAAAGTCTATTAGTAATTATAAGAATGCATGGATATCTTATGAATTTTAAGTGTATGATCTAGTAATAACTCGATTTTCGAACATCTCTGAAGCAGGCGCACGCACGCACGCACACATTAACACGATGCGCATTGGTTTAAAAAAATCAGGGTTCGAATCAAGTCACATGCGTAAGTTACGGTGCTTCCCCCCATACAGTTTTTTTTTTTTTTAATTTCACAAAATAAGCAAACCCTAGAAGAACACATGCAATTAACAGACATAACTGGTGTCATAGCCTTAAGTGCTTCAGCCATAATAATTTCAAACAGCCAACAAGCCAATCAACTGGGGTACACAGAATTTTCAATCGTGTGATTTATTAATGAATTTCTGTGTAACTGTTAATCGCTTATGTTATGCATGAGTATACTCATGATACTGTGAATTGTGCGGGATCTTTTTTTTTTTTTTTTTCCATGAATTATCTCTCTTGCGCTGGTCGCAATCAGAACGACCTTATCCCGAGGCGAATGTGGTACGCGAAGAACATTAATAAGGAATGTTGAACTGAAAGTATTAGCTCGCCTCATAGAGAAGGGGCAGGATTTTCCTCTGTATGAAACTGGGATCCTCCCCTTCCCCCACGACAAAAGCTGAAAAACCGACTATAGACAGTTTTTCCTGTTGTTGTTCCCATAACGGGGATGATTGGGTGTGGTCAATGACGATTACGTAAAAACATTTCAGTTCAATCCCTGCCTGTCTGTGGGTTGCTTGCATTTTCAAGCCAGTTGGCATGTTCTGATGGAAATCCCGATTCTTCTCTGGAAAATAAACCCTGCCGGATAATTAATTGATAGATGAGGTTATTTTCATATCCTTAGTTGCTTATGGTATAATTCTAATATCTTTTAAGTAGTGAATATGACGGAAAGAGCCTCCGTAGCTCAGTCGGTATAGGCGAAGCCCTTTGGTCGGAAAGACCTGGGTTCGATTCCTGTCTAGGAGGTGAGGAACGTTTCTTTGGTCTTTTCGACGAAAGGTGAGTTAGCCAGTGTCATACGGAGGTAGGGTTTTTTTTTTTTCACCCGGAAACTCGGGTTTTTCGTTCCCCAGAACAGGAAAACCGGTCCCATGAGCACACGTGTCCTATGTCTGTAGGACATAGGACATGCTGGGATTAATAGCGGTAACCATCTTATCCTCGAGTTCCTGTTGCGAAGTCCCAGAATACTTGGAAAGGTCGTGGGTGCTTAAATGCCTTATAGAATATGATTGAAAGATATGACAACAAATTTAATAAAAAATAAACAAAATTCTTCAATTAGCTAGTATAGCGCCAGACTTCACATTTGTATTAGCGTTCTTTATAATCTCATCAAGCATCTTATACATTCTCATGAGCTAAAATGTCATGATCACCTACTTAGTAGCGTGTTAGACCTCCTTTCGCTGTGATAACCATTGACTCCACTATGCCACGGAATGTGTCTTGAGGTGTTCCGGACCAGTTATACAGAATACAGTCCCTGGGGTGTTAGCGATTAATCGAGATACTGCGGTGCACACGATCCCATGAATGTTCAATGGATTCAAATCTTATACTTTGTCTTGCTGGAAGAGTCCGAAACTATCGGGTCACGTTATCACCATGCAAGACAATATCTGGTGCGAAACCATCCCTAAGAATTAATGGTCAAGATGTGTGCAGTAGAGATGGGAGGACCCAGTTGATATTCCTGAGAACAATCACCATACTAGGATACCGCCAAAACCGGCCTCTTATCTCCAACTGTGCATTCTGTTCGATCGGAAACAGACTAGGTGGTCGTAATGTTTTGACTCGTGATTATTGATATTGGGAAGATCTAAAGCAGTGTGTATGAGAGAAGGAAGAAAGGGCAATTCAACGTTCCAAATAAAAATATAAAGTATTTAAATAAATTCTTTGCAAGTATCAATCATTACAGTGATTCGAAATCGGTTCTTTAGTTTTATTTAATTAAAAATACAATGCTTTATTATTCACATTTTTTTTTCCCTTTTACAGGTGGCAGATGTAGTATTCATTGTGGAAAAGACAAAACAGATGCAAGTGTACATGAAACACCTGTGGAACAATTATTTGGTGAAAATAGTTAAATATTTGGATCAGTGTTATTCTTTTAAAACTTACGGCATTGTTTTATACAGAGATGCTGATTGCTCCACCTCACTGGCTGCCGAGGACCATGGTAGTATACACAACAGTACTGAATTATCAGCATGGTTTAATAATATCGAATTTTCCACATCGTGGAAAATTGGTTGGGATGAATCAGCGGGATATCTTGGTGAAGGAATAAGTATGAGTTTCGAAATATTTGATCGTTTGCAGGAACTTAGAGATTCAAAGTGTATATCCGAAAAATTCTGTATTCTATTATGTTTTTATTCGTTTTATGACTTTGCAACTGTTCAAAGTGATGTATATTTTGGAATGCGACCAAATGAACTGGCATCACTAATGGTAGATAAACAAATCAAATTAAGCATTTTATGTCCTCGGAAAATTCCTGAATTGATCAATTTGTACATTATCGCTGGAGGAAATAAAAAGGACATTGATTTAAAGCATTCATCAGATGCCGAATATTTAATTCTTTTAAATATATATCCTAGGACTAAAACTCTAAAAGCTACTTACTTTGATAGCGTACCTTCAAGTTCTAAGATACTTAGTCGTGATGCCATTTCCGAGACTTTGCAAAGAACTTCCAAAAATGAACAAAAATCTTTAGATGTAAATACTTCTCAGTCAGCATCACGCGAGTTATCGCAAAGTAAACTGTGGAGAGTACTCACTGCAATAAATCAGCAAAGGGGATTCAGTGTTCGTTCAAGACCTCTCCAGATTCAACCCGCATTAAATAATTCCCTGACTAAACAATTGACTGCAAGTACTAGTCAGAATGCAGCCATTGTATATCCTAGAATTATTAACAGCAGCAATATTAGTTACTTACCTTTAATTAGTGGTCAGTCTTTGCTACAAGTGAATAAGAATCCAGAGAATTCCTGTTTAGTGCAGCAAAATTCATCTGGAGTTTCATCAGGAAACAACGTACCCCCGATGGTTGCCAATTCGCATCGACCAGTATGGGAAGGCAATGTAGAATGCCGATTACTGAAAGATAGGAACGATTTAATATTTTTATTGCCTTGCGTGTGTTCGTCTTCAGTTGCTACTGGTCCAATGTCAGTTGACGTAACTAAGTGGCCGAAACAGTTAACATTGCAATTAATTTCTAAACAACTACTCAAAGGTCAAAAAGAATTAAATTTGCTCAAACAAAGTCGTCAAGTTTTATTTCAGTTTTTTCAAGACTCTCCGAATATGAAATATTTGTTTAATGAAATGAAGACTACTCATTTTGGCATCATATTGTTCGATAACCTTCCTAGTATTAAGATTATGTTACTCTTTTATGTGTCAGGGGTAAAACTCCATGGACTTATTCCCTTTGATCAAAACAACGTATTTCTTATTATGTCCACATTATTGGGTAGAAAGAATTAGAACAGTTCAATGCTTGACAACTTTTGTTGATAATAGAAATCCCTTTAGAACACTGCCGATCAGTAGATCCATTAAAACTGTACCAATGGTAATATCAGAGTGAAAGCATTTTGAGTCCTAGATTTTTACATTTAGACTTTTTAATATTATAAAAGAAATTTTGTATGCATTTTTGATATACTATATTGTAAAATAAATTTTGTTTGCTCATTTTTTAACAGAGAAAATTATTTTGATTACTTGGAAAATAATTATTTTTTAAAACTTTTGTGTTTACATTAAACATTTCTAGATATTGTGAAAGGCGTCTGCTAAGATTGCGCATGCTTAGTTGGGTACATTTCGTAGCAGACGCCTTAAATCTCTGTAATAGTTTTGCCTATAATTTATTATGATTTTGAATATAAAATCAAACCCAAATGAATAATAAATCATAACAAACTAGATAAGTATAAATTGGATAGCAGTAATATTATTAGTGTTTGGAATGAACCGATTCGATCTCAGATTCCCATTGGACTTTTCTGTAATTTTCGTAAAACTTCTGATAGCATATATTCCTTGACAAAGCTACCTGAAGACGTCTGCTTTAATAATGTTTCAAATTTTCTTTTAGTGGAAAAACGTGATATAAAAAAATTCCTTTTCACTTTTTTTCCGCATTTTCTATCACAGATGAAAAATTATCTTAAAATTTACAGGAATTCATTGCGAACTATCTTTTAACTTTGACACCGTCTTGTAACTATGTTGCACAAGCATCGCATTCTCTCTTAAAATTTCTCGCGTAGGTGATAGAACAATTTACGAACTGCGAAGTCAGCGGATAACAAACTGAGATATATTTCCCCAAGCAGCTCGAAGTCTTTCTCAGACTCTAAAATATTGCTACGTACTAAGGAATTCCTTACATCTCAAGGGAATTGGCGAAAGAGAACAATCCCCAATATAGTGTATTATATATCAGTTGGCGGAATGTTTTTTCCTCAAATAATTAATCACAAATTTCCCCCCCTTCGAAGTATTTCTGTTTGTTATAAATAACTTATCGCGAAAAATAATAAAATTCCGTTAAGTTTTTTATTTTTATTAATTTTTTTTTAATCAGTGGAGTAGTTACAAATTCTGCAAACGATAAAGTCGTTTTGAAACTTCATTTTTCATCTGTGCCGCAAAAATTAAAATAATAAAGATTTTAAAATAACATGGCAAAATCAATTTCATGAGCCAAATAAAATATTTCGGCTATCGCTTACACTGCAGGTCTTTGATAATTATAATTTAGTGTATATTATATTTTGTAATAAATTAAAATGTTGTTCAAAACGAAATATTTTTTGTGATAAGCAGTTGTCTGTTACCTGTGAATAAATATGCCACCAAGGGGAGACAAAATTTGACTAGGGAAAAAATCTGTCTCAATTTTGTTTGTTCAGACGTTTTGCTGTTCTTCGATATCGTGAAGTGAATGATGTCGCGTTCCTGACTACTGAAGTTAGGCGATAATTGATCTTATAATTACTGCATTCATTTAATTTTGAATTTTTCTGATGTATACTTAATTGTTTTGCACATCGAATTTTAATGAAGAAATATATTAAATCGGCAGATTATATGTTTAGTATTATTGCACGTTTTAATTTTCACTATTAGCGTAGTGTAATGTAAGTCGTGCAGCTTTATGTATTTTGATTCTCGAATTAATCCTCGTAACATTTCACTTTTAATGGAAAATTTGCTCTGGCAAACGCGCGCCATAAACATTTTATTAATCATGGCTTGCAGTTTCCTTGAGACACAAACAGAACTATGAGAATCACAAAACCTTTGAGGTAGTCCGAAGTCCAACTGCTAAGTGACAATATTTAAATTGGTACCAAAAAAAAAAAAACGGTGGGGGATTGGATTAGTTCAGGCTTCAGGAAACTCATATGGCAGAATCGATTGTCTTCTCCTGAAAATTTAAATTGTGACGAAATCTCACATAGCATTGATAAATAAATACATATTCAAGAGCATTTCGTTGCTAACAGAAATCGGCGAGATTCTTTAAACTTTTTTTTTTTTTTAGTTACGAAGTTAATAAGCTTACTCCATGGGTAAAGGAGCAATGCTATTTAAACACTTACTTTGAAATTGAAAGCCAAAAATCCTCCAACACCTTTTTAGTATCCCAGGACCATAATAAGTAGGCGGAGTTCAGCTCCTTTAGCACTAACCAACTTTTCGAAGACTAGTAGGCAGCCAATCTCCATCATTCAAGCAATTTACTAATAGTAAGCTGAAACTATCACTAAAACTTTTCAGGAGAGAGTGTGTGTAAGATGACTGTTGCCTCATGACCTTAAACCCTAACGCTGGTATTATTGTTTATAATAAGTGAGTTGTAGGTTTTATTTTCTTATGATGCGGTTTTAAACTTAAATTTCCGGTAGGAAAACCCTACTTGCCCGTGCCAGTCAGAGATTGACTAAACGGGGAAGAAAGGCTTAGAAAAAATTATCTAGTCGGTTACGAGAATCGAATGTAGAACGATCTTTTATCGCACGATCTACTGCTATGGATGGCAACTTCATTCCACGCGACTACAAGGGCGCCCAACTTACTTTGAAATATGTGTAAATATTTTATATTCGCTTTTCAACTGACCTGGATCGTTCCAGTGATATTGAAACGATCCCGAGGATAAATGAATTAGGGATTCCAAAATTAACAGATCATCGTGGCAGTGGCTTAAAAAATACTGCCATATATTTCAGACAAATACATGACAGTATATTTAATAAATAATACTTTGTGTTTTCGTGTATATAGTGTTGTTATAACAAGTTGTAATCGTGTTTAGATTCTTTAATCTGGAAATGCTAGCAATATACGTATTTAAATTTACTCTGTTCTCTGTAATTCCGTTAAAATTTGCTAATTTGGAAGAATAAAATTATGACAGTACAGTATATATGTGTATATATATATATATATATATATATATATATATATAACTTTTCGTGTATTTTATACTTCGCATTTGTAATTTTATCTATATCTGATAATTCTTTTCCAGAAATACTACCTTCTTTAATTCATATATACACACACCCTCTATCCAAAAAGAAACCGAACTTTTCGAAAATAGAAACTAGTGGCGCCACCTGTTGTATCTTTTTCCAAGGGCATTATCCACAAAGAATTCGTTCCGCCTGGCCAAACGATCAATGGTGAGTTTTATCTCGAAGTTTTGAAGCGATTGATAGCGAGAATTCGTCGCGTACGGCATGAATATCGTGACGACCGATCGTTCGTCAAAACACACTCACTCTTGGCACTATAACTCGGCGTCTAATGAAACAAATGCCTAAACAGTTCACACAACACTAATGAAGGTTGCCACTTTCGACAACAAAATGATACAACAGGTGGCGCCACTAGTTTCTTCTATTTTTCGAAAAGTTCGGTTTCTTTTTGTACAGAGGATGTATATTTATTTTCATTTAGCTTTAAAAATAAAAACTTGTTTACTTTCTGCAACTCTTCTTGGTATGTAATAACTGCCGACTGTCTTCCATTAACGAGGTGTGAATTTTTTTTAAAAGAAGTCTTTCAAAATTTTCTTGCAGGTCACACACCAAAACATACCTCTAAAATTTTATCTTAGTAGCATTACATAAAGTGGGTAAACAGTTCGATTTATTACTCGACCAATCAGTTAAAGAGCATAAATATTATATAGGTAAGTCATTGATATTATTACATTTATTGTAGGGGATCTATAATAAATTGAATATTTAGTTTTGAAGTTAAGATTCGGGAGGATATATTATTTAAAGGTTGCATAGTTTAAAGATGAGCCTCTCCAGACAATATTCAACTTTCATAAATTTTAATGCTCGTTATGGCTTTACGGAAAAGCTGCTTCAATTATTCAACCCTTCTTAGGAACGAAGGACTACAAACTTAATCCTTGATATGATTTTACTGAAAGCAACCGAATGAGCTACGGAGGCTCCAAGGATTTCAGCCTACCGATTTTATTTATTTAGATATATTTATTTGTAACAATAAAATGTTCTTGCTGTCTGTTGCAGCAGCATTTTATTAATTAATATTAATTGAATATTATTTATTATAAGAAGTAGGGTTTTCGTAAACTTGTGAAATCACGTTAACGGACGTATTATCCTTGAATAAATACTCATTTCGTGAACTTTACCTTTTGTTTAGAACTGTCCTTAATTTATCACTGTTTTTTTTTTTTTTGTGAAATAATATCAAAACGTAAATGCCTTTTTGTATATTTTATAGTTCGGTATGTTTTGTGCATTATTTTGCGTATTTTAATTTTTCTGTTTTTATGTATTATTTATTATATTTTCTTGTGTATTATTTCATATATTTTAGATTTTAATAACCCCCTTTTTCACAGTATTTGTTCGATATTCGAAATTATTACTCGTGCCAAAAGTCGTCTGTTTTCTTCAAGACGACATGAATTATAGCACTCAATCTAAAAAAGTGAAATATGAATATTTACAAGTGCAATAATTGTCCTCTAAAGAGAAATGAAATATTATATCGACATTATTAATATCCAACTGTCCAACATCTCACGAATTCTTAAAGCAAAGGTACGGAAACAAAATTCTTACACGTTCTACGCATAATTTTTCATGAGTCATGCGTAACGTTAGAAGTAAAGTAAAAGAACGAAGCGATTAATAGATACTATAAAACAACTATATCAATGGATAACTTTAACATTGAATTTTAAATACCTTAATGAAGATATTATTATAAAAATGTTTTTATTTCTACTATGTTTTATACTGTTAAAATAAGCTGAAATGATATTCTGATTATAATGTTCTTAACGATCTAATTATATGGTGGACTTCAATTATTTATCGATAGATGGCGCAGCAAGACGGCGTTTACTATCGCACATAAAAAAATCTTGAAATTCTTAGCGAAATAACGTTTTTTAAATGTACATTACCTGGTGCCAAGATATAAAAAATCCACTTATCGATTTTAGTTCTGCAATCATATTTATTAAAGTAGTCATATAATTAATAAAAGACATCTTTAGCTTTTAGCAACCAGGGAGTTTCGAAAAATCGCATTTTTTTTTTTTAAACCCCTTAATGAACTGAACTTCAAATCAGCTAGTGTTCAATTTGTAAGTTTTCTTTTCAGTATATTATTTTTAGCTCTTCACATTTCTAATTGTAAATTTTATTTTTCAACTTTTATGTTTAAAAATTCTGTATAGACTATCGTATTTTATAATTTTTCATTCCGTCGTACCGAAAAAATAAAACTATACCGAAATATTCTTCTTTGTGTGGGAGTGAAGAACTCACAATAATGCCTTCTGAATGATAATATTGCAATCCAACTTCTGAGCGATCTCATAAGGACCTTAACGAGGTGGCTCTTGTTATATAAACAAGTATTGAGCAAGAAGAAATCGGTCATTCATTCATAACGCATTCTTTATTACAGAGGAACGACCAGAAAGACATCAGCAAAGCTAATAATAAGGGAACCGTAAGTTTATAGTGTGTGTTTGTCAAAATGGCGAGGATTTCCTCGATTAAATGGTCTGAGGGAATTCCATGAATTTTGCTCTAGGGAATAATTAAAGTTTACATAAATTTATATATGTAAACTTTGTATATGATGTAAAATTGATATTCACATTTATTCTTATTTATATTTTAATTTATTTTACTGTATATAGATAAATTTGTAATTTTGCCACTTTGTTTTTAAATATTATTTTAACCCGAATTTATTTTTAATGCTGAAAGATGTTGGAAGTAAAAAATGGCATGAAATTGATTTAAGTTGATTTGGTAGCTGGTTTCAATAAAGTAAGTAGAGAACATGATTTATCAGCATGTCGATAATCTATACTTAAATCCATAAAATAAAGAAAATCGGTAATGCAATTTTAGTCCTAACTTTTTGAAGACTCGCTGGCAGCCATTTTCCATCCTAAGGCAATCAATCATTTTAATAGACTTCTTCCGATGAGAGTATGGCAGACAACTTCTGGTATCCTGTGCTTCCTAACCCTAATACCACATTATTGTCTGAAATCTATAGTTAATTTTTCAGTCGTGGAATTTAAAACCAGATTCTGAGAGAAATTCGGTATTCTAGAAAGTTATTTTTTGTTTTTTAATAAGATTAACTTATGAACAGCCTCATTATGATCGTAAAATGCAAGCTATAAAGGGGTCACATCTTAAATTTTTTAATTTAAGCTAAGAGGGAAATTCCGAAAGTTAGCCCTTCGTTCATGGTATTTGGAGTGTGAGTCTCTGTGAAACATGTCTCACCTTGTTTTAATCCTTCATCTATCTCTCTGTTATAGTTTAGTATGCAACAGTGGAAGTTGTATCTGTTATGTTATTGCATACACAAATGGATGAGACTTATAAAAAGCGTGTTTAAAAATAATGCACATTATTCACGTTACTTTACAGTTTAACATACATCTTGGGATGATTCATTTTGAAATTAATTGTAGTAGTTATTATACAGGCACCTCCATGGAGTCCGAAGACTCATCGTGGGAGACCCAATCTTTCCACACAATATCTATCATACCTCCCCTTGAACCCATTAATAGACAAAGCACTCGCAACCGACTCTGGCAACCCATTCCACTCATTCACAACTCTCCAAGCAAAAAAATCTAGTCCTCACACTTCTACTAACCACCCCTTTATTTAATTTCTAGGACGACCTCTTCTAATCCCTCTAGCCAAGTGCTGAAATATTTCCCCTGCATCTGTCCTATAAAACCCTTTAAGCAACTTAAATGACTATCATATTCCCTCTTTTTCTCCTATAAACCAACTGCAATCCACACACACACACACACACAATCTATCCTCATAGGGAACATTCCACAGGTCACTCACCATCGTGATCACTCTCCTCTGAATCCTCTCCACCGCTCTCCCCCAAGAAACACGGGGGAACCAGACTTGAGCACAGCAATCCAGATGTGAGTGTATCTAGGCCTCATAAAGAGGATTTACAACTTCCTTATCTCAACTTGTTAATGTGTTCTTCGATAGCCAAGTAATTTTATGGTCAACCTTAGCAATATGTCTACCACCACCCCTATATCTCTAGTTTCATCTATTTCCTTTTGCTCATACTGACAGCCTATTTAAATCGTCCTGCAAGCCTCTGTACATTGCCTTGATTAACTATTACTCTACTTAATTTCGCATCATCAGCAAAAACTGAATATTTCATTTTCGGGTTATTTCCTATATCATTTATGTACAAATTAAACAGCAATGGTCCAAGCACTGAGCCTTGCGGCACACCACTAGTCACCTGTTTTCGCCTCGATTCTGTCTATCCGTTATACCATTTTGTGGATTAGTGAAAGAAGAGGAAAGAAAATGGTCCCAAAAACATGAGATTTTCAGTGCAACGGCTTTTGAAAAACCTGTTATGCAATGAAGAAAATATATCGAAAAACAGGGAGATTATTTTTTTAAAAAAATAATAATATATGAAAATAAAGTAGACACTTCGAACCATTTTTATTTATTTTTTATTTATTTTTACATATCTTTTGTGTAGGCAGCTGTTACAATGAGAGAATTCATCTTCGTAAATAATCTGAAAATTATTAATAGTATTGATTAATTTTCATTTGTGATGTAATATCTCAATTTAACTACATTATACAAATTGTTGTTCGAAATGAACTTGACTATCGATGATGATGAAGCGTGCCCACCGATTTCCAAAAGTTAGAATTCAAAGAATTCTACCTACTTCAACAAATCTAAGATATGTTTTAATTAAAAGATCTATTTTTAATCGTAATATAACTTCCTCATACATACAGCACGTATCTTGTTAGTATTACGAATTACATAAATGTAATTCCAGTAAATTACATTATGTAATTTACTGGAAAAGCATTTTACTGCATGTAGTAGTCTTAAAACGCGTATTAATTTTTTTGCCTTTACTAATTAACGTGCTTTTTTTTACTAATTAAATGTTTTAACTATCAGCTCATAAATAGAAAACAATATCTGAATAGGACATTTATAATTACAATATAATTTTTAAAATTTATTTCGTTGAGTTACTCACTGGTTAAGAAAATAATGCTTAGCTCATCCCCTTTTATTTTATTATGAATCCTACTGACGAAATATTGTAAACACGTAACATAGAGTGGGAATTTGTCTAGCTACTTCAAGCATTCGACAAGAGGAAGGACAGTCTAACACACACACACACACACACACACACACGGCGGTGACAATGGATAGCGCTTGTCACCTTCTATACTTGGCCAAACAGATCTGCTTATTATTCAACACATTTACTGCATCGAATTTTGAAAAAGTAAATTACCGTGGTATAAAACTTTCATATAGTGAAAAACGATACATGCATACCTTGCCATTTTGTCATTTTTTTTTTTTTAAATGTAGGACTGCAAACATCAGAGTTTAACAATTTTTGAAGGATATTAGATATATGTAACAGAATTTATAAATTGAGGTTGGTCTCGCATGTACAATTCAGTGAAAAGCAAGATGGGTGTTACTATCAAGATTGTTAATGAATTAATGTGATAATTATTTAGTTAATAATTCGTTTCGATTTTCTGGGAAGAAAGTGAGGGATTCGAGTTTAGAATTATGAGTTAACAAAAAATAGCGACTATTTGATTTATTAGAATGAAATATCATAGTTACGATGTTATGATCTTGTAAACAAGCGCGAACTGTAGCCGGAAATGTAATGGGACTGATGTAAATATTCAGGGTTGACAAATTTTGAGTAATATAAAAAAGACATTATTGGAAATTATCATCGATGAATATTAAGAAGGAAAGCATGAATATTTCTAAGTATTTTATACCTGAATTGAACCTTTTCTTATAGGTCGAGTAATAAGTTTCTCATGTTTGCGGCGATGTTCATAATTTATTTGTATTTATTTTTCATTTCGATCAACATAAGTAGTTTAATAATGTCATCTGGAAAGACTAAAAAAAATAACTCTACAAAAAAACAGAAATTAAAAATTAAAAAAAAATAGCATAGAATCTAGAGCCCGTGTAGCTCAGTGGATGTGGCGTTTGCACACCACGGCGCTTGGCCGCACGAAGGAAGACTCGGTGTCGAGTCTAGTCGGCGACTAGAGGACATTTTTCTAAGCCTTTTTTCGACTGGTTCCCGAGTTAGTCGATCTCTAGCACAGGCAAGCGGGTTTTTCGTCCCGGAAACTCAAGAAAATCGACCGTAGAACCCACATTATTTCAGACATTAAATGTATTGTGTTAGGGTTAGGGACCACGAGATGGCGGCACATTTGAGCCGTCTCTCTTCACTGCGTACCGCTTAATTAGTGATAGTCTTGGGCCATCTATCTCTGATTGGTACCAGTGGAGATTGAATCGCCCACTCAGTCTCCAGAGTTAGATAGGGCTAAATGGCCTCGCCTACTCCCGTATACGGGAATAAAAAGGCGTTAGCTGATTTTTTTTTTTAATAGCATAGAATCTGCCAATGCCTTTTATTCCCCAAAGGGGAGTAGACGAAGCTATATATCCCTAATAGACTTGGGGGAGGGAACCAAATCACAATCTCAATACGATCAATGATTTTAATAGGCATCTGGGGAGAAGAGTACAGTAAACAACGGCCGCCAACTCTTGGCCTTAAATTTCATACATTATTGTCTGAAACAGTTGAGTTCTACAGTTAATTTTCTTCATTTTTCAGGATTAAAACCAGAGTTTCAGGAAGAAAAAACCTTCCTTGCTCATGTTAGAGATCGAATAACTCTGGATCGGTCGAAGAAAGGTTTAGAAAAAAGTTCCTCTAGTCAGCAACTAGAATCAAACTAAGAACAATCTTTCTTCAGATGGCCTAGTGCTATGAATGCAAATATGCAATGGCCTTGAAGAAGAAATATAGGAATTGAATATAACGAAATACAGCGAAAAAAAGAAAATGGTTTTAATCACTGCTCAAAAATATTCACAGAACATAATAGGTTTGCTATTTGTGTTTTGGAGTTAATAAAGATGAGAAAACGTTCTGAAACAAATTGAATAAGAACTTACTCATTAGAAGCAGAATCTTCAGCCTAGCATCGAAGTTATGCTCTGTGTATTGATAGGCTATGTTAAATCCAAATAAACAGAGAACAAGGTTTAAATTTAGGTACAAAATAAGGCACATAATGCGATTTGTGTTACAGAACTAAGTCTAACATAGCAAGTTTACAATTTTTTTTGTAGCAATGAAGGTAGGCCAAAAGCTTTACAAATATCAATTCCTTATTTTTCCTATTTTTTTTTTTAAATAGAATACTGTTCCCATATTGTATTCGATTTTAAAGAACTTTTCATGCAGATTTCAAAACTATTTTTTGCGCCTATACTTATGTGAATTCGAAAGTATAAAAATGGCTAATGTTCACATATGATACATGAACTTACAAGCAAATCATTATTTTCACTTATACAGCCATCTCACATGTGTGATGAAAGTTTTCTAGATTCATATTTTAAATATGAATCTAGAAAACTTGTGTATTCCTTATCTGTAGTTGTCAGTCATAAAAGCAATATTGGAACTTCGCCCACTTCGATCTTTATGGAAATCATATTTGTGTATATTTTTACATAATAACATTAATACAGAAATTTGTATTATATAGCAAACTTTCTGTATATGCTAAGAAATATAAATTCACCGTTACTATATACAACAGAACAAGACTATGTATTAAATAACTACGGAAAAATATAATTGAAATAACCATTCTGTCTTGCAGTAGCAAGGGTGGAGGTCCTACGAATTTCATTAATAACTGATAAGCCCATTGCAATTCCAAACTGTTCCAGCAATTGTTGTGTCAATCAATAAAGCACAACAACGAACATTCCAAGTTACATTTACAAGTTAACCCTAATTTCCAGACGCGGAAACACTTGTCACCTCCGTATGAGGTTGTGCAACTCATTCTAGTGTAAGATTTCTCACAATCTAGATACTGGATAAGCTAGTGTGGCTCCACAGCTGCAATACTGAGTTTAAGTAAAATCAGAAGATGATGCAGTATGCAAAAGTTGTACAAGCACTTCCCACTTTTATTAATTCTTTATTATTATTTTTTTTTATTTATATTTAAATAATCATTATTGCGTAGCCTGTGTAGCTCAGTGGATGTGGCGTTTGCACACCATCGCGCTTGGCCGCACGAAGGAAGGCTTGGTTTCGAGTCTAGTCGGCGACTAGAGGAAATTTTTCTAAGCCTTTTTTCGACCGGTTCCCGAGTTAGTCGATCTCTGGCACGGGCAAGCAGGTTTTTCCTCCCGGAAACTCGGGTTTTTCGTCCTGTAAACTCAAGAAAATCGACCGTAGAACCCACATTATTTCAGACATTAAATATATTGTGGTAGGATTAGGGACCACGAGATGGCGGCACATTTGAGCCGTCTCTCTTCACTGCGTACCGCTTAATTAGTGATAGCCTTGGGCCATCTGTCTCTGATTGGGTACCAGTGGAGATTGAACTGCCCACTCAGTCTCCAAAAGTTAGATAGGGCTAAATGGCCCCGCCTACTCCCGTATACGGGAATAAAAAGGCGTTAGCTGATTTTTTTTTTTTTTTTTTTTTAATCATTATTGCGTTGTTTTGGTGTGACTACTGCAAAGTGTTGTAACACAATATCCAGAAATTTTTATTTCGAACAGTTACCTTGAAATGGAGTATTGTGAAAACAAACAAGAGACTCAAATGATCTTAAAATTGGCTTTAAAATACATAATTTATTAAATGCGACGAATAAATACAAAATTGAATCAGTTTGGGGGTTTAACAATGCCAGATTTTCCAGCGGGGCCGATCTGCAGTAATGTAAATATGAGAAACCAAAGTTGTTTGTGCTCCATGTAATTATGGGGAAAATTAGAAGGAAAAAAATACCTGATCAATGGTTTTCTCCAGCTGGTTTATATGACTTGAATCTAAAATAAGTATATTTTGGCATCTGTTGCCCATTAAAAGTACAGCAAAACAAGAAATATTGGACTCATATACGTTGCTTGAACAAGAAATAGTGAATCATCAATCCATTAGGACAATCATTCTCTTTTCCTAGGAATGCGTCACACAACACAAATAATACGCGATGACGATCTTAGTGCCTTTTAGAAGCACTCTTATCTAGAAACATATCCAAGAGTGTGTCTGAGTATTTCTTAAGGCAATTGTAACATTGTGGAATATATAAGTGAAGACAGTGTCCGAGATGAATCATATAGTAGCAAGCCAAATGTAATAATCATAAGAATACATATATTAGGGTTATATAAACATTTTGTGGTTGTCGGAACTTGGACTTTGAACTGCTACTTGGATCAGTATCAAATGGTTGGACATTCAAGCACAAATCACAGTTCGTGTTACCACAATGATAGTGCAGAGTATGGGGAAGACGAAAGGAAATTATGTGTTGCCTATATAGTTCGAATGATGGAAGAGTAAAATTCTTAATATAATCTCTGCTTGAAAGGTGTAACTGTTAAACAACTGTCCTAACAACTATTATAGACGTTTCCAGAAGCAGTTAGTTTATCGTACAACCTATAGAGTCTTTCAGGATGACAATATCTTTGTCTCTCATTCGCGGATGGGATTTCAAGATATGAGTGGACTCATTAAATATCACGGCATGGAGCAGTAGTTTCAGGTAGGCCACGTTATTAGGTTAACATTTTTGTCTCATAGGTATATATATATATATATATATATATATATATATATATATATATATAACGCTTATATTTCTGTTTCTTCTGTGCTGTGAGGACTACTGAGGAATTCACTGGTATTTCCTTGGGACGATGGGGTACATGCATCTATTAGGGACGTCTGTAAATTTTGTTCGGTGATTTCAATGTTACCACATATAGTCTGGATGAAATCCTGTTTCTCTTCTCCAAGAATCCTTTTCAATATTTCTTCTTGTTCAAAATTGGAAAAGTTCAGTTTTGTGAAACTATTTTTAATTGGATGGGGAGATCCTTTATGAGCAGAACTGGATTTCTCGTCATCGGAGGACGGTCCGTTACTTTCGCACACAGTACTAAGTTTTCGGTTTTTGTCTGCTATCATTGGAGTTTCATGTACTGGTGAGTTTAACGGTAGAAAGTCACTACATGGTAGGACACCTGGTGGCGATTCATCGAAACTGACACCATTTCTTCCTTGGCTAGTTTTACTCTCGAAAGACATGCGTGTTAATACAGAATCTCGACAGATAACTTTAGCATTGATTTGACGATGGATGTGATTTGTGGAGGTTCCTTTGTACTTCATAGCTCTCTTATGACAGAAGCCATATCGGTTGACCAAAATAAAAAAATCCCTGCGATATTGTTTCGTGAGGATGGCATACAAGAAAGGATTAGCGCATGAATTAAGAGGATAGAAGAACACTAAAAGTATTTTGGTGTGAGTGACATCGATAAGAGGAGTTCCAGCAATCGCAGTTAAACCAAAGAACGAAATCGGTGCCCAACATGCAAAATCCGTAAACACGAGCATTGCCATCCTTTTGGCCACATTCATATCACTACTAGTAGCCCTCGACTGCTGTCGAAGGATGGACAAATACATCTTCCCGTAACAGGCACAAATAAGTAAAAAAGCTAAACCTTTAACAAGAAGAAGCGATGTCAAATAAGTAAGGTCGCTGACATCCTTGTTTTCCATTGGAAGACAAATGCTGGTCTTCGTATAACTACTTACGCCCACTAATGGCAAGGTTGCCATAGCAACGGAGTACATCCAACCGCACATCATCATTCGAACAGCTGTACCTAGTTTTAGTCGTCTGTGGAGATGAATGGCGTATGTAATTGCATACCAACGTTCAAGGGTTATGACTGTCAAAGAAAAGATGGACAATTCACTGGCGAATACTGTCAGAAATCCCGCAGCTTGACATCCGCTACCTATTAAAAAAAAAAAAAAGGAAAGAAAAGAAAAATATACTGTCATTCTTCATGTATGTAATTTATCAACAACGTTTAGGTTTTAGCAAACTAAAAAAACTAAGCTTATATTTTCCCGATTAGTTGAACATCTTTTGACAGTAAAAATCTGTATTTAAATTTTATTTAACTTGTTGGAACTTTGGAAGCAACGATGGCATTGTATCACAAGCACCAACTAGAAGAATCATTTTGAAGAATATTTTCTATAAAATCAATGTTGTCTTTCAGCTTAATAAAATGGATAAATTTATTTGAGACCTTCGTCTGCTAGTATGATATATTGTGCTCTACAAGCAGAAGAAAAGCATATTTATGTCGCTACCTAAAGCGTTGTTTACAAATTTATTGTGACTACGAGAACTAATATTATACGATATTGATTTTTTGGAAACGGTTACTTTCTTAGATGAATGATACCAAATCTTGGCATTCACCTTTCGTGCATAAAAGTAAAGCCGAGGACGTTATTTGTTTTTTGATACCAAAGTTTTCTGCAACTTTCGTTCACTCTTCAACTTACAGAAATATTCGACATAGGACAGAAAATAAAGAATATGTAATCATAATAAAAGTCTAGTCCCGGTTAATGCAATAAAACTTTTCAACTGCAGCGTGGGATATAAAGATTGCTATAAGAGCATTTCGGTTGGCATCGTTCGCTTACTTGTGTCTACACGACTCTAAGCCCATGTGAGTTGTAGTTTTTTCAATGTCTAATTATTGTTGAATAATAATAATAATATTTTATTGTTGTTATTATTATTATTATTATTATTATTACTTGACACGCGCCCAAGAGTCCAAGGACTCGTCTATAGTACATTAATACCGTGGTATGAAGGTTTTTTTCCCTGTTTTATTAATTTTTTGTATTTTTATTTATTTATTTTCATTTGGACTTGAAACCATGCTTCAGAGAGACCAAACATGGAATTTTTCAAACTTCAAGCCCCCAATAAGCAGAGTGATGGTCTTATACCGAGGAATAAAATTCATTTCCCATCTGAAGACAATTACAAATATCCATTTGCACATGAAGGGATGTAGCAACCCTCAACCTCTGTTGAAGAGCGAGTACGTTAACCATAAGACCAATCAGGCTAGCTTTTACTAAACGATTCCTGAACCATAAATTTTCCATTGCCATAGCCTGTATTCGTTAACTGTTTGCGAAGTAAGTTACACTACCAAACGTCACATTATCAGTAAAGTGGGAAATTTTACCCCTGATATTGTATGAACATAACTAATTTATCAAATTAAATAACAAATGTCCTAAAATGGAAACTTGAGGTACTCCAATAGATATACTAACCATTGAAAACAATCCTCTGAAAACTACTTTCTATTGTCAACCAATTTCGTACTCATCTTATTAAGTGATCATCACTATCTACACAATCTTGCCATAAATACTGGTACAACTTTCGCACACCCCGTGCTGCCAACAGAATCGAGCGAGCCCATAAGTGGCGCTGTGCTTAGCCAACATTCGAGTGTTTATCAGTAGAGAGAGAGAGAGAGAGAGAGAGAGAGTTGTCTAGCTGTACGGGTTAACATGCAGCGGGGAGATAACTGTGTAGCTGTAAAGCACTTCACAAGGTTGGAATGCGCCACCTGTTATTTTCATCACGTTAAAAAACAGCCGGGATCAGTAGGATATTTGTGTATCACACTATTAACCGTTATAACGATACAGAAGACGTATCTGACTGCCATAGAACAGATCGACCACGCTGCGTTAGGATGCAAATAAGCTTGTGAGGACTGAGAAGGCACGCCTCCGCCGTAATCCTGTGAGAACGCAGAAAGTGATGTAGCGAGAGATCAACATTTCGCAGAGAACGATGTCTCGTATATTAATTGATGACCTGGGGATGAGAGCCTATCGTCGTTCTACTGGACACTTCCTAACACCGCAACTTATACGGCAGAGGGTGATAAAATCAAAGGCACTTCTTCGGAGGTACGCGAATAACAAGCACACAGAGATGTTTTCACCATTGAAGAATCATTTAACCGACAAAACGATCGGGTATATGCCCTGGATAGTGGCATAGCAAGTACCATAGCACCCAGGATTCAGAGAAGTCATCCTATGTCAGTTATGGTTTGATGGGGGTATGACGTATCGGGGGGGGGTATCCAAGCTGCATTTCTGCGAGAAAGGGGCCAAAACCTCCGCCAAAGTATCAAGGCATAGTGGTGGAACGGAACGTGTGGTACGGCCTCTGAAGAACACCTTGTTTCACGGTAGGGCAGGGGACCTTCCAACAGCACTCAGCCCCTGTACATGAGGCATGGACCACACAAGTGATTGGAGGCAAATATGTCCGACCACGTATCACCTGAATCTGAATCCGTTGGACCTCAAATTTTGGTCTGCCGTTCGATGAATTGCTTTTTTCGATAAACTGCATTTTCTTACCCGATAAATTGTTTTAGGTGAACTTTCTGGATACCGCGTGAAGGCAAAAGGGGGGGGGGGGCTTTAGAACATCGAGTGCTGCTATATGCATGTGGTTTGTATGTGCTGAAAGCTGTAAATGATTTAATGATAGATTCAAGATTTATGCAATGTCCAAGTAGTAACACTATTTATTGATAAACTAGATATTCGATGCACTTTTATCGCTAGGTTCTTGCATGGAAGGCTATTAAAGGCTTTGCTGAAATCCAAGTTAATCACACCGTTTAAGTCTATTTCCTTCATAACTCCTTAATAATCAGGCCTGCCGTAATCGATCTCCCTTAAAGAAACCATACTGTGTACTGCTCAGAATGGGATCTCTATCAATAATCTCTCGGACACGATTCTAATTAATTTTTCCATCACTCTTGGCTGTCAATAATAATAAGACCAAATGGTCTGGTATTCGTTTTCGATTAATCTTTGCCATGATTTAAGATATTAACAATTTCCTTCTCTTATATGACGTCATGAAATGAATATCGCCTCTGAAATAGTATTTGTTCTTCTTCTAGTATTTATTCTCTTCTTCTAACTAACCAGTTTTCACATATAAATTCTCAAAATACTTATTCAATTCCTTAGCCATCATAGCTGCATATTTTAAAGCTATTCTCGAATAGCTGGTTTCGTTTCTCTTATTCTTAATCCTTTTCACCTACCTATAAAAGCATTTTTGGATTAATCTTAGTATTCTTGGTGATAAGCAGCATTTAATACTTAATAATTGATTTAGCAAATCTATTATACCTATTTCTTATTCCGAGAGCTTGTTCATCCAACTGATTGTAGATTTATTATGAAATATATCTCTAGGTATAAATAAGCATTAAATTGTGCAAGATTTTCTTCAATGTTACCCAATTTTTATTAGATTCTTTAACGATACTTGTGACATGATGATTAGAAATATATACACATTTACACAAGAATATTATTTAATTTGTCAAATCTTTCGGTCTGAATATTACAGACAATCTTCAGTGGCTACATAGGAATAGTTTTAAAAAACAAGGTGGAATACGAACAATTGATCATTCACAAATAGAACGAGCCGCGTGATGTCATATCGCTAAGTATTAGAAGAGTAAACATTTTTAAAGTCATAATTAAAGATATTAATTCAGAAATTCATGTAATAATCTTAAATTACATTAGACTAATATAGGAAATTTACATTAAAAAAAATAATGTGTTATCCTGATTAAACTTTCCTAAATTTTTGATACAGATATACATTACGATTGAAGTTAGGACGTTGAAGTAAGGCCTCCACACTTTCTTTAAATAAACGTTCAAATTTGTAGCGACATCTGTGTAGGAGGAGAGTCTTGGACCAATTTCAAGAATTCTGAAGAAATATGATTTAACAGCCACGTATACACCTATTAACAAATTATCCACCCATTTTCCTTCATCTAAAGAAAACTTATTTCAACCTTGTCTCTACCTGGTGTGTA
Organism: Typopeltis vanoorti; assembly: GCF_054136105.1. Classification (NCBI taxonomy): domain Eukaryota; kingdom Metazoa; phylum Arthropoda; class Arachnida; order Uropygi; family Thelyphonidae; genus Typopeltis; species Typopeltis vanoorti. The sequence continues at coordinate 97,648,569 of NC_143565.1, forward strand.
TCGAGTTCCTTGTAATCTTTCCGACTTTGGACAAACTGGACGTTCTATAGAAAAAAGAATTCAAGAGCATCAGTCATCAATTCAATACAACAAACCCGAGAAATCTGGATTAGCTCAGCATGGATTAGAAACAAGCCACAACATCCTTTGGTCCAAGACTTTCCTCCTACACAGATGTTGCTACAAATTCGAACGTTTATTTAAAGAAAGTGTGGAGGCCTTACTTCAATCCTAACTTGAATCGTAATGACTTATATCTGTATCAAAAATTTGGGAAAGTTTAATCAGGATAACACATTAATTTTTTTTTTTTTTTGTAAATTTCCTATATTAGTTTAATATTATTTAAGATTATTACATGACTTTCTGAAATAATATCTTTAATTATGACTTTAAAAATGTTTACTCTTCTAATACTTAGCGATATAACATCACGCATCTCGTTCTATTTGTGAATGATCAATTGTTCGTATTCCACCTTGTTTTTTTAAACTATTCCTATGTAGCCACTGAAGATGGTCTGTAATATTCAGATCGAAATATTTGGCAAATTAAACATTATTCTTGTGTAAACGTGTATATATTTCTAACCAATTTTTAGTAGCTCACTTTTATTAAATAATGTCACGTCTTCCTAGTTAATACTTTTTAATTCTTTTATCGCATCCTGAATGTTTTTTTTTTTAAAAATTCCACCTATGATGCTTCGTAAATTATTACTTCTCCATCACCATCATCAGTGGCTCTAACAAGCACTTAAACGCCCACGACCTTCCAAGCATTCTCGAATTTCATAACCATAATTCCAGGATAAGGTGATTAGCCCTCTCCCGTTGCGTGTGCTCTATTGGCTGGTTTGCCGGGTTGTTGGGGGAGACTCGAATTTTCGGGAGGGAAACCTTGCCATCTCCGTATGAAATTGGCTAACTCACCTTCAGTTGCAAAGTTAGCCAATTTTGATTTTTAACTTTATTACTTAAATTTTTAGCTAAGGCTAAGCGATCACAGAGGAGCTTTCAGTAAATTAGTGGTATCGTTATTGCTGCGGTTATAAGTATTGTTTGAATTTCATATGGGAAGGGGAATTTATATTCTCAGCAATTAAAGCTATAATTATCATCCGATAGCCACTTCTAAATTGCAACTAATCTCTCCTCAGTATTACCTATTAGTTTTATCAGCTATCATTCATTTTTTAGACGAAGCAGATCGACAAGTCAGCAAGTAATAAATGATAGATCTCTTATTTTTAGAGGAACCAGTTGACAAATAAATAATTGGCCAAAATTGGTTCAACGATATGATTTGTATATGGAGAAAAAAGAGGGAAGGAGCAACAAAAACAAGAAGATAATTTTTTTTTTTTTTTGTATATTTCACTATTTTCAAAGTACCGCAGTGTTTTCATTAATTGCAATTAACTCTTGAAATTTAGATTGATTAGCTGTCCAGTTGAATCTTGTCGGGTGAAATTAATTTAACGTTCTCGTCATTGAGAACTTGTTATTAAATTTTGGTATTGACCATCCTGAATTCTTATTTTTCTCACTACTTCCATACGTTAAATGAATGATTTATTAATCTTTTTGATTTATTTAAAATCTGAAGTCCTATCTCTGCCATAATGATCATGTCAGAAGTCAAATTGTTACTCAACAAATCATATTCTGCAGCAGTAGTCAGACTACATCGATCTATTATACCCAATGCTTTCTATAGATGCAGAACGATGGCTTAAACCAACAGATTCTTTCGTAAGTTCCAAGCACAAGGTTTCATGAGATTCAGCTTGCACTTTGTTCCAAAAAAAAACATTAGTCGTTGTGAAGATGTGAATTTCTACTGAGCTAAGTGATCAAATGCTCTTTTTTTTTTTCCCTGTCCTCTTCGGCTCTAAAAAAGTTCATCAGCTGTTCTTAAGTACAGGATGGCCATAAAATAACTTTCCCTTTTTGGAGGCATATGTAGCTAAAACCAATAAACAAAATGAGACCAAATTTTATATTGAGACTTCTAAATTCTCGAAGGGCCGCTACAGCATTGCACTGTTTAAGGTAAAACAACTTAACAAGTAAAGCACGCTGAGGCAAGGTAGGACGCATATTGAGCACAATTCGTCAGTCATTCGAATAACTGCTTGAACGTTCCCAATCCCTTTTTAAGTGGAATTGGTGGCGCTGCTGTCACGTACGCACAGTAAAATTTGCATAATCCTTTTTACCTGAGTTTACTGCAAATATTTGACTGCTTTCGACTCCACCAGCGCCAAATTTCCCTTATCGGCGACTTTTGGTACTAAATCTTTTTTTCGCGCAAATCTCCCCATGCCTTCAAAAGTCTCAATATAAAATTTGGTCTCATTCCGTTTATTGGTTTTAGCTACAGATGTCTTCAAAGAGGGAAAGTTTATTTTATGGCCACCCTGTATTTATCCATGCTAAGACTTAACATAATGAAAGTTATCGAGTAGAATGCAAAATAGGATTTACTTACCATGCTGCCAGTCAATTGCATAGTTCAAGTAGACACCGATGGTATGTACATCCACAGCGGCTATGAGGAGTAGATAAAAACCCATGCAAAAATCAGCAAATGCCAAATTGCACATCAGAAACTTAGAAACCGACATAGTGAAATGAGTACTCATCAAGACCACTATAACAGCAAGATTGCCCACCATTGCAGCTATGACGACAAACCACACAGCTATACGCAAGGCAACATTACCCATCACATCTTCGCAAGGATTGAAAGCATCTGGAGCAGGAAAGCATTTAACATCGCGAAAGTTTTTAGATAGATTGCCACAGAATGCCTTGAGGGGAGATTCTGGTCGAAGGGCTACAGTGGTGCTGTGGAATATTCCTTCAAAGTCCCCACTGTTATGATCCTGTGAGGTGTCCAACGTTCCAGTTGAAAAAGATGGTAAGTTAGATCCGGGTCCTTTGCCAGTCAAAATAGCATCCCACGGAGACGATATATTCTTATCATGTGTTGCAACATAGACGGGATATCCGTAGGCATCCTCTGAAGTACCGTCTGGCAACTCATCTAAAGGGTCTGTTTCTTGATAAGTCTGTAGTCCAAGCAAGCTCCGGATGTGACGTAGCAGCTTCCGACCTACATCATGAAACTTATATACTAGTGAGGAACTCGACACTTGGACGTTTATGGGATACGCTGAGACTTCATGATCCAGTTTCGGACCCGGAGTTGTAATATCGGGACAGAACCGGTTCTTCATATCTTTCCTGAAGGATTGGTAACGAACATATTCTTGTGGATCATGAGTGGAAGGAAATTTAAAGGCACAACAGTGATACGGATATGTGAGATGAGCTTCGACAATGAATGTGAAATGGAACACAGAGGGGAACTCTTTTAAACTGAAGGTATCAACTAGCTTCAAGATTTCGAGGCCTTCCAATCCTTTAGTCGGCAGACGGACAATGCTAGTTTTTGAAAGATCTCTGTAAAAAATAAAAATAAACATAAATAAAAAAAAAGGAAAAGGTTATTGTAAATTAACAAGCACCACACATTCCATACACATTAAATGCACCATAGATCTTCAAAACTTTGTTTTAAAGATCTATGTTTTAAAAATCTTTAAAACTTTGTTTTAAAGATCTATGGTGTATTGGTATTGAACTCTTTTTCAATATATGTTTCAAACAAATTATCCATTTGTATTGAAATTTTTTTGAACGTAACATTTTACGATAATTTTAAGGTTTTTAAAAATGTTACATGTTTTATGTAACGATGTGTTTCTAACGTGAAAAATCAAAATTTTCTAAGAAAATTATTGTAGATATAATTCCCTCGTCTCTCCCTTCCTATCACAGCATGTCCCATTACGTGAGGATGAGCGCTTATTTGCACCATCTATAAAATTCACCAACATTTTAAAGATTAAAATCGCTATTACCGATTATGGAGATATTTTACATCGCTAATGTTTGTTTTCCTCCAAAGTACCTTTACAACACTCCATTTAGTGTGAACGCATGGAGATTTTCCAATTCACCACTTAATTAGACTCCCCGTAGTGGAAATTGCTTCCTGTATGTTTATCCCCGAAACCAATTACTCATTCTCCGACTAAGAAAGATTACGGATCCATGTAACAACAACCAAGCATGCAATCACAGACGATTAAGTAGTTTCTGGGAAAATGAAAGTGTCCAAATACATAACTTGTTTACCAAGAGTAAACGCATGTAATCAATATACAGACATCGAGAAAATCTACGCAAATACATGCGCAAAGTAGTTCTGAGAACAAACTACTTTTCTATTATTTTGAGTGTTTGTTTTTCTTTTTTTTTTTTGCTTTGTTGGTACAGGATTTTGCACGATTTTAGACTGGATTAATGTCGGCTGGTATACATGGCAATTAATTCTTACTCATACTACAAGACTTCACGTTGTAAGGAGAAGAATCTGAAAAGGTGCAAATTACCTTGACGCTTACACGAGCACTCAGAAATTGGCTATCACTAGGGATAAGGAAATAGGATACTGTTTCTCTTAGTTTCTCCAGGAAAATAAATTCTGAGCTGAGCTTATTTCTCACCCAAGAAGTGATATAGTAGTAGATAAACACGCAAACCTGCGATGAGGGATTATTATTATTTTCTATGGCTCCCACTCACGAACGGTGTTTCAAGGGTGGACTAAGGATATTTTTATAATGTGTACATTAATGATATTGGAAAGGATATGACAAGCGACATACAGCTATTTGCCGATGATGCAAAGACAGGTAGGATAATCAGGAACGCTGGTGATATGCAGTACTTGCAGAATGATTTGAATAGGCTGGAATTGCGGGCATGGGAAAATGGATGTCAGTTCAACGTCAGTAAATGTAAAGCTATGCACTTTGTGTGATTAGCAGTGGCGTCGAGTGCTCATTTCGGTCGGGTATGCTGTCGTGTGGGTTATGCAACCCGCGCTACAAATTTCACGTCAATTTGACCGTATGCATGGGCGTCCGCAGAAAATTTTCCGGGGGAGGGGGGCAAAGCTTGGAGACAAATAATTACGTTAATAAATTTTTATAATTATTGATTTAATTAAACAATTAGATCAATAAAAGTCTTTTAGCTTTTTTTTAATGTAATTATTTATCGATGTAAACTATAAATACATTATTTTCATTTTTCATCGATTTTAATGATCTTTTAATTCTTGGGGAAAAAATATTCAGAATTAATAGTTTTTAGCACAATTTCATATATAAAAAAATTGACCGGCATATTTATTAAAAATGAACTAATTAATTAATCCTAAATTAAATTATTTCAGTTTAAAAGCAAAAAAAAATCATAAAACTAACAAGTAAAATAATATTGAATTACATACACTTGCCTTTTAAAAATGTATTTTTCTGTTTAAATTTGTTTCACTATAAATTTACAATTTACACTTCACTCAGTGACTCACTAGACAAAGAGGAAAAACTAACCGGGAACTGTTCACAAATCAGAAAAAGATGAACCAAAAACAGGAACACGTGTTTTATTGCTGCAATAAAACACATGTTCTATGGCTACACCACCGTGGGCCAAAACAGGCCAACCCATAATAAAATTTTAAGACAGACAGACGTGTTCCCAGGATTGAGGGTATAAGATTACATATCTCAATCCATTTTACGATTATAATTTGTGGAATTTCTTAATCGATCCCGGGGGAAGCGCCCCCCCCTGCGGACACCCATGACCGTGTGATTGCAGTTTTTAAGAGTGTATGAAAGTTTTGAGATGGCATAGTGCATCAGCACTCATCTTAATTGGTCCAATGCAATTAATTGCAGGATAACTTTGAATACTTCTGCATACAGTGGGGGAACAATTTGTTTTAGGATTTATTAGAAAACAATAATGAAGGAGAATGCTATATTTGAAATACTCAAAGATGAAAATATGTGAACCATCATTTATAAGACGTGGGAATAGGAAAGGATGAGTGTGAGTAGAAACACTTTCATTAATGGTAAACGAATTATTAATAATTATCATTTGTGATATGTCTGTCCTATAAGTTGCTGGGTAGAGCAAATAGCACGATCCTATAAATTCTAAACATGAATAAGTGAATTTATGATAGCATAATTAAAAAAACTTATGGAGAGAGAGAGAGAATATTGCAGGAATAAATATGGTTTGATGGAGCAACAAATCATCTCATAAAATTTGTTGCACTTGTTATGTGTATTTCTCTGGTTTGTGTATATTTCGCTCCATTTTCCAAGAATTTTATTTTGTTTACTGAGACTCAGTATACATAACATCTGATCATTATGAATTATCCACACTTTCGGGAATCCTAAATTCATTAGTTTTTTTTTTAGTATCAGCGGTTCTTCTGTCTTATCAATCTCCCATATGCTGGTATTTTCTTTTAGATCAACAACATCTTATAATACACAGAATATTCATTTTTATTCAGGAATAGATATTTTTTTACTGTCTGTTGTTTCCAAAGACTAGAATAAAAATGTCTCTATATATGTTAAAAAACTTTGCAACCTCAACAGATGCTATACTGCACAAGCAAAAGAAAAAACAATTAGTATTTTTCTCCTAACATCCACTTTCAAATTTTCAGTTCCAGAAAACATGCGTAACAACTGTTTGTAATATACATCAGATACGAAAAGTGCTTAACTCATGACAAGTGACAACGTACAATTGGATTGCTTGACACAATAACCAATCACAAATGCTAGGTGCTGAGTTAGTTAAAAATTTTAGCTCATCTAGCCACGCCTTCTCAGCGGTTTAAAAATACTATTATACAACGCTAAGAATTTGACCCACTGCACCCTCTTTACATATTTTCAAAGGGCGCAAAGGTTTATGCATTTTGAAAGCACACCTGAGCTATTAACGCGAATGTGACGCAATGCTTACGCGGCGAAAAGTGCCCTCTTCATGAAGCACTAATGCTTTATTACCCTCCTGAGGACAATGAAGCATTAGTATATTGTGTTCAGTTTTAATTCTGCAAACAATGAGGGGAGTCTTTAACGGGAATAAATGCAAAAATATAATATGGGTGATACTGATATTTCGTAGATGAGCACCGCACCCTTAGCACACCCGGAATATTCGCCCCTTTTTGATTAGATATCCAATGTCGTATTAGATTGGTGGGATTATACTTGAAATGTTCAGACTAGGGATCTTGGAGTGTTAGTAGATAGCAAGTCGAAGTTCAGGGCGTCATGTGGTAAATTGCAAATACAACTCAAAAGATAATTACAATGCTGAAGCGAACATTCACATATAAAGATAGGGATGCCATTTTGCCTCTTTATAAGGCCTTGATAAGACTTCACTTGGAGTATTATGCGCAGGTCTGGTCTTCTGGTTTCACAAAGGAGAGTGTTAAAATGATATCAGGATTGTGGAATACTGATTATGAAGATAGATTGAGAATTTGTAGGCTGCAGACACTAGCAAACAGGAGGAAGAGGGGTGATATGATTGAGCCGTACAAACTTCTGAAAGGGTCATACAGGATTTCAGTTGATGGAATTTCTCATTTTATGGAGGATAGAGAAAGGACAAGAGGGGATCCTGGGAAGCTGGGAATGAATGCCGCTAAGAAAGGGATGAGGACTAGATTTTTCTCTCAGAGGGCGGTGCGTGATTGGAATGGATTGCATTGGATGTTGCGTGTGTAAGCAGTGTGAATGAATTCAAGAATAAGTATGATAGTGCTTGTAGTATATGATGAGTCCCTGACTCCCTGGAGTCTCTCTTAATAATAATAATTTTTGTAACTTGTTTTTATTTATTATTTTTTGCATAATCCGAAAATCTTGCTCTAGAGACCAAACATGGAACTTTTTCAAGCCATTTCAATCCTCCAATTAAAACAGAGTACAGTACAGAATACAGAATACAGTAGTTGGAAATGAGATTCATCTCCTACTTAAAGACAAATCACAAATAGCCATGCCCATAATGGGATTCGACCCTGCAGCCTGTTGGTCGGAAAACAGATACGTTAACCGGTTACTCGATCGGTCTGAAGTGGCTTGAAAAATTTACCTTTGGTTTATAGAGCATGGCTAGCAGACTATCTGAAAAATAAACAAAAAATACAAAAAGTATAAAAATTAATAAAAACAGAATAAAAAATCCATAACTAATTCAAGGTACTAATGCACTGTAGGTTTATAACCTTTCGTGAGTGGGAATGATAAAAATAAAAACAAAAAAACTAGGAGGGGAGTCCAAATTTGGGATCAGTAAAAATATTAAACAAAAATATGGAAATAAATTGATGTACATGAGTAGCCTTGGATGTTACACATCTTCTTGCACCACGAAAAAAAAATAATAGCAAAGATCAATGGAGTCTTCTTAAAGCAATCCGAAATAACGTAAAGAATACATTTTAATAAAAACAACATCGTTTGTATTTTTCAAATATCAATAAAAAAGTTCTTTGTTGAATTAATTATTAGCATTAAGAAATGATCTCTCTTCCTACACCTTATGTCTATATCTGTCAGTACTCTGATAAACCACTTAAAGGTGTAGTTCTCCTTAAGTCATTAAAGGTGGACAGTTTCGTATTGGGTCTGATTCAAAATAATAACTTTAATCAAGTGACTATGAATAAATCATTGATATCTACAACCAACCTAACAACACTTAATTACGAACCTCTTAGTGTAATGAATTCCTAGTGGCAGTGGTGTAGCTAGAGCTTTTGCCACCCGGGGCGGACCCTGAGTTTGTCGCTCATCCCAATACACACCAAAAATACTACAAAAAAATCCAAACAACGTATAGGGAAATGAATTAAAACACTACACTATGTTTATTTATGAAGTAAAACTTTAATTTCAACATTCTAAAATGTTATTTTTCTTGCTTTTATATTAACAAAATCGTCGATGACATTGGCGAAGTCTATTTCATAGTAATGTACGTAATTCTTAATCAATTTTAATTTAGAAAAACTCCTCTCACAACTAGCAACACTTACAACAATTGTGAGGAAAATTCGCAGTAGTATTTCAATATTTGGAACTGAATTCTCGAGACTGCATTTTAGAATCAACTGCAAAAGTTCAAAAAGGTTCAAAGTGCCTCCTGGGGAGGACCGCCCTTCCGAACCCCTAGCTACGCTTTTGCCTAGTGGTACTGGTTAGGAATGGTCTAAGGAACACACTACCTAGATCTAATCCAAGGTACACATTACCTAGATCTAATCCTTGGATTAGAGAATGGAATATCGAAAACTTGATAAAAAAAAATTAAAGCCCTAGATTTGGGATTATAAATAGAAACCTAAGAAGAAAAGTTCATTTGAGAACCATTGGACCATCTTCTTCTCCATGCAGTAGCCAATTAGTCAAACATGAGGGGGAAAAAATAAAGACTGGTAAGTAATTTTCACAATATAAGCCCAAACCTCAATATAAATATTCCGGATGATGTTTTCTCGCAAATAGCTCTGAAGAATGCCTTCTAGGTTTACAGTCTAAATGGAAATAATCTTATTTTAGACACGCGTTAATGATACTGTAGTTCACATAGTTTAAATCTTTTACAAGACAAATGTTTTTAGATTCTGACGAATGTGATCTATCGGCCACGTGTCAAACACAATCCATTTCTAGCAAAATAAAAAGGTCTCTGTTCGCTCCCGACTTTCACTACCTACGCCGTCGCCCATTGCAATTACTACACACCATCATGGCTTGGCGATCACTTCGCCCAGATATTATATCCGCAGCTCTGAATCCAGCAGTGAAAGAAGTGCGGAATCGATGATCATAATTGGAACTTTTATCTTCTGTTTTTCTGTATTGCGCTACGTGCCCTATTGTCAAGTGTTCTTTCAAAAGCTCAATTGGTAGGACACGATGATCGTTTGTAATGTCTGTCGAATGAATCTGCTCGCTTTGTAGACAACTTGAAAGCCTTAAGAATAAAGGAAATTACTCTCTACAGGTATTTATGTGAGTTGTTTATCTTAAACTATTATAAACGAATTTACTATTAAAACTTTTAAGTCATCATCATCATCATAATGCTAATAACGGGTATAGACCATATTGGTCTGTTTCGGTCTCATTATCAATCCTTTTTTGAGGTGTACCCTGCCTTCTCTTTCCAATTGGCTTATATTTTAGTATTTGTTTAGTATATCGAGTGTTGTTAGAAAGAAATATGCAAAACAAGGTGGTGATTCTTTTAATGCGCGACTGGAAGTAAAGATTAGTTTACTTATTTTAAATTTTTAAATTCTATACTCAGTCGGTATAGACGAAGCCCTTTGGTCGGAAAGACCTGGGTCCGGTTCCCGTCAGTGACGTGAGGAACCTTTATCTGGTCTCTTTCGACTAAAGGTGAGTTAGCCGGTCTCAGGTAGGGTTTTTTTTTCATCAGGAAACTCGGGTTTTTCGTCCCCCAAAACAGGAGAACGAAAAACCGAGTTTCAAGGTTGCGAAGTCCAAGAATACTTGAAAACAGGGCCACCGAGAGGGGTGACATCTGGGACTTTTGTCACAGGCCCAGAATCGAAAAGGGCCTGACCGTCGGGCCCTGACGTGTCACATAACTGTGTTTATAATGCATGTTTTTAATTCTCGTAATAATACAACAAATAAAGGATAATGGATATCGAGAATGATACTATGTTTTGTTTTAGACAGACGGCTACACTCTTTAGCTCGCCGTGAGCTTCCGGAAGACAATGATTCTCTCGGCGCGGATCGTTGTAGTTAAAGCGGGTGATGATGTCAATAGGCGTTCGTGTAAGGTTGTTGCAGTCGGCTTCGGTAGCTCTAGCTAGTAATTGCATTCACAGTAATGTTCCCTGCCAGAACGCTTCGTTCTTGTTCTTGTTATTATTTTGATAGACGATGGTTTTGTTATTGTTTGTAAAGTGTGAAACTGTATAGCGTAGGCCGTGCGCTAAAAAAATAAAAGTGAGTATTCTTATTAATTTGATTTTTTAATTATTAAAGTTATATTTTTAATAATAAAAATTTGACCAACAGAAATGTATCAACATAAATCTAGAAATCAAAAACGAAAGGAGAAAAGGGATCGTGAGAAGGCAAAAGAATATTTTAAAAACAAGTATTTACTTATTTTTTACTGATGCAAGATTAAACGGCCTAGTCTTGCTATGAATAGAACATGACGTGGCAATGAAAATTGATTATAACGAGGTGATTAAAGATTTTGCTAACCATAAAGTGAGTGAGGAAGCGGATGAGGCAGATGAGGCAATAAAAATTAAAAAATTCTCTTTTTATTTAATGTTTGTATTTTGTATGGTATGTAATGTATCGAATTTTGAATTTATTGTACACTTTTTTTTTTAATAAATGTTTAATGTTTTATATGACTTTTTTTTATTAAACAAAAGTGATGCACTTTTTTAAGTGGGGCCCGGACCACAGACTTTTCACGGGCCCGAAAATTTCTCTCGGCGGCCCTGCTTGGAAAGGTCGTCGGCGCTAATGTGTCTGTTAGGACTACTGATAGAATATAGAAATCATAAAGGATGGTGAAAAAAAAAAAAATGACGACTTTTATTCCCCATATTCAGCCGTATTTAACATTCGGAAACTGAGAACGAATCAGTCTCCATCGTTAGCTAATGAGATATCTGGCCAAAGATTATCACCAATTTTAAACGGCACCTGGTGAAGAGAGAGACAGTCAAGTGCTGCCATCTCGTGGTCCGTAATCCTAACGCAATGTATCATTGTCTAAAATAGCGTGCATTCTCCAGTCGATTTTCTTGAGTTTACAGGGGGGGATATAAGTTTTTTTCTGGGAGAAAGCCCTTTCTTATTGGAGAAAAGCTTTCTGCCTTTAATTTAAATTAAAAAAATATTCTGAAATATTTATGATTTATTGAGATATGATTTTTTAAAAATTTGCTTTTTCAATTACTTAACTTTATTATTTAAGAAGATTGGAGGGTCGGAATCAGTTCTTACAGGGATTTTCAAACTAGATTTCGCAAAAGTTTTTTTTTGGCACACAATTTGATGCTGAAGAAACAATCCACTATTATTTAAAAAATGTCATTATAAGTTCAAGACTAGAATGGCTTATTGACACGCTTTTCAAGGTCTTAAAAAATAATATAATAATTGCATATAGATTTGTACATTTCGAAGAGTATCCTAAATCAGAATCAAAAGATACTTCACTCCTACCTTAAATTTTATCCCCCCCCCAAAAAAAAACTTTCGAAAATTAAAACGACTGCAATAATAATAATAATAATAATAATAATAATAATAATAATAATAATAATAATAATAAACTGACATTGCCAACGATTCAACTTTAAAAGAGCAATTTTCAAAGACTTCTTTAACAACTTTCTGGGATTAGATTAATTGAATAAAATATCCAGACATTTCCAAGCGTGTTAGAAAATTATTACCGTTCTCAACTACATCCTTATGCGAATTAGGTTTTCGCGCTACATTGATTAAAAACTAAATTTAGAAGCAAATCAGATTTGCTTTCTTCGGTCAAAAGTCATAATATAAAAAAAAAATCGGAAAGCCACAAATTGTTATATTTTATTAAGAAAAAAAGTTTATAATTTCAAATCACGTTGGTTTCTGTGTTGTTTTATAGCAACCTTCGATTTCCATAACCCTAGACCGCCAGAAGACAAACCGTTATAGGTTCAATTCCAGTCGACCATAGAAATTTTTCTATGGCTTTTTCAGCAGGTTCCAGAGTTGGTCGATTTCTGGCAAAAGCAAGTAGGATTTTTTAACCCAGCAACTAAAAAAAAATGACCCCAGATCTCACGTTATTTCAAATTCACAATACCAATTTAAATTTAGGAACACGATATGAAGGCAGTTATCTTCCGTAATGTTTCTATGGCTCCGAAGTCTTCAAAATAAGCGATACCGAGATAACTATCGACGATGACTAAGGGAAGAGGTAGGATGCTTACTAATTTCCAAAAATCAAGAGTAAAGAAGTTATATCTGCTCCCTTTGGGAAATAAAGACGTCAGAGAATTTATTTATTTATTTTTTTAAATAGGTGTACTGAAATGTATTTAATAAAACTGTATAAAAATTATATAAAAGATATAGTCCACGCAGTTAGCCAAGTGACTGTGCGCTTCACAACCATATGATGATTTTTAACCCGATGATTAATAAACCCTCGACACTGCAAGGTAAAAGAGGGTATAAAGAAGATGAGATGAGATATCCTTCATTAGTGTGGACTTTGGAGCTTGAATGGGCTTTTATCAATGATTTCTCTTTCTTGAATCATCATGAATAATTTCATAAATGGTTATGCGACGATAAAAAAAAAAAAATAATACGCGAAGGTTCTAAGATCTCCTTTCCTAGTACGTATGTATTTCACACGTTACCAGATGGAGTATATATTCTGTGGAGATTATAACTACTATTTTGTGTAGCATTCTGTATTTTTCTCCCTTATTATTTTTATGAATTTTACAATAAAAGAAGATTAATTTTGAGTTATGTAATTCATTCACTCTAATCAATGAATTACATAACTCAAATCATTATTATAAATCAACGAATTTGCTGTCAAACATTGATTGTAATCAATGTTTGACAGCAAATATATGATGTTCAAATCGCGCTGTGTACACTTCCGAACTCCTGATTGACTTGAATACATAAATAGATAATGGTTCATCATTGATCCATACACGACGCTGTTATTGCAGTTTATATCTGAATCAGTTTCCGTTTATTATTATTTTATTTATTTTTGTAACAATCGCATTGACGAACAGTTGAAATCCATCGACCCCTTCAGTATAAATCAAACATTCTGTTCTGAAGTCTAAAAACACGTTGCTATTTCATCCCAGGTCTAAGCTAAGAGGTATCATTCCACTAAGGACGATGATGAGAACAATTTTAATGGTACTTTTAAAATGGTTACCAGAATGGACAAGTTCTTTGCAAAACTTCCAAGAAATTCCAAACTCACAGCCTCTTGATAGAATAGTTTTTGTTTTTGTTTTTCAACCACCGAGGCCATTTACGATCGCATACAAATATCTCTGAAATGAAATTTTTACGAATTTATCTTGAAATTATAGAGTAAAAGAAAAAAAAAAAAAGGAAGAAACCACAAGGAACACGTAGAGTCACCAGTATTCAACAGCGCTGTAAATCTGCCGACTTCGTTCGACAAACACTTCACTAGTAGGGAGTCTATTTCTAAAGATGACCTTCAGTAAAATCTTCAGACATACTTAAAACTAATTAAAAGTAGGGAAAAAATATATTTAAGACGAAAAGTTTGCAATCGGCAATATGGTTAGGTTATAACAAACATTAATAACAACTACTACTTCTCATACTGAAAATAAAGTGGATGTTTATAATTAAAAATTAAAAAAAAAACGAGGAAAGGAGCAGATAATTCGCATTTGAGTAGATATTTGCTCGAATGCGAATTCTAAGAGAGAGAGAGAGAGAAAGAGAGAGAGAGAGAGAAAAGGAGAGTAAGCTACATACTTTGGGTTAAGAAGAGCACTTACGAACTTCAGCTGGAAGTTACGCTGTCAGCGATGTGCAATTAAAGCATTTAATGCATCGATCGTTTGAAAATAAAGAAATGATGCTAAAAATAGTTCTTAAAATTTTCTCATATTAAAAAAAAAGGGAAGAAAGATTAAAAGACAGATGACGTTCAATTAACTTTGGTTGAAAGCCACAAGCCTCACTGATGTAAGAATAAGAAGAAAGAGGAGAATCAAAAAAAAAAAAAAGAATGGAAAAAAGGACATTAAAAGATTTATGATTAAATTCTCAGGTCTTACAAACGTCAAAAAAAAAAAAAAATTCCAATTCATCTTTGTGAAGTGAATTCTACACTGACTTACACACTAGACAATATCGATGTTTTTTTGGAAGATAATCTTGAAATTTTGGTATTGAACTTCTATTCGGGTTGAAAGATAGATGAGATTACCGCGGTTGAAAGATAGATGAGATTTATTACTGCAATGAATTACACTAAAATTGATGATTAGATGGAGCCAACGCATAAAAGACTGTCTCAAAGAGAAATAACAGAGTTTGAAATTCTTACTAAGAGCACAAAATATATTGCGTTATGTAATAAATTTTCTTTAAACTTGTTATTAGTTAAGATCCAATGACAAACATGAATATTTAATAAAAATTTCCATACAATGATTTTTTTTAACCTATTATATTATCACTCAAGCGAAGAAAGCTTAATCAATAAACATGTCTCACGAATGTATGTCTGACAACTACAAAAATGGGCCCAAGATACATTAGCAGATAACACTGGTCAGGGCATAACATAAATAAGCATTAATATGCGAAGTCTTTTACTAAATAGAAATGTCAGAATCATTCTTAGTCACTCTAGATTATATATAATTCATCAAACCAATAGAACATCAGTTTTTAGTCCAGAGGATTTTATTTTATTTTATTTATTTATTTATTTATTTTATTTTTTTGAGGTAGCTTCCCAGGTAATTAGTTTTTCGTACATGCTCTGAAGCAAAGGAAAACTAAACAAAAGCCTCCATCTTTTGCCGACTTTATTTTATTATTTATGTATTAGTGAAACCACATTTAGCATTTAACTATGTTCACATATTTTAGCTATTTGTATTGAACGTCTTATGTTTTAAAAAACACTGACATTTTATTAATGCTTTTGACAGATGAATTGTAATATAATATAGTTTAAATATCGCTGTTCTAACTATTCTATTTAATCAGTTTCAGAAATAATAAAAATTAATAGTTGTACAGCAGATTTCATTTCTACACCCTCTGTCCAAAAAAAGAAACCGAACTTTTCGAAAATAAAAGAAACTAGTGGCGCCACCTGTTGTATCTTTTTGTTATCGAAAGCGGCAACCTTCATTAGTGTTGTGTCAACTGTTTATGACATTTGTTTCATTACAAGCCGAGTTATAGTGCCAAGAGTGACAGTGTGTTTTGAAGAACGGTCGGAAAATGAGTTTCAAACAGAGATCTGCGATTGACTTTTGTGTTAAACTTGGTAAACGTTTTACCGGAACGTATCAAATGCTTCAAAAAGCATACGGTGATGAATGCTTATCCCGTACTCAAGTTTATGAGTGGTTTAAGCGATATTTCCAAGTGGTCGTGAGACGCTTGAGGACGACGAAAGCCGGGCCGTCCAAAAACTGGACTGAGCGAAGTTAACATCCAAAAAGTGATGGTTTCATCAAAGAAAACCCGAAATCGTCATTGAGATTGATTGAAGATGAATTGGGGATTCTAAACATCAACTGTGCACAACATTTTGACCGAGAGTTTGGGCCTTCGTAATTGAATTCGCGATTTGTTCCCCACAAGTTGATTGACGATCAAAAAATATATCGAATTGAACACTGCAAAGACCTCATTAAAACCGCTCGTAAGGACTCAAACTTTCTTGAAACGATCGTTACTGGTGAGGAAACGTGGTGTTTTGAATATGTGCTCGAAGCAAAGTGCCAGAGTGCTGAGTGGAGACCACCAGAAGAGGGACATCCGAAAAAAAGTCGGATGGAGAAGTCAAAAGTAAAGACAATGCTGATTTGTTTCTACGATTCCAAGGACATTATCCACAAGGAATTCGTTCCGCCTGGCCAAACAGTGAATGGTGAGTTTTATCTCGAAGATTTGAAGCGACTGATAGCGAGAATTCGTCGCGTACGGCATGAATATCGTGACGACCGACCGTTCGTCAAAACACACTGTCACTATTGGCACTATAACTCGGCTTCTAATGAAACAAATGTCATAAACAGTTGAGACAACACTAATGAAGGTTGCCACTTTCGACAACAAAAAGATATAACGGGTGGCGCCACTCTTTCTTCTATTTTCGAAAAGTTCGGAAATAGAAGAAAGAGTGGCCAGAGGGTGTAATTGGTAATTTGTTTATAAATTCAGCAACAGAAACCACCAAAACGAATTTACAGAATTGTCTTATTAACAGTTCAAATAAACATGGAGAGACAAATTTCCCATTTTAGAATTTGCATAACACTTCATTTAAAAAAAATTAAAGTAAAAACGAATTAATTAAAACTAATAGAATTAAGAAAAATTAAAAATTAAGATACAAAAATATACATTAAGTTAAAACAATGCATTTTAGTAATTTACTTTACTATTTTCTTAAACCAAAATATATGATTTTATTTATTATATTAATTTCACTAATCCTAAAATGAAAATAATTGAATTTATATAAGAGCATAAGGAAAAAATAAAATAGAAATAAGTGCTAATAATGATTAGAAATAATTATGAAAAAAATAATGGAAAACTTCCAGAAAATCTATTGGTTGATATCATGAATATCGTCTGCAAATGAATATATATATATATATATATATATATATATATATATATATATATATATATATATATATATATATATATATATATATATATATATATATATATATATATATATATATATATATATTAATATTATAAGGATTCAATACAGTATAAGAAAGAAAATCAATTTACAACTTTCTTAGGTTCCTTAGCCCACTAAAGCCGTCTTCTTCGATTTTCTTTAGTTTCTTATTACCCTTAAGACTCCTATTTAAAAAAATAAATAATTAAATTTATTAATGTTTGTTCGCTGCACATAAACTGATATTTTTACAAAGAAAAATCAAATAAAACATGGTAAACAGCAACTTGTGCTAAGAGTTGATATTTTTGTAACTGATATACATGATAAATGAATACATACAATTTTCGATACAAAGTCCAGTACGTTCCGCATTAGGCTTTGAGTGGAGTGATGGCATTGATTCTCATAGTCATCCAGAGCCGATTTTGGCAAATGTCACGTGGACAGATTATTTATTGCATTCTTAACAATTTGTACTATTGCAATCATTTTGAAACCAAAATTAAAGATTTCATTCTTAATAGAGGCAAATCGACCCTACTACAAACGAATTTATAGACTGTTTGTGGCAGAGATAGCGCTGTGTGTGTGTGTGTGTGTGTGTGTAGTTCATGAATAGTGGCATTTTGTGTAGATGGAGGTTTAAGTAATGTAGATGATGGGTTGCGTAGAGTGGAGTGCCCTCGAGCGATGAGTAGTTGGACCAGCGAATCCAATTAGTTATTATACATAATAAAAAGCTTGTGTTCAGCTGATGTTCGGATTTAACTGCAAAAATTCGGAGCGGAAGAAAGTATAGCAATGCTTCCATTGCCAGGTAATTATTTTTGGAAGGAGCGCAGGATCTAAGACTGTAGTTTTGGTGCCCCCCTACGTTTGGTGTCCCGGGCGTGTGCCTGGTCAGCTCGCCTCTTAATCCAGCACTGAGATGGACTACTTGGATTTGTCACGTAATACTACTACTACTACTACTACTAATAATAATAATGAAATCTTTCCAGCTAGTATGGAGTTATTAAAATGAGTGGATTGATAAACTGAATTAAATAGGTATAAAAATTATAAAATAAAGTAAAAAAGCATAGAATAAATAGGTATAATAAAAATAAATGAAATAGGCACTACGTACCTATTTCTTCTTCTTCTTCCAATGATTCTACAGCCCAAATCGAACATTGGTATCCTGGATTTGTCACCTCAATTTCTGCTTATACCTTACTTCTCGAGTTTTGGGCATTGCAATATGACATTGCTATCTTCATTAATTATTATTACTTGATACCTCCAGGGAATCCAAGGATTCATCATAGGAGATCACTCTACTCTACTTCGCTAAATACATCTCACCCTCTACTCACTACTACTTAATTCTCCAGATTATTTGTGGCAGAGATGACACTACTACCATCAATGCCATCATCATCAACAACAGTATTTTTTGTAAATTAGGTGTGTTCTGAAGGCTGATTTGTCTGTATGCGGGATGAAAAACCCGAATTTCCGGGAGGAAAAAAAAAAGCCTTCGACCTCCGTACGGAATCGGCTAAACTCAGCTTCAATTGAAAAAGTCCATATAAGGATTCCTCTCGTCACGACAAGAATCGAACCCAGGTCTTTTCCAATCGAAGGGTGCAACTAACGATATCCATTCATCTTCTTCTTGGTTTTTCCTTTTGGCTTTTTTTACCAAAAAAGAAGTACACTATTTTAGTCTACTTAAGAATGTAGTCATTTTCATTCGAAAAACATGTCCTGACCACTTGTACTTGATTAAACTAAATACTGTAGGTTCTTTATAGAGTGTACATATGTTATAATCTGCAGTGGTTTATTTATTTATTAAAGTGCCGCTAGAATCTACTGGCAACCAGAAGCATTCTCGGTTGCCAGTAGCAACCGAGTAATGCTCCTTGGCAAATTCGCAGCTCAGAGACTTTTATAGTATGACAATATCGATAACCAGTTAAATATCCTGTTACTGGCGCCCTTGACAACTATTGCTCCGAGCGCTTCCAATCCCGAAACATTCCTACGCTACTGCTAGCAACGAATGTATTTCAGAGCGAAGTTAAAACGCATGAAAGCTTGACTGTCTCTTTGTTTTAATCCTCAAGTTATTGAAAAATAATCTTTTAATTGATTTCGTATTTAAACCTGCGTTTCTGAATTTTCCATTGTTAATCTTGTAAGTCTAACTTATCTGGCATTCCCAAGTGTATCATAATCTCATCATAGTTCGCGGAGGAACATTTGTATCAAATATTCCTTCGCGTAGATTAGTAGGTTAGTCTTTCAATTCTCTTGGCCTTTTCTCCCTGTTCCATATGATTCAAATAAATTCGTATTTTCTGTCTGCTGGTTCTTTCGTCTTACTTTTCCAACAATTCTGCAGAACTTTATCTATTCCTTGGGATTTGTTGGTCCTGAATGAATATCTCTAAGCTCTTGCCTTGATAGTAACCCTACAGATTCTTCTTCTACAGTAGTAGCTGATATATAATTTTGAGTTGCAGAATTAATATTCCTTTTCAGTTATTCAGGGAAATATTCTATGCATCTGTTTTTCTTTTTAAATTTATTGTTCTTTGTTTGTTAACATGTTTCTTTTAACATCCGTGCATTTATCTATCCGAGGTTTGTATCTTCCTTGACTTGCTTATTTGTGTTATGTGCGTGTCTAAGATTACCTTTTCCTTTCATATCTTGTTCTGTTATGAATGCCATTTCATTTCAAAAGAGATTTTGTATGTATTTCTTCTCCGTTCTTTATTTTTCTTTCCTTAAACCTAGTTTAGTTTGCATTGCAACAAACTCTTTGTATACTTTAAAAAGAAATTCATTTTTGTAGATTGGTTTCGACTTCATCTCCCTTAAGCTTCTGCAAGTGATACTTTAGTCTCAGTGAAGAGATAAGATCATCTGGTCTCTTCACTGACATTCTAAATCCATAATTAATTTTAACCAGTTAATAATGGGAATCATAGTAAGCTTCTCTACACAATCGTACATCAATAATACTTAACGCATTTCTTTTATTTAAGATCATTCTGATTAAATGCTGTACCATCTAGGGATATCGTTCTTTTATGAATGCCTTTATGAGTAAAACATAAAGTAAAATCTATCCGTTTCTCTCCATTCTTTGGAATATATTTGGAACAGTCCTAACGGGGAACAAGTACCATATCAGATGGAGGCGCTTAGTACGTTGTCGACTCCAATGATTCTTTATTTTTATGACCATATTTTTGTACTAAAATGACTTGATAATTTTTATTATTAAATATTATTTTTTATTAAATAATAATTAAATAAATTTAATAAATTAAACTTCTTGTAAATTCATAAATAGATGAAATGAAAACATCAAAAAATATGATGTTATACAAGGGAGGTCTGAAAAGTTCTCGGCCTCGACCATAGATGGCAACACTATCGGCAAGATTGTTTTTTTATAAGTTGGTACATCTGTCATAAGCAGCCATTTGAATTTGCAAGTCGTTCTATCAAGTAGTTTGTTTTTTACAGCTGTCTGAAGCAAAAGTGTTGTTTGTATCACTTGAAAAGGATAAAATTGAGTATCGTGCGGTTATAAAATTCTTTGTAAAAGAAGGTTTAACGCCAAAGGAAATTCATTCGAAGTTCATAAAAGTTTATGGGCACTCTTCTCCTTTGATGTCGACAATTCAGAAATGGACTGCCGAGTTAAAACGTGGCCGTACCAGTCTTGAAGATGATCCACGTGAAGGGCGTCCAAAAAGTGTAACAACACCAGAAATCATTGATCAAATGCACGATATGGTAATGGATGACTGGCCAGGCAAAGTGCGTGAAATTGCTGAGACTATAAGCATTTCAAAAGAACGTGCAGGATATTTTGTATGAAGAATTGCAAATGAAAGAACTTTGCGCAAGATGGGTGCCGCGTTTGCTCACAGCAGATCAAAAACGCACTCGCATGAAATTATCTGAACTGTGCTTGGAGCGTTTTAACAGGAATAAAACTGATTTTGTACGTCGATTTATTACTATGGATGAGACTTGGATTCACCATTACACACCAGAATCCAAACAGCAGTCAAAACAGTGGACAGAAGCCAGTTGTTCAGCGCCAAAGACGACAAAGTCGGTTCCATCAGCAGGAAAGATCATGGCATCGGTGTTTTGGGATGCTAAAGGCATTTTGTTTATTAATTATCTTGAAAAGGGTAAAAAAATAACCGGCGCATATTATAACGTTCTTTTAACCAGACTAGAAGAAAAGAATCGCGAGAAAAGACCCGGTTTGCAGAAGAAAAAAAATCATCTTTCATCAGGACAATGCACCTGCCCCCAAAGGTGTTTTGGCAATGGGAAAATTAAGGGTTCTGCACTATGAAATGTTGGAGCATCCACCCTATTTCCCAGATTTGGCTCCCTCTGACTTCTATCTCTTCCCGTCAGCGTTTTTCTTGGAATCAAGAGGTGATTGTAGCTGTAGAGGGTATTTTGCAGATCTTACTGAGAACCACTACAGGGACGGGATAATGGCACTGGAGCATCGCTGGAATAAATGTCTTAAGGGAGATTATGTTGAAAAATAAAAATACTTTTGAAATTATAAATTCGTTTTTTTCATTGTTAGGCCCAGAACTTTTCAGACCACTCTCGTATAAGTTAGAAATTATTAAAATTGAATTAGTAATTATTAGGTTTCTAAGTTCGTAATATATTGGAGAAGCTCTCTATCTGAAAGCTTTTAATATTTCTAGAAGCTTTTCAAAAATCCATTTAAAAAATATCGACTTCATTGAACTTCAAATGTACTGTAATAGAAATACAATGCATTTTAGCAATCGATACCTTCTTTTTTTTGCTATATTAATGTTCGCATGTAACTCATTACTTGCATGTCGCTAACATTCCTGTCCTGCTATTGAAGAAATATAACAATTTTAAAACAGTGCTATTTGGCGGCAAACCTTTAAAACTAAACTAATAAAAATGTAAATAAATATTGATTGTCTTTTATTAGTTCTGGTGTTAAGCCTACACATGAATCGTAAGCATCTGTGATTGCATAATTGCAAAGCTAATATCGCAATTTTGTAATTGCGATATTAGCTGGGCTAACCGCGCGGATTGATGAAACTTAAGGTAATTTAGTTTCAAATGATCGAAGGGATTAACTGAACGAATGGATAGCAGCAGAAGTTGGAATTGTCAGAGGCTCGTGCGACTCAACCTTAATTGACCGTTTCAGGAAATTCATTCCAAGTCCATGACAGATCAGAAATATTTTTGGTCAACAACAATACATCATACAAAACTGTTCTATATTCACTGCATTTGACTTTTTTTTCATTTCTTTTTTACGAGGCTTAAAAAAGTTTTGAAAGTTTTAGATCTAATGACTTCAAGGTCAATTCCACACATCCTGAAAAGATATTTCGATGACTATTTTCATTTCGACAATGGAAAAAACGATGAACAAAATGTTGGAGAAAGAGTTTACTTTGAAGGAGACCGAACTTCGAATGCATCCTGTAAGTTTCTTATTTTAATACATCCACATTAATCCGAATACTTTTTTAAACAAACCTCGTATAGGATAAGCAGTTATACATAATTATAATGTCTCCTCATCTATTGTGGACCTCCTGAACTAATTTGCCAGCAGGCTAGTCACCAATTGTTTGAAAATTATCAGAACAATTTTTAAAGTATTTATTTAGCATCATAGTATTTAAAAATCTATAAATAAAGTGAAAAGAATAATAATAAAAAATAGCACCACATAAATGATGACGAAAAAATAGGTCTTTTCTTTTTATATACTGCATCGACAAGATACGTGGTTTATCTGCTCTTATATTTCAATGCATTTCTATGGCAACTAAAGCATACGTTTTGGGTCTTTACGTTAGGGTAGCTATTTATTATCAAGCCTTATTTTCGTACAAAGGATCAGTCCGACACTGATATCTATTTGAGTGATGGAAAGAGCCGGATTGAAAGGAATACAATAGCCCAAAGCTATCAAAACAAGATTCGTCCACCCTATTTTACTTGTCAGGAAAAAATATCCATTATACAACAGCCATAAGTAGCAAGGGATAAGCAATGTCTTTCAAGAAGTATGTGAAACGCGAGACGGTAAGAAAATAATCGTACATGCTGTCATTTAAATTCTACTTCGGGGGGGAGAGTGAGTGAGTGTTGTAGAATCCATTCCCATAATCCCAATGGTGAATTGCCGTAAAGCAGCTGGAAAAAGTTTTACAAACTCCCACTTTTTTTTTATTGTTGTTAAGATTATTGAAAGCAAAGAATGAGGAGAGTCATGATCATCTGATTTATTAGATCGGAAACAGCTCGCGGATAAATAAGAGTGCAAATGACAAAACTACCGTTCAGAATCTTTTAACGCATTCGATGTAATAAATCAAAGAAGGCTAATTTCGTTTATTTCAGATTTCGTTTATATGATGATTTTTGGAATTTAAAAGCAGTTTTCTTTTATTTCTTTTATTTAACGAGAGTATTCCAGTTTAAGAAAAATATGAATAATATAACAAATCTCTTTTTTTTTTTTTTTCACGGGATGGCTATGAAAACAGAAACGGTCGTGTAAGGGAAATATTCAGCTGAAGGTAGAGTGGCTGTCCACACGGCTCATTGTGATTAGTCAAAATCGACAAATTAGTTAAAACCAGACGAATTTTTAAGAAAGCCTGACATAAAAATACATCATTAATATATTGTTTATTTTCTTCTTTCTATATATTAAATAATTAAAAAAATCATGCCTGAGGATTAATGACAAGTTGACGAGATTACCTCGTGTGAGTAAGATGACTTGAAGCGAATTACTTGATTAATCCTATTCACATGCAGTGCAGATTAGTAATGGAATTAGAACAAAAGCAAGTTCGAAATTTGAATGAAACCAAATAATCTCCCAAATAGATATTTCATCTTTTGAGCGTAATCCCGAAACCAAACATTTGATGAGAAACGTCGAGTATTCCTGTCAGTCATAGCCGTTACATATTTACCTTTAATCATTGTGTTTGCGGTCTATAGGTGGATTGAAAATATAGCTAAGGATTCATTTAATATTCCATAGTTTAATTTCCTGTTGTTTTCATTAATTTCGCTTCATTTCGTTACTGCATTCTCGATTTCAGGAAAGTTTTTCGAGAATATTCATGAATATAAACACTAACCCCCCCCCCCCACACACACACACAAAAGAGAGAGAGAGAGAGAGAGAGAGTTTACAAGCCACTAATAATTATAGTTCGTTGATGAATTATCAGTGAACTGTAATATTATTTTAAACGCTAAACGAGTTTTTGAAAGAATTGTTGAAACTCGTATGGTACATTAGGTTGTATTTTTATTTGCTTTTAACGAAGAGATTAATAAAATCAAGTGGAAATTTTATATAAGCTGTGAATGCATATATTACGTAAATTATTAATGGTTTACCACATTCTGTCCGTGATAATGAAAGAAAGAATAAATTAAAAAAAAAAAACTGAGGCTGTCGCGCGATAGTAATTATTATCTACATAATGCTTCTTGTTCTGAGGCATCAGGTAACATCTCAGAACACACGTATTTGGGTGAAAATTATTCTGATATAAACCTGTCTTCGATGGTCTTCTCACGCAACTGTCTTCATTTGTAACTGGTATGTCCTCGTGTGTGGTTCTACTTCCAAGGCGGTGAAAACAGATATGGATCATTACTTCCTACACTCAGAGAATTCTATGTTATCTAGAACGTAGAGGTACTTCTTACTGTTCATAGTAGTTATCGATAAAATCAGTGGGCCATTCCTGTACCATGAGAAACACACCCATATTTCCACTATCGTGCTTTATAGTCCTGCTTGTAGAGTCCACTCATTCGATGAAATAAACAGTAGCATCTTCCAAAGTAAGCGTTTCAAATAAATCCGGAGAATAAGCACTACTGCCAATTTTTTTTTTTTTTTTTGTCTTTAAATTTCGTGGTCTTCCACGCCGAGATTCAGCTTCGACAGTTCAGTTTAATCCGGTTTCATATGTTTCATAATATGTCGAGGAAGTTTAACGTCAGAGAAATCCTTCTGACGATCATCCCTGCTGAACTGAGCAAGCGGGCAAATATTACATCTGCCGACCTGTTTACATTTGAAAGCATTAAGCTCTGCTTTGTTTGTCAGTGTAGTTCAAATTTAGTTTGGTGATTGCTGACGTCTCTCTCTCTCTCTCTCTCTCTCTCTCTCTCTTTCTAAATGCCATTTCCATTATTTGCACAGCATCTATTGGCATGTGTTTTGCATCAGGTGAAGTGCGCTCCTGCTATGATGTTTCCCATAATTCGGCAACGCAGTGCACGTCTGCTATTCTGTCAACTCTTTTTCATATACATATTGTAATTAATATATTCATTCATCCTCCCTGAATTCATAATGCACTGCAAAAATATCTGTCTAAAATATAGCATTTAATTCGTAATATGTCGTGTTAGTGCAACTTATAACAGCAGTGTACAATTACAGAAGAATCTATCACTTCCTGGATTGGATTAACAGTGTAAACCATTGGAATAGAAGTTTAGAGTTTAATATACAACTGAATACGATAAGACAGCTGATGGTCGTTCCAGGATCATCAGAGGAAAATGGAACAATTTAATGTTTTAATTTTGCCACATACAATTGTATTCTTAATATTTTTGATTAACCTTTGCATATCGAAAGTATGCGATTATTATAATAGTAAAATACGAAGGTTGCAACTTTTCTATAACAATTTTTCTCATTTTAAAAATGACATCTGTTTCTCCTTTACAAAAGAAGAAAAAAAAGGTTGCTGACTTCACTCTAATTGGTTAATGCAGGCACTTTCTTGGCTATCACAGAAAAATGCTGAATAACCAGAAAAGATACAATTTCGTTTTGTACAGAGCAAAGCAGAAACTATTACGAAGCCAAATCATGTTTTTTTTTACGTTAAGAACGAGTTTATCGTGAATGTGCCATTCACAATAAATTCACGGAGAAAATGGAGCAGTTCTTCTATTCGCAATTCTTCTTTTCCTCATCATAATAAAGTTTGCACTCTCATTGAAGATCTGGCATTCAACTCTGCTAAAAGCGCTTTTGTCATAGTTTGTATTGTAAAACGGCATCTCGATGCTTCCAGAAAAGTAATTAAATTTTAAATCATTGGTGGCATTTCTTCGAAAAGCAATTCTTGAAATACCCAAAGGTATTTACAGTTGCGAATAAACGTTGCAACAAACACAGTCTTCAATGCGATTTTTTAAAAATATATAACTGGTTAACGTGTGAGGTGACAGACTGAACGATTTATTTAAGTGTATATTTATTATACTGTAAGAAAACAAATAATTGGCCAGATAATTATTGAAATTTATTTTAAATAACTTAAGATTGCAAAGGTTAGTATTACGATTATCATTGTTGGATCATTACTTGAACCTATGGAAAGAATAGCACATGGTGATCATATGTTCAGAATACTAATCATTCACATCCCATGCAACGAAACAAATGAATGATGAAGAATAATATGGAAATATGGAAGCATCCCATATTTCGTTTTTCGTGTTAGACTTAATGGCTTTTCACGGAAAAGTAACTTGGCTTCTTTGAAACCTGGTACTGCTTATAACTGGGCAGTTAATTCTATCTACATTGCCTGCATGTCTTAAATTGCGTGTGTTCCTCTGGCTGCTTTGCCTGTTTTAGGGAATGAAAAAAACCCTTTTACCTCCGTATGAGACCAGCTAGCTCATTTTCTGTTGAAAAAGTCCTTCGTCAGAGACAGGATTTAAACCCAAGTCTTTCAAACTAAAGAATTGAAAAAGATTGAAAATGATTAGCATTTTCAATCTCTAATTCAAAGCCGAGTTAGAGATTGAAAAATCTGCGCGGTTAGCCGAGTGGCTATGCGCTTCGCAACCATATGTCTGAGAAAGGAGTGTCCTGTGTTCGATTCCCGTCGCTGACCTGAGAAGCTTAGGGTCTTTCTCAGACAAGGTCAAGGAGCATTTACAGGAGGTTATGGCTGATTGTATACCTAGGGTCCGAATAGTAAAATAAGTAGGGGTTAAATGGATGAATAACACAATTAAGCTTGAACTGCAAAAAAAAAAAAAAACTGTACAGGGAATTTAAATAGAGAAGTGACCTACAGGCACACGAACGGTAAAGCGCAGGCCAGAAGGGCAACGAGTGCGGTAAAAAAAGCAAAAGCGGATTATGAAAGGAAACTAGCTATGCAAGCTAAAGATAATCCCAAACAGTTCTTTCAGTATGCTGCAAGCAGAAAAAAAAACTGTACACGGCAGAAAGATTTTAAGGAATGACGATGGTAAGGAGGTCACTGAATCAGTCGATATAGTGGAATTACTGAGCGAGCACTTTGCAAGAGTATATCATCCAGGTGGTGACGTTGAAGGAATGAAGGAACCATTAGTTTATACGGGAATTGTGATGAATGAACTGGAGGTGAATAGCCTATTACAGAACCTTAATGTGAATACATCTGTGGGATTGGATGGTATATCGGCACGGATCTTACGTGAAGCGGCTAAAGAATTATCAGTGCCCTTGAACATGTTGTTTAATCTGAGTCTCGGGTCTGGTTTAGTCCCGAAGTTGTGGAAAGAGGGGAAAATAGTTCCATTACATAAAGTAGGATCCAAGACTACTGTTGCAAATTACCGACCGATCAGCATATCAGGAGTCGTTGTCAAGGTCTTGGAGAAAGTAGTCAAGGGAAAAATACAGGAATGGATTGATGAAAATGAGATAGTGTACGGGGGACAGCATGGCTTTGTGAAGTGTAGATCATGCCTCTGTAACTTGCTCAAGTTTTATAACACAGTGACGGCTGAACTGGATAAGAGTAATGGGTTTACAGTGATACTGCTGGACCTGGCTAAGGCATTTGACAGGATACCACATGGAATTCTAATCCGTAAACTACAACATATGGGAATGGATATAGGGTTGGTGAGATGGATAGGTGGGTGGTTGATGGAGAGATATCAGAGAGTAGATTATTCAGGAGTAGAGTCCAAAAGACGGCTTGTGACTAGTGGTGTGCCGCAGGGTTCTGTTCTTGGACCACTGCTGTTTAATTTGTTCATTAATGAGGAAGGATCTAAGAGGAACAGTTCATTTGTTCGCTGATGATGCAAAGTTAGGTAGGGCAATAGTGAATGCAGAAGATGTCAAAATCTTGCAGGACGACTTGGATAGATTGGAGTTCTGGGCTAAGGAGAATGGATGTCAATTTAATGTGACAAAATGTAAGGTTATGCATTTTGGGGTGAAAAGATTAGCAGCAGTATACCACATTGGTGGAACTGTACTCCAGGAGATTGATGAGGCCAAGGACTTGGGAGTGTTGGTGGATAGGGAGATGAAGTTTAGGGGGCACATTGCAAAAGTGGCTAAATCAGCTCATCAACTCACTTGGTTGTTGAAAAATACTTTGACGAGCAGAGACAAGCAAGTTATTTTACTTCTGTACCGAGCCTTGATAAGGCCTCATCTCGACTACTGTGCCCAGATTTGGTCACCTAGGTTTCTTCTTGATGGGAAGGAGGTGGAGAGGAGCCAGAGGCGAGTGACCAAGATGATAGCAGGTCTATGGAATGAACCTTATGAGAACAAGTTGAAGATTTTTGGGTTGCAGAAATTGGTTGATAGGCGGAAAAGAGGAGATATGATTGAGACATTCAAATTGCTGAAGGGTTTCTATAGGATTAATTCAGAGGATATTTTTGAGATCAGGACTGGTGGTAGAAGGACTAGGGGACATCTATGGAAGCTGGGCAAGAGTGTGGTTAGCAAGGGTGTTAGAGCTGGGTTCTTTATTTTTAGAGTGGTAAATGAGTGGAATAAGCTGCCAGAGTCTGTTGTGGGTGCTATGACGGTGAGTGAGTTCAAAGCAAGGTATGATAGATACTGTGAGAATGTCGTATAGTTGTGTGGACATGATGTTTAGGGCCTCCCTCGATGAGTCTAATGACTCCCTGGAGTCGCCCGTAATAATAATAATAATAATAATAATAATAATAATAATAATAATAATAATAATAATAATAATAGCCAAATTAGCCGGTTTCTGGCGTGGACTGCAGGGTTTTTCTCCACAGCTTTTTCTCCTGTAAGCAGGCAAATCAACCCCATGAACACACGCATCTACAGACATAGGACACTCCGGGAGGCATTGGGCTAGCCACCTTATCTCGGGACGGGTACGGCTTGGAAGGGCTAAAGATAGCTCCGTAACAGACCAATAGGACTAATACGAAAAAAGAAAGGTTGCGAAATTTCTGAAAGACCTGGGTTCGGATTCCGTCTAGGACGTAAAGAACCTGTATCCTGACTTTTTCAGTTTAAGGTGAGATAACGGGTCTCATACGGAGGTAAAAGCTTTATCTCCAGAAACTC
The DNA here is from genome assembly GCF_054136105.1 of Typopeltis vanoorti. Taxonomy (NCBI): domain Eukaryota; kingdom Metazoa; phylum Arthropoda; class Arachnida; order Uropygi; family Thelyphonidae; genus Typopeltis; species Typopeltis vanoorti. The sequence continues at coordinate 97,678,494 of NC_143565.1, forward strand.
GATTTTTCATCCACAAAACAACAAGCTAGTTAGAAGAACACACGAATTTATCAGCCATATTACATGATGCAGGTAGCATTAACTACCCTGCCACAAAGTAATAAGAGGGTTTCTAAGATGGCAAATTACTTGGCCGTGATGAGAGGCCATTTAGCCTGATATCAAAAGAAAGATGGAATGGGATGTAAAAAAAAAATCGTCACTTCTCTCCTAAAATTATTTATTAAATTTCGCAATGAAACCCATCGGTATGGAAAAACCACATAGACACTGTAAAAAAAAAAGCTAGGTGGAGTTGTACCTTCGCATGTTTTCTACTGTAAAATACAATAGAAGGCATAAGAAGATAGCAAAATAGGATTAGAATTAAGAATAATAATCCCAAAAGGATATATTTTAGAGTTATTAGAAAGCACATTCTCGATAAGTAGTGAGAAAAAACGTAAAACATAATAGTATATTATATTATTAAAATATTTTGTCCTCACATTCTTCCCAACTACATTCCCACTCAGCCTACAGGGAACCATTCCCCAAACGGTTTGGAAATTTAATCTGGCAATTAAGAAAACGAAATTCCAAGTTTTTTCAGATTCTGAATAACTATAATCATTGTGATTGTTCAAATATTAATCTCTGAATGATATTTTAAGTTTCTCTACTCTATATAAAAAAACACCACGAAATAGCGACAGTTGTCTGCAATACTCTCCTCCCTGAATGTTCATCAAAATCACTGATAGCCTTAGGCAAGCTATCAGTGATTGAGTGGAGGTGGAAATCAGTTGTGAATCTGATTTCCACCTCCACGAATTTGGGATTAAACTGCTTTGTCTACTTCTTTCCTTTTGGGAAATAAAAGATATTACCAGATTTGTATACATTATTTATTTTCAATCGGTGCGCTAACAATAACGTTAGTCTTAATATTAACAATTAAATAAAGTACATGAAAACTCTGAATACTTACAACTTTGCTATCTCAGCTCCATGGAAGGCAAAGTTTTCGACCACTGCAATAGAATTGTAGTCCAAGTTCCTACACAGATTTAAATACAAATAACCAGTGAGTGAAAGCATGTATACATATACAGATTGCAGAGTATTTGAATTTCCTTTAATGTTTAATAAATTAGCTGACTTATGTATCATGCAGTCGCATAAAAAACGTAAAGATGTTAAATGTATTTAATTTCTCCGTCACCAACGTTTAAAGTAGCGTAATGCAGTTTCCTTTTAATACTTTGTCGTTAAATTTAATTATCATTATAATTAAATTCATTTTTGTTTTTGTCTCAACAAAGAGAATAAAAATTACATTAATAAATGAGTTTATAAAATTTGGAAGTTATTATAGCGGTTTGTAACTTTATGTTATCAAATATTGCTAAATTTCGGCGATATTTCGTAATGGTGACCTCTATAACGAACCGTTTTTACAGTTTTCAAGTTTAAAGAGTTGCACTAAGTTGATTTTTCCAATATACATCAAGAAATTATCATTTTATACTTAAATAGTATGAAACTATATAGGTAAAACTGATTTTATTAGATGAAAATTTATTTTACACGTTTTTCGCTTCTAAAGGTAAAAGAACACCATTATAGTTCAGTGGTTCTTAACTGATGTTCCCCGGTTAACTGGTTACAAATGTTCCGCGGTGAATGATGTCACATGACACAGTTCTGAGTGTAATTGGTTACGCTGATCCTAACAACTGAAGACTGTTTTGCGCGTTGACTTCTAAATCAATAGAATATCGTTTATAGGTACTAGTTTTAATGTGTAAAAATTTAACAATATTGGAAGAAAAGATTTCACTCTACGTTCCTTCCTTAAATACACACACAATTATGACTGGATACGAAATCCATTTGGCACAGTTAATACATCGAGTTGTGAATTTTCCTCACAAGAAGAAGAACAATTAGTTACCTTGTCAACGGATCGTACTCTAAACACGAAATTCTCTCAAATAACTCTTGAGGGATTTTGTATTTTTGTGCAAGCCGAATACCCAGCTCTCTCTCCATAAGGACACTGAAAATTTTGTTACAGTTTTCAACATCATATTTGTGTGAGCTCTGTTTCTCAATACTAACCAATATAAAAACTAAAAAGCGTGAAAGACTTACTAATATAGACAAAGAGATGAGGGTAGCTATATCACATATCAGACCTGATATTGCTGAAATCTGCAAACACTGACAAGCTCAAGTAACGCATTAAAATAAGTTCCATTTTTATAAAAGGCAAGTTCATGCATGTGTTTATTGTTAGTTTTATGATGACCCTAATGCTTTTGGTGTTCCCCAAATTTTTCTTATAATCAAAAGTGTTCCATGACTTTGAAAAGGTTAAGAACCACTGTTATAGTTGAACCCGGTAGTTTGAAGCCAGTGCACGCATGCGCAGACATTTAGGAAGCAGCACAGCTTTGAGCAAAGGAGGTGATTTTTTTTTTCCTTTTTCTTTTTCTCCAGTCAATGGATGTAATTGAAGACCGAACATTTGATTTGTTTTAAGACACAAAGTTGTGTTTTCTTGTAAATAGTGTTCTTCATAACAGTGTGTATTACAGAACCCTGAGGACAACAAAGAAACTGTACACAGACAAAAAAAAAAAAAAAAAGGAACTCATTTCAATTAGTATGAAAGGATTGCTTAGAGAACTGCCAAGCCAACAAACAGAGTTCGTGAGTTTGTTCGAAATGTTTTCTCCTCATGGATAATTTTCTGTAAGATGTTTACACTGACGTCCACTGAGGTAGGGGACAAGAATGTTCTTCCTTTCTTTTAGTTTCGAGGAGACCTATTTCAGAAGAACGTTATCTGTGAATCAGAATGTGATGGATCTCATTCTGGAAGTGATTGCCAAAGATGTTAATTTATGAAATCTTTTTAAACATATTTTATGTAAATAATTATATTTGTATTTTTAACATTAATTAAACTTTTTTTTTGTATTACAGTTATTTTATCTTTTTTAAACGAGATTTATTTGGAGATTTAGAGAAAACTGATATTCTTTTAAAATAAATCCATTTAGATAGTGGAAAGGAACAAAAATACTCGTGGTACGAACTTTTTTTATGTACAGAAAAACACACAAGAAAAATATATATACATTTTATTTATTTATTTATATATTTTTTAAACAAGATGACACTCGATCAGAAATACCCACACGTGAAAATCTAAAAGTTTTGCAGTGCTTGCATAATTGGGTGGTTAGATCGTCGAATTTTAGATGATTGGAGGAGGGGTTTCATAGTTCCCATCAATAAAAAGGGAAATAAAATTGAATAGAGACTCATAGAAGCATTTTCTTTAATAAGCGTTCAAGGTAAGACTTATTCAAGCCTGCTTGAGAAGACACTAAGAAACATTATGACTAAGAAACTTAGAGATGATCAAGCTAGCTAGCTATTTATGTAAATAGAGATCCTAAAGATCATATTTTTACTTAAAGACAAAGAATCAAAAAATCATGGAAATATAACAAGGATTTTATTTTAAATTTTATGACTCAGGAAAAGGCAGAGTTTTTCTCTTCAGAGGATACCAAGAGAAAGCTGTTCAAAACGCTACTGTTACGTGGTATAAATGAGACATTATATCAATCAATACTTAGTCCATATTTGAACTGTGAGTTAGTAGTTAGAATTGAATGAAGTACAGAAAGTTAGTTTGATGTAAATCAGAAGTCAGACTAGGGTGAGCACTTCTTTTGCTGTTTGTTATCATCTGTATGGATCATATTATAAATAAAGTGACATTGGACCTGATATCAATAGATATTCAACTCTGCTTTTTACTTTATACAGATAACAAAAATAAATCTAGTGCAAGCCTACAGGATTCTACTAAACGAAATGACTGTTGTAAAAAATTATGAAGATTAGCAATAAAAAAAACAAACACTGTGAAAATAGATAGAAACGACGAAAACCATCACCTGCATCCTGGAGAACTTACAGAACAAGTAAAACATTTTCAGCTATTTAGACACTTTTTTATTTATTTATTTTTTTTATATTTTTTTTATTGAAGACGGAAAATTAAACATATGGGAATAAGAAAACAGAATAAGCAAAGCCGGTATGGGAGAAAGTTAACCGAACAAATTTATATGGAATAAGAGAGAAATTAGTCAAAATAAACTAGCTATATCCAATTTTAACTTATGGATCTGAGAGTTAGGTTTAGAAATAAAACACTTGATCAAAGGCTGGAGACCACAGATATGAGAGTTTTGAGAAAGATTAGGGGAGTGAACAATTGGCATTAATTTCAAAACCATATTGCAAATGAAGATACTAGAAAATAACTTCACATTATTCAGCAGTATGTGTGCAGAGCTAATCTTAGATAGTATTCCTATTCATAGAATAGGAAACGAAAAGTTTTAAACAAATTGTGTGGTGCCAAGATGCTGAGAAAAACATCCAGATGAAGAACAAGATCTATGTGGGCTGTTCAATAAGTAATAAGACTAATTTTATTGTGGCGAAACCACTCATCACAATATTAATTTCTGTGGAATAAAGGAATGTTGCTGTATGTATTAACAAAAGAGGTCGATAGATGGCGTATACGGGCTGATGTGCCAGAGTGTCACGTGACTAAACGCAAGTGCTCATCGGCGCGCCTACGAGGTGCGACCAGTCTTCGAAATGGAAGCGTCCTTGGAATAGCGTTATGCGATTAAATTTTGTGTGCGTTTGCAAAAATCGGCATCGGACACTTTTAACATGATACACGAAGCTTTCCACGATGAAGCAATGTCGAGGGCAAGTGTTTTTCGCTGGCATAAAACTTTTAAGGAAGAAGGCAAAATGTGGCAGATCTTGAACGTGAGGGAAGACCTTCAACGTCCATCACAGAGACAATGATCAACACAGCAGCGATTATCATCAAGCACGTCAAAAGGAAGCGTCCATTGCTGAAGAATGGCTTCTTATTGCACCACGATAATGCAAGGCCACATATTTCTGGTTGTGTAGTGGACGTTTTGCAGAAGAACAACACAGATATCCTACCGCATCCTCCATACAGTCCTGATCTCGCACCGTGCGATTTCTGGCTGTTTCCTCAGCTCAAGAAACCACTAGGAGGCCGCCATTTCGAAAGCAACAAAGCATGTGTAAAAGCTGCGGAGGCGGTTTTGAAAGAACGCTCAAAAAACGGATTCTCACATCTGTTTAAGAAGTGGACGCAACGTTGGGACAAATGCATCGCGTCTCACAGTAGTTACTTCGAAAAAGACCATGTAAATGATGACGATTAAAGGTAATCTGTTTTCTGTATAAATATAGTCTTATTACTTATTGAACAGCCTACGTAGGTAGATTCATGCAGCTAGAAGTATCTTGAACAGCCGAAATATAAGATCTGAGGATATTCGACTCCTGACAAGACAGATTAATCTGGAGAAAATTATGGATAGGGAGCTAGTAATGATGTGAACTTTTCATGTAGTACTATCAAAATATCCCCTGAGGGTACATAGAAATTTGATTGATGATCCCATACACGACAAAAGGTAGTAAAAAAAGAAAAACCTATGTGGCACATTGGTTAGTACCGTGTGCATGGAGTAAGTGTAATCATTTTCTTATTAATTTATCATCACTGTATTATTGATCACAGGGACTTATCCGGTTTATTTGACGGTCCCCAAAACTCTTACATGATATGAGATACTCTTTCAGAGTGAGCGTAGTTGTGTAATTATGCATAATTTATTAAATATTTCATATTCTTTAATTTAACAGATTTTTTTATGTGAAGGTGGGTTAGCTGATTTGATATGGTGGTGGAGGGACTTTCTTCCCAGGAAATCAGTTCTTCATCCTACAAAACAGCCAAACCGGCATGAAGAACATACTCAATTAACAATCATAATACACTGAATTATGTAGCCTTGGCTGCTTCTGCAGTAATTTGAACCAACCAACCACAATCACTTTACCTTCGTATTACTATTCAATAACAGCTCCGTAGACGAGCCGGTATCGACAATGTTTTTCGTTGGAAAGACCTGAGTGAATTCTGTCTCAGACACAAAGAATTTTTATAAGACTTTTCAACTGAAAGTAAGTTAGCATGTCTCATTCAGAGGATTTTCTTTCCGAAACTTGCATTTTTCATTCAGCAGAAAAGATAAACCGCTAGAGGGAGAGATATAATTAATAGATATAATACACTGGATCTACAGCTGTAATCCCAAATAATGACAAAGCTGCTGAGTAAATTATAATCACTTACGTTTTAGGTTAATTCTACTTTGTATTAAATGAATCTCAGGAAAAAATACATTTATCTACTAGAAACTGAGCTAAAGTTATTTTATGAATTTGTGATTGTTATTATAAATGTTTCAGTTAATTAAAAAAAAGTTTGTCATCTCTCGTTATAAATGAGCTTTTTAACTAATAGCTTCCTATCATGTTAGAGACCATCGAGCAGTATCAGAGGCGAATGGACAATGAAGATGACTTCGATGAAGATGGTCAGTTTTGTATTGCCATGAATTTTAGTCATTCAGTAAATTCTTTACATTTTTCCGTGAATGTCTTCTTTTTAATGAATGTCGCCTTTTACACATTCATTGAGAAGTAAACAATGAGATTCTGTAGTTTTAAACAAGTAGATAACATCTTCTTTCCAGAATTGAAGGGGATTTTGTTCTTCAAAAGGATGTCTTTGATCCTTCAGTTAAACATAATGGACAACATAATCAATGTTATACACCACTAAGTTCTTATTACTTATTAATTATATTAATATTAATTAATTAACATTAATTATTATTAATCAAAGATGATTACAGAAATTTAATTATATGTATCCCATTAGCAAGACTCGACAAATTATGCAAAACCTTACTAGCCATCAAAAATTGTATTCGTCCAGGACTTCCCTTCGCTCATTTTTTAAATGATATCCCTATGCCCCAGTAAGTCAATAGGAGTTCCATATAGTGATCAGCGCTGCTGCATGTGTGTTTTCTTAAATTTAAAAAGATTTTGTACCGAAAGTTGTTCTATATTAAATTAAAAATATTATATTTTTAACAGTTACTTGATAGCTGGCAAAATCTACTTGTTACTTGGCGAATGGATGAGCATATTTGTCGAGCCCTGCCCATAAGAAAGAGATCTATTAGTATAAAATTGAATCTTCATTTAACTATTATAAGTTTTTGGAATCATTTAACGATTACATAATTCAAGTAATTACTTTTGTATTTCAAATAATTTAGTTTAAAATCTGTTTATCGTAATAAATTTTACGGATCTCCCCCCCCCCCCCCCCCCGGCATAAACACAGCTAACGGTCGATCTTTTCAAAAGATTGACCAGCGTGAGAAATGAAGTACATATGCACTCCATCCTCTTTCATTGACATGGTCTATCAGTACTACTAGTTATGTGTGACCTCTGTATTAAAAATGGTGGGAATTAAATGAGTACCTCATCAAAGTTCATTCATGTTTGATTATTTAAAGACTCTTTATTCTCTCAAAATGAACTTCTGAAATAATTATTTATGTGTGCAGCGCTGCACACATAACGCTGAAGATCCAATTTCAAATTAAAATTGGTTTATATAGCAATCATTTAGTATTAGAGGAATTGTAAAAAAACTGCCGTTATACTTACACGGTCTCTGCTTTGATCTTTACGGATCCCGTGGATAGTTTCTGAATCCTGTTGCTATCGAAATCTCTGAAAAAAATAACAACCGTGGTATGAAAATGATATATATATGCATTCAATTCATTTATTGGCTCTCCATGAAACTCATACTCCTCATTCTCCTGCTGACTACAATCTTTCCATAATACAGTTAATTTCATGTTAACCATTCTAGAACTTCTTCACAGTATATAGATTTTAGAGAAATCCAGATGACTAAATTTGTGTAGGGTAATTACGACAAGATCTGATTACAGCCAGATTTATCATAATATATATCATCTGAGATCCAATCATCTTCTATACAAATATTTCAGCTTCACTTTAGCTAAAGCAAAATACAGCTTGTATATAGAATACATATTATTCCGTTCACAAAACAACCTAACTAAATTTAAGTTGGGTTTCAAACATCGCGCTGTCCCACCTACACCTTTCAATGTATATATAGATAGATAGATCTTTGAATTTCCATTAGCATTTATTATGTTTTTATCTCCAGAAAAAATGTTTTGTTATAAATGGAGTAAAAAGAAAGTGCTATGACCTCTCTCTCTCTCTCTCTCTCTCACACACACACATAAAAAAACAGCTGTTATTTGGATAAGAGAGAGAAACTTTGGGGAAGCAACCAGCTTCTCCAAAAATTTATCAGAGAAATTTTTAAAAAAATGACCTACAATTTATTACTTTATTTTCTCCAGCTTTCATCTTTGTGCAGTTACAATTTCACTTTATTTGCATTCTTTTGAGACTCGACTAACATTCAAATCTTCTTGTACATAAGCATTTTTCTTTATGTATACCTCTCCAGTGAACTGAGAAGCTAGCTGCATACCTTTCGACATATTAAGCTTTTTGTCAACAGAATTTTTTTTTGAAAGCTTTTTCTGAAAGAGCGGCTCTCGAGTTTTGTGAACACATTCTTTTTCTGCCCCATCGCGGGAAGACAGGAAATTTGGTGGAAAAACTTTAAAGCTGGGTATTGAAAAGAAGAAAAAAAAACTAAATATACTTTAATGAAAGGTATTACGTGCTTTCCTTTCACATCTTTTCATTACAGAAGTGCCATACCGAGTAATTCTTGTGGTGAAGGTTGCCATTGCTTCTAAATCATATGTGGCTATCTCATTCGATCTTCACATCACACCTTGATTACGTTATCTAGGTACGAAAGTTTCTAGTGAGGAAATAATTTACGCTAATAATCGAAAGACTAGCTTAAAGAATGTGCTGATAGCTTACCCAATCCAATTATTTTGCTAGCATCCAAACTCTGCAACATTTCTAATATACTATCTGCTCGTCCACTAATTTATCCCCCTCCCTTCAGAAGATTAATTATCGTCTGCAGGACAAATGGTAATTTAGTTATTTAATGCTTCATTATTTCAGTCACTTTTATTTATTTGTAGTTACTGAAGTTACTCTGCAATAAAATTTCATTTGCATCAATTTTGCTCATTTTTGATAAACATGAATATTAATATTATGATAAGTTGAAATTTCAAATAAAAATTTAAAAAAAAAATGAAATGCAAAAGTTTGTCACATTCACAACTAATCAGGGAGTGAGCACTGTTCTGGAATAGCTCCACTTGTTATTTCCATGATGGCGCTAAGTTTGAAGTTGCAAAAAACAGGTCCAGTGACGTCTGCTGTATTCGTACTTAAAATTAACATTGATAATAGAGATAAAACAAATTAGCGTATTATATAAATTCCTCATTAGTAAATAATAATTGAAATCATAATTAAAGACAAGGAATTAATTGGAGTAAATAAAAAAGAGCGACTTTAATGTAATTAATAACTTTTGTTTTAACATTACTTAAAGAAGATATCGGTTAAATTAAGAAGACGTAAAATTGTTAAGGAAATTAGTAATTAGAAATAATAATAGTAATTCACTTACATCATGGAAATGATGCTTTCCGTCCGAAGCATGCTCATATCCGGCACTGCTTCGAGACCAGAATGAATTATTCGTCTGAAACCAATAAAAATTTCTCGTCACAAAAGGATGGTTAGAACGACTTAAACATCTTTAGAAAGACTGAAAAGTAGCGGAAGGGATTAAGCGGGAATGAAAGAAAGCTACCTGATGCTTACAGAATCTTAAGTTTAGGCAAGAAGTGAAAGGCATCTTCAGGTATTCGCTTCAGTTTGGGAGCTTGCTTTATGTGGCTGTAAAGAGATAATATTGGCTGATATGTAGTCAGTTTTGTTTTATAGTTATTTGTACACACGTAAACCACAGTGAGTAAGTAAATTTATTAATAACATATATAAAATATGCGATAACAATGGAAAAGAGTTACTAATATGCATAGTCACAAATTGCTAAGATAACACTATTGGGAACCATTGAGGGGGGGGGGGAATCAAGTATCTAAGATTCACACTTTTCGGAATACCATTATTATTATTATTATTATTATTTATTCTTCTACCATTTCGAAGTAGGTGGGATTAACTTGCCTCACTCTTCTACGAAGGGTGAGGCAAGTTAATCCCACATTAAAGAAGATAATGATATTATGTGATAATATCATTAATATAATATTACTATGTAACATGAAAAAAATAACGTAATAAATTATTCTTATTATTAAAAAAATATGTAAATAATGAGTTTACATTGTATGTTTGTGAGAAATAGGAAATATAATATTTTAATTGCACATGAGTGTTGTATAACAACTCTTTCTCAAACTTTGAAAAAAAAAATAGTAAACTACACGTAATATTATATAACTTGTGCAAAAAATAGGTCCAACTATATATAAAAATATTCTTTATTATTATTATTATTATTATTATTACGGAATGAATACCTTCTTCCAGCACCAAGAAGTCCATAAGTATACCTGGTACAGGGATACATTAGAACAAAGATCTCTGATTGACTTCTTTATAGTCTCAGCAGACCTATTTTCCTCAGTGGTGGATGTTCGTGTGAGAAGGACAGAACTATCAACTGGCCACCACCTTGTTGTGTGCACTCAGAAACGGCTTCAGAAACCAGATGCTACCATCAACGCTGGTAGGCCTAAGCAGCTATACCGCGTGAAATGGGAGGCATTGGAAAATGAGGCTGTGAGGAAGAATTTTGCAGATGACATTTCCTCCAGGTTCAAAGAGATTCCCAAGCATACTGCAGATGTTGAGGAGGAGTGGAAGCTGTTCAGAACAGCTGTCATTGCCTTTGCACTCTTATGCTGTGGCAGAAAGCGACTCGGCGTGGCAACGGGCAGTGAGAAAAGGACACCTTGGTGGAACCAAGAAGTCCAAAAAACTGTCCGGGTAAAAAAGGAGTTCTATCTAACATGGCTTAGGGTCAGGTCATCTGAGATGCGTTTGCGGTATGCTGAGGCACGAAAAACTGATGCTGCGGCAGTAAAGAAGGCTTGGGAATTCTTTGGAGAAAGATTAGACTCATCCTATGCAAATACAAACAAAGTATTCTGGCAGACCATCCGCCGCCTTCGAGGGAGGAAATCGTGCACAGCAAGGGCAATTAAGGCCTCTGATGGTGCACTTTTAACAACCGAGAAGGATATCCTCCACAGATGGAGGGAATAGTTTGAGAGAGCCTTCTTAACCCGGGTGGCCCAGCAGTTGTGGACATCCAAGAGGTGCAGATCGGAGCAATGACTAGTCTCACAGCAGAAGAGATCCATTTTAGCAATAAAATCGCTAAAATCGAGCAAGGCTGCTGGCGATGATGAAATTCGGCCCGGAATGCTAAAAGCCTTAAATCGAGACAGTGTTCTCTGGCTGACTTGAGTGTGTCAGGCTGCTTGGATATCTGGGCGAGCACCAAAGCAATGGCAGACAGGCATAATAATACCAGTCTTCAAGAAGGGAGACCAGAAGGATTGCAGTAACTATCGTGACATCTCTCTGCTCAGCCTGCCTGGGAAAGTGTATGCTAGGGGCTTGGAAAGACGGTGCAGGAGCATAGTTAAGTCAAAGTTCCAGGAAGAACAATGTGACTTTCATCCTGGTAGAAGCACAACTGACCAAATCTTCACTTTAAGGAAAGTCTTTGAGAAATCTTGGGAATATGCCAAGAATGTCTACACATGTTTTGTGGACTTAGAGAAGGCATATGACCGGGTTCCTCGGAATAAGATTTGGCAAGTAGTACAGGAGTATGGAGTGGATGGCCAACTATTAGCTCCCACCAAGTCCCTGTAAATGCCCAGAGTTTTGTGTCAGGGTAAACAGCACGAAGTCTGAACCTTTCACAGTCTCCGTTGGCCTCTGACAAGGGTGTGTTCTGTCACCACTCCTTTTCATAATATTTGTGGACTGGATTGATAGGCACAGCCGAGGCAGTGAGTGTGTCAGAATTGGAAGATGTAGCATTGGACGTCTGCTTTTTGCAGATGACTTAGTTCTGCTTAGCTCTTCCACAGGTGACCTCAAGCGGACCCTGGATAGGTTTGTAGCTGTTTGTGCAGATGACGGAATGAAGATCAGTGTGGCCAAAATTGAAACATTTGTGGTCTCAAGACAACCATCCCAGTGCACTCTACATGTAAGTGGAGTCCCATTGAGGCAGGTGGAGAAGTTTAAATACTTTGGGTCCATATTCACGAATGATGGAAAATGGGACGTAGAGCTAGATACTCGAATTGGCTTAGCAAGCTCAATATTGCGGGAGCTTGGCCGTTCGGTAGTATTGAAGCGGGAGTTAAGCCAGAAGGCAAAGCTGGCTGTCTTCGATACAGTCTATGTCCCCATTCTCACCTATGGTCATGAGAGTTGGGTAAAGACCGAAAGAATGCGGACACGAATCCAAGCGGCTGAAATGAGGTTCCTTCGAGGGGTTGCGGGGCTGACAAGACTCGGCAGAGTCAGAAGCTCTGCAATTCGGGAACTCTCAATACTCAACCGCTGCTTCTCCGTGTTGAGAGATCACAGTTACGTTGGTAAGGGCACCTGGTCAGAATGCCACAAGAGAGGCTCCCTCAGCAGGCCCTCTTTGATAAGCCAGAGGGTGGGAGGCTACTTGGAAGGCCAAGGACTCGCTGGATAGATTATATCCAAAACCTTGGGTGGACACGTTTGTGTCCACCCAAGGCCCCCACAACCCAATTAGGAAAGGTTAGTATGTATGTATATTTGAAGATGTATGTATGTATGTATGTATGTATTATTATCTATCCTATGTAAATGAACTATAACTGATTATAAACTATTACTAAAATCGTTATTACTACTAATAACACACGAATTGTTGAACTATTTGACTTGCGCATCGTACAAAGTACGCGATAAATTGGAATCTGAATTGAACCACACGTGAAAAAAAATTGTAGTATTATCTTTAAATTGTGTGTAATTATATTAAATTGTATGTATTATATAAATTTGTGTAATATATGTATCATATAAATTGCATGTATAATTAAATTGTATGTATATGTATATAATTTATTTCACAGATAATAAAGTATTATTTGACATTAAAAAAATTCTTCTTCTTTATTATTATTATTATTCTTTTTATTCATCATCATCATCATTATCATCATCATGCATATCAAGGATTTAGGCCTAGCGTGGCCTTAAAAGTCATCGTTGAATCGTTTAAGAGGACAGACGAATTGTTGTTATTATTATTATTATTATTATTATTATTATTATTATTATTATTATTATTCAAATTGAGGGAATACCAAAAGAAAAGACAGAAAAATTAAGCAACATAGTGAAACTAATGGGCAGCAAAATTGGCAATCAAGTCGCAACCACAGAAATCGCCTCAATTAACCGAGGTCTACAAAAAACAAAGAGAGACCGCCACCAATCATAGCTCGTTTTACCAGCAGAAGTCTGAGAGACTCCATTCTTGCAGCAAGCAAGAAAATAAGGCCGACAACATCGATCCTAACTGACAAGAAACTCCCAATACCAATCTATATAACTAAACACTGGACTCCATACTTTAAAAATCTTTTATACCAAACAAGGAAGACAAACAGAGAGAAAAACTACAAGTTCCTGTGGACTCACAGATATTTATGAGAAAGAATGAAAACACTCCAGTTTATATAATTGCAAAAGAATCCGACCTACACTGCTCACCAATATAAAACACTAACTCTTCACATCCTTAAGAACAAGATTAGAAATCACTTAAAAACTATATAATGGAGATCTCAAATATAGGCGAGGCATATACAATCAGACAATATAAACTTCAAGGTCTTTGACTCATTGAAGAAATGGTCAGACAACATTTCCACCAATACCGACTTCACTATCATACACACAAACATAAAGTATAAAAAAACACTGGCTTACATTGATGACACTGCTCAACTACACCTTGACAAACATAGATGCGCTAATACTGACCAAAGTTGCAATAAACGACACAGAAATTTACATATACAACATTAATAATTACCAAACCTACAACTTATGTAGACCAAACAAAAGAGGAGGTGGCATCGTGACATTTATCAAAGAAAAATACAATGTGACTGAAAAACAAACTCATTTCGAACATGCGGAAACACTAATTTTGGAAACTGCAAATAGCTACAAACATAGTATCAAATACACAATAAGTATAATACATAGACCCACAGATAATAATCCACTCAGCTTTCTGCATGAGTTAGAAGCATGGCTAAGCGACATCGAATCCCGTATAACACATAGGCTCATCCTAATAGGAGACATCAATATAAATACTCTTGACCACGCTTCTTCAACCACTAACACATACCTTGATATACTAAGCCAGTACAACATAAACCCTATGATTAACTCCCCAACAAGAGAAGAAATGCTCAACAATTCACTAACACCCATCATGCATTGATCATATCAACATACGGGCTCCCATCCATACATATACATCATCAGTAATTAACGTCAAAATTGCCGATCACTACTTTGTCTCATCTTCGTTTTATTCCCACAACCACAAAAGTCGACAAAACTCGATCCTATTAAAGAGCATTGTCGACAACCTTGTAATAGACTGGAATTGCCTACTTAAAATAAATGATCCTGTAACATTATATGAGAATTTCCAACTAAAGTTCACAGAAATATACAAAAAAGCAACAAAGCCTACACAAACGAAGCGACAAACAGACAATAATCCATGGATAAGTGCCGACATACTAAATAGTATTACTGAAAAAGAAAATCTATGGAAAAAACTGAAATAGTCACCCAGTAACACACATTTACAAACGTTATACAAAAACACAAGAAATCAACTAACAACAAAAATTCGTAGGGCAAAAAGACACTACTACTTCCAAAACTTCATGGAATATAACGACACCATGAAGCAAACATGGGCTACACTTAACGAATTAGTAACTCGAAAAAAGAAAACTTCAGCACAAGATTTTATTGCAAAAAGTTTCGGTTAGGATACAAATCAAGAGGAACTACCGAACTCATTCAATCATGCCTTCACAAACAATATCACACAACTCAAAAAGCACAATCTACCAACGATCGACAAAAAACTACCGACACAAAGTCAACAACAAACGATGTATTTTCTACCCATAACAAAACAGGAACTGAAAGAAGCACTCCTAAAACTAAAGCCAAAGACCCAGGGGCGGCTCGTGCATAAGCACTGCTGAACTGCAGCACCCCCCAATTTTTCTCGATACATAAACATATATATTAATATATTTATATTTGCTTGTAATGTTTAATTTTATCATTAACAATCCTATACAATTCTCTTATTTTGTATAAAAAATAATAAAAATCCATCTTGTAGCACTTAGGAGGGCGAAGGACGCTACCAGCACTGCGTTTACCACAGTGCCATATTGCTATGCGAGCAAGCATATGCACGTCATAGTGAGATGCGAACTATTAGCTTAATGCGGTACTGGCTGTCGTGCAGTTCCACTGTTGTTTATATGCAGTTTGCGTCAGTAGTAGAGTGTTCGTAGTGCTTAATAATCGTGTTTACTCCGTCTCTTTAAATATTTGGACATTACAATTAAAGGATTTAATTGTAATGTCCAAAAATTGTAAATCCATTCCTTTAATTACAACTAAAGAAATGGATTTTATTTTTAAGTAATTTCGAAATATACTCAACTGTATAATTTTATCGATAATAAACAATATTGTTTCATGTTTAATTTTATTAAAAATTTTTACCACAAATTTTGATATTTTATCCAAACAGGTATACACTGTACTAACAGTGTGTATGTATATTTCGAAAGTTGCAGCACCCCCACTATTTCAAGTCACGAGGGGCCACTGTTCCTGGATCTGTTTTTCCAACATGTCACTTACATTTTCAATGAGATTCATATCCAGGCTTTGTGGAGACCAGGGAAGATCGTGGGAAGTTGCGGACATGCTTGCAACTTCCCTGGTCTCCACAAAAACATGACATCACCTCCAGAACCTCGAGTTGTGTTTACAAGGCAAGTTAAACTCATTGCTTCATGGGGATCCCGCCAAACTTTGCTTACCATCGGTACAGAACTAGGTGTTCCGTAATTTCGGATCATATGACATTTTTCCAGTCATCCGGTGTCCAGTCACGGTGTTCCTGATATCACTTTAGACGAACCTTCCAGTTCTTCGCAGAAATCATCTAGTCATGTGACTGCCAATACCGATCCCCTTCAGTTACCTGTGTGCATAGGTTGGTGAGATATGTTTCGAGAACAGCTTCATTAAATGCACAGGAAGTTCTGGTACGTACAAGCCTTTTTAGACGATGGCGATCTAGTTTCTGGCAGGTTGTCTCGTTTCCGGTTGTCTTAGAACCACAGTTTTGCCTCTTACATAAGCAACCTTGGTTATTTTTCTATTGATTAAACACTGTTTGAGAAACCAGTCAGCTCTGCTGTTTTCTTTATCGAACTCCGAAAGATCCTTTGTGTTTCCCATTGTGATCAACACTATTGACGTTACTGACTGGCAGCATTCTTAAATTTTAATTTCACAAGAAAATGAGTACAAAAATTAAACTCCTACTTTACCTAATAATTTTTGTGCCCCTCTGTTTCTGGAAAGCGTGACCAAATATTTTGCATATAAGCTGCGTAAGTGACGTTTAATATATCTGCATAAATGTTTGCATAAAAGTACACACATCGACCACAATTCCGTGGCCGATGTGTGTACCTCGCAAGGAATGAAATCTCGCAATCACATCCATAATCTCTGCTACTTGTAAACATTGTGCTCCTATATTTGTGTTGCATAACATATTTTCAGTCTAAGTAAAGTACTCTTTATATGTCATTGTTAATATTGTCTGCTTATAGATCCGTTACATTAAAAAAAATAATAAAAATAAATAAATAAATAAAGTAAAATAAAAACACGGAGAAATAGAGGAAAGAAAAAAAGTCCAGTGCATTATTTTTACTACATTTAACTTTATTAGCAGCACCGCATAACATTTTCATTTTAAGAGTGAAAAACACTGTATTGATTACAATGCATTTTGAAACCGGAAATGCGCACATGTGTAATTTTTAAGATGGAATAAGCCACATAGATGGGGGGGAGAAGGCATGGCAATCAGTCTATGGCAATCTGGACCTCCTCCAGGAGGTCTAGTTGTTTACAAAGCATCCCTTTTCCTCCATTAGGAAACTAAATGTTACAATTATTAGTCCTCCAGAATGTCCAAATACCTCCGAAGTTCCACAGGAATGTCAAGTGTTTGAATTCCTTCAGGAAGTTGCCAGTTGTTATAGAGACACCGACGAATAACAAGTCTGGAGAGATGCTTTAGTTCACACAGAGTTTCGAGTCTTTGCGTCAGTAGCGGTAACCACGGGTGTGTCATTCGGATGAACTGGGGAGCAGTCAATTGCCAAAGAGGAAGTCCATTTTGAGCCTGAATGCTGTTGGTATAACTGATGACGCTTTCCAAAGATTCCAATGATAGTTGAGGGGCAACGCGAAGTGCATTCCGAGCGCGCTTCACTATGTTTTGAGCCATGTAGTTTCCTTCAATTTCTTTGAGCAAGGTAGTTTCCTCGATTTCTTTGCCACCCTCCTTTGGGAGGGTGACAAAGAAATCGAGCTCTCTTGTACTTTTCAGCAGATAATTCCAAATGTAAGCCATTTCGTCTTCTAAGCAATGGGGATAATTGATAGATTTTATACTAGCTCCGCATCTTAATAGTGTCAGTTGCATTTTAGACCAAAAAAGAATAAATATACTATTACTATAGCAGATCGCGTCAACAAACCGCAAACCATCAACAGTCAGTTTGCATAAATTAGCCACACGAAGAAAATAGAAAAGTGGAGAGTCCGTTACAGATCTGTTTTCGGGATTGTCGTGTCCAGGCCATGCCCAGAAGTCTTGGATATACCGTGGATATTCTCTCTCTTGATCTATTAGTGCCGAACACCTATCGTAATCATTTATTAAAAGAAGTACTTCGCCCGCCAATCTCATATCACTAATATTCTTCCAGAAACAAACTTTACCTAAAGAGTACACAATCTTCTTATAAGTGCAAGTGTATCTCCCATAATAATTATCAAGAGCTGAAAGAAAGCTATCGTTTTCCTGCTTGCACTTAAAATATAAATCTAAAATTGCTCTGATAATGTGATCCACGTCATTACTTGGAGATTTTACAAGCGACTGGAGAGCCGAGAGCATTTCTTCCGAACAATTTAATGGAGCTACATCTGAAGAGGTGATGTTTGGTGGCTCATCCATTTGTGCATTGCTACTAACATTTCCATTTTAATTTCATTGTCAGATTAATTGTAGCGAAACAATTTGAATCAGCAATACTGTATAACAATATAAAAACTATTTCCACATACAACAGTAAATCTAAAATCATACAGGTATGAGCAAACCTTTATTGATCAATCGTGATTAATGATCGTTGCTTGTAAATTCACAAAACTACTAAAGATAAATCCCCATGTTCTTAGATGATCAGTCCAAATCTGAGAGCATTTGTATTTTAGGAAGATATTAATTTCCGTTTATTATCATTATTATTTTATTATTTTAATAATTAATTTACGGCTAACTAAATTTTTGACTTTATCACGTAACTATTTCACATGAAATGTTCTTCCTAGTGTCAAGAACATCTTCAAATGTGTCTTGGAAATTAAAACAAGTTGAAGGGGAAAACCGGTAGGTCCAGGAATGACTGGTAAGAAGGTCCTAACTGTACAAATTTAAACAGCAGATTTAAACAGAATTAATTAATAAATCTTTAGTTAGTCGTTATTTCCATTTTTAATTATGACCTGTTTTCATTTGCCATGTAATATGTATTACAACAGCGAACAAACTAATACGAACACTCACATTTTAAAGACAACGTTTTAATTTTGAAAGAAAATAAATACAAAAATTAAACTCCAACTTTACCTAATAATTTGTATGTGCTCCCTTGTTCCTAATAAGTTTATTAATTTGCCAAGGCATGGATCTACCAATGTAGAACACGTTTCTTATTTCTGCATCTCAAAACCATACTTTCATAATGGATTGTATTAAATTTTCCTTTATATCACAATTTAATTTTCCAAGTCTCTTTTTCACTATGGCCCACACATTTTCTATTGGGCTAATACAGGAGGGTTACCTGCTCACTGAAGCAATTGGATGTTGTGATTTTTGAGGCACTCTTTCACTTCTTTTATGAAGTGGGATTCTGTTGGAAGATGAGTTCTTTGTCTCTTTGGATCTGTAGGACCGCTCATTCTCCAACATTTTTATGTACTGAATAAACACCAGTAATCCTGAACCGTCATGTGTAAAACAACCCTCAGACCAACCTTTTAGCTGTGTATTTAGGAGCTTGGAGGCAGTGGGCCACCCACCTAATCCTCGAAACCTCGACACCGTAAAAGGTAGAAGAGGAGAATCAAGAAATAAATTTAGGAGCTTGATGAAGGTGGGCAGGAGAAGTCTTTACCTGCTGATTTGCGAACATAGGATACTCGCTCTTATTGGACAAAGAAATGGCTCTCATATAAGAATATGACCTTCTACTTCTCAACAGTCCAATTTTTGTCCACTTTTGCCTACTGGAGCCTTTTTCTGCATAGCCTAGTCAATAGTTGTTTCTTTTTTTGTCTGTGGGCCATCCTCCCTGCTTACAACAATCCTCGACGGACTGTTATGTCAGAAACATTAATCTCACTAGCTGCCAAGTCTCTATTTAATTCTACGGCATGCAAGCTTGGACCCATTTTGCTTTTCCTAACTAGTAAACGCTCTCGAGAAAGCGTAGTTTCCCTTTTACACCCACATTTTCCTTTCCTGTCAGGAGAAAAGACTTTTCTCCCCATACCTCTTTAAAGTCGCATTATCAATGCCCAAACCAAGACCACACTCATTGGCAATTTGTCTTGAGTCATGGATGCGTGCTGTTTAGAATCGTCACACGAGGTTTTTTTTTAAATATTCATTGACGATTTTTTTCCAGTTAAATGTTTTAGAAGTGAGTAGTTATATCTCCTTGACTCAAGTGCAGTGGCAGCTTGTACATAAACACTGCAGCACCCCCAAGTAAAAGACGAAAAATTAAATTTTGTTTGTGTTTATAAATAATAACGCTTAACATTATATAACTGCAAAAAACATGTTAAAGGTTACCGCTTATGTTTCGACATTGATTGAATAGTTAATAATTGGAATTGTTCCATTAACGCTTTTACGAAACAAATGCACTGCGATCTAACGCAGTGTCGGAATTATCACGTTCGGCCAACTGCAGCCAGACTCGCCGATATTCGTTTGCACTTGTGACTGCACGAAACAAGTGAATCCGACACTGCTCGTTGAGCAGTGTCGCTACAGATAAATTGTATGCTTGCGCGCGTTATTTCTGTGAGATACGAAACTTTATAACTGGTGTGTTCGTGATGAGGGTGAAATATTCTTAATAAAGCAATTTTTTAATATGCAAATTTATTTATTAATAAATTGGTTACTGATTAGAAAAAATTAATTATTTTTCTTGTTTTGTACATGCAGTACCCCCACTTAAAATTTTCACCGACCGCCATTGCAAAGACCATTCCAGGAACAAACAAAACAAGACTCACAGACCTTTTAACACACTTTGAACAAATCAATCCAATACTTTTGAGACTCGAGAACATAATATTCGACACTGGTATTATTCCACAACAACTAAAAACTGTAATAATTACGCCAATTTACAAACATGGGAAAAGAAATGATACACAGAACTACACCAATAGCTGTCCTACCAGTCATTTCAAAAATTCTAGAAAAAATAACACATATCAGACTACAGAACTATTTACAGTACAACATCATTTCACAAAACTACTACGGCTTGCAGAAAACAAAAAGCGCCATCACTTTATTAGAAGACATCGCCGACGCAATAAACAAAGCTCTCGACAAAAACAAGTAAGCCGTCCTTATACTGACTTAACTAAAGCATTTGATACACTTGAACATGACATACTACTCACCAAACTATACTCAATAGGTATAAGAGGAAAATTGCATACATGGCTCAGGAACTATCTCTCCAAGAGAACATAAATAACAAAAATAGGTGCATGTCACAGCCGGGTATACAAATAAAACACGGTGTTCCTTGAGGTGCCATATTATCACCCACTCTATTCAACATATACATTAATGATGTTCATAACTTGGCCATAAGAAGTCAAATATTTCAGTACACAGATGACACCGCACTACTAGCAATCCACACAGACATCAATACGGCTTTCTCCAAAGCACAACAAGACCTAAATGAAATCACAACATACTTCTACCAAACAGCAATTCTAATCAACGGCACCAAAACACAGATGTTGATAATACACAACCCAAGAATCATGCTCCCCGCACCACTATCGATACACTGTCACACATTCCACTGCATTAACAACAACAAAACCTGCCAATGTCCCGAAATCAAACCTGTAACACATGCAAAATACAAAATACACATGCAAAATAATATTATTCCATCTAACATAAAAAAAAGTTCCTATATTACGGTATCTGTAAATCCCTACTCAGATACAGCATAACTGTCTATGCAAACACATCAAACAGCCACTTAACAAAATTAAAAATATTACATATTACATAGGAAAATTTTATCATCAGTGATTTGGACACCTTATACGCAACAACCAATATCCGACCAGCAAATGGCGATACACAGAATCCTGAGCATTAAAAATCTGAAACACTACATAATATTACTAAGGAATTACTTCAACATCGCCTATAGAAACAACAGACAGATATGGTATAACACGCCCCACAACAACTCTCTACATCCCTACACCCTTCAACAACTCATACAGTTCTTTTGTGAGATCACATCAGATACCCACACTACTCAACAACCTACAATGCCTACTTCCCATCCTTAAACAGTAACAGCAACATAAATAGTGAAGGTTAATCCCACTCTCTTCATAAAAGCTAACTCAAGCTTCGAAGTAGGTGGGATTAATCAACCTCATTCAACTACACGTAATCTTCATAATCAAAGATTGCAAATTATGTAACAAAACAGTGTATAATAGTGTATAACAATACGATGTATAATAATAATGAAGATACTGATATTAAAAAAAATTGTGTATCTGTAAACAGGCTGTATAATAATAAACTATGATATTGATATTGAAAAAAAATTATGTACATTTACATTTAAAAAAATCACAGTACTCTAAATTTTGTACAGAATAGAAAAAGTAATAGTATACTTTATTGTATACTGTATATGTAAATACTCTGTATGATGATAAATATAATGTTATTACAGTTTAAAAATTATTATTATTATTATTATTATTATTATTATTATTATTATTATTATTATTATTATTACACAAAAAAGGAAAAGAGAAAATCATACCCGTCCTTCTCCCGTCGTAGTGCGACTCACCAACAGCCTAACAAAAACTACACTTATAAAAGCTAGCAGGATTAAAAATCCAGTAGTAAAGGATCTGAAAGGAGACCACGACAACACCCAAATATACTTGTCTGAATACCTTACTCCACACTATCAGAAAATATTCTATCAAGCAAGGAAAGTAAAAACAGAAAACAATTACCAGTTTATATGGATAAGAGACAGCAAAATATTCCTTAGAAAGACACAAGACGCAACCCCCCCCCCCCCACCCCCCCCCCCCCCCACCCCCCCCCCCCCCCACCCCCCCCCCCCCCCACCCCCCCCCCCCCCCACCCCCCCCCCCCCCCACCCCCCCCCCCCCCCACCCCCCCCCCCCCCCACCCCCCCCCCCCCCCACCCCCCCCCCCCCCCACCCCCCCCCCCCCCCACCCCCCCCCCCCCCCACCCCCCCCCCCCCCCACCCCCCCCCCCCCCCACCCCCCCCCCCCCCCACCCCCCCCCCCCCCCACCCCCCCCCCCCCCCACCCCCCCCCCCCCCCACCCCCCCCCCCCCCCACCCCCCCCCCCCCCCACCCCCCCCCCCCCCCACCCCCCCCCCCCCCCACCCCCCCCCCCCCCCACCCCCCCCCCCCCCCACCCCCCCCCCCCCCCACCCCCCCCCCCCCCCACCCCCCCCCCCCCCCACCCCCCCCCCCCCCCACCCCCCCCCCCCCCCACCCCCCCCCCCCCCCACCCCCCCCCCCCCCCACCCCCCAACTATTAATGCCGAACACCTATCGTAATCATTCATTAAAAGAAGTACTTCGCCCGCCAATCTCATATCACTAATATTCTTCCAGAAACAAACTTTACCTAAAGAGTACACAATCCTCTTATAAGCGTATCTCTCAGAAGAATTACTAAGAGCTGAAAGAAAGCTATCGTTTTCCTGCTTGCACTTAAAATATAAATCTAAAATTGCTCTGATAATGTGATCCACGTCATTACTTGGAGATTCTACAAGCGACTGAACAGCTGAGAGCATTTCTTCCGAACAATTTAATGGAGCTACATCTGAAGAGGTGATGTTTGGTGGCTCATCCATTTGTGCATTGCTACTAACATTTCCATTTTAATTTCATTGTCAAATTAATTGTAGCGAAACAATTTGAATCAGCAATACTGTATAACAATATAAAAACTATTTCCACATACAACAGTAAATCTAAAATCATAGAGGTATGAGCAAACCTTACAAATAGAAAGAACGATACTTTCAGTAAGTTTATTGATCAATCGTGATTCATGATCGTTGCTTGGAAATTCACAAAACTACTAAAGAAAAATCCCCATGTTCCTAGATGATCAGTCCAAATCTAAGAACAGGGGAGTACATCTGTATGTGCTCCCCTGTTCCTAATAAGTTTATTAATTTGCCAAGGCATGGACTCTACCAATGTAGAACACGTTTCTTATTTCTGCATCTCAAAACCATACTTTCATAATGGATAGTATTAAATTTTCCTTTGTATCACAATTTAATTTTCCAAGTCTCTTTTTCACTATGGCCCACACATTTTCTATTGGATTAATGTCAGGAGGTTTACCTGCCCACTGAAGCAATTGGATGTTGTGATTTTTGAGGAACTCTTTCACTTCTTTTATGAAGTGGGATTTTGTTGGAAGATGAGTTCTTTGTCTTTTTGGATCTGTAGGACCGCTCATTCTCCAACATTTTTATGTACTGAATAAACACCAGTGATCCTGAACCATCCTGTGTAACACAACCCTCAGACCAACTTTTTAGCTGTGTGTTTAGGAGCTTGGAGGCAGTGGGCCAACCACCTAATCCTCGAAACCTCGACACCGTAAAAGGTAGAAGAGGAGGATTAAGAAATAAGTTTAGGAGCTTGATGAAGGTGGGCAGGAGAAGTCTTTACCTGCTGATTTGCGAAGATAGGATACTGGCTCTTATTGGACAAAGAAATGGCTCTCATATAAGAATATGACCTTCTACTTCTCAACAGTTCAATTTTTGTCCACTTTTGCCTACTGGAGCCTTTTTCTGCATAGCCTCGTCAATAGTTGTTTCTTTTTTTGTCTGTGGGCCATCCTGCCTGCTTCCAACAATCCTCGACGGACTGTTATGTGAGAAACATTAATCTCACTAGCTGCCAAGTCTCTATTTAATTCTACGGCATGCAATCTTGGACCCATTTTGCTTTTCCTAACTAGTAAACGATCTCAAGAAAGCGTGGTTTCCCTTTTACATCCACATTTGAAGATAGACAGGGAAGAAAGGGAGGAGGAGTACTGTTAATGGTAGCAGATGAGTTGTGCCCATCTAAGGTGGAATTGCAAGGTGCAAATTGTGGTCACGGTTTTGAGGCCGTATGGTGTGAGGTAGAAGTTAACAGGAGGAAATATTTAGTTGGGTGTTGCTATAGACCTGGTAATATGGAAGGTAATGAGAAGGAAATGTATAGGCAAATTGGCCTAGCTAGCAAGAAACGAGTTATCATTATGGGCGACTTTAATTATGGTGATATAGATTCAAAGCAAGAGACTGCATCTGGGGGTAAAGAAAATGAATTTTTGGAGTTTTTGAAAGATAATTACCTTAGGCAGTACGTAACGGAGGGTACACGAGGATCAAGAGTATTGGATTTGATCATCTCATCAGATGATGTTATTATAAATGAGGTGTCAAATCTTCCACCAGTTGGTGAGAGTGACCACGAGGTGATCACGTGCAGGGTGACCAGTCATTCGAGGACGTCTGTTAGAAAGGGATATATGTGGAATTATAAGAGTGGTAATTACGAAAAGCTCAGGAAACAGCTTGCGATAATAAACTGGAAAGAAGAACTGGATGGAAAGGATATCAATGCTGCTTGGGCCATACTCAAGAACTATTTGGTGGAGGCAATATCAGAGTGTATTCCGAGGGTCAAGAGGGTAAACAGAGTGGGTGTAAAATGGATGAATCAAGAGATAAGGTATGCAATATGGAAGAAGAAGGTATTATGGAAGAAACACAAAATGAGTATATATAACAACCAGTTGCATGAGAAGTACAAAGAGCAGGCGAGGAAGGTGACTAGCTTGATAAGGGTAGCAAAAATGCAGTATGAGCAGCAGTTAGCTAAAGCGGCCAAAAAAATCCTAAGGAGTTTTTTCGATATGTCACCAGTAGAAGGAAGAATGATTATGGTAGAATGGGATTGATTGGTGAAAACGGAGGAATGATAACCGCTGCGGAGGATATAGTTGAGATATTTAATGAGCAATTTCTAAAGGTATTTCACTCTTGCGAATGTGACATCATGCAGAACTTGAAAGTTGTGGGAGAAGAGGAGGAGGAGGAACTGTTAGTAAGTGAACAGGAGGTATATGAGGAATTGAATAGACTTGATGTAAATAAGGCTGTGGGACTTGATGCTATTTCACCACGTGTCTTGAGGGATGTGCCAGAGAGTTAACAGCTTTTGTATATCTTTTCAACATGAGTCTCTCACTGGGTCAAGTTCCAAAAGAGTGGAAAGAAGGTAAAATTGTTCCAATTCATAAAGGAGGTGATAAGAGTAAGGCTTTGAATTATAGACCAGTCTGTGTGTCTGGAGTTGTGGTCAAGGTATTAGAGAAGTTAGTTAGGAATAAAGTTCAGAATTGGGTTGACAACAGAAAAATACTCTTTGGTGGCCAGCATGGATTTACTAAAGGAAAATCATGCTTTAGCAACCTGCTTACTTTTTATAATAAAGTGACAAATGCGTTGGATAAGGGTATTGCATATACAGTGGTATATTTAGATTTTGCAAAGGCGTTTGATAAATTGCCACATGACAAGCTGGTAATTAAATTGGAACGGATGGGGCTGAACAGTAGATTGGTTCAGTGGATTGGAGATTGGTTGTCTGATAGGTATCAGCGAGTTGTCTATGGAGGAGCGATATCGCAGAAGAGGAAAGTTATTAGTGGTGTACCTCAAAGGTCTGTTTTGGGTCCATTGCTGTTTAATTTGTATGTAAATGATATCTGGAGAGGTCTGAATGGTGATGTGCAGTTGTTTGCAGATGATGCAAAGTTGGGCAGAGCTATCAGGAGTAGTGTGGATGCTGTAGCTTTGCAAGAGGACTTGAATACACTGTCTGAATGGGTAAATAAGTGGGGATGTCAATTCAATGTCTCAAAGTGTAAGGTTTTGAAATTTGGGAAGCAGAGATGGGATGTAAAGTACACAATCGGTACGAATATCTTGGAAGAGGTAGAGGAAATGAGAGATCTGGGAGTGATTGTAGACAAGGACCTAAAATTTTGGGGACATGTTGCTAAAATAGTGAAGACAACACAGCAGATAATGGGAATGATGCGGAGGACATTGACTTGTAGAAGTAAGGATGTTATGGTTTCTTTGTATAAGGCTTTGATCAGGCCACATATGGATTACTGTGCACAGATCTGGTCACCTGGTTTTCAAAAAGATGAAATTGCGTTGGAAAAAGTTCAGAGGCAATTGACTAAGGTGGTTTCTGGTCTCTGGAATGTAGAGTATGAAGACAGATTGACAAAATGCAATTTGCAGAAATTGGTGGATAGAAGGAGGAGGGGGGGATATGATTGAGACATATAAGCTGTTGAGTGGTTATTACCAGATTAACGTCAGAGAGGTTTTGCACAGAATGGGTGAGGATAGCAGGAGAACAAGAGGTCATTCCTGGAAGCTGTATAAGGAGGGTGTGAGCAAGGGAGTGAGGAGCAGGTTTTTTGCATGGAGAGTGGTGAGTGATTGGAATGCTTTGCCTGAGAATGTGGTGTGTGCAGAGACAGTGAATATATTTAAGGCACAGTATGATAAACTGTGTTTATAA
Source organism: Typopeltis vanoorti (assembly GCF_054136105.1). Lineage (NCBI taxonomy): Eukaryota > Metazoa > Arthropoda > Arachnida > Uropygi > Thelyphonidae > Typopeltis > Typopeltis vanoorti. The sequence goes on from NC_143565.1 coordinate 97,705,939, forward strand.
CAGTGGACCTCCCACAATGAGTCTTTGACTCCATGGAGGTTTTTGTAATAATAATAATAATAATAATAATAATAATAATAATTTTCCTTTCCTGTCGGGAGAAAAGACTTTTCTTCCCATACCTCTATAAAGTCGCATTAACAATGCCCAAACCAAGACCACACTCATTGGCAATTTGTCTTGAGTCATGGATGCATGCTGTTTAGAATCGTCACAAATAATCAACAATTTAGAATATTTAGAATTAATTTTGCTCAGTTATTCTGTTAGAATATGACCTTTAAAAGTAAAATACAGAAAATAACCAATCAATTTGAAAAAAAAAATAATAAAAATTTCACTTGTCTGAATTCCATACTCTAACAGCAATCGGAATTCGAAACCGGAAATAACACTTACCCTAAACAAAACGGCGCATAGACTTTCTCACCAAGCTTGGGCAACTTTAAGATAAGACTTAATGAGAAATATTCAGTGTTGGAAAATAAATTCACATATACTTTATATATTTATTAATTCTGCTCAGTTATCCTGTTAGAATATGACCTTTAAAAGTAAAATACAGAAAAAAACCAATCAATTTGAAAAAAAATAATAATAATTTCACTTGTCAGAATTCCATACTCTAACAGCAATCGGAATTCGAAACCGGAAATAACACTTACCCTAAACAAAGCAGCGCACAGACTTCCCACCAAGGTTGGGCAACATTGGGAAAGAATTAATACAGAGAACCAATCGGATACTAAAGTAAATTAAGTAGTTCACTAGATTTTCTGGTTATTTACAGAAATATCTATCAACTCCTATGTTTTGTGGTGTGAATATATGTTAGCCACAGTAACCTATAATGAAAAGTGAAATGTCTTTTCAGACTTGTGTTTGTGTTCTGTGAATATATGTTAATCAACGATTTGGAATATTCAGAAAACCTAGATAGTACAAGATGTTCCCATTCTGGAAAGAAATGTAAGTTTTTTTTTTAACTTGAACATAACTTGAATAACATAACATAACTTGAACAGTGATTTAACAATAATCACTGTTCGTATGTTTTTTGGTAAGCGTAATTCTAATACTGAAGTTTTTTTTTTTCCATAAGAATAATCATAGGGTATATATTAGAGTATCAACATGGATACATTAGCGATTTTTTATGTCTAATGTGTGTGTGTGTGTGTGTTTAAGGACAGGTATTTTAAGTATATAATTAATTATTCAGAAAAGCTTGAATAGCTTATTACACTGCCGCCATCACGACTTACTCTAAGAATCCCACCGTTTAACAGGAAAGAAATACCTCAAAATGTATAGAAGAAAATTAGTACAACCATCTATAGAAGAAAAAAAAAAACTGTATGTTTGAGTGGCATAGCATATAATTAATTATTCAGAAAACCTCGAAACTGTGAATATCCAAACACATAACGTCACGATTCTTATCTTATCTTGATCTTGATCTTGTCAGAAGTGTCCACCAATGACAACACAATTACTTATACACTAATATATTTCCCTTTCCATTCAAAACAATAACGTCACTTATTTACAACTAACAAATGACGTCACTTATCTACATCTCATAACAAACATTCACGTCACGATTCCTTATCTTATCTTGATCTTGATCTTGTCAGAAGTGTCCACCAATCACGACACGATTTCTTATCCACTAATATCATCCTTTCCATTCAAAACAATAACGTCACTTATTTACAACTAACAAATGACATCACTTATCTACATCTCATAACAACACACACCCACGTCACCATTCCTTATCTTATCTTGATCTTCATCTTATTAGAATTGCACCACCAATCACAACACGAATCCTTATCTCTACCATCACCCATAATCCCATACGCAAACCAAAACACAAGAGCTGAAGCCAGTGACACATATGCCCACAGGGAAATTCCAAACATTCCAGACCCATGAAGCCATGCACACAATGACGTCATCTACCAATCACGTCACGATTCCTTATCTTATCTTGATCTTCATCTTGTCAGAAGTGTCCACCAATCACAACACGAATCCTTATCGCTATCATCACCCATAATGCCATACGCGAACCAAAACAGAAGAACTGAAGCCATTGACACAGATGCCCACAGGGAAATTCCAACACATTCCAAACTCATGACGTCACTCACAATGACGTCAGGAAGCCACGCCCACCGGAAGCATTTTGTCAAAAGCGCCTACCATACTATTACTCACAACAACTAAAACTGTAATAATTACGCCAATTTGCAAACATGGTAAAAGAAATGATACTCAGAACTACAACAATAACTATCCTACCAGTCATTTCAAAAATTCTAGAAAAAATAACACACATCAGACTACAAAACTATTTACAGAAGTACAACATCATCTCACAAAACTACTACAGCTTTCAGAAAACAAAAAGCACCATTACTTTATTAGAAGACATCGCCGACGCAATAAACAAAGCTCTCGACAAAAACAAGTACGCCGTCCTTATACTGTTTGTTTTAACCAAAGCATTTGATATACTTGAACATTACATACTACTCACCAAACTATTCTCAATAAGTATAAGAGGAACATTGCATACATGGCTCAGGAACTACCTCTCAAACAGAACACAAATAACAAAAATAGGTGCATGTCACAACCGAGTATACAAATAAAACACGGTGTTTCTGAAGGCACCATATTATCGCCCACTTTATTCAACATATACATTAACGATGTTCATAAGTTGGCCATAAGAAGTCAAATATTTCAGTATGCAGATGACATCGCACTACTAGCAATCCACACAGACATTAACACAGCTCTCTGCAAAGCACAACAAGACCTAAACGAATTACAACATACTTCTACCAAACAGCAATTCTAATCAACGGCACCAAAACACAGATGTTGATAATACACAACCCAAGAATCATGCTCCCCGTACCACTATCGATACACTGTCACATATACCACTGCATTAACAAGAACACAACCTGCCAATGTCCCAAAATCAAACCTATAATATATGCAAAATACCTTGGTCTGTACATAGATTGCCACCTTAAATGGACAAAATATATAGATTACCTACACACTAAACACCGCATCATCGCAGCAAAACTCTTCCAAGTAAAAGATATTATTCCATCTAACATAAAAAAAGTTCCTATATCACGGTATCTGCGAATCCCCACTCAGATACAGTACAACAGTCTATGCAAACACATCAAACAGCCACTTAACAAAATTAAAAATATTACATATTACATAGGAAAATTTTATCATCATTGATTTGGACACCTTATACGCAACAACCAATATCCGACCAGCAAATGGCGATACACAGAATTCTGAGCATTAAAAGTCTGAAACACTACATAATATTACTAAGGAATTACTTCAACATCACCCATCGAAACAACAGAGACACATATCGTATAACCCGACCCACAACAACTCTCTACATCCCTACACCCTTCAACAACTCATACAGTTGTTTTGTGAGATCACATCAGATACCCACACTACTCAACAACCTACAATGCCTACTTCCCATCCTTAAACAGTAACAGCAACATAAATAGTGAAGGTTTATCCCACTCTCTTCATAAAAGCTAACTCAAGCTTCGAAGTACTTGGGATTAATCCACCTCATTCAACTACACGTAATCTTCATAATCAAAGATTGCAAATTATGTAACAAAACAGTGTACAATAGTGTGTAACAGTGTATAACAATATGGTGTATAATAATAATGATGACACTGATATTAAAAAATTGTGTATCTGTAAATAGGCTGTATAATAATAAACTATTATATTGATATTGAAAAAAAATTATGTACATTTACATTCAAAAAAATCACTTTACTCTACATTTTGTACTGAACAGAAAATGTAATAGTATACTTAAATATAAAGAGCCAATAGGCTTCATTTCGGCGATATAAACATTATTCATAATTAAGGGGGATATTAAATCCCACATTGTTTTAAAACCGAATAAGAAACTCAAAGATTGGAATCAGAGAGTTTCATGCCGAATATAGTAAACTATAAAAGTATCGGCAGCCACTAGCTTGAGCTAATGCAAGTAGTCCTAGTACGTAGTACAATCTCAGGCAACTCGTTGCAAAGGTGGGGAAAGTTCTGATCGCTAATCTTGGTATTTTCCATAATGTAAAAACACATTTCCTAGGAAATGTATGCTGTTATTACATTATGGTGGGAGGTCACTACCCAGACCAGTTTCAGCCTTATGAATAAGTAAAGCCGTCTCTAAAAATTCGGACGATCCCTAGGCCACTCAATTGTGGGCGAAAGACCGTCCATCTCGGCGTTGGCTCCACTCATTGATGGCCTTCCACCCACACGCCACCATCGAGTAGAACCGCTCAAATCCGAAGAAAAGCATTCATCGACAAAGTCCCTTAGCGGGCCGTGCCGGAGAACACTTTCCCCGGAGACTCAAATTGCTCCCTTAAGGCAAAAACCTTAAGAGAGCGAACTCATAATAGCCCTCCACCGGTTTAGCCTTTATTGAGGCTTCATCAGTGAGTAGCTAGGCAAAATAGATATAGATACCAAAGGGTATAGCGAAAAGAACTTATATACTCTGCTATACGAGTTCTCAAACAGGTGCAACCATTAAGTTGTGGGATTCAATGTGGGATTTAATATCCCCTTCATTTGAATAATGTAATAGTATACTTTATTGTATACTGTATATGTAAATACTCTGTACGATGAAAATAGAAAAATTGTTATTTTAAACGTAATGTGTAAACATGCAAAAAATGCCTGTAATAATCATATGTATGTAATTTATCTGAGACATTATCGTATTATTATTATTATTATCCATTATTCAAAAATTCTGTGTAATCTTCATTGTTAATATTAGAAGAGCACGTGTTGCAAATATAGATGCAAAAAAGTATTATTATCAAAATTTTAATTGAAATGCAAGATAGAAAATGAATCACATATGCAGCACTTAGTGCCGAATTTTGTAAAAATTACAAGTTGGAATGTCACTAAAGGTGATTAATGTAATGGTGTAAATATTTTAGAAATTATTATTATTATTATTATTTTATTACAAACAAAAATTCGTAGGGCAAAAAGACGCTACCACTTCCAAAAATTCATGGAATATAACGACAGTATTAAGCAAACATGGGCTACACTCAACGAATTAGTAACCCGAAAAAAGGAAACTTCAGCACAAGATTTTATTGCAAAAAGCTTCAGTCAGGACACAAACCAAGAGGAACTAGCAGACTCATTCAACCATGCTTTCACAAACAACATCACACAACTCAAAAAAGACAAACTACCAACGATCAACAAAAGACTACCGACACAAAGTCAACAACAAACGATGTATTTACCACCCATAACAAAACAGGAACTAAAAGAAGCAATCCTACAACTAAAACCAAAGACCACTTCAGGAATAGACAAAATAAGACTCACAGACCTTATAACACACTTTGAACAAATAAATCCAATACTTTTGAAACTCGTGAATATAATATTCGACACACACAGGCATTATTCCACAACTAAAAACTGCAGTCATTACGCCAATATACAAACACGGCAAAAGAAACGATACTCAGAACTACAGACCAATAGCAACACTACCAGTCATCTCAAAAATTCTAGAAAAAATAACACACACCAGACTACAGAACTATTTACAGAAGTACAGCATCATCTCACAAAACCAATACGGCTTTCAGAAAACAAAAAGCACCATTACTTTATTAGAAGACATCGCCGACACAATAAATAAAGCTCTCGACAAAAACAAGTACGCCGTCCTTATACTGCTGGACCTAACCAAAGCATTTGACACACTTGAACATGACATACTACTCACCAAACTATACTCAATAGGTATAAGAGGAACACTGCATACATGGTTCAAGAACTACCTCTCAAACAGAACATAAGTAACAAAAATAGGTATATGTCAGAGTCGGAGTATACAAGTAAAACACGGTGTAACTCAAGGTGAAATATTATCACCCGCTCTATTCAACATATACATTAACGATGTCCATAACATATCCATAAGAAGTCAAATATTTCAATACGCAGATGACACTGCACTACTAGCAATCCACACAGACATTAACACAGCTCTCTGCAAAGCACAACAAGACCTAAACGAAATCACAACATACTTCCACCAAAACGCAATTCTAATTAACGGCACCAAAATACAATGTTGAAAATACACAACCCAAGAATCATACGCCCTGCAGCACTATCGATACATTGTCACACATACCGCTGCATTAAGAACAAAAATGCCTGCCGATGTTCCGAAATCAAATCTGTAACACACGCAAAATACCTCGGTCTCTATATAGATTCTCACCTTAAATGGACAAAACATATAGAATACCTACACACCAAACTCCGGATCATCACAGCAAAACTCTTCCAAGTTAAAGACATTATTCCACCCAACATAAAAAAACTCATATCACGGTATCTGCGAATTCTACTCAGATATGGAATAACAGTCTATGCAAATACATCAAACAGCCACCCTAACAAAATTAGAAACAATACATAGGAAAATCGTGTCAACAGTGATCTGGACACCTTACACGCGACAACCAATATCCGACAAGCACATGGCAATATACAGAATGCTGAGCATTAAAAACCTGAAACACTACATGACATTAACAAGGAATTACTTCAACATCACCTATCGAAACAACAGAGACACATATCGTATAACACGACGTACAACAACTCTCAATATCTCCACACCCTTCAACAACTCATACGGTTGTTTTGTGAGATCGCATCAGATACCCACGCAGCTCAACAACCTAGATAACTACAGAACATTAAAAAACGAACTCTAGAAAATATACCAACAAAGTTAAGAAACCATTAACACTAATATACACATCACAAATCACCAGCATCCAATGCCTACATCCCTTACATAAACAGCAACAACAACGTAAAGAGTGAAGGCTAATCCCACTCTCTTCATAAACGCTAACCCAAGCTTCGAAGTAGGTGGGATTAACTTGCCTCACTCATCTACAAGTAATCCTTATAAGCAAATGCAGAAATTAAAAAAAAAATCAGCTAACGCCTTTTTATTCCCTTATACGGGAGTAGACGAGGCCATTTAGCCCTATCTAACTTTTGGAGACTGAGTAGACAGTTCAATCTCCACTGGTACCCAATCAGAGATAGATGGCCCAAGGCTATCACTAATTAAGCGGTACGCAGTTAAGAGAGACGGCTCAAATGTGCCGCCATCTCGTGGTCCCTGACCCTAACACAATATATTTAATGTCTGAAATAATGTGGGTTCTACGGTCGATTTTCTTGAGTTTACGGGACGAAAAACCCGCTTGCCCGTGCCAGAGATCGACTAACTCGGGAACTGGTCGAAAAAAGGCTTAGAAAAATTTCCTCTAGTCGCCGACTAGACTCGAAACCAAGTTTTCCTTCGTGCGGCCAAGCGCCGTGGTGTGCAAACGCCACATCCACTGAGCTACACAGGCCCCAAATGCAGAAATTTGTATGTATAATCACTCTTTCTCAAACTTTTAAAAAAAATAAAAATAAAATAAAAAAATAAAAATTATACAAAAAATTCCGTATAATCTTCATTTTTAATATTAGAAGAACATGTTGTAAATACATAATATAAAGGCAAAAAAGTATTATTAAAATTTTTTAATTGAAATCCAATGTAGGAATTGCAGCACTTAGTGCTGAACTCTGTAAAATTATAAGGTGCAATGTCACACAAGATGTTTATTGTATGTATAAATATTTTAGCAATCAACAAAATATACAGATATTTAAAAAAAAAAATTTTTTTTAAATTATTCACATAACTGATACACAGTCAAACAAGATATATAAACAAAAATTTGACTGGTGATTCAGAACGATTCAGATTCTACCCAAGAATCTAAGAATAGTCTGTCAGGTAGCCTCGTAAAATATTCACTGTTCAAGTAATGCTGTTTTTTGTAGGTCCTATGGGGTCACTTCGTTGATGTTTAATTGCTGTAAATTGTTGGATAGCTTCTTTGAAGTTGCACCAAGTGCACCGATAACTATTGGAATGATTTTGGTGTGTTTAAGCCACAGTCGGAAAACTTCGATTGCCAGGTCTCGATATTTAGTAATTTTTTCCAGTTCTCTATCGTTGATGTTGTTATCACTGGGTACTTCGATATCGATAATCCAAACCTGTCGATGTTCGATAATTCTGATGTTTTCCAAATGCCGATCAGTTTGTATTCTAAAGTTCCAGAGAATTTTTGCTGTTTCGTTTTCCAACACAGTCTCTATTTTATGCTGCCACCAGTTATCATAAGTAGGAAAGCCATATTTTTTGCATACATGCCAATGAACTATTTTGGCCACTTGATCCTGGCGGTATTTATAGTCAGTTTGAGCTATCTTGCTGCAGGCACTGATTAGATGTTCTACAGTCTCATCTTTCTGATCGCATAATCTGCATTTGCTGTTATTATTAATGTTCAAAATTTTTGCTTTCATTGCATTAGTATATAATGCCTGTTCTTGAGCTGCTAGAATAAATCCTTCTGTTTCTTTTTTAATATATCCGTATTGCAGCCATTGCCACGTCTTATTCACGTCAATTTTGTCCTCAGTATCTCGAAGAAACTGCCGATGCAATGGTTTATTTTTCAGCGTGCATATCGGTTATTTTGTTTTCCTTTTTGTAATCGGATTTGTTTCCTGTTGCTTTTAAAAGGCCGGCTTTTGTAATTGCTTTAAGCATTGGCTTAGAGCTATTGTCGATATAACTTCTTAAACTAATTTCTTCTTCTTCCACAGTCTGTCTCACTTGCAGCAGACCCTGTCCACCTATTCTCCTCGGTAGGTACAACCGGTCAACATCACTTCGTGGATGTAATGCATGATGCATAGTCGTTAGTTTTCTAGTTTTGCGGTCCAGTTTGTCCAGGTCTTCTTTTGTCCAATCTATTATGCCAGCTGTGTATCGGATCACTGGATAGCCCAAGAATTCATTGCTCTAATTGTGTTTAATCCATTTAGTTTTGTTTTCAGAATATTTCTAACTCTTTTAATGTATTCTGATGCTGCCTGTTGTTTAACTTTCGAGTGGAGAATATCATTGCCTTCTAATATTCCTAAGTATTTATAGTGTTCGTCAGCTGAAATTGCTTTTATATATTTCTCTTGATCAAAATTAAAACTGCTAGTGTCATTAATTTTTTCTTGTTTAATAGATAAAATTGCGCATTTATTTAAACTAAATTCCATTTTGCTGTCCTAACTGAAAATACGAACTATTCAATAAAGAGTATATTTGATGGGCCGATTTTCCATACAACTTCAATTATTATTATTATTATTATTACGTACGCGCAGTGAGCCTATTGGCTGTGCGTTTCGCAACCATATACCTGGGGAAGGAGTGTCCTAGGTTCGATTCCCGTGGGAGATATGAGGAGCTGAAGGATCTTCCTCAGTCATAGCCAAGTTTGCCGGTCTTCGGCGTGAACAGTAGGGTTTTTTCTCCACTTTATTCTGGGGTTTTTCATCCCGCAAAGCAGGCAAGCCAGCCTTGAGAACTCAACACTACGGACATAAAATACACCGGGGAGTAGGGCTGACTACCTTATCCTGTGAACGGTTTGAGGTCCGATGATTAATAAACCCTCGACATCGCAAGGTAAAAGAGGATAAAAGGCAGATGAGATTAGATTATTATTATTATCATTACGTGACACCTCTAGGGAGTCCAAGGACTCATCGTGGGAGGGCACACCACTCTACTTCGCTAAATACATCTCATCATCCCCACTACTACTTAATTCTCCAGCTACGACACTACTACCATCAACGCCATCTATCGTCCATCATCACCAACAACAATATTTTTTGTCTGTAAATTGTGTGTATTCTGAAGGCCTTATGCTTTAAGTTCGGCAGATGTATTAGTAATACTTCAGCCTGCCTTCCTGTTTTACGCTTACACGTAGATCTACACCGTATCATGCAGGCTTTCGAGGAAATAGAGTGAGAATCCTTATTCCCATAATGTCTGTCTGTAATAGTGTGTCTTTTCCGGTGGCTGACAAATGTTTCTTTGTTTCCTACACGAATCCTTCGAACGCTGATCTCTCCATTACCAAAAAGCATCGTCGAAACCGAGCTACGGAGGTTCAGTTCATGCTTTTCTTTAATTAAGCGTTCATATTTATAAATGCATCATGTAATAATTTGTTATTATTGCAAAAAAAACAAATCCTGTGGTTCCTGTGAATTACACGAGTGAGTCAAACTAAATTTACGTGATATAATAAGTTGAATAATGGCTTTGATGCTTTGAAAGCCGGCCTGGTTGGCGAGTGGTTAGCGTATCGACAATTTATAATCTTCAGCTAAGAGGCTACGGGTTCGAAGCCCTCCAGGAACATGGATGTTTGTGATTGTCCTACTGACATTTTGTGTAGAAGGGTCATTTGCGATCTTACCACTTCCAGAAGGCTTCACTTCCAGAAACCAATGAGGTACGGGAATGAGGTGGCGTCAAAATGACGTCATATGTGAATAGCTAACTATACTCTGATATACGTTTTTCAACTGATCTCCCTTTTTGACCAAATGCTAAGTTTCCTGAATATGCAACATGATAAACACTAGACAGATGTTTTTAAGAGAAGGAATTAGCAAAATGTCAGCTTACAAAAATTTAATTAAAAGTCACCTTTTAAAGAAAGATAGAGAGTTAAAAACACAACAAAATAATTAAAAATATGTTAGAAAAAGTAAAAAAAAAAACACACACATAAAAATGAGAGAAACAATGCTAGAAAAATGCTGGAAATGAAAGAATGTGTAAGAAGCAATCTTTTTCTACTGATGCGAAAATTAATTGCCATTTCTCATTCGTTAAAAGCAAACATTACCCCGCACACTACGCGCATTTATATGTGACCTTTCTTAATTTAAGAATCTGAGGACTTCTATTATCTGTCTCTCCGTAGATCACCCTCCTAGACTAATACGTTGTCCTGCTTTCTTAATACCTTTGTGATTCCATGCACGCACACACCGTATTTAAAGGCAGCTCTTTGCGAGCTTCCACGTCACTCTCGCCACGCTCAACAGTGCAGCGTGAAGTAAATGTAATGAGAAAGTCACATAAGCTTTTAACACAGTCTGAGAAACACAAACACAGTACTTACGCAGGATAATCAGTTATAGTTAAATGTCTAACAATCAGAATATAAGTAAATTAGCTCTTTTGACAATTCAGTGCAAGTTTACTCTGGGGAACTACCGTTCACATTTCTCTCCAATTTCCCCTGACTTCAACATTTGCATATAATTTCCTACTAAATTACCACCATCACCATTTTGTTATTCGAAATGTAATAGGGTAATTAACAAGAAAGATCCAGCGATCTTCCTTTCGGGTCAGTAATTCGAAATTAAAGACGGTAACTTATGGTGGAGTGTTTTTATGAATTTACATTAATAAAACTTCCCACGGGTATAAACTCTATGAAATATAGACGCTTTTAAAGAACAGGAAAACATTTAAAACAACAATGGATCGTTATCGTTTGTATTTGCATATCCTTTTAAAAAATACCAGGGGCTGCTCGTGCATAGGCACTGCGGAACTGCAGCACCCCCCAATTTTTCTCGATACATAAATATATTTATTAATATTTGCTTGTAATATTTAATTTTATCATCAACAATCCTATACAGTTCTCTTATTTTGTACAGGGTGTCCCAAAATTCACGCAAGAAGTAATTTTGATAGAAAACACAGGTTTTTAATTAAAAATTGTTTTAATTAATTTCTTATTGATTCATAAAGTATACAGTATAGGGCTATGAATGGAACAGCATATCGGGTAAATGGCCTCCACGGCTTTGCTTGCACATACGCACTCTTTTGTCGAAATTTTCCATGAACGTTTTGCATAAATGTGGCTGAATTTCGTTGATACAGCGCTTAATTTCCTCCTTCAAGGCGTGGGTGGTCGTGGGCTTGTTGGCATAAACCTTAGACTTCAAAAAACTCCAAAGAAAAAAGTCCAACGGCGTTAAGTCACATGATCTGGGCGGCCAATTCTGATTACCAAAACGGGAAATTACACGACCAGGAAATGACTCATGCAGTAATTGAATTGTTTCTCGGGCTGTATGGCATGTGGCACCGTCTTGTTGAAACCACATGTCGTCCACATCCATATCTTGCAATTTAGGCACAAAAAACTGGATTATCATGTCGCGATAGCGAGCACCATTAACTGTTATTGCCTTACCAGCCGCATTTTCGAAGAAGAATGAACCGGTGATGTCTCCAGCCCAAAATCTGCACCAAACAGTGACACGTTGTGGATGCATTTGTTTCTCAACAATCACTCGTGGATTTTCTAAACCCCAAATGCGACAATTTTGTCGATTAACGAAGCCATCAAGATGAAAATGAGCGTCATCGCTGAAGATGATTTTGTTCGAAAAATAAGCATCCACTTGTTGTTGTTCCATAATCCATTCAAGTATTGTTCTTTCGTGTAGCGCTCCATTTTTAATAACCCTGAACTGTCAGCTGTCACGCTGTCTTTTTTTTCTCGTTGGCAACACTTTACCGCACAAATAGCGCTAAATTTAAATCTTGCGTGAATTTTGGGACACCCTGTATAAAAAATAATAAAAATCCATCTTGTAGCACTTAGGAGGGCGCTAGCAGCACTGTATTTACCACAGTGTCATATTGCTACGCGCGCAAGCATATGCACGTCACAGTGAGATGCGAGCTATTAGCATAATGCGGCACTGTCCGTCGCGCAGTTCCGCTGTTATTTATATGCAGTTTGCGCCAGTAGTAGAGTGTTCGTGGTGCTTATCGTGTTCACTCCTTCTCCGTAAATATTTGGACATTACAATTAAAGCCATAACATTTGTTATAGTTTTTATTTTAGAACATTATTGGGGTTATGATAATGGATTTTATTTTTAAATAATTTTGAATTATACTAAACCGTATAATTTTATCGATAATAAACAATACTTTTTCATGTTTAAATTTTTTTTTAAATTTTTACCATAAGTTTGATATTTTATCCAAACACGTATGCACTGTAATTATAGTGTGTATGTATATTTCACCCCCACGATTTCAAGCCACGAGCCGCCACTGAAAAATACGCATATCTGTGTTTTAAACATAGTTTGACTTACTTGAATATAAAAATGTATAATGGTTACAGTAGTCATAGATGGCGTTTTTTAATCAATAGAGTTTAATCAATAAAGTGATATAAAAAAAAATAAAATAAATCGCACTAAATGTATATGGAAATATAAATTTTGGTTTAATGGAACGTCTTGAAATATGATATTTAGAATCTTCACTAAAATTTTGAAGTGATCGCAGTCTTGGGTGAAATATGACCATTTTTGTGGCAAAATGAGGCAAACGATGCGAAATGATACACTTTATATTACACGCGGCAGTGAAGAACTATCTGCATCGATCTTTCGGACATGATAGCCTAGTTTCAAACGACTAGTAATCTCGTGACGAGACTAGAGAGTCCTGACGAGACTAGAGAGTCTCGTCATCAGTATTCAGAATTGGGGGGGAAAACGAAAAAGCGAAATAATTGAGAGAAAGGCAATAAACTGTATACATAAAAAAAAAACTATCTTGTTTTTGGATTCATCACAAAAAGTCTTTTATTAAAATAAGTTATTCGTATCTACTTATTACTGCTGTGTTATAAAAATCATCATGTAAGCGAAAAACAACTTTCAATTTAATTATTATGATAATGGTAATGAATGATATTTTACTATGATGACGATGAATGACATCACCCTACAAGAATGTCATTGCAAAACCATCTTTTTCACGGCTGTCTTAAAATCATTCTCATACTTGTTTTGTTGTGGAGAGATTAAATGAAAATTTCCAACAAGAAATGAATGAAAGTAATATCTCAATTTAGGTTTATATTCAAAGCTTGTAAACTGTTCGCAAAAACAGAAAAATAAATGCGGCTTACATCGTTTGTAGCTGATGGAGGTTACTGAATGCTCCTGGCTCGATCCACTGGAGTTTCCTGGCTGATTCCACATGGCTAGGGGGGGGGGGGGAATAAATAAAAAAAAAGGAAATGAGTACTCAGGTCAAAAGTGGTTATGTTTCACACAAGAATATTTCATGCCTTACTCAACCTTTTCAGTGTGTTCATTGTCAGATATATTAAGCAAAATTAGTCAGCATTTGTTAGAATCACCGTGTCAGAGCAGAAGTTGGCGAAATGCCAAAATCTCAAAGTTAACTTTAAAATATTGAAGTTACTCACAGATCTTGAAGTGTGGCTGCATATACCTGCAGAACTCCATATTTTAACACTTGTAGACCGACAGTAACCAGGGACCTGCATATATAAAAGAGGATTGATTAAATTACATAATAATAATAATAATAATAATAAATATAGAGAACAAGAAAATGAAAAGTATATTTCGCTCTGAATAAATTGGAAACCAGTCAAACCTACAAATAAAACTCAGTGTAAATATATAGTAGACTTTTACAGATACATGTGGTACAGGATAAAGAAGTAATTAACTTTTTAATGAATAAAAGCTCCCGGAAGTTCGTGTGTCACCATCATAACGCAGTCAACCGTGGACATAGTAACTGATAAAGCAAATAACATGATTCATTTTAAAATTAGCTTGTCAGTAAATACCCTGTGTCACGCGAACCGTGTTATTTGCTAATATCGTTTTGATGGGATTTGGCCCAGAACCTCACTTGAGAGGGAAGGCCTCAATGGGAAACGTACTATCATACTATATTCTCATGGAATTTGTCAGATAGTTTTAGTACTTATAATTATTTTTTTTTACAAGGGTTTTCTTTCTGAAAACTCAATCAAGTGATGACATACACTCCCAGTGGCGCACTCAAGATTTAATCTTGGTGGGGGTGGGGTGGGGGGCGAGTTGAGTAGATTTGAGAATACACACTACGCATTGCATACGATCTATGACTGAGCATCTGCAGTGATCGCCAATACATGATATTCGTGATCTCCTTGGCTAGGATCGAGCAAACGAAGTAGCGCTCGATCTCCCAAGCACTACTTCTTTCGCCTTGCATTCACAGTGGCAGTGATTCCAGAGCTATAGGGTATTCCCACCTTATGTGACCTACTTATTCATTAGTAGTATAGAAATAGAAGACACGACAGAACATTAATAAAAAAAAAAATGAATTTTAATTAGGAAAAGATTTTTGGTAAAATTTCTAGTGTTTTTCCTTTTTCTTTTGGGGGCCAGGGACCCCCCCCCCCACACACATTCAAGAAATAGAGATTTGTACAAGTATTATAAAAGTTAATCTAAGAGTTGTAGTTTTTACAAATGTTTATTATA
Source organism: Typopeltis vanoorti (assembly GCF_054136105.1). Taxonomy (NCBI): domain Eukaryota; kingdom Metazoa; phylum Arthropoda; class Arachnida; order Uropygi; family Thelyphonidae; genus Typopeltis; species Typopeltis vanoorti. Next base: position 97,721,401 of record NC_143565.1, read on the forward strand.
TTGATATTTCTAGAATAGTGTTGATATGGCTATGATAATTTTCCTAAAAAATTTTAGGAAAATTATCATAGCCAGTTCGGAAAAAAAAAAAGAAAAAAAAGTCAAGTCCCGCGCTCCTAAAAGTTTAAGAACCACTGCCTTACACGATAGCTGATATTTACTAATAGTCATTCTAACTGATTATGAAATATCTAGTAGTGCGATAGAAGCGCTATCTATGAGAGACTAAAATAAATATTTTAATAGATTAAAAAAAATCTTCATTTCGATATTTTTCGATTTACAAAGTATATTTACTTTTACATGAATTCGTAACTAAATTATTATAATCATCCCTAAGGCGGGACGGACTAGTATTAAAAGGAAACAGAAACACTGCCAGTTATTTGCATGAAACGAAACAATCGGTCTCTGATAATTCCCTTAACTGCTCACGTCCCCATTCTAATCAAATTCGTAAACATATACGTGATCTCATAAAAGTAACTTGATTTCCAGACAACGCTCTCCTTTTTTTATTTTTTTTTACTGGTTTAGTAAGAGTGTAAGATACAAAAACATCGGTAGATGACAGGTCCGAAAATGCGAAAAATCCCTAACTGATTTCCTCGGAGATATATGTTACTTACTTCACTTAGATGAGATAGATAGACAGATAAACACACACACACACACATACACGTGTGTGTGTGTGTGTGTGTGTGTGTGTAACAAATTGAAGAAAAGTAGCGCAAATCCAGCTACTTACAAATATCCCTCTTTATGATGAGAACTGGGAACGCTTAGATTACCAACTGTCTCTAGCAGACATCTCAGAACTGAGATGACTGCTAGAGACTGGTAAACACCGCAAATAAATATATAAAAAGAGCACACCAGACTTTTTTTTGCTTTTTCTGCATTACAACTTAATTGAATAGGATTTAACGTCTTAACTTTAGGAAATAAAACTTTGCAATGTAGAACTCAAAGAACTGTTAATTAATAAATGATGTATACTCAGTAGACATTTTATTCGTTCCATCGTCTGAATATCTGGGACGGAAACACATTTGAAAAACCACGGAAATTCTCTTTGGCATAGATTTCAAAAGTATTCTTCGGTAGTACTACCTGTAGAATGCTTGTGAAGCATTGCAATATACATGACTAATCGTCCTACTCATGTAGACGGCGCCAACCATTCTCGGCTTGGTTGGCTAAGTAGATAGCTCTTCTGTTCTCTAACCTATGAATCATAGTTTCGAATCTCAGGGGAGATGTGTTTAGGTGGCGGATGAATTTCATTTTCTTGTGTGGGATCCTGCTTATTAGATGCATACGAAATTCTATTTTGGTTCTCTACAGCAGAGTTTCCGGATTATTTAAGCCAATACAAAGAATTCATGTCTAATTTTCTAGACCTATGCTTGCACAATGTGAGGCACGTTTTAGGCATCTTGCAAAGTAGCCATTCAAATACAAGTAAAGCTAGTAGACAGCGATGAATCTGATCAGCAACAATGTTTCTTTGTGATATTGCATATAAGTGTTGATTAGCCAGTATCAAAGGGGCTACTTGTTCTAAAAATATGTCCTAGATAATTAAGCCTACTCGTATTCGTGTAGTATTCGCTTGTATATGGTGAGTTTACAAAGCATTGCTGTTACTGTACTCCACAGGATTTTTCTGTTGTCCAACTTTTTTAAAACTCCATTTTTCTGCTAGTCTGACAATATGTATTTTAACAGAAATTCAGTTAATGCCGATATTTATCTAAGTGGTTACGATAAATCTGATTTTGATGTATTGTTATTTCTGCAGAGGGAGAAGAATCATATTCTTGCCATACTTCACATACTCATGAGACTATCGCCTTATTCGTTCAATCAAACTGAATCATGAATTCAATAAAATTCGTCCAAAATCCTATAGCAGTAGCGAACAGTAGATGAAAAAAATATGACTAATTCAGGACTCACATACAGTAAACTTAACAGACTAATAGGGGCCAAGGGGTGTCCGCTAAAATAGAAAGTCCGTTGAATCACGTTTTTTTTTTTTTTTTATTAATTATCTCCCTAAAATTACGAAAATGTGTGTAATAAAACTGCCGCAGAAAGTCACGCCACGCGACAAAAGAACCAATTACAGTGCGATTGGCGTGATCACGTACTAATCATTCGCCGAACATGTTTTATGAGCGGCGACTGATTTACGTCTGCTAAATTACCATAGTGTTTTTCCTACATATGATGACCTATTCGCCAAAATTTGTTAAAAATAACAGGAAAATTAACAACAAAAAATAACCTGCTAATTTAATTATAAGCAAATCTTGGTTAAAAACATTTTAAAATTAACGGGGTGTTAATTTTCAGCATGTGACATACGGACCGGAAATTTTGTCCGTTAAATCCGAAGTCCGTTAAATCGAGGATTTACTGTATAGTCAAGTGGCCCATCATGATATTTTAGATCTGCTGATCAGAAAATAAATAAAAAGATATGTCGTGACATCCTCATGACTGGCTATGAAAGTACTTTCTTTATTAGGCACAAATCAATGACTGTTAAAATGATGATAAAAATGCATTGAAAAAGAATACGATTCCATTAGCTTCTTAAACAACACAAAAACATATCCATATAAATAACTGAAAATCATTCCATAAAAATTTATATAAGCCTTGCTAATATTTTTGTTAATATATACACACAAGTAAATTGGAATTTAGCAAAAAATCTTTATTGTTTTTTAAAGTTAATCAAAGATACTAATACATTAATTTTACACTAATACATTAATACATTAATCAATGAATAAAAATAATAATAATAATCAACTTGAACCTCTGTAGAGTAAAATCACCATATAACTAACGCTTTCAGTTATGATTTAGTAGTAATCAAACACAATATAAAACGCCAGGGGAAGCCTAAAACATAAAATGAAGTCAAAATAGCTAAAATAAAACACCTGAGCTTGGTGGCGGAGGATCGTGACCATTGGAAGTCCCTCTTGCAGCTGCTGCCCCCACAACCCAATAAGGAAAGGTGGGCCTTGAAGATGGATGGATATAAAATTATTATAAGAACATTAAAAAAATTAATTAATCACTGGGATGGTTAAAAAGGACAAAACTAACCAATGTCTAAAAAATAAAGTAATGAGACTTTCAGGCAATTTGGACATCATCACGAAAAAAAAAACACAAACATTAATAGACATTAAAAAAGTGCACTTAACCTTTACCACAGCCACCTTTCGTAGGTGTGATTCACATAAAAAAGAATGTGAATCACATTCTTTTTTATGTGAATCACACCTACGATTCACATAAAAAAGAATTAATGTGTTCTTAAAAATGCATTTCATTTATTGAGCATACCTCCTCTTATCGTTCGATAGATATCCTCAATAAATGAAATGCATTTTTAAGAACACATTAATTCTTTTTTATGTGAATCACACCTACGACAAGAAGTATTGCAATTAGAAACATGAGGTCACATTCATATTAGTTCGTCTTAAAGCATAACTAAAATACAGTTAACATTCTATTCCATTACACACACACACACACACACACGCACACACAAACACAACAATCATAATAAAGGCGCACGTGCTTATTTCAACTAGTCTTCGTGAAGTCCAGAAAGATTTCAATGATTTCTAAACCAGATCAGGAACAGATCAACTAACTTCGTTTCAAACATTAGCAGCGGAAAAGATGTAAGCAACGAAATCTTCATGCAGTAGATATTAAAAATAAAAATAAATAAACAAAAATCTCTATTTTGATCTATATGTATCATTTTCTCCCAATATCTTTACTCCCGTGAATAGCGAAAGAAATAAAAACAAATACCACAGAGTTGAGAAAGAAGCCAACATAACACACGTGATGTCTACTGACATTTCTTTGAAGGAATCGACGCTGCCGTGATACGCATGGCAGCGTAATCCTGATTCTATTTCTTTAGCTCGCTTACCAGACCTTGAAGGGATGAAGTGTGTGTGTGGGGGGGGGGGGACGAAGGAAAGGAATGATGGCTGTACTTTAGTAGACTGTGCGAAAACGCCAACACACTTTTACCGGATGCATTTTCCAATACCACACCTAACTCCACAGATTCGCACAACATTTGACGTAGGGATGTCTCAAAATGTCTGATTATTCTGATGCACACAAATATATGGCATAGCATTTTAGGAAAAGTTTCGCGAACTTGGATATAAATGGACAACGTTTAATGTTAAAAAAATCTCATCTGTCACTCCGCACGAATTGCCTCAGAACAGAACACGTGTGTCTCCTAGTTGGCACCAGGCTTCATATTTAGGGAGGGAGAGGGAACGATTTTTAAATGGATAAATTATATAACAACATTAAGTAGTTAAGATTTTCTTTTCTCGAGGAAAATGAAGTAAATCGCAGCTAAATATTATGGTGTGTGTGTGTGTGCGTGCGCGTGCGTGCGCCATATAAGACTACAGTACATAAGTAAGACTGAACTATTACTTGCTTTACGGGTGGTAACGCGCTATCGATTATGACTCATTTGCCATGTGAAGGACAGGTATACGAAGTTTAATAGTACATTCACTTTGTCGTATATCCTCCCTACATACTAAAATAATAAGAATGTTTTATAATTTCATTTAATTTGTAATTAAATAAAATTTCCCAATCCTGTATTTTTTTCACAAATCTAAATACTACTGGTTCTGAGATCTGCAACAATAACACTGACATACCTCTGGTTGCCATTATAGATGTCGCTCTTCTCGGTAGACTTTTCCAAATGTTTCTTCATACCATTAGCCAAAGTCTTTGCAGTGTGATGGAATACTCTATTTCTATTATTTCTTGGCGTTCATTTCTCCAAGAAATCCTAATCCAAAGAAGCATTCCCATACATAACTTAATACTACTGTCGCAAACTCAACTGATAAATATCGTTCTTTTGGCATCCCCGCCCACACACACTACGCATCGCATACGACCTCTGACTGAGCATCTGCAATGATCGCTAATTCATAAGTTGTATAAAATAAGACACGACACACCATAGATAAAAAAAAAATGAATTTTAATAATTAGGAAAAAATTTCTGGAAAATTTTCTAGTGTTTTTTTCCTTTTTCTTTGTGGGAGGCCAGGGCCCCTTGGCCTCCCTCTGGGTGCGCCACTGGCCGTAGGTAATCTCGGATGTATTAGTTCTTCAACAATTGCTCAACAACCATTGATGACTCATATGCTAGCCAATGATAACATCCCACTGAAGTCAGTCCACTTAAAATCAAGTTATATTGTAAGTACTGCATACAGTCGTTCTTTAATATACATTCCTTGCCTTTATACATTGCTGTGATACATAGTTTCTTACTGGTATGCCATATTCGAGAAAGAAAAAAAAGAGGAATGATAGCATAATTTTTGCAGTATAGTGTATGTCAACTCTGAGCCAAGTTAATTTATCACTAAAAGCACTACGAGTTGTAGCAAGTGGGGCCAAATGTACTGTACTTCTGAAAATGCATATAAACAGCAGAATTCCCACCACCAGTTCGTGCGATGCTTACTGCTTTCAAATACAGAAGCAAGTGATAATTACCATTGTGACGACCCCAGCCACATTCACCCTTTGGGAATAATGAGAGAAATTAGCATTTATGTCACGTGCAGCTTGGAACATGACCATGGGGAGTTCGTTTATCTTTCTAGAGTGATATATAAAACTTAACAAATAGATGCTTTATAATAACAACATATATCCCATTAATTCAACATTAACAATATTTGTTTTTTATTTTATTTATTTATTTATATATTTATATTTATATTTTTTATATTTATTTTTATATTTTATTTATTTATTTATTTTTATTTTATTATATTATTTATTTTTTTATTGCATCACTAAAGGAACGTTTTGCAGTTAAGGAATTTGATGACATGAGCAATTTTCTGAAGCTCTTTCTATCAAAATATTTTTTTTTTCTTGTACGAAAATAATTAATAAACTACGCAGAATCAATGGATGTACTTTGCAATAACAGCATTTATCTTATTAATTGCAATAGATTTATTAAAAGAGTATGATTTATTCTTCTTTCTGCTTTAACTAAAACATTTCTAAGCAGTCAAAATATCTATCGTAAAATATTATTTACGGTATTGCTTTTCAGTATATTTTAAATATGGATCCTTTAAAGTAGATCGTAAATTTCAGTAAGAGTATAGTATTAAAATGCTGAGGCGCAACAGCAAATTGCCCGTAGCTATAATTAAAAAAGGCTCATCTATCATTTCGATTACCTCATTTGGTCTTTGTAGCCTAATAATTATTTCGTTCTAATTACCTCACACTAGTGCTATTTATTAACTCAAGGACAGCAGTTCGCAACTGACAAATCAATTCTGTCTGTGTAAACAACTACATGCTGTCGGTTTGTTTACATAACATTCAAGTAATGGACAATTAAAACAAAGCGCCACCAAGCAGCAGTTATACTCCTGCAACAAATATGACCATTTAATATTAATTATACCAGCGCGCCACCAAGTAGCAGTTATATTTCTGCAGCAAATCCAACCATTTAATATTAATGTCAAAATCTGATTGGTTTGCGATGATGTTTGAGAATTATAGCTTATTTTGATCTTAATTAAGGAAGGATTTAAGACAGATATATCGATAAATTCATATACTTTTATGGACGTCCTTGCTAATATATTTGAATAATTAGCTTGAATATTTTGGTTTACAGTCAGATGTTTTATAATGTTATTATACTGCATAAATCACAAATGTTGGGCTAGGTTTGGGCTAAAAATAATGATGTTGTTTCCATAATATGTTATATAGAGTCGAATACCAATAAATACCTCAGGCCTTGGTAATTATGATACATGGTTTTATTTACTACTTCCATTCTCCGGAACTGAGATAATCAATTTAGTCCAGCATTGTTTGCTTTTATTTTTACTTTTATTTTTTTCTGTACTTATTCTGACATTTATTGATGAAAGTGTGTCGTACAAAACAAGCATTGCGTGCACCCACAGTTGTTTGATAAGGGATTTAAGATAATCTACGAATGTTTCAAGCGACAACAGCTCTAGCAAACAAATGTGATTTCGGTCCTCCAAAAAATTGTTAGCGAGATTGTCTTCGCGTTGATTGAATGAATGCCAGGTGATGATTCTCACGTAATTTCTTTTTTTCTTTGAGTGTCGTTCTTACGACAAACGTACTATAGTGTATTAAGTGCTCAACTAAATTAATTCAGTAATTTAATTTGTTTAAATCTGTTTGGTACAGTGAACTTATACGAGTGAGATTTATTTTTCATAATGGAATATATAAAGAGTTGTTGTGGTCGATATTCATTAATAATACAGTGATCTTGATAACGAGGACTCAGTCCACACGTTAAATAATAAAAGACTATTCTCCCATAGTTCCTTGAAATAAAACGAGTAACGTATTCTTAAAATGAAGCATTAATATCATAAATTACAATATTTAGATAGATCTTTCAAGTCGTTTAAATAAATAAATTATTTATTTACTTTAATTCAAAGCAAATATACCGACTATTTTGCTTATAATACGAGAAATACTTATTTATTCTAAGAATCTTTAGCTTCACTTATCCTGAAGGAAGTAGAGTAACCAGAGAAAATTTTCTCATCAATTTTAAACTGTTTTACAGTACACTTAACACACAGGAAACATGCTCAACATATTCCGAAGTACCTTTTTTCTCCACAGACGGATGTTATCGTAAACCAGATACATAAAGATGCAAGTGCTCTATATTTTATTCTAGTCACTAGTAATTACAGGAAACGGACGAATGAGAATTTAAAAAATTTTCGATCAGATCGCAAATAGAAAATATTAGAAAATATATTAAAAAGATTAGAAAATATTTAATTCGATTTTAAAATTTAAAAATACACTAATTTTTCAAATCCTTTTTTTTTTCGAAAAAAGTATAGAAACTTTTTTTGTCTGTGAAATTTTTTTTTTTTTTGAATTATTCTTGTTTTATAAATATTAGTTTAAAATGAATTATAACAGAAATTAATATTTGTTTTTGTATTTGTAATGTAATAGCTGATTGATTTTAAAGATTAATCCAATTGATATCAACAGCTCGAACTAGGACTTTATTAAGCCTGCTCGATTGTTAACATCGTATAAAGTCTGTAACATTCAGACTAAATTAAGACTTCTTGGAGCAGATCAGTGAAGTTTTTCCTCAATGTACTTCTTATGTTTTGCAAATCGACAAACTCTTATTAGAGTGTATTAGTAAACGCGGAAGAGCCTCCTATCTATTAACCATATTTTTGTCTGTTAACTGCATATGTAGAGATCTCATACGGAGGTAGTATAGAAGCATTCTTCTACCTCTGATAATGACATAATGACACTGATTTTGCTGAGAATCTTACATGGAGAAAATAAGAGTGCCAAGTGCAAGACTTATTCTTAAATGTTTGTGGTTTCACCGATGGTTATTAGTTGTATTAATCAATGGTAATGGTTTATTAATAGCATATTAATAGATTACTAATGGCATATTAATGTTTTATTAATAGTCTCTTATTAATTGGTTTTTAACTGGATCTGCTTCTTGCTGATAGCCATAGCAAAAACAAAAGAAATCTTCCCCAGCAAAGCATTGTCGTAAAAATGAGTGAACATGGAGACAAAATATTTCATGATGTTTAAGAAATCCACTAGTGAGACAATTAACCTTAAAACAATCTTTATGAGAATCAAGTAATATCACGAACAGTAAAAAGGACAGAAAGATGCAAATTACTGTGGAAAGTTGTGATCTGACAACACATAAAACTGTCGAAAGGATGAAAAATTTGAATTGTTTAGATAGATGGTTATTACTATAATTTTGATGGAATATCATTACAGCTGTAACGATGTATTGTGCTGATGATGCTAGGAAATTTGAACCTCAATGCAACAACTGCTTGCTCTTATTGGTGTTGAACCTAATAACTTGGCGTATCAGTATATATTTAAAATATTGTATAAATGTTTAATTTCGGTTGTGGTTATATTAATCTTACTATGCCTTAGGCTTTTATTTCTGAGGCTTTTATATATTATCCTAACAAATAAAAAAAAGCAGGGTTGAGGTTTGGTGCAGTAAATTAAGTCATAATTTCGAATAAGACTGAAACTTTTATTATTTTGTTCTCCCGTAAATCATATCATTCTGCCTGTTTTCTTTAAACTGGGATTCGTAAGACTTATTGGTAGCTAACACTCTGTGACGTAATGTGAAAATTACTGATTTCCGTGGTAGCGCTAGCGATCTCTTCACTCCATTTGCAAATTCTTCAGGATAATTCACGAAACAAAAAACTACGTCAACTTACTTAAGTCTGGACTTCAAGGACGCGTTTGTGTCTTGCATGAATGAGTTTTGAATAGAAAAGAAGATTGAAAAATAATGGAAAGGACTGGTTTATTAAAAAAGAAAATATTAAGCAAGTTGCCAGCTTTACGGTAGTTGTCAACTTCTCTCTCTCTCTCTCTCTCTCTCGTTTTCTGTACTTTCTCCTCTCTTAAATCACCGTCCGATCATTGAAAGCGAAAAGCAGTTTGAAAATCGCTGATAAAGGACGATTTCTTTGTACGGAAATATCTCCGAACTATTTCAAGTATATAACTAAGATTCTTCGGCGAGTTTGAAAGCTGATTAAATTTAACGATGGAAGATAAGTTCATTGGTTTTCGATGAATTTAAGACTACGTTTCAATCATTGGCGTATTGGCCGATGATTTTAACGTGGTCAAAATAGGTGCTGGAATGCAATTAATGGAGACTCATATGCAAATTTGTTTCATCGAACTTAAATTGAATTGCTGCTGTCATAGTTTATCAAAGGTTTCATAATAGCATAGTGAATTTTTCCTTAACCAGCTCTCCAACTTAACGTCTTATCCAAAGAAGAATATTCTTAAGATAAGAATATTTAATGATCGATTGTTTATATACTATACTTCGCTTTACAGACTTTGTAGCTGGTGTTGTTTAGTGATATCTATACCGGGTTTCTAAAAATGAGATTGCCCGAGAGAGAGAGAGAGAGAGAGAGAGAGAGAGAGAGAGAGAGAGAGAGAGAGAGAGAGAGAGAGGAATGCGACATTGCCAATATAATAATAAATGAAAAGCTTCACGAAAACTTGATAAATGTGTCCATCATTCACAATGGTGTTTATACTTATTTTCATATATTAACACAGTGTAAGTTTGTAAAGAAATATATTTTTGTACTCGAATAGATCAGGAGTCCTTAACTTTTTGGGAGAATTTAAATTTTAGAGTTCTTAAATTATTCTTTCTTTGCTTTTGCAAGCAGCACTGTGCTAAGATATCTGAAGGCCTTGGGGAAAAGCTCCATTCGGGGCCTATTCCATTATTATTATTATCAATATTATAACACACTTCGAACAAATAAATCCAATACTTTTGAAACTCGTGAACATAATATTCGACACAGGCATTATTCCACAACAACTAAAAACTGCGGTAATTACGCCAGTATATAAACACGGCAAAAGAAACGATACTCAGAACTACAGGCCAATAGCTACACTACCAGTCATCTCAAAAAGTCTAGAAAAATAACACACACCAGACTACAGAAGTAATTACAGAAGTACAACATCATCTCACAAAACCAATACGGATTTCAGAAAACAAAAAGCGCCATTACTTTATTAGAAGACATCGCCGACACAATAAATAAAGTTCTCGACAAAAACAAGTACGCCGTCCTTATACTGCTGGACCTAACCAAGGCATTTGACACACTTGAACATTACATACTACTCACCAAACTATACTCAATAGGTATAAGAGGAACATTGCATACATGGTTCACGAACTACCTCTCAAATAGTACACAAGTAACAGAAATAGGTACATGTCACAGTCGGATTATACAAGTAAAACACGGTGTACCTCAAGGTGCCATATTATCACCAACTCTATTCAACATATACATTAACGATGTTCATAACATATCCATAAGAAGTCAAATATTTCAATACGGAGATGACACTGCACTACTAGCAATCCACACAGACATTAACACAGCTCTCTGCAAAGCACAACAAGACCTAAACGAAATCACAACATACTTCCACCAAAACGCAATTCTAATCAACGGCACCAAAACACAGATGTTTATAATACACAACCCAAGAATCGTACGCCCAGCATCACTATCGATACATTATCACACATATCGCTGCATTAATAACAAAAATACCTGCCAATGTTCCGAAATCAAACCTGTAACACACGCAAAATACCTCGGTCTATATATAGATTCTCACCTTAAATGGACAAAACATATAGAATACCTACACACCAAACTCCGGATCATCCAAGCAAAACTCTTCTAAGTTAAAGACATTATTCCACCCAACATAAAAAACCTCCTATATCACGGTATCTATCTGCGAATCCCTACTCAGATGCGGAATAACAGCCTATGCAAATACATCAAACAGCCACCTAACAAAATTAGAAACACTACACAGGAAAATCGTGTCAACAGTGATCTGAATACCTTACACGCAACAACCAATATCCGACAAGCACATGGCGATACACAGAATTCTGAGCATTAAAAGCCTGAAACACTACATGACATTAACAAGGAATTACTTCAACATCACCTATCGAAACAACAGAAACATATCGTATAACACGACCTACAACAACTCTCTACATCCCCACACCCTTCAACAACTCACACGGTTCTTTTGTGAGATCACATCAGATACCCACGCAACTCAACAACCTATCAAGAAAGTTAAAACGCGTTGATAACTACAGAACATTGAAAAACGAACTCTGGAAAATATACCAACAAAGTTAAGAAACCATTAACACTAATATACACATCACAAATCACTAGCATCCAATGCTACATCCCATATAAACATTAGCAACAACACAAATAGTGAAGGCTAAATCCCACTCTCTTCATAAAAGTTAACCCAAGCTTTGAAGTAGGTGGGATTAATTGCCTCACTCATCTACAAGTAATCCTTATAAGCAAATATAGAAATTTGTATGTATAATCACTCTTTCTCAAACTTTAAAAAAATAAAAAAATAAAATAAACTTCATTGTTAATATTAGAAGAACATGTGTTGTAAATACATAAATATAAAGGCAAAAAAAGTATTATTAAAAATTTTAATTGAAAACCAATGTAGGAATTGCAGCACTTAGTGCTGAACTCTGTAAAATTATAAGGTACAATGTCACACAAGATGTTTATTGTATGTATAAATATTTTAGCAATCAATAAAATATATTTAAAAAAATATTATTATTATTATTATTATTGTTATTATTATTATTATTATTACATAGATTTGGCCTTTACATAGATTGGCACCATAAATGGACAAAGCATATAGATTACCTGCACACTAAATTCTGCATCATCGCAGCAAAACTCTTCCAAGTAAAATACATGATTCCATCTAACATAAAAAAAAAAAAAATCCTATATCACGGTATCTGTGAATCTCTACTCAGGTAAGGTATAACGGTCTACGCAAACACATCAAGCAGCCACTAACAAAATTAGAACTATTACACAAGAAAATCGTGTCAACAGTGAATTGGACACCTTATACACAACAACCAATATCCGAAAGGCTTATGGCGACACACAGAATCCTGAGCAGTAAAAATCTGAATCACTACATAATATTACTAAGAAATTAATTTAACATCGCCTATCGCAATAACAGAGACACATATCGTATAACACGACCCAAAACTCGCTACATCCCTACACCCTTCAACAACCCATACGGTTCTTTTGTGAGATAACATCAGATACCCACGCTACTCAACAACCTACCAAGAAATTTAAAACACAAAGATAACTACAGAACATTAAAACACGAACTCTGGAAATTATATGAACACAGTTAATATAGCATTAACACTTATGTACACATGACAAATCACCAGCATCCAACGCCTACATTCCATCCATATACAGTACCAAACAACATAAATAGTGAAGACTAAACCTACTCTCTTCATAAAAGCTAACCCTAGCTTCGAAGTAGGGGGGAGGATTATCCCGCCTCATTCAACTAATCCTCATAATCATGGAATGCAAATCATTGTAATATATATGTCAATACTGTGTATAATAATAAATAATGATACTGATATGTAAAAAAAATTATGTGTATTTATATTTAAAGAAAAAAATATTTTTCTTATGTAAATACTCTATATGATGTCTGTTTTACGTAAATACTTTGTATGATGATAATAGAATAAAAATATTATTACAAAAAATTATTATATAGAGTTATTATATCCATTGTTATTTATTGTATATATAGTGTAAAAACATCTGTAATAATCATCATTGTTAATATTTAATATTATAATGATATACGTTGTAAACAATAATAATAATAATAATTATTATTATTATGATTTAAAAACATTTTGTATGTGCAAGTATCTGTTATGCACAAGTGTGTTCATGTAACGTATGTAATTTATCTCAGAAATAATAAATTATTATTATTATTATTATTATTATTATTATTATTATTATTATTATTATTATTATTATTGCAGACCACCAATGAATGCAGACCACCAAGCAGATGTGATCACCCTGGAACACGATAACTGCCACATTCTGAAATCGATAACAGAATGGAAACAAGTGACTATTCCCCCAAAAAGGACTATCTATTCTCCACATCAACACCAGGAGCATTCAGTAATACTGGCTGACCCTGCAAGCATATCTGAAAGAAGATATAGAAACATAGATATTTTAATACTGACTGAAGTATCTACAACAAACGAAAAGGCAACCACCTACCAAATGCCAAATTTCCAACAACACGAACACTGCAGACAAACTAAGCGAGGCGGCAATATAATCATATTCGCCAAACAGAAACTAGACCTAACAGAAATAAACTATAAATTAGAATTTGCAGAAAACACATACATTGAAATTAAAAACATCAAACAAGAAAACTCCTTGATAACAAACGCAGTGTACAGACCACTCAACTTAAGCATCACAAAATTTCTAGATGAATTAAACAGATGGCTTTCAGCCACGGAAGAAGGCTCCTCAGAATACTTGATAATAATAGGAGACATGAATATAAACATTAGGAACATAAATAACAACACAGAACAATACCTAGACGGTTAGACCGCTTATCAGCAAATAACATAACTCCGTCCATACAGGCGTATACACGAGAAGAGATAGTCGGAAATATAACCACCTCATCTTGTATTGATCACATAAATATACGGGACCCTCCAAACAGCTACACAGCAGCCGTCATAACGTGCAAAATGGCAGACCATTATTTCACAGCATTACGGTTACACACTGAACAAGAACCCTTAAAACTCACTGAGACTACAAAACAGTATAATAACATAGTAAACGACGAAATCATAAAAACAGACTGGATGCAGACAGCATCTTTAGACTCTGCTGACGCTGTATATAACAATCTTAAACTTGAATTTAATAAAATACATAAAAAAGCATTAACAAAAATAAAAATACGCTTCCAAACTAAACCGAATCCATGGATAACAGACAACATATTAATAGACATACAAAGAAAAGATGCCCTATGGAAATAACTTAAGAAGTCGCCTAACAATACCGTGTTACAAGCTGAATACAAAAGAAAACAGAATCTCTTAACAACACAGATTAGAAGTGCAAAAAGAAACTATTACAGAAAAAAACTAACAACAGCTCAGAACGACATAAAGGAAAGCTGGCACCTGATAATGAAATGCTGGACAATACACACAGAATCATTGCCACAGAAGCAATAAAACACAGCTTTGCTTTTGACCCCAAATCCCTCAGACAGTTGGCAAACAACTTTAATCAGCACTTCGTGAAAATATCCAAACACTACAGGAAACACTTTCAACTGGATCCACGAGCAAGAACTATCATTTGCCATTCAACAAATTAGCCCTAACAAAGGACCAAGGATAGACGGAATCAGGCCAAAAGACATCAAGAAACACTCAACCAACCTATGTCCAGTTATACTAAAACTGTTAAATAAAATAAACTCTCCCCATACGTTGAAAAATTCCAAATCATCCCCAAGACACAATATGGCTTTCAAACAAATGAAGGAACAGCAACATTCCTAGAAGATTTCACAGATCTAATAAAAGCTGTATTGTATAAAAACAGGATAGTATTAGTCGTTTTCATTGACCTAACAAAAGTACTTGACACACTAATGCACAAAACCTTGTTAACGAAACTAACACATATCGGAATCGGAAGTCGTCTACTCCAGTGGTTTAAAGCATACATGAAAAACAGGAAGCATATCACACGTATAGATCAGCGTACAGCAAATCCTATACGTAAATTATGTAAATTATCCTAAAAAAACCTGAAGTACCACAAGGAGCTGTTCTATCTCCCATTCTATTTAACATATAAACGCACGACATAAGCCATCTTCCCCTGAAAAGTAAAATCTTCCAATACTCAGACGACACGGCCTTAGTATCCATTCACAACAACGCAAATATCGCTTACACAAATATGCAACACGACATCAATCAAATCACTAACTGGTTAACCGAAAACGGCATATATATATAAACCCTGGAAAAGCAAAGCTAATGATATTCAACCCCCCCCCAAACCCTACCCATAGAAATTAAATATCTCACTATCCGACATCCATCCTCCTATATACAGCGCTGATCCTAAAACCACAACCATCACACAGGTGAAAACAACACGCTATCTCGGACTTCACTTCGATGCTGATCAAAGTTGGAATAGCCATATAAACTACCTACACAACAAACTCAGGATAATAGCAAGAAAACTATATCGATTAAAAGACATTGCCCCGACACACACATTCTTCCCAGAATAATAGTTTTACAAATGGTAAAACTACTATTCTGGGTACAATCCACACTTATGCAGGTAGCATGGACAGAACACAAAATATTTAAGGTGAAACACTTATGCCACTATACAATCATGTTAAAAGATTACTTCAGCCCAACTTGTAGAGTAACCAGAACAACATATCAGATAACAAGACCACAGTCAACAAACTACATAACATATAAGTACGACAAGCACTACGGCAAAACCATCCGAAACTTCTACGTACCTGACATGATAAACAAACTGCCGTTCGACGACAGAAACCTAGGGAGACCTACAGAGAGCTGAAAGAGGTGCTATATAAATATTATAGCTAGAATGAAAATTAGAGAAATTCCTCTTTCTCTCTCTCTCTCTCTCTCTCTCACACACACACACACAAAACCTATAACCAACCCCTCTCAAAAAATATCATTACAAGGACACAAACACGCCATATCCAAATCCAACCCCACTTGCAAAAAAGTTAAACTGTGCAAAAGCAGTTGTAGTCTTCCAAGCAGGTACCTACAAACAGTAAAATCAACACCTGGCTTGCGACCAGTATAGAAACAAAACCACGAAACCACCGCCATCTATTATCTTCCTCAGATAAGCTCTGCAAAGCTTCGAGGAAGAAATCAGAAATGCCTCCCAAAGAAACAAGTAAATATTATAATCGATTTAATAAAAAGTGAATCATTGTAAATATATATGTGAAAAAGATGTAAAACACATGGTTAGTATCATTATTTATGCAATTTAAATAAGATATTTTCCTAGCATTCTGTACTGAAAAAAAATATATAGATAGATAGATAATCATGTAATCTATCCTGTGTCACCACATGCAAAACAACACCTTAGATCTTTTCCACCAAGACTGGAATCCACGGAATCAACTCCTGGCTGAGCAGGGCGACTGCATCATAGTCCACTTTCCAGAATAGAAGTGACATCATCCCCCCCCCCCAAAGAAAGGGGGAAGAAAGATTTTTGTGCTTAATGGTGCGAATATTAATTAGCTGTCACTCTCATGTAAATAGATAATATTGTCCTATAGTAACTGACTGTTATGTTCTTCCAGATGCATGTCAGATCTTATGTTCTTATACAGTGTATGTCAAAATAACTGTTAATGGCTTTTATTTAAAATCGATATATATATATATATATGTGTGTGTGTATGTGTGTGTGTGTGTGTGTGTGTGTGTGTGTGTGTGTGTAATTTAATTGTCAGATAATAAAGTATTTATTTGACATCTAAAACAAATATTATTAATATTATTATTTCACTGACATATCTTTTAGATTAGTTGGAGCTACCACAATATGGACAGTACTTTCGGAACGCATCCTAGTGGCAGAGTTGATACTTTAAATTAGCCAATCACATCAAATAAGCGAATTATTTCTTTAAAAGAAAATGAAAACACTTGTTTAAGCATGAATAAAACTTTATGACCTTTATAAAATCTTTGATCACTCACTTGAAATAAGAATAATTTTTAATTAAGAAAAGGAATAATTGCAGATTTCTTAGTAAATTAGAAGTGATAATTTGCAGAACTTAATGATGAAAATTATCCTAATCGCTCAAGAGGAAATAAATTTTTATTTGTTGACAGTTTTATTGCTGAAAATTGTGTCAAGCAATTAACACACAGCACTCCTGTTTAAAGAAATGGCGATGGAAGTGTTTCGAATACATGAGCTGATCATGTTAGCTTCTTGAGATGCGAAATCAAAGGAACAGCGAAAATTCGTAGCCAAGGAGGAGCATGGAGAGGGTGGAACCCCTGGGAGAAGACGCAAGTGGACTTAAAATTACCAGCGACTTCAGGAAAACAAAGAGAAGAGAGCATAAATTAAATCCTTTTCCCAGAACACGGTAACCCCTCGATACTTGAGCACACAAATTTTAGGTGGAAAGTTTGACTCTAAATAGAAAATGTCATCTTTTCCATATTAATACATCTCATAGGGGAATAGGATTATGGGTTCACGACCTAAGTTACTATTTAAATTGATGCACAAACAAAGTTTACACTCGATAGGAAAACTTTGTTTCCATGTCAGATTAAATTTAACACTTACTATTATTAAATAGGGTTAGTTAACTCATTATATATTACTTTAAGGTCTCCACGTCAAAATCCATGTTTAGGCTTTAAACTAACTATAGTATCCTAAAAGTTTAGTTACCAATCGATTTGGATAGGTCATGAACCTGTAGTGGGCTACCAGTTTTTATTCTCATTATTATACACTGCCCACAGTTGAGGAACCGTAGCTGGCAGAGTGCCAAGAGTAGTCAATTCATGTTGAATGGGTGGAAAGAATAACGGATGTGCGAATTGGTCCAACACACAAAATCATGTGCTTTACAAGTAACATTTTTCAACTGTTATACAAGCAAAATAGTTACCACTTTAAAAACTAGAATGTTTATAAAAGAAAAGCTAATTTTCCGACCTGTAATAATAAACTGAACTCACAAAACGGATTGATTACCCTATTATTCGGAATGAATTCGCCTTCTTCTGTCATGCTCAGAAGCGTCGAGGGGAGTCGCATCTGTGGTCGAACTATGCATATCGAATAACAAGTAAACAAACAAACAAAAAAATAATAATAATCCAAACTAGCTGGACTGGTCCTGTTTTTTGATGGTTTCAAATGGTCATTAATCACTAAAAACACACGTAATAACCACAGTAATGACCATTAAATTCGTAAATATTTCATCTCCCAAGTATCTTAGGACATCATCAGTACAGTAGTTCAAACAATACTAGGAATAACATACAGTTAGGGAGCATGATTACAATGGAATCTCAATATGCGTGAAGTAACGTGTTATAGAAGTAAATTAAATATAACTGAAAAAATATATATATATATAAAGATTATTTTATACAATTTTGTATGACAATTTCCCATACTTTAGGAATAGTAAAAACATCGTTGGGTTTAAATTTGGTCTGTGTAGTAGGGCACTTCCTTTATATAAACGTGCATATTTATATAAAGATCTGTGTAAAAGTTCCGACTTCTCCCAATGGATCCTATGGTTTGGATTTTCAACTCCGTGTTGAGAGCGACTAGATTTCTGCCGTTTGAAAAGACGAATGTGGTCTTGATGTTCCGAGATGCGTTTCTGAACAGACCTTCCTGTCTGACCAAAGTAAGACAGTTTGCAGGAGCATGGGATCTCATAAACGCCAGGTAACATCAGAGGTAAGAGTTTGTCCTTAGGAGAAGGTAACAAGTTGTAATTTTGGTTGATAGGTTTGTAAGAAGTGGCAAAATTGTATTTCTTCATAATTTTTGAAAGACGTTCGGAGATGCCTTAGACGTAAGGTATGGGAATCATATGGACTTCTTGTCAGGGTTGATGTGTGGGAAAGCGACAGATGATTTTTTAAGTTGTTTTAAGATTATACCCATTTAGTATAGCTGTATTTTTGATTATTTCTAGTTCTTGGTTTAGAGAATCTTCAGAGGAGTAGAATTTGCGTGCTCTGGAAACAAGTGATTTAATGATGCCAAATTTCTGAGATGGATGATGAGCGGAAGAATTGTGAATGTAGCGACCCGAAAATGTAGGCTTGCGGTAGACAGACGTGGCAATGGAACCGTCTTCTTTTCTTTGAATGTGTAAATCAAGAAAGGAGATACCCTGTGGAGATTCTTTTTCTAGCGTAAAGTTGATGCGAGGATGAAGAAGGTTTATTTTATCTAGAAACGGTTGTAATTCCTGTTCGAGATGATTCCAGACTGCAAATATGTCGTCGACATATCGTAACCAAATTTTTGGTTTCGGTTCAAAAGTGAATATTTTTTCTTCAAGGTGTTCTAGGAACAAGTTTGCTAAGTTTGGTGATAAAGGAGATCCACAGGGTATCTCCTTTCTTGATTTACACATTCATAGAAAAGAAGACGGTTCCATCGCCACGTCTGTCTATCGCAAGCCTACATTTTCAGGTCGCTACATTCACAATTCTTCCGCTCATCATCCATCTCAGAAATTTGGCATCATTAAATCACTTGTTTCCAGAGCACACAAATTCTGCTCCTCTGAAGATTCTCTAAACCAAGAACTAGTAATAATCAAAAATACAGCTATAATAAATGGATATAATCTTCAAACAACTTAAAAAATCATCTATCACCTTCCCACACATCAACCCAGACAAGAAGTCCATATGATTCCCATACCTTACGTCAAAGGCAACTCCGAACGTCTTTCAAAAATTATGAAGCAATACAATTTTGCCACTACTTACAAACCTATCAACCAAATCTATAGCTTGTTACCTTCTCCTAAGGACAAATTCTCACCTCTGATGTTACCTGGCGTTTATGAGATCCCATGCTCCTGCAAATTGTCTTACTTTGGTCAGACAGGTAGGTCTGTTCAGAAACGCATCTCGGAACATCAAGACCACATTCGTCTTTTCAAACCACAGAAATCTGGTCTCTCCCAACACGGAGTTGAAAATCCAAACTATATGATCCATTGGGAGAAGTCGGAACTTTTACACAGATCTTTATATAAATATGAACATTTATATTGCACGCATATTGAGATTCCATTGTAATCATGCGCCCTAACTGTATGTTATTCCTAGTACTGTTTGAACTACTGTACTGATGATGTCCCAAGATACTTGGGATGAAATATTTACGAATTAAATAGTCATTGTTGTGGTTATTACGTGTATTTTTAGTGATGAATTCACCACAGGTTTCGTTATATAAAAATGGTCATTAAGTATCCCGTTTAGGATACTGGAACAATTGAAACTTCACGATCTTTGGGTATTATAACAACAACAACAACAACAATAATAATAATGTTATTTTCTTCAACGTTTATATGTTGAAGAAAATGACCTGTTAGATGCACATCGGCAGATGTCCTAAAATAATAGAGTAAAATGCAAAAGAACTAAGCTGTGTGAAAGTAGCTAAACAAAAGTCATAGGAAAACGTCTGTAATAATACAGAAGGCGAATATCAGGAAGGTGGCAGTATGCTCTGGAGGGTATTGAAAAGCTTAAAAACGGAGGAAAGAATATTGTAAAAAGTGTCATGGATGTCTGGAGTAATTACTTCGAAAGACTCAGATGAAACACACAGTGACAGAACTGTACTTTTTCAAAGAACTCATCAATACTCATCAGGTAGAAAAAGCACCGTCAAAATCGTGGAATGAGGAAAGGTAGCTGGAATAGATGATATTCGACCAGAAATACTTAAGTATGGAAGTATAAAAGTTTAGTTTAGAAGGCGTGGTCAGAAAATCGAATTTTCTCAATGATTGGAGTAGTACCCATCTATTAAAAAAAGGAATAAAGCTGAATGTTAGAATTACAGAGGAATTTCTCTACTAAGCATTTTTCAGGTAAGATTTATGCAAGGATACTTGAAAAGAGGTTGAGAAAGATCGTGAAAGAGAAACTTGGAGAAGAATAAGCTGGGTTCGAGCCACATAGAGGTTGTCAACATCAGATTTTCACTTTAAGACAAATAGCTGAGAAATCGCGTGAACATGACAAGGATCTGTCATTTATTTTTGTAGATCTGGAAAAGGCATGCAACATGGAACCAAGAGAAAAGCTTTTCAAAATACTACAATAATATGGGGTGAATGGAGCATTATACAGAGCAGTACGTAGTCTATATTTAAATTTCTGAATTCTGAATGAACAGCCTGTAGAAGTAAAATATTTCAGTTATTTAGGCACATTTTTAGTGGAGATGGGAAATTAATTTTGGAAATAGACGAGTGAACAAGCAAAGCTGGTATGATAGGAAGCCAATCGATTAAATTTATATGGAATAAGATAGAAATTAACCAAAATGCCAAACTAGCAGTATACAAGACAGTGTTCAAATCAGTTTTAAGTTATGGATCTGTTTTAAGTTAAGACAACGGATTGCTGAAGAGGGTCAGAATGGGAGAACTTAAAGGGAGAAGATTTGCACCAGGAAAAAGAATTTCTGCTGGTTAATTTATTTTTAGATTGTGAAAAAAAAAGGTGCTATAATGGATTAATTCCACCATAAAAACTACTTGAGTGTATTTACCAGGGAGTGCGATTTGTTTTCAATCTAGAGAATAATGAACGTAGTGAAAGTGATGATTTTAATATAACTTTACAGTTCGCTATCGTTTGATTTTTATAACTCAGCTGAAAAGCCTCTGTGTTATTAATATTTAAACAATGGAAACATATTTTGGATGCGTCGTTACTTGAGGGATGATCAGAATTTGGTGAGTTTCTCATTTATTATTAGTATTTCGTAAATAATTTATTAAAATAAATATATAAACTTTTTATAATAATAAAATATTATTAAAGTAATTGAAACTGATTAAAATTTTTATATATATTTTTTAAAAAATTAATATAAATTTAAAGACACCAATAAAAGAATTTAAGCAGAGATATGAACTTTCATAACAATTAACATTTACTTGAGATTGGGGAATCAATCGACCGTGAGATGCGGTGATTGATTCATTGAATCCAATACCCTTGGAGGGTAATGAATGGCAATGCTGTAGCCAATGAAGTTCTAACTGAGGCTCGGCTATTGCCGTTACCCTCCTGCCATGATCCGAGCTTTAATAGCTCAATAACACCTTATCCCTACACTGTCTTCTACAGATAACGGGGAAGATGAAAAGCATTCTTGCTTCGCCCCTTTAAGCCAGTCCTTATAAGGACTATAAGGAATATTTACTTGTAGTTGTCGATATCTAACTTAAAGTATTTCTATAATTTTTATATTTATTATTTATATTTCATACTTGATGTAATTATAGTGTCAAAAATTAAAGAATTGCCTTCTTCACGGAGATTAAGGTTTTCGTGAAATTAGCGGCGACTACCAGTTAAAAGAATTTTTAACCATCCTGTGATTGATAAAAATAATTTTGATTGATAAGATAATTTTTTTAAAATTATTATTATCAGCGATTCTTTGTAAGAAAATCTTTCAAGTTCCTACTTAAATTAAAATTATGAATATTCTTATATTCCTAATTAAAATAAATTTATGTTCATATATTCCTAATTGAAATTTCTATACATATATCACTCGAAAATACCTTTGTAGTTTCAGGCGGTCCTTAAATCTTTAAAAGGACTGGCTTAAAGGGGCGAAGCAAGAATGCTTTTCATCTTCCCCGTTATTTGTAGAGGACAGTGTAGGGATAAGGTTATTGAGCTATTAAAGCTCTGATCATGGCAGGAGGGTAACAGCAATAGCCGAGCCTCAGTTAGAACTTCATTGGCTATAGCATTGCCATCCATTACCCTCCAAGGGTATTATTAATCACCGCATCTCACGGTCGATTCCACTCGACAGTTCAGGCGGTTTGAACTTTGAACTTAATTGGTTGATGGACTGAGTCTTTGACTCTTTATCCCTTCATCTGGATTTTAGATTGTGGAAGATGAGATTATTGTGGGTAATTTACCCGCTCATTGTGAGCATTGAGGCTGTATCAGCTTTCTCTTGCGATGGAGGATTTCGGTTTTTTATGTTTGAAACGATTTGAGGGGTTGTAGTCCGCTACCTGTCGAACTAGCTGATTTGGGTGATTATCCGTGATTGTGAAGAATTTCTCCGCAATGATTGTCATGTAGGTCTTAATATCTAGAAGATTGGCTTCTTGATGTAACTGAATGTTTCTGATGAACCATGGGGCATTAAATGCCATTCTTAGGCATTTATTCTGTATTATCTGAAGTCTGTTGATGTTGCTTTTAGTCGTGTGACCCCAGGTTGGAGAGGCGTAAGTTAGTTGCGGTCTGATTACCGATTTAAAAAGGAGGATTTTGTTGATTATGCTTAGGAAGCTGTTCCTATTCAAAAGTGGATATAGCTGTGCTATAGTCTGACTTGCCTTAGTGGCGACACTATCCATATATGACTTGAAGTTTAGACGTCTATCAAGATGAACTCCCAGATATTTGGTAGAATTGCGCCAAGGGATGATTTTACCAAACATTTGTATGCTTGTATTCGGTTCTGCTTTACGTCTGGTGAAAAGTACTGCAGAGCTTTTGTTTGGATTAATTGCGATACGCCACTTGGTGTACCAATCCTCCAATTCATTGACAGCTCTCTGCAGCTTGATTGTGGCCAGGTGTGGACGGAGGGATCTGGCTATAATGATTGTGTCATCGGCATACAGAGCGGTGATAGCTGGAGACCGTTTGGGGAGATCTGCCATGTATATGGAGAAGAGTAGGGGAGATAGCAGAGAGCCTTGAGCGACTCCGGCCGTGATTCTCCTCTCTGTGGATCTGATACCGTTGAGTTTTATTTTAAATTTTCTGTTATTTAGATATGATTTGATAAGTAGCACTAGTGGCAATGGAATACCAACTTCGTGTAGTTTAAAAATTAGTCCGTGATGCCACACTCTATGAAATGCCTGAGTGATGTCCAGGAAAACTGCGCCAGAGTGTTGGTGCCATTCATACCCTTGTGTTATATGTTTGATAACTCTGTAAATTTGTAGCGTTGTGGAGTGATATTTTCTAAAGCCGAATTGTTCATCTTGAATGACATGGTTGATATCTGTTGCCTCTTGAACCCGTATGAGAATAGCACGTTCGGCTATCTTACCTATGCATGAAAGAAGGCTGATTGGTCTGTAATTTTCAGGAAACTGTGTATTTTTTCCAGGTTTGGGAATTAGGAAAGCGTCGGCAATTTTCCATCGCTCTGGGAAATAATTTAGCCGGAGGATGGCATTAATGATGGCTACTAGATGCATAACCCCTTTGCGGGGAAGTAACTTGAGTACCTTGTTTGTTATTCCATCTGGATCCGGAGCCTTTTTGTTATTTAGTTTTCTTAAAATCTCATATACTTCTGTTGGTGACAGGGATTTGTTATTAGATTGGATTGAGGCATTTTGAGTTATTTGCGCACTTGGGTGTGAATTTCACTTATGAAATTTATATCTGTATTAATATAATTGGGGCTGCATTGTTTTTCTAAACTGTCAGCAAATGCTTCAGCTTTTTCCTCGTCGTTGTAGACAACATTAGATTCACCTTGGATTGGAGGAAATGGAAAACGCTTTGAACGGAGTGATTTTATCATTTTCCATATTGATTGATCCTCTGTGTTTAATTGATGAATTTTGTTATTCCAGAGTTGGTTACGGTGGTCCTTTAAGGCATATCGAACCTGGCTTGTTGCTCTATTCACTGCTTGTTTATCCGCTGGGTCCATTGTTCTCTGATATTGTCTTCTTAATATGTTTTTCACTTGCATTGACAGGAGTAAACAATGGCTGCTCGCGTGTTAGTGTTAAAAATCTGTAGTTTAGAACTCGCCATTTTAAGGTGAAATATTTGCTACCGATGCTGGTAGATCGATTTGATCTACGGGATATTTATATATAGAGGTAAGCGATCTTCATTTTGTGAAATATTTGCTACCTATGCTGGTAGATCGATTTGATATACGGGATATTTACATTGGGCTCTAGGACCCATTTCTCAAACTTTATTCTAACAGAGTTGTTGCCTCCTATCAGACATGTCAAAACCTCTCAATGAAAGCATATTCGAAGAAGTTTACAGAGAATTCCTAAGATTAGGAAAATTATTGAGCGACAACTGGCCAGGGAAAGTAAAGCTGTTAGATACATTCTCCCCTACAGCAGTCACAGAGGATAGGATGGATGATTTAAATGATGGAAGTATGTTGACTGAACCAGAATTAAGTCACTCCACGAATATAGAGGATGCTGCATCTCTTGATAATACTCCGAAGTTTTTGGAAACCAACACAGAATTCCAAACGGTCAAAAAGAAAAGGAAAATCTCCTCTACTGCAGATGCACCCAAAACAGCGGAGATAGAACCAGATAATGTAATTAAAGAAAGGGTATCCCCTAAGGGCCAAGGAGCACTGGACGTTCGTTGCATCCACACTGAAATCTTCAGATATCACCTTCATTAAAGCCACAAACACAGAAGAAGGGATTCGCATACAACCTAAAACGTCATCAGATTACAGAAAAATAACCAAATTTCTAGACAACAACAATTTGCCATACCACACTTTTGCACTCAACAGTGAGAAAAATTTACAAGCAGTATTAAGGGGGAGTAACTGAAACATTACAAATAGAAGACCTCACTGCAGATCTCCAATTTAAGGGATTTAACCCAATTAAAGTCAGCCGAATGCGGAGAGTTGATAAAACACCCTATCCCCTAATTCTGGTGGAAATAAGCAAAGACCAATAACATATATACAATCTCCAAACCATCTGTGATCTAGTCATAAAAGTTGAGGCATTGAAACATAAATCAACTACAACCCAGTGCCATGGATGCCAAAAGATTGGGCACGCAAAACGATGCTGTAAGGCTGAATTTCGTTGCGTGAAATGTGGTGGCAAACACGCATCAAATGAATGCCATAAACCTCGCACACTTCTAGCAAAGTGTGCAAACTGCAGAGGACCACACCCTTCAAACTATAGGGGCTGTATAGCATTTCCCCAAAACCAAAAGATACAACTCAAAACCAGTAAACCTCTTCAAGAACACGCGTCCTCCCATCAAACCATAGTCTTCACAACGGATGGAAGATCGTATGCTGAAGTTACAAGATCAACCTTCCAAAAAGACCCAAAACCAAAACAGTCACAGCAAACCAATAAACCTATCCTACTGAACACCACAAGCAACTTAGGTGAAATGCTTGCTGAACTCCAACAAACGAACCCAACTCAAGAAGCCAAGGATATCATCTTAAGGCATACACAATCACTCTTTATGGAAATTGTTAATGGATAAGTCTAAAAGAAAACCGAAATCGTTACAAATTGTTTCATGGAACGCAAATGGTTTATCTATCAAATTACAGGAGCTGCAGGAGTTTGCAGCAGAAACCCAAGCAGACATCATCCTCATAAATGAAACACATCTTCGTCCAAGTGACAAAATCAGAATCAACGGTTATAGCACTTACCGTACAGACAGATGCTTTGCTAGAGGTGGAGGCGCTGCCATCTTTGTGAAAAGAAACATAAAATATAATTCAATAGCCGAACCACAAACAGAACACATGGAAACTACAGGAATAGAAATACATATGGAAAACACAAACAGCATTACGATATATGCAGCCTACAACCCTCCAAATAAAAAACTCCTTGAATCTGACTTAGATGTGATACTAAATACAGGCAGAACAGTGATTATAGCCGGAGATTTTAATGCAAACATTCAGTCTGGAACAGCAGAAACTCAAATATTAACGGAAGAATACTCAACTCTTACACCACTTCAAGAAATATAACAGTAATAGGACCCACTGAACCCACACATTACGGAGCTACCGGACGTCCTGGTGTACTAGATATAGCTATATTAAAAAACATAGCGCACAGCTATCAGATACAAGCAATCAACGACTTAAGTTCTGATCCTAACTCCATCATATTACAACTAGGCACCATACAAGATTTAACAGAAAACACCACCAACATTTATAAATTGGAAACAACTTCCTTCAGCCTTCCAGGAAAACCTTGGTCCAATACCGCATATAACATAACATCTGCCGAAGATGTAGAAAAAGCAGTGAACTCTTGAAAAACAACTGCTGACAGCTATAACACAGGTAACAAACATAACCAAATGTACACCATCAAATAAACTTCCACTACATATAAAACGTCTTATCCAAGAGTCAGGCGATTCTTAAATAGTTCTTAAAAGAACTGGGAGATGGACTGAGTCCTTGACTCTTTATCCCGTCATCTGAATGAAGAACATCTGTGTGGATGGGGTGTTATTAAGCTAAAAAGCTCTAGTCATGGCTGGGTAATGGCAATAGCCGAGCCTCGGTTATAACTTCATTGGCTACAGCATTGCCATTTGTTACCCTGGAAGTCCTAAAAATTGAAATGAGTCTAAATGAAATTATGATGATGAGATGCTTCACAAAAAAAAAAAAAAAAGGTTATAACCAGTTCTAACTACCAAAATCTAGTAGATGTTTCAAGTTGAAATCGAAATACAGGAACATCTGAAAATTTTATTATTTATTTTTTATATGAAGTACTATTGACATTTAGAATTTTTTTTGTGCAGTAACATTTGGTTAAACCCATAGCTTGACTATAGTGGTCTGTATTTACTATACAATTTCTTTTACTTCTTTCACTTCAGCAATACTGACATAATTTGCTTATAAGAATTAAATTTAGGTCTGTAATACAATGTGATCTAACTTCTGTATAAAGCTTCGTTGGTCAATAATTTGTATGAGTCATCCTTTTGCTTTGTCTATGCCAGATATCGGCACAGGGTTATGTCTATTAGGTAAATACCAGCACTATTTTTTCCAGTATTGGAGCAGAGTTATACCGTCACTCTTGGCACTATACTTGACGAACGATCGGAAAATGAGTTTCAAACAGCGAGCTGCGATTGACTTTTGTGTTAAACGTTTTACCGAAACGCTTCAAAAAGCATACGGTGATGAATGCTTATCCCGTACTCAAGTTTACGATTGGTTTAAGCGATTTCAAAGTGGTCGTGAGACGCTTGAGGACGACGAAAAGCCGGGCCGTCCAAAAGCTGGACTGAGCGAAGTTAACATCCAAAGAGTGCGTGATTTCATCAAAGAAAACCCGAAATCGTCCGTGAGATTGATTAAAGATGAATTGGAGATTCCAAAATCAACTGTACACAACATTTTGAACGAGAGTTTGGGACTTCGTAAATTGAATTCGCGATTTGTTCCCCACAAGTTGACAGACGACCAAAAAAATATATCAAATTGAACACTGCAAGGACCTCATTAAAACCGTTCGTAGTACTCAAACTTCCTTGAAACGATCGTTACTGGTGACGAAACGTGGTGTTTTGAGTATGAGCCCGAAACACAGTGCCAGAGTGCTGAATGGAGACCATTAGAAGAGGGACATCAGAAAAAAGTCGCTTGGAGAAGTCAAAAGTAAAGATAATGCTGATTTGTTTCTACGATTCCAAGGGCATTATCCACAAAGTATTCGTTCCGCCTGGCCAAACGATCAATGGTGAGTTTTATCTCGAATTTTTGAAGCGATTGATAGCGAGAATTCGTCGCTTACGGCATGAATATCGTGACGACCGACCGTTCTCCAAAACATGTTGTCACTCTTGGCATTATAACTCGGCTTCTAATGAAACAAATATCATAAACAGTTGATACAACACTAATGAAGGTTGCCGCTTTCGACAACATAAACATTCAACAGGTGGCGCCACTAGTTTCTTCTATTTTCGAAAAGTTCGGTTTCGTTTTGGACAGAGGGTGTATTACCTTCAGAATTTAATACATGTCTCTGCATCTCTCCTATGCGACTTTTCCAGTGTTCTCCTGTATACGCTATTTTGTGAATTTTACTGTTTGCCCATAATATGGGATATTACAACAGTGTACATCCGGGTACTTTAGGCAGTTTTAGGTTTCTCGAGAAGTTTCGCTAACTTGGTTGCAATGGATCTGATGTACGGGTGAGAAATATAACTTCTTATTTCGCGGTTATCAATTTCATCCCTTTTTATTTTGTATGGTATCTTTTTTAATATAAAATTTGAGATAATTATAGAAATGATCTCACTAAATAACCCAAGCATTTATTTATTTGAAAACCGTTGATTTTTGAGAAATCTTTCTAAGCCAAAGTTTTAATTTTTCTTTTAATATTTTCTTTATTTTCCTCGATGTACTCAGACTCAATTATGATAGACGGCGATAACAAGAGTAAAACATATACAATGCATGCACACGAAGAAAAGGTTTGTCTGGTCACGTATTTGATTACTAACCACACAGGCAGCGTGCGGCAGATCAATAAAGAAGCTAGCTGAAGTTCTAAACAGATAAAAAGGCACAAATTTCCTATTCTACATTGAAGGCTAACATAACCACAGTCCCAGCAAACGATGCAATTATTCAAAATGTCCATGCTTAAAAAAAAAAAAAAAAAAAAAAAATTCTGCTTTATAAATTTCCGCTTACGTAATTCACTATGAATATTCAAATTTTTTTTTCTCTTTCGTAAATCTCTGACATGCATCAGATGTTCGCATTTCCTCTATTTTAAACTCATGCATTATTTTACTCTCATGTGCTTATCTTCCCCCCCCCCCCCCCCATGCATGCACGCAAACACGTCCAACCACATGCATTTTTACTGCATTCAAAATCAGCAGAAGTCGAACAACGACATTTCTAAAATAACTCTGAAACATTATAAGTGTTCATCTAGTAAATACGCTTTTAATCTATAATAAAAAACAAATTTAAAAATATATTTTAATATGACTCGAAACTTAGTATTTAAGAGCGATATTCTGTATTATTGTGAATTTTCTAATTAATCAATGGTAATCAAAATAAAGAGGACTTATACAGCATCGAAATCGTTAAATAAACTGAGATATATTTTCGATATATACTCTACCTTCACGACTTTCCTGTAATTCTATTTATTTATTTTATTTTATTTTATTTATTTTTGTGTCCCTCCCATGAAAGCTAACCAGGACATTATTTAAATCAAGGAATACATCGCATGACAAATATTTGAAACATGTTTCCATTTAGATCTTAACTTTTTTTTTTCTTACTCGTAATTAACTTGATGTTTTCATTTATGTTTGAGAATCCAACCGATTCATCTTCCATCTATATTTCACACTTTTTGTTAGCAACCGATGCTTACTTACATCTTGTCATTCCTGGTGGCAGTGGTGGGTGGGTGGATGAGGGAGGGTTTGTTTGAAAAAAAAAATAAAAAGAATTTTATTTATTTTTTTTGAAAAAAAAATTATATTTGAAAATATAATTTTCAAACAGTATATTTGAAAATAGTATTCAATTTGATATCGCTAAGATTTCCGCTCTAGACTTAACTTTATTATTATTATTATTATTATTATTAGTAGTAGTAGTAGTAGTAGTATAGTAGTAATAGTAGTAGTAGTAGTAAATGACAACAACTACAAAGACTCATCTCTATAGGGCACTCTACAAGACAGTATTTCTGTCTGTTAATTGTGTGTGTTCTCTGGCCGATTTGTCTGTATGCCGGATGAAAAATCCAGATTTCCAGGAGAAAACAACACTGCTATTTCTGTATATGAGATCGGCTAATTCATTTTCACTTGAAAACGGTCATATAAAAATTCCTCTTGTCATGATGACAATTCAACCGTCTCTTGAACCAATACAAGGTGTAGTGTCCCTTAGTTAGTTCTTCGAACTGTCCAATGGAGGCGCATTGTTTATATTTAGCCATTGCAGAGACTCCGTAGCTCCGTTGAAAAGACTTGAGTTTGAACCCCGTTTAAGATGCAAAGAACTATTATCAAGACTTTTCATCTGCAGGTGTTATGCTGAGGTCACAAGGTTTTTTATCTCCCAAAATAGGCCAACACATTACGTCATCACATATGAACTTGCTGTCCAGCAAGTTAGTTAAGGCTAATTTAGTTAGTTAAATGTAATTAGGAAGGTTTATAGACAAATGAGGGGGGAAGTGATGTCTATTGCAATTATGCTTGGTGGTGAGTACAAGTCTTAAAAGTACTAAACATTAAATGACTAAAACCAGTATTTGGCAAATAAATGTAAATCCACTAATGTCGTTTCACCAAAGGGAGTAGGCAATGCCATTTATGTCTCCCTTTTTAGGAAACTTTTTGGGGAATCAAACCTTCACCCTGAGCCAATCACAGATAGCTGGCTCAAGACTATCAGTGATTTTAAATGGCATTCGGGGAGCAGAGTTCACTTTAGGACATCTAACCACAACAGTATATTATTGTCTGAAATAGTGGGATTGCTACAGTCGATTTTTTTGAGTTAAAGGATTAAAAATCCATGTATCTAAGAGAAAAAAAAACTTTTTCCTCATTTTAGCGATCGGCAAACTTGGGAAGCAGTCAAAAAAGTCTTAGGAAAAGTTCCTGTAGTCGGTGACTGGAATCGAACCTGGAACAGGCTCTCTTCGAGCATCAGAGCGCTGTGGATACAAACACCATTTCCACAGGTCTAATATTTAGTCATTTTTAAAATATTAAAAAATAATAAATATTAAAATTTTAAAATATTAAAAAATATATATATATATAAGTTTGATTTATTGATTTTAAAACTGATCGATTAATTGATTATAAGTTTGATTGATTAGAAAAATATTCCATCAGAGTTAAAAGAATTTTTGTGCGGAAATCTCTTTTGTCTGGGCATCAAAAACGTAAACAAAAGTAATTTATCCACTCTATCGTGCCACTGTTTGAACTGTCGTTCCATTTATAACGTACTATTAGACTGCCGCAGTTCTCAAGGTAATTGTTTTCCAATTTTTGTGTCTATAGACGCAATCAATTTTTTTTTTTTTTTGAAGGATTCGTCCAGAAGGACACTACGATTACTTTAATTAGCTTTAACTGCAGTATCATAAAAACAATCTGTTGTTTGTCATAATAGTAATAAATTCAGTTTTCATTTACGTCATCGTCACGTGAACTTGAATATTGTTTGTATCAAGGAAAGACTGAGAAGCAAATTATTTAATTTAAAAAAATTAAAATTATTTTTAATTTTTACTTCCAAGTTGATCGAAATCTCTCAAGCGAACACACACACACACACACACACACACACACACACACACACACACACACACACACACACACACACAGGCCTTTCTTTATCGTATAAATAAATGAATGCATTTTATTTCTAGCACTTCACGATATTTCCTTTTAACACGGCGCAGTCTTACACAGTTGAGTTTTCATTACAAAAGTAATCAGTGTTGTCCTCTGATGGTATCTTCTCACACAGCCTGCTTTACTCAACGACTTAGAACGTAGAGAAGCGCAACCGATAAACGGAAGACTGATTATCGAGTGCTTCTTGCTGATCTCTCTTACTGTAACTGTTTCAACACTTGAACGTTCTTCAAACACACCGCGAGCTTTGATCGCAACAGAGCACGAAACCCTTTTGAACCCATGCATACAGCTGTTGGAGTTCCTCACAAAGCTACAAGTTTGGAACTAGAAGAATAACAAAGGATTAACAGAAGAAGGATAGCACATTCTGACACTAAAGCAGAGTATCAGCCGATGTATTAATGAAGTACGGCTAAGGTATCAACAATCATCATTAAATTTATATTTCAAGATACTATGTCCATAGCTGCTCGGAAGATAGTCTAACAAAGAGCTTATTTATAATGCCTTACCAGGATTACAAAATAAATAAATAATTTAATCTCAGATAGATTCCAGCCGCAAGATTACTTTTCGGGAGTAAGAAATATTAAATTTCACCTGTAATCATGATAGAATGACGAGAGTGACGAGAATGACGACATTTTCCCAGCAGTTGAAAATACTTCGAAATATTCTGGTCTAAGACGCGAGAAATCTTTGAGGTCTTTTCAGTTGAAGGTGACGTAACAGGTCTTACACACCTTACACACGGCGCTGATGGGCTATTGGTTCTTTTACCTCTCGGGTACGTGATAAAAAAAAAATTCTGCAAATGTTCCGACGAAATTATTATTATTATTATTATTATTATTATTATTATTATTATTATTATTATTGTTATTATTATTATTATTTGACACCTCCAGGGAGTCCAAGGACTCATCGAGGGAGGACACCTGCTCTACAAATCCGTCTCCACCATTCAATCACCAACTAACCGCCACCAACGCCATCTACCGCCGATACAAATTGAACTTGTTTAATAAATATCCAAGTTGAATACAATCTTCCTCCAGGTCAGGTATAACCTGCACACATCTTAAACAAAATTAATCTAACAACCTACTTAGGCATTTTCGAAACGTACACCC
Organism: Typopeltis vanoorti; assembly: GCF_054136105.1. Taxonomy (NCBI): domain Eukaryota; kingdom Metazoa; phylum Arthropoda; class Arachnida; order Uropygi; family Thelyphonidae; genus Typopeltis; species Typopeltis vanoorti. Next base: position 97,755,325 of record NC_143565.1, read on the forward strand.
GAAAATAAATCATTAAATGAACATGTAGTTAGAGTAAAGATAATGCGAAGGTATTTAAAAAGTACCTAATACATATAAAAATTTATATAAAAATATGTTCGGTTTAAAAATGCAGAAATTTTTATTTAAATGACGTGTTATTTGTTGAAGTGATATTAATTTAGTCAAAGCTTCCCCAAAACCTGTGAAACAAGCACTAACGAAATCATTTTAGACAAGCAAAGCATAGATTTTATCTAGAAAACTCTGGGCTTTGACTTGAGCAAATATTTCGGTGAGTTTAAAAGAAAAATGGAAGATCAAAGGCATCATGATAGTTGCTATGAATAACGCATAACATTACTGTCTATAAGGGTGAAGCATAATGCTTTTATAATCCTTGCTATCTGATAAGGTTACTGTGTAGGGGAAAGTTTATGAGCTAAGTGCTCTGCCCGCGTGGGTGCAAGATATAGGTCGTTGTTTGGAACTCGGATGGCCTTTGGTGTCTCATATTTGAAGAAGTCTGTTTCATCGTAGTTTGTTGCTTGTTGAACTAATTCATTTGAGTGTGAGGACTATTTTGAAAAGAACTTTACTGCTAAAGATTGCAGGAAAGAGTAGATATAAGAGATATTTGTGTCCTGATGAAGTTGAACATCTCTGATAAACCATGGCACATTTAGGATCATACGTAAGCATTTGTTTTGCACTCTTGCAGTTTAAGGATATTTGTGCTTGAAGTGTGGCTCGAGGCAGGGACGCATAAGTAATAATGGGACGGATCATCAACTTGCAGAGAAGCAATTTGATTTCGGTATCTAATTTGCTGTTCTTATTCATTAGAGAGTAGAGCTGTGCGATGACTTTTGATGCCTTCGAGCATGAGGCTTTTATATGTGGGCTGAAGGTTAATTTTCTATCCAGCAGTATACCAAGATATTTGGCTTCTGATTTCCAGGGAATTTTGATATTAAATAGGAAGATGTATTCTTTAGGAGATATTGAATTTTTAGTGAAAAGCATGGCAGTACTCATTTGAGGGTTTTGCAATCTCCAATTGGAGAACCAGTGCTCTAATTTTAGCAGGTTTTCTTGTAGTTTCTTTTTGACAAGACACGGTTTAAGAGATGTGGCTAGTATTGCCGTGTCGTCAGCGTAGAGGTCTATGATGGATGACATTGGATTGTGCGGGATGTTCGACATGTAGATCGAGAAAAGTATCGGTGCCAGGAAGGAACCTTGAGGCACTCCTGCCAAGAGTCGTCTCTGGGCTGGGTTGATAATGCGCCATTTAATTTGACTTGCATTCGCCTGCCATAAAGAAATAACTTTATAAGGTGAATCAGATTCAACGGAATGCCAGCTTAAATAAGTTTTGTATGGTAGTCCGAAGTGCCACAGTTTATCAAACGCTTTTGTAACGTCAAGTAAATCTGCTTCGGTGTATTGGTGCCATTGTAACTAGTGGTAATAAACTCAATCAGTCTATGGATTTGTTGAGTAGTGCTGTGAGACTGACGAAAGCCAAATTGTTCTTTTGGGAGAATATTTAGCTTATTTACAGAAGCTTGAATTCTGGAGAGGATAACTTTTTCGACAATTTTTGCCCAAGTTAGAAATCAGACTGTTTGGACGATAATTTTGAGGCAGCTGTGGATCCTTGCCAGGCTTATGAATAGGGACTACGTGTGCTTCATGCGGATGCAAAGTATTTGAATCTGAACATATCTTTTATTATTGTGGTAAGATGAACGATGGCCTTTCGGGTAGCAGTTTAATACTTTATTTGGCATGCCATCAGGCCCAGGAGCTTTCTTATTCTTTAAATTCTGTACAGTGCCATAAATTTTAGCTGGAGAAGTGGGAGTGAGTTGGCTGGTGCAGGTATCAGGCAGTTTTAACGAGTATCTGACGTGACGGTGAATTTTATAAATATGATTGAAGGGCTGCACTGCTTTTCTAATTTTCTCCCCTATGGTTTCGGCTTTTACAGCATCTGAGTGAACAATGCCTAGATCAGATTTGAAAGGGTGAAGAGATTTATTTTTGTTTTTGATATTTCTCAAGAGTTTCTAGATGGGTTGATCACCGGGTGATATGGAGGCTAATTTGTCCTTTCATAAATTGTTTCCGCGGGCTTTAAGTACTTCATTTAGTAATTCTGGCTGTACTGTAATTTAACATTCTAGAGGACAACTATATCCAGGACGTCGGAGGAGCCAATCGGACTCTGATGAGTTGGTACTGATGGGCCAGCTACAGCTGAGCAGTTGGAACTTGAGTAGTTAAACAGGATGTGGCCATTCTTGTTGATAGATTTACTGCTCCAGGCAGGATGTCTTGCATTCAAGTCTTCAGCGATAATGACCGGCCCTTTAACTCCGAGGATGGCGTCGAGATCTGAGGTCAGCAATGTTTTTGATGGTGGGTTGTAAGCTGCATAGATTTTTAGATTTCCGGCTGAGTTTGTGATGACATCAATACCTGTGATTTCAAGGTTAGTGGTTGAAGGGTTGGCTACTGAATGGTGGTTAATGTAGTTTTTGATAAGGATGGCTGTATCACCACCTCTATAATCAAGTCTGTCATTTCTGTAGAGCTGGTATCCTTTTATTTTGGGGTTTTCAGCAGGCCTCAAGTTAATAATATATCTAGGTTATATCTATAATTGAATTCTTGGCTTTCTAGTATTTTGTTTTTAAGACCGTTTGCGTTCCAAGCAATACTCTTTAGAGAATATTTTTCCTATACATCAGAGAGTGCAGATAAAATGTACTCGGTCTGCTGTAAAAATCTTTTCGTAGTATTTAGTGATGGATTAGAGTTGCTGAATTCCTACAGCATATTTGAAAAAAGGTGATTTGGATGTGCTTTAGACATATTCTCATCTTAGACTGTCTTTTTTGAGCGGACCACATCGACATATGTCGTTGTTTGGTGTTGAAGGTTCATCTTAGGTCTCAGTTAGTGGTGGGTGGGCACCTGTCGCACTGTTTTCGTACTAGTGGGGGACTGGGGAGCTTGAGTTTCAGGAGCTCTTGTTTTAGATAATGAGGTAGATTGACTGTTTGGGTCAGTCCGTCTGTTTTTGAGGTGATAAATACACCCCTCTATAGTTAGCAGGTGAGGGCCGCCGCAGTTAACACACTTAGCGGGGGTGGTAAATATTTGTAGGGTGGGTCTCGTCACATTTTAAGCATCTGTGCTGAGCTTTGCACAACTTCTGGGCATGGTCAAACTTTTGGCACCTGTGGCACTGCCCAGAAGATGCTCTTTTCCTCAGTGGATCTGGCATAATTTTGAACCCACAGATTGATTTTAAATTGTAGATATTTTTATAAATATTATGGATCTCCACAAGGACTAGAGGCATAGGGATCTTGTCTGATCTATACATTCTACTGATCTTTATAGGAAGTAGATCCTGTAAGTTGAGGTCAGTAGCTATTTCATCTGTGTCAATGTCTTCGGAGACTCTCCACTTTCAAATTTTTTTTTCCGAGGCAAGTGAGAAGATAACGACATTGAATACCTCTGGCGTCCATTTCCTTTGTTAAATTTCTGTAGTCTTCTCTGTCAGCGTGGCGGCTGAATTTTGATGCCCTCGTCTACATTATTGGCCGTCGAATAGTTTATCTGCAGATTAGTCATGGTGGTTCTTAAGGCTGTCTATCTCTGCTTTTCCCTTAGGTTGATTGGGACACCTTGTCATTGGGGGGGGGGGGGGGTGGCAGAGGAGTATAAATTGTTAGCGTCTTCATCCATGCAAACATCATTTGTTGGCTCCCAGGAGAGAATTTTGCGCTTCTTGAGTACGTGGATCTCTCCGTGAGAATGAAGACACCCCATTTCAGGAGTGTCTTCATTCTCAACATCATGAACCCCGGATAAGGAATATAAATATGAGAAACCGGGCCATTTAAGCTCGAATTTTTTAAGAAAGAGGTATTCCGTATCATACACGGAATACCTCCATAAGTAGTATAACAGCCTAAAAGAGCGCGGTTTCTAACAGAAGGAAGTAAACATGTCTGTCTGCTTGGAACTCCAAACCATCTTCCACTCTGTAATCAATCAATCAATCAGTTTCCATGAATATAGTCCTTATAAGGACTGGCTTAAAGGGGCGAAGCAAGAATGCTTTTCATCTTCCCCGTTATCTGTAGAGGACAGTGTAGGGATAAGGTGTTATTGAGCTATTAAAGCTCGGATCATGGCAGGAGGGTAACAGCAATAGAGCCTTAGTTAGAACTTCATTGGCTACAGCATTGCCATCCATTATTACCCTCCAAGGGCACACAGTAACTTCGATCGCCATGAATATACAATTACTATCTCATCTTTAATTTGGTATATGTGCGAAACTAAATGGTGTATAGAACAATGATATGCTTAAAACCTTTTCGGTGAGTTTTACAAATTCGTACCGGCAGTTATGTTAAGAAAAGGAGATCGGACAACGGTGAAAAAACGAAGTGGACTGCTTGATATGAATGTATTAAAAACTGAAACACAAAAATAAAAAAAAAATGTTATTTTATACGTCAGATTCTTGACTGTTTTCCATGAAATTCAAATAACAAAATATCATTTGAGTGCTGCTGGCACGTTTTATATGAATCTATTAATAATTGGGTATTTGCATACACTATGTATATAGATTAATTTAGTCCTTTAAGTTTTAAGATAAACATCTGCAAAACGTAATATTTGTGCAAAAATGTTTCTTAAATTAAGTGCAAACAGCAATTTAATTTTAATCAAGCTAGTTACTTTTAAAATAACAGAAAAGAAAATTTAAATAATTCTAGTTCAGATTTTAATTTATGAGAGCGATTGCCCACGTGTGTGTGCATGTGTGTTCATCACGCTAGAAATTAATTACGTATAGGCAAGGGGGGGGGGAAGAGTATACCCTATCTACCAACAATTGCCCGGACACGTTAGCAATTTACAACTGATGCCAGCAGGCGAACCATAATATTGGATATGTCCACCTTTGGCTTTGATCACCTCCTGCACCCTTTGAGGGAGGCTTCCCACCAATGTGCGGAGGACATCAAGTGGAATTTGTCTCCATTCCTCCATGAAAACAACAGTGAGTTCAACGACAGATCGAGGATGTTGCTGCTCTGGACCTCAATCTCCGCTCCAATTTGTCCCGCAGGTGTTCGATTGGGATTAAGATCAGGACTCTGCTCAGGTTAGGGCAGTCGTTTAGCACCCATCTCTTCATACCATTCCATAACAGCCGAACTTTGTAACATGGGGCATTGTCGCCTTTGATGGTAACGCGAGTACGTTCCATAAAAACTCCACAGCGTAGGAGGCACCTGATTATCCAGAATATGAAGATACTGAGCTGCTTTCATGGAACCATGGACCACGACTAGTGGTCCCACTCTAAACCAGCTGAATGCACCCCACACCATTACTCCACCACCGCTAAATTTTACTGTGGGTACAACACGCTGTGGTAACTAAGGTTCACCAGGCTTCCTCCACACCCACTGTTGTTATCAGACTGGAAACAAATGAACCTTGATTCATCGCTCTCGAGTACAGTTTTCTACTGGTCAATTGTCCACTTCACATGCTCTTTGCACAAGGAAAGATGATGTCTTGTTCGTTGTTGTGATGTTCGGCTTGTGCCGCTGCTCTTCCGTGGAAACCCAGTAAATGGAGTTCTTTTTGTACAGTATTAGTGCTCACCTAGTGTTACTGGCGCTCTTTAACTCATCACGGATGGTTTGTGTGATTGTAATCGGGTTTGTCGTGCCACCCCTTTTAACACCCTCCCTGTCAGTCATTTTTGGCAGCCGCCCTGGGTGTTTTCCTGCATTAGTGATGACAGAACGCCTCCATTTGTTGATTCACATCGCCAATTGGATGCTCCATTTGAGCGACAATGACACTTATGAACATTCCACCAGTGACTGTCCACACTGACACCTCCCTCGAAATCATTGAGTTCACGTCGTGTTGCCATACCACCCGTATTCAGCTACTACGATGAAATACTGCTTCCTACTATCTGTACACCAGTTTTATGTTATTAACAAACCTGGAATGCTCCACAACTTTTGAGAGACCATTTTTGGTCTCTCAAACCAACAGTGACCAACAGTGACAACAGAGCAAGAACTGCCATTTCATTCGAACAAATAATCCAGGCTCCATGTGTAACTGTTTTGAGGATGTTATTCGGTTGGAACGGATGATGCTGTGACTGCGTACGTATCCTGTGTGCATTTATAAGCATGCATTTATAAGCATTCCATTTAGGCTTTTAGTTTTGTAGACAGAAGGCTTCTTAAGCTTGCGCGGCAATAACTGAGCTTTGAAGCTACCTTGGCTTGCTCGGTTGTGGGAGCTTCCAGGTCCTCGCTGCAGCACCGTGATTTCATGCGCAGACATAGCCATTTCGCTCCCTTCACGTCGTCTTAAACACAGGCCATACTCAGTCAAAGTAGCTCTAGCCAGTGAACTTCAGCCAGCCTTTACAAGTGTGCGTGTTGCTTGGGAAAATTAAGTTACAACCAAACTTTTTGTGACGATGTTATTGACCAGTTCATAAAGAAGAACCGTAGGGTAGAATTTGTATTCAAGTAGCTAAATTGAAAAAGATAGAATATCATTTGTAAAATAAATATTGTATTTGTATGAATAAATGTACATAAATTTCTAAATATATATATATATATAGTTTTGAATGGTCAGTAATTCATTATTCCGCTAATCAGACTTCAATCACACCTCTCACTCCCTGAATGATAACAAGAGCAAGCGTTTATTCCAAACCAGCATTCTCCCCTGAATATTAGCTGTTTGAATAGCAAATCATCTATATAACCTGGGCAAATTGTTGGTTTGTGCGTAATTATTGAGTGCTTGGTTTTCTAACTTCCCTTCATCCAACAGTTGATACTGTTGACACACACACACACACACACACACACACACACACACACACACACACACACACACACACACACACACACACACACACACACACACACACACACACACACACACACACACACACAGCGTTTCATAAGACTATTATTTTTATAGCATAGATTGTGGCTGTTGGGAAATTTTCGATTTTATTACAATTCTGGCCACGCTAAACAAATACTACTAACCATATTTTGGGAGAAAGATCCCATCAGTTAACGACTTTCGAGATTTCTAGAACAGATACCTGTTTATGAGGGACGACAAAATTATAACCTTCACCGAGGGGGGTTGATTGCATCTTCTGTAAGTGGCTATGACAATAAATTCACTACCAAGAGATGTTGTCGTACTTGAGATCATCAGCTGTTGTAAGACTTCAATTTTTTTTTTTTAAGAATTTTTTTTCGTGAAGTGTCTGATTTTTTTTTTTAGAATTAGTTGCTGTAGTTTCAGAGATAAAGCAGTCTATTTTTTTTTTATTCTAATTCTTTTGTTGATGTGGACCGAAACGTGTCTAGAGATAAAGTAAGTGAAATCACGATTTATCCAAGTTTTACCAGACAATACATAGAAATGTTTACAGTTTCGAATATCTTGCTTTAGTCATTGGAAGTCTGTTTAATAATTTATGACTTTGTGTTTTATAAATTCTTCTGATTTATGAAATATAAAGAATAAAGCGCAGATACGTTTAAAACAGATACGAGAAACAGTTTTATCTTTATCATTCAAGCAAAACGAGCTTCAATTTCTGTTATGAGCAATTTATATTAATTATATTATCCACGAAGTGATGCAGTACAAGCTGAACACAGTTGGAACATTGCCAAGTTATCTTTAGCCTGTCATCGAGCTGTATGTACACAACTAGTGTAGCACTACCAATGACTTTCAGATAAACACGAAAGAAAAAAAAGGAAAAACACTTAAGACAAATCTCTTAAGAACATTTCCCAGCCAACGAAATGCTTATAACAGTTTAGGTAGGTCAAGAATAGATGTGTTTTTATCGATTTCCGTACAGTACAATCGGGCATTTTATTACGATAGGGCAGACTGTCATCTTTAGAGAAATCCCAATGGTCCCACATGGCCCATAGCGACATACCCTCAAACAAAACGAAAACTGGATTTCTTTTCTCAATGAAATATTTATTTTGTTCCCAAAATCCGTAAAAAAAAAAAAAAAAAAAAAAAAGATTTGATTTTTAGGAAAAATTTATGAGTCGTAGATCGGTATTTTAAAATGAAATACGAATTCTTTATGAGAAAAAAAAAAATCTTGATTTCTAATCCTGAAGTTCAATGTAAGCGAATTTTATTGCACTAGATTGAACTTATAGCTCAGATGAACTTGATACTTTCGTTATGTAGCATTAATTGAATGACAATTTAAATGTTTTAGTAACGGATCACTAAGAGGTGTTAACTGTGTCTAAATTAGTATGAGTTTTACGACTGATTTTGTTGAGCTAGATGCTGGGCTAAAAACCGGAGTTTCTGAGAGGAAAAACTACTCGTTCTTACCTGTAAGCTAGAAGATGGACCGACTTGAGAATTGCCAAAGAAAGATATGGAAAATATTCTTTCTTTGAACTCGCCGATGACCCAGGTACCTACGGAACCTTCCTCCAGGCATATTTTGGAGGAAGGTTCTGTGGGTACCTGGGTCATTGGAGATTTCAAATTAAGCTTTAACACAGGTTCGGTCTCGTATACGCTATTTGGCTGCCAGATTGGAGAGCTGCTTTACTCTATTCTCAAAGGCGGGGTGGCCCTCTGGATCTCCACAACATGTTTGGTATGCGCTTGAAAGGTATCACTCACACTGCGTGTTAGAAGGTTGGGGAGACTGAAGCCAGAACCCTTGCTCTGGGAACGAATACATTCGTAGTCGTTAATAAAGTCAAGTTTATTATTTTATTTTTTATTCATTTTTATTTGTATTGTCATGTTTAATGGATAGTCTGTGTTTGAATCCGGTTTACGACATGGGAAATCTTTAAAAAGAGTTTTTCCGCCTTAAGGTGAATCAGCAGGTTATACGGAGAAGATAGGGGATTTTCTTTCCTCAAATTTCAAAGAAACAAACCTGATGAAGTAGATATGCGAGAGGATGTAGTGGCTTCATAATCTTAGTCGCTTTCTTGTAATCTTAAGGAAGGCAGTCTTGAAAACAAGGGTGGTAGAGGATTTTACCTCAAGGGCAAAAGAATTCTCGTCCATTAAATAAATAAAAAAGAGCCAAAATCGAAATAAATAAGACCGAAATAAGAACTTCAAAATTCAGCTTCCTATAAGGAAGTTGGTTATTAATTCTTCTTTGAATGTTAAACGAGGAAAAAAACACAAGAAATCGTACATTATATATAAAACCACGACAACACTTTATTCAGACGCACATAAAAGCCCTGAGGGAAGAATATAATTACGAAATAGAATATGAAGGTTCATTATTTGCGCAACGTCTTCTTAAAAAATGGAACAAAAACGCTCTAAGAATTTTTCTCTTTTTTTTCGTATTTGCTAGACACCTTTTGAAGGAACAGCTTTCCCTTGCATATAATTTAACACTCATGGGTAACGTCATGTGATGTTTGCAACAGAATTTAATTTTCATATTGAAGTCAAAGCTAATTCGATAAAATGAGATGGGACAGGAAAGATGACAACGAAATTCAGTTGCCTTCGTTAGTAAAACATTAAAGGCTACTCCCAGAGGGAAAAGATTTTCAACAGCAAAAAAAAAAAAAAAAGTACTCCAATGCTGCCCAAGTCTTGTCTACATCACTGTTTCTACAGAAATTGAATTTATTTTGCTGATGACTGTGGTATACTGCATTAACTCATTACGTCATTTCCTGTTTTTTTTTCCCCCTCACTATAAGTGAACTAATAGTATTTAATCAACGTTGTTTGATGATGTATTTCGTGACCAAGCAGAATAATATTAATTTTATTTATTTTAATTAATTAATAATATTGGAAAAAATATATTCCTTCATAATATCAAATTTCTTTTTTTATATCTTTAATCGATTATTTTTTTAAATAGAAAAAATAACTTTAAATAAAATTTGCTACATGTCACATTGAAGTGTATTTGGAGGGTTAATCGACCGCATTACATTAAATAACAGCATTACATTCCGAGATTGATAGACACACGTGTTTTTTTTATTTATATTTATTAAATAAAAGCAGCTGAAGTCGCACAGTTTGTAGAGAAGTATAAAAGTTCGAAAATATTTTATCGAAACGTGTTAGGAACCGCTATTCTGTGTAAATGTACTTCTCCATAAAAGCAAATTTTGGATCGTATAGCAAGCGTGAGCTTTTCCTGCAAAGGAAGGTATACGAAGCGATACTGAATTGAATCTGAGAGAAAATAAGACCTGGGTTCGATTCGAGCGGTAACGTGAGGAACATTTATCTGGTGTAATAATTTTAGTTTAATCCTTTATCCAAGTGTAAGCAAACAAAGTTTGCGCCTGAGGTATCTTCAGGACTGAGGCAACTCGTGGTAAAAGTGGACCAAGCTCTCATTACTGCTATTCTTAGTGTCTCCCATAATGCAAAACACATCTCCTTGCGGATATGTCTAATGCTATGCATTAAAGGAAGGGCCACTACCCAGACCGGTTTCGACCTTTATTGAGGTCTCATCAGTGGGAGCCAGATCCAGAGGTGGTGATACTAAGGTGGAAGTAATGGAGAAGTCATATTTACCTATACGGGTTACCAAAAGATCTTATTATTGTTTTACCAAGTGGAAAAAAACTTCCAACATATTTATCTGGTGTCTTTCGACAAAAGGTGAGTTAGCCGGTCTCATACGTAGATAGTGGGTTTTTCGTCCCCCAGAATAGGGAAACCGTCCCGTGAACATACATGGATTACAGTCATGAATACGTCCCAGCCATATGCCTGTCCCGAGCCGGATAAAATTGGAGTGGGGGTGGGGAAAGCAGTGGTAAACTACCCTGTAAAAAATCTCATCAAGAATACTTTGTGGGAAAGCTTACAAAGTCACCTACGATCGGAAACGTCTGAAAGGGAAAAACCACAAACCATGTCACAGTTAGATCTAGATTATGTTGATGACATAGTTTTGATGTCATCAAAATACAATGATATACAAACAAAATCAAGAAGAAACAGGAAGCTATATTGAATAGTTTTTTTTAAGCCAAATGGCAGCATAAAATATTCAAAATATTTTGGCTCCAACGTGTAACAAATGATGACTTATACAAACTGACTGCGCAAAAATGAAATAAAAAAACGGACATGGAAATGGATTGGACACTTACTAAGAATGGACAGCAGAGAGATTCCTAAAGTGGCTTTGAAATGGATCCCAGAAGGAAAATGGAAAGGGGGAAGGCCTAAATTGACTTGTAGAGAATGACAGACAAGGAAAGATGACTGACTGGCTGAAAGAGTTGGAGAAAAGCCAAATTGGATCAGAGTTATCTGGAAGAAGCGGATCTCGGCGTTATGTACCATGAGATACAAAGATGATAAGTAAGGAATGGATGAAAAAAAGATTGATGTTTTAAAAAAATAAGAAAACTGCCTTCTTCAACTAATTGAATTAATCGAATACTTGCCGCTTTCTGCATTCCCGTTAGTTTTATGTACGGTTATCATTTTAGTCAATTTGAAATTTCATCTTTGGTTTTTGCATTTAAATAGACGTAAATTAAAATCATTGTTAGGTAAACTTCCAAGTGATGTACAGAAAGACCGGTTATAATCAGATGTTAATTAGGTATATAACCTCAAAGATAAGAAGAAAAACAGAAAGAAGATTGAGTAAAAATGGGTAAGAGGGTACATTAATAATGAGTGAGCCGGATAGAAGAAGTCTGGTTAAACAGATTTGTAGACAATTAAGTACAGGAATATTAATGAACGAGACATTAGGAGATCAACAAGATATGAAGTTGGGAAACTGTAATTACATTGTAATTAAAGCCAGTTTGAAGATTCACAGTCATTTTTCTTTCAAATGACTTCTTAAGCATTCCAGAACATCCTGAGTTTTAATAATTTTCGTTGTTTTCAGAAAATTATGATTAAGTTCTTCTTTTAGGATATTTCATGCGATGCAAGCTCTGAAGGATGATAAGAATAAAGTTTATATGGTGAAAAATAAATTCATATTAATGGTATTCCATTATCACTTTTAATATAGTTGAATCATAAGAAGTTTGAGTACAGGAATGCACAGAACGGTTGTGTTATACTCCAAGACCATCCAGTTAATTTTTATCTAGGTAACCTCATTTTTTCTTATTTAAGAATGTCAAGAAATTACTTATTTTTGTTCTCATGGCTTTTCATTTGAAGATGAGTTATTCAGTCTCATACGGAGGTTGAGGGTTCTCATTCCGGAAACTCAGGTTTTTTTTTTTCACAAAACAGACAAAGCGAACAGAAGAACACACGCAATTTAGAGATATTAGATACAAAGGGAATAAGGATTAACCAACCTAGTATTTGTCAGAATTAATACTCTTAGATCATAACATGATCTAAGCATAAGTGTAAAAACAGGAAGAAAGCAAGTCAATCAAATTAACTTTATCAGATGTAATCAAAAAGATTTTGGGACTGTATTTTTTTCTTAGATAAACGTTTATTTGTTTGGTTGTTGGAATTACGACATAAGCAAGCAACTAACGTTATGATGGCATTCTATGGTATGGCGCCAAAAACAGTACTGAAATTCGACAATCCCCCCCCCCCCCCTTTAGTACACATACTATGAGATATGCCGTTCAACTGCATGCACATTAATAGAAGACCACGTGTGAAATCTATAGCAATGATGAAGACTTTTATTGTTGAGCATCATTTTCGTTCACACGGAGTTCGTAGAGCAAATGGTTCAAACCTCTTGGAATTTGTCCAAGAGAAACCTCTTCACAGCGATAAGGTCATCGCATTGATGCACGGTTTCTGGCCATGGTATAATTAGGCCCTACTTCATTGAAGAGGGTTGTGTAACCACGACCTTGAATAGCAAACGCTACATCGAGAATGTGTTGGTTCTTCACCCAGGATTTATACAGGATGTGTGGTGCAAAAAACATTCCATTTCGTGCACAGGTATTCCAATAGTACGGAGAAACCTGAACGCATCACGTAGTTCTACAGCCTATTTATCAGAACCCTTCTCTGGGAAGCTCATTTCGGGGTTCACAAAACTCCCACGAAAGGTCGTTAGGGGGTATGTGGTAATTTACGGCTATGCATAATTGAAGGAGTCATTATATTTTTCAACAAATAGTGCAATTAGAGACAACCGGGATAAAACGGGCACTAACTAATGAATCACATCCCCTCTCCAACAGAAACTGCTGTATAGACCAAGCAAAACCATATGTTGCCGGTGGAACATAAGGTTTTGCTTGACACCACCCACGTCGTGAACGTGTTTAAACTAAGAAATATATAGTGAATGTGTTTCAGATATTATGGAATTCGGTTGAAGCGAATTAGCATTTCAACTCAACTGTTGAAATTCTAATTCGCTAATTTGGTCCAGATGTATCAATTTCATCTGGACCAAATGAAATTGATAAGTGTGTCGTCTGACATCTCTAGAGAACCAAAATTTAAAAATAAATTATATTTTTTGTTTACATGAACATATAAATTCAAATAAAATAGATATTTAATTTTAATTAATATTTTAAATAATTTATTGATTTTAATTATTTATTTTTTAATTAATTAATTAGGGGGTACTTGGTAATAATGAAAATTTAAGAAGGGGTACGTGGATATCTGAAGTTTGAGAAACACTGAACTAAGGGATAAACTTCCACGCTATGTAGTTAATGCTTTATTCAATCAAAATTCCACTGCTCGTTGTGGATGTACATATCATCATGCGTAAACATATATTTCTTTGCTAATAAACTCGTTTACTCCATAACATATATTGTTACGAATATGTAATAATAATTATCTTTTGTTTCATTATTTCTCTTTTATGTTTTTGTTATTTTAATTAATATTCCGATATGAAAAATTCACTGATTTTTAATCCCCATAATTGCGAACAAACTACAATATAAATTCCCATAATAATTTTCGAAATTACCAAGTATTAATAACCAAATATTACCTATGAAATACACAGTCGTCATGGGCGTCCGCAGAGGGGGCGGTAAATGGGGAACTTGCCCCGCTGGGATTGCTTGTGAAAAAAAAATTAAATAAATAAATAAAAATTTATTGATGTAATTATTTGTCTCCAAGCTTTCCCCCTCTGGAAAATTTTGTTCCCCCCCCCCCGGAAACTTTGCTGCGGACGCCCATGACAGACGCATAAAGAATTTAAGGCTTATTGACACGATATGTATAGAACCTTGATTTACAGATTTTAAGTACAACAAAAGTCTCTCTCTCTTTTTTTTTTTATTCCCGGAAAAGTTGGGAAACTGAAGAAATAAAGATTCAAGTTCAAGAATTTCAGAAATATCTCTTTCGGTTTCAATTTCGGATTCGAAACCCAAACAGGACACTGTTGTGGCGGTTACCGACCTTGTGGTTCACTAAGTGATTAGCTGCGACTCTGGCGGTGTAAGCTCTACATTTGGTCGTAAAGGTCTTTATTGGCTAATCGGCTTTATTGGCTAACCCAAACGAGCCTTTACCTTTACCAACAGCTCAATGCCGGCAATTTTCTTTAGCGGGTAGCCTCAAATGACCACGATAATCTCACTTCAAAAATGCCGCAGCATTTTGAAGTGAGGTTATACGGCAGTATCAAGTGGGCAGCATTACTTGATATACCCATGGGAACAGCGGTGCTTTTGTATGTCCCTAGGCCCAGGAAACTTCCAGGAAAGTAGAATAGTTGTTAAAAAAATAGCATTTTACGTCCGTAGACGCCGTATGGGCACACTCCGGTACCTGACCAGGTTTTGGGAGTGATGCCTTCTGTTAGAAGAGTGGTCAGATCGCAGCTGTCCTTTCCAGACAGAGTTAGTAGGACAATCACAAACATCCATGCCCCTGGTGGAATTCGAAACCGAAGCCTCTTGGCTGGAGAGTCAATATGCTAACCACTCGACCAACCAGGCCGGATGGTTGGGAAATACGTAAATTTGAAATCAAATAATATTAAAAAAATGAAAATTAAAGAAACCAATGCCTAACACTTAACTTGATAACTCTTCCAGCAAGAAATCAAATTATTGACGTCCATTGGAATCCCATTCACATGTGTAAAATATTTATATCATGAAAAGATGCTATTGTCTTTGCCGTTACCTGCAATATCCTGATATTTACTGCGGTCTTAAGTAAACTCCAAGTCATCTTTACATGGACGAGGTGTGAATTTCCATTGCTGTGAGGTCTTCGTATCTACTTGGTTTTCATGCTTGCAACTTTTTTAGCTGGTTTTAGAGCTAATTTTACTCCTTTTAACTTTGCTTAGGAATTGAGGAAGTTGCATGTCCTTCCTCATCATTTCAATGAACTCATCAATAAATGTTTAGATTCCAGAAAACAGAGATAGCACGTCATACGTTGAGCATCACGGAGTAACCACATCTACAATAGGCACATGATCATTTTTGACTTCAAAACACGTAAATTTTTAACTAATTTTCCGGCTTCAGATACAGTCTTTGCACACATCACTGCTTAAAATATCTTTTTAGTGCAAGCTGTAAGTGTTCGCAGCACATTTAACTGAAGAAAGATTTTGTTTTGTTTTTTTAATTGCGTCAAAGTCATCGGAATCTAAGTGATTCCGATTCATTATCATCGTCGCGTTCTTTGCTCGACATATCTTCAACATGTTTTACCATATTTCTTGAATTACCAATATAGTAATTGCATACGCTTGATTAGCATAAATCAAAATTTCTTAATGCGCCTATAACCGTTTTTTGGATATTATCTTGTATGAACAAAAGGAAATTGTGAAACACGTCTCCATTGATGAACTGCACTTAATACGAAACACAGATCGATGAACACGTGATGTGATGTCAATTTTTAAAGAAAAGAATCTGTTTTGGAGCTGTCTGCTAATAAGTTTTATAATATCTGAAGCTTTTTTTCATAGACTAAGTTTGAAAATTTCCCCAGATCTATTGAAATTACATCCCCTCTCCAACAGAAACTGCTGTATAGACCAAGCAAAACATGTTGCCGGTGGAACATATGTTTTTGCTTGACACTACCCCCGTCGTTAACGTGTTAAAACTAAGAAATATATAGTGAATGTGTTTCAGACATGGAATTCAGTTGAAGGGAATTAGCATTTCAACTCAACTGTTGAAATGCTAATTTGTCTTTGGTTCGCGCGATCTTTTGTTAATACCGCACCAATCATATGCAGTTCTTCGCTGCTCTACGTATCTCAAGTCTAGTAAATTACAGGTAATTTTTGCTTGAAATAATGGGAAAGAAGATGACGCTATTTGGGTGGATGACTTTGACGATGCACACAAAGAAACCCGATGCCAAAAGTAGTGATAGCGAGTAGGAGCTTCTTGGTAAGTCACCATTTTCAGTTTTTTTTCTGAAAACTTCAGTTTCCGAAAATTCCCGCACGTATCTCGCAACACTATTTCTTAGCTTTAATTTTGGGAAAAAAGTTAGAGTTATATTCGAGTACATACAGTATTTTTTTTAGCTTTCAAATTCTTTCGTATGGATCATTGGTTCAAGATTGGATTTATAAAACCCCCAAAAGAGAGCAATATAGCAAATACAAATGAAATTGATAAGAAATGAAATGACACACTCTTATCAATTTCATTTGATAAGAGTGTGTCATCTGACATCTCTAGAGAACCAACATTTAAAAATAAATCATATTTTGTGTTTACATGAACATATAAATTCAAATAAAATAGATATTTAATTTTAATTAATACTTTAAATTATTTTTAATTAATTTATTTATTTTTAATTAATCAGTTTATTTATTTTTAATTAATCAGTTTATTTATTTTTATTAATTAATGCATTTGTTTTTAATTAATTAATGCATTTATTTTTAATTAATTAATGCATTTATTTTTAATTAATTAATGCATTTATTTTTAATTAATTAATGCATTTATTTTTTTAAAATTAATTAATTAATTAATTTGTACTTGGTAATAATGAAAATTTAAGAAGGGGTACGCGGATATCTCAAGTTTGAGAAACACTGGCATACTAGAACCACAAAGAGTAAAATGTTTGATTCGTTTAATGACTGCCCATTAAAAAAAAGTTAGGAAAACTTTAAAAAATGCTCAAAACAAAAATCAGATGAATTAGAAAAGTATTTTCATTCTCATGAAGTCTTAGTGCATAATCTTACCTAGGGAGGGGGTATGATACATTTTTCTCGTGTTGTAATTATAGGCTCATTTGTATATTTCGGTTTAAACTGATATTTTTTTTATTGATTTAAATTCGGATTCTGTTTTTTTTTTTTAATTTTTTTTTCGATTCGTGTCCAAATTTTGATTTAGATTTTTCAACAATATATCAGTTCAAGTTTGTTTTTCGATTTTAATTCAAGAGAAATATCAGTTTTGATTTGATTGTTTATTGATTTCAATTCGATTCGAGTTTTCATCTCTGATTTCTGACTATTCAGATAATACGACTTGATTTTATCTATTGATATAAATACTTATTAATACTATAATAAATTTGTAGAACTGAGGCAACTCGTGGTAAAGGTAGACCAAGCTCTCATCACTCCTTGTCTCAGTATCTCCCATAATGCAAAGCATATTTCCTTGCGGACATGTATAATAATGCTATGCATTAACGGAAGGACTACTACCCACACCGGTTTCAACCTTTATTGAGATCTCGTCAGTGAGAGGCAGACCCTGAAGTAGTGATACTAATCCTTATAGTCCTTATAAGGACTGGCTTAAAGGGGCGAAGCAAGAATGCTTTTCATCTTCCCCGTTATCTGTAGAGGACAGTGTAGGGATAAGATGTTATTGAGCAATTAAAGCTCTGATCATGGCAGGAGGGTAACAGCAATAGCCGAACCTCAGTTACAGCTTCACTGGCTTCAGCATTGCCATCCATTACCCTCAAAGGGTATTGGATAGAATGAATCAGTCACCGCCTAGTGATACTAATGCTGAAGCAATGGAGAAGTCATATTTACCTATACGAATTGCCAAATGGTGTACCACCTTATTATTAAATTACTCTGGATTTAGAGAAAGATCTTGAAAGTTGTTGTTATTATTATTATTATTATTATTATTATTATCATTCTAGACTATTATTTTAATATTATAAACTAAATTTATTATAGTCTAACCAAGTGGGAAAAAAAAACTAAACTTATTAATACTGTTTTGGGTATAAAATAAAAAAAAACGAGAGAGAGAGAGAGAGAGAAAGAGAGAGCAATTTTTGCTGTTTTTATCCGTTGTTAAATTCTTTATAAAGATACCTCTCTCTCCCTCTGAGCGAGAGAAAGAAATTAGTGTGCTCAACGAGAGCTCCCCCCCTTTTTTTGGGGGGGGGGGAATAAAATTTCTAAAGATCTTCAATGGCTACGCAGCTCAAATTCAGATCACGGACTGCGTTCTGAAATTATAATTAGCCTAGAATGTCGTATTCTCTATGTTTTATGCATGGAAAATTTCATTCTCCACTTTTTCGTTTCTTTCAAAAATACACCATTTGTACGTCAGCCTTTCTTGTGTTTGGATTATTCCTGTTTTCATGTCAGTCATCCTTCCCCACCCCACACTTTTTTTTTTTTCTTTTTACTTCCATCTCACAACTGGGAATATTAAATTGCAGGGTTTCCTCCTCTGTGGAAACCGATTCAAACAAATAAATCCTTTCCACAGATAATGATTAAAATTAGACTTACAAATCCTTTACATTGCTGGAATATCCGTAGTTTTTCATGCCCAGGAATATTTTCGGTCCATCAATTGTTGTGTATTGCAGGCGGTACTAGTATGTAAGAAGTACTTCCTTCCTCTTGTATAAGTGTAAACATACACATACACACACACACACAAAAAAAAAAAACCAAAAAAAAAACCAGTCGGTTATCAGTATTATCAACAAACACTTGATAAACCTGAACATTGTCCAACAGATGACTTCAATACCTTCAAATTTCTCCCTTCTCAATTCTACAAATGATGTTAGTACCTGAAATGGCCACCAGACGACCGAGTATTATATAAGCGTGCCTACTTCAAAATATTTACGATTATATATACACGAAAAGCACGAAAAATATTCTGATCATTGGCGGCTCGTGGCTTGAAATCGTAGGGGTGCTGCAACTTTCGAAATATACACACACACTGTAAGTACAGTGTATACGTGTTTGGATAAAATATCAAAATTATGGTAAAAATTTAAAAAAAATTAAACATGAAAAGATATTGTTTATTATCGATACAATTATACAGTTTGGTATAATTCAAAATTACTTTAAAATAAAATCCATATTCCTTTAATTGTAATTAAAGGAATGGATTTACAATTTTTGGACATTCAATTAAATCCTTTAATTGTAATGTCCAAATATTTAAAGAGACGGAGTAAACACGATGAGCACTACGAATACTCTACTACTGGCGCAAACTGCATATAAACAACAGTGGAACTGCGCGACGGACAGTGCCGCATTACGCTAATAGCTCGCATCTCACTATAACGTGCATATTGCTTGCGCGCGTAGCAACATGACACTGTGGTAAACACAGTGCCACAAGATGGATTTTTATTATTTTTTATACAAAATAAGAGAATTGTATAGGATTGTTGATGATAAAATTAAATATTACAAGCAAATATAAATAAATTAATAAATGTATTTATATATCGAGAAAAATTGGGTGTTCCTGATTTTTTTTTCTTGATATAAAATTGCTGGAGTTCCGCAGTGCCTATTCACGAGCAACCCTTGATCCTGATTTACTAATTTGATTCAGTTTAATTTATCTTATTTTTATATTTTATTACTTACTAATTAAATCTTTTTTTTTCCAACAAAAAATTGTGTTTTAAATTAGATCATTGAAGTAAGTTAACAACGAAGCGAATCTGTTTAAACATTTGCGATTTTCATTACGGTAGTCATGACTATTTTGTAACGTCTCTGTTTACATTGGCGGACGCTCTTTAAATTCACACATACACACACTTAGAAAGCGGGGAAAAAAAGTTAAGTCGCAAGCCAATTCTGACAAATTGAAATAAAAAAAAATGAAATAATATCGGCAAAAAAAAGTTGAATCTTGTAGCTGCAGTGTGAAAGACAAATATGATGCGAAGAAAACAAATAAAGAGTAATACGTATTGCACAGAAGATCTGCCAAAAGAAAATGTTCTCCTGCTACTATAATATATGTAAACAGGACACATGGGGTTTTATTGGCCTGTTTTGTGGATGAATCATGTGCATTATGATCATTACTACAGTCCCAAATGGCCATCAACACACACATGAAGCAACAGGAGGGCTGATTACGATAGAAACGTCTCGTGGAGTAAATAGGTTTTTATGGCATCTAAGAAATCCAAATAGCAGACATCACCTGACGTAGTTATTTGACCACTGAGCGACACAATACAATAAGCAAGGAAACACAATTGCTATCTGTGACACAGGGCCTTTATTACATTGTTGTGACATGCATGGCTTTTAATAGGTGTGTGGTGTAACCTAGCAACAAGGATGGAGAGCTGTATTGTTGCTTGTTGGTAATGGGCTGTACGTTTTTGGTCAGTGTGTGTGAGTTGAATGTAGCTACGTTTTTCATTTTTGTTGCAAAAGTATATTAAAAGTGTGCAGTAAAAAGTGAAGTTAATATTTCTTCTTAGGGACGTTATTTATTTTCTTCCTACATTCACAAAGCTAAGCAACTCTTTTTAAGAAACATATATAGAAAAGATTTTCAAAAAAAAAAAAAAAACCTTCAGCGATGTTTGGTTACTTATATATCTTTTTACTATTTTTGGAGCATGCGCAACACGATCAATTCTAAATTCATATCCAAATAATCTTTGCTCCCAATTTTCAACTCCTCCATGGTCTTTGTGTAATAGATGCAACGCTTCATATTGCCAGTATAATAATAAATAACGCAAAATTTGCATATCTCATCATTGAAATGACTTTGTGGCTTCCTAAAAATCGAAATAGCTTTGAAAACAAGGTGCTGCAAGCGAAAATCTTATTAAATAAAAGAACAACGCAAGGTTTTTCATACATAGTCAAGAAGGATAAAATGAACATCTATAAAACAGACACGTTGCCAGTAACTATGACAACGAACCGATGGAATTTTTTTTTTCTATTTTCAGCATTCTTGACTGAAATGGACAATGATTTTACATGCGCTATCAAAAAGTCTTGCATCATCTTGTTTTTCGTTGATGTTTTTTGTGACATTTTATTCTGTAATTTCTACGTTAATTGACACATTGCAATGTTTTTTTTCTTTTTTTAAATGTATATATTCGTTTTTTTGGAAGTTGAATAATACAGATGTTGAAAAGTTGTTTTTAAGAATAGGCATTGAGAAAAACGAAAATTAATTGTAGCTGAAGTTCGCATCAGCACTTATTTTAAATTAGCCCACCGATTAAATGACTATGGGTGCACAATTTTCGATGCATTACTTCAATCAAAAGAACAACATTTGTTTGTTGGTAAAGTAAAAAAAAAAAAAAAAGGTTTAAATCCAGTGGAGAATGCGATGAATATTTTGTAGGAATTTTCAACTCAAAAAGAGTTAGTCAGTATCAGACAAGTGATCCAATTTTTCGTCTGCAAAAACAAACCAGCCGGTGAACACAGAAATGATAAACAGAGTACACACCATCCATCCATCCTTGGATGAGTTCAAGATTTGAGATGATAATTAGAATGTGGAAGAATTGGTTGGTTGTTTTTGGATTTAAGGCTAAAGCATCTCAGGCTATGAGGTCAGTCTCTTTATGTCTGTTGATTGCGTGTATTCTTATGGCCGATTTGTCTGTTCTGAGGGAAAAAACAAATTTCTTGGAGTCAAAATCAAAGATCAAAGCATTACTGTGCCGCATCGAAACCTATGCGTAACTTTTGACAGTTTCTTGTTATAAAGACTTCCACAAATTGCAATTACCTTCTCGTATATCATAAGATACATTCTGGAACAGGGGCGGCTCGTGCATACGAACTGCAGCACCCCCAATTTTTCTCGATATATAAATATATTTATTTGTTTGTAATATTTAATTTTATCATCAACAATCCTATACAATTCTCTTATTTTGCATAAAAAATAATAAAAATCCATCTTGTAACACTTAGGAAGGCGAAGGACGTCAGCAGCACTGTGTTTACCACAGTGTCATATTGTTACGCGCGCAATCATATTGAAATGTGAGCTATTAGCGTAATGCGGCACTGTCCGTCGCGCAGTTCCACTGTTGTTTATACGCAGTTTGCGCCAGTAGTAGAGTGTTTGTAGTGCTTATCGTGTTTACTCCGTATCTTTAAACATCTCTTTACAATTAAAGACATAACATTTGTTGTAGTTTTTATTTTAGAACATTATTGGGGTTATGATAATGGATTTTATTTTTAAATAATTTTGAATTATACTAAACTGTATAATTTTATCGATAATAAACAATTTTTTTTTATGTTTAATTTTTTTTATATTTTTTATTTTTACCATAATATTGATATTTTATCCAAACACGTGTACGCTGTACTTACAGTGTGTATGTATATTTAGAAAGTTGCAGCAGCCCCACGATTTCAAGCCACGAGCAGCAACTGTCCTGGATTTAAAAAAAAAAAAAAAAAAAAAAAAAAAAAAAAAAATTGAATGGAAATTTATGGAGGCGTCCACAAAAGGTTGGATCATGCCAAAGTGAAATACGATCCCCAACATCTCAAGGTCGATGTTTCCAAGCATCTAATGAATATGCAAACTAGAAGATTACTGAGATGCGAAGATAAAAAAAAAAAAAAAGACACCTAAATCAGGAGATATAATTAGAAAGTTTGCTGCTTCTTAGATATCGGGTGAATAGAGTCATGGCAAATGGAGACGGAAGTGTTTATCTTCGAGAAAACGTATATTATCGTTATGTTTGGTTTACGGTACGGGCGAAAGCATTCTCAAGCGAGGTAACTTGAGACAAAAGCGTGGAAGGTGGTACTTTAATCAGCATACCAGTCAGGATCTGAGAATGTTGAAATATTAAAACTGATCCAGTTTCATAAGTTGTTTCGTATGCTCGAACTAAATGGCAACAGAGTAAAAGATGCAAATGAAAAGCAATTGCTTTTAATTCTGCCGTCGATTTGTTATTTGTTTACATTGAATTCGAGAAAGGCTTTATTATAGTAAATCACAGAAGCAAGATGCGAGAGTTTCAGTGAAAATTTTCTCTCTCTCTCTCTCTCTCTCTCCCTCCCTTTCTGGTTTTCTTTTGATTTATAACCTTTTCTTAAATACACGGTTTAAATATTTTGTTTTCATTTTCACATGGCTACAGAGGTAGCAGGGTTTTTTTCTCCCTGAAATTCGGGTTTTTCATCCCGCATACAGATAGATCGGCCTTTCAGAACACTCAATTTACAGACAAAAAAATACTAATTGTGGTAGTGGGAGGTAGATGGCGTTGATGGAGATTATTGTAGTAGAGGCTCGGCGTAATGGTGAAAACAGTTGTATAGTAAGTGTCCTCCCGCGACGAGTCTTCGGACTCCTTGTAGGTGTCACGAAAAATAATAATAATAAATTCCTTCTTTTTGCATTTTAATTTAAATTTTCATTGTCTTTCGGCATATTTTGTTCTTTACTTTTCACTTTTATTGCTTTATGCTTGATCTTTTTCTCTTTGTTAAGAAAGTTAAAGATTATTTCCTCTGCTTTTATTCTTAAATAGTATAAAAGGATAAGCACCATCTCCTTTTATCCTTAGCGAACTGGTTATCCTATGAGGGAATGCTGATCTGGAATCATTCTTCGGTCAGTCTGTGATCAATAACACAGGCACGAAATTTACTATAGTAAGTTTCAATATGCGATTCCTATTCAAGGTTTTTTTTTTTTTCATCAATTTCCCGACTATTCTAATTTCTGGTATTCAAGCCCTACATAGGCAAACTCCTACGTAGCTAGGAGTTTAACATAACTAGCCTCAGCACTGTAGTCATAATTCCAAATAACAGGATTCAGTTTCCCTTCCGTGTATGTTCTCATAAAAATTCCCAAATTGTTAATGAGGAAACTTGCTGCTTCTCTATGAAACTGGTTAACTCATCTTTAGGCGAAAAATTCTTTTTTTTTTCAGAGAAATATTTCTCACATCATTGATGAGAAACGAACCCAGGTGTTTTCCAAGTAAAGGATGCATGGCATCCATCCGACTGCACCATGGGAGCGTTCCTTTTGCTCTTGCAATCTTTTAGTTCCTTATGTGAGAAACTAAGTTTAGGATTAAAGGAAAAGAAGAAAGTATGAAACATTTGCTGATTTGATAACTGAAGTTTTTTTTTTTTTTTTTTTTTGCAATATGAACTTCCGTAAGTATTCGTTGATTATGACTGCATATTATATTCGTTAGTTAAAAAAAAAAGGGGGGCGTATCTAGTTTTCTGGTTTTCTACGAAAATAAGTTTAAAAAAAAAGTTCAAAATGTTAAATGTCTTTTGTTACACGACATTATATTTCAGTAATCATCACTGGTCGGATTTGATGACTTTGTTGATAAAAGAGATTTATGGGAAAAAAATAATGATAAAATATCGCATCGTTGGATCCTATTTATATACTTGTAAAACGTTTCATGAACTTCCAAAAATATTATGAAGCAAAACGCATAGACAGCAACTAGGAGAACGCAAGTACAAGTTTTTGAGTTTTCTCCAACAAATAAAATTTTTTAAAATAAACTTTTATAACCCGTAAAGAACGATGACTATCCATCAGCTCAACGAACGAAGAGGATGCAAATGCAAATTGATCAACAAAGATGGTCTTTGTTTCCCTCTGGAAGACAGTTGAAGGCTCTTAGTGTACATCAATATGTATATGGTGGTTATTTCAAGGACATAGATCTTATACAATAAACTAAAAGCATTTTCTCGGATAAAAAAAGAAAAAATCCAATGAATTCAAAGAATTTGATCTCCAACATAGCAGGGCCGATCCCTAACGTGTGTGAAATCTTTTTATATAATTCATAATACGGAGTTTTGTTCTTAAATGGAGAACTAAAACTCAAATAAAATATTTTATTAATTCAAAAAGGACACAGATAAACAGATTTTTTTTGTTCGTTATTTCTATTCCTTAGATAGAGGAAGAGAAAACGCGACCTACTTGCAAGAATTTGTACTTTTTTTTCCCTTCAGAAAGTTTG
This sequence comes from Typopeltis vanoorti, assembly GCF_054136105.1. Classification (NCBI taxonomy): domain Eukaryota; kingdom Metazoa; phylum Arthropoda; class Arachnida; order Uropygi; family Thelyphonidae; genus Typopeltis; species Typopeltis vanoorti. Next base: position 97,780,669 of record NC_143565.1, read on the forward strand.
AAATATTTTCATAGGATAAAGCAACTTCATTGATTATATACTCCATGACTTTAAAGAAGAACCAAATACGTACATCTAGAAATATTTATCAGCTCAAAAGGACTGTTTATTTTTAAAACGTCAAATGGCATTCATTTGACAAGAAACCCATGTAGACATGACAATGACTGAAGTATTTCTTTAAAAATCAAGTAACTAAAGAACACGAAGAGAGCTTTCAATAAAAAGTTTAAAATATTCTTTGTAGGCGATCTTCAGTTTCCAAATTTACTCGAGACTTTTTTTTTCAAGATTATTCTAGGGTTGTTCGAAATCCATTGATACAAATCGTAATAGTACACCAACCTATTAAACATTCTGTTGCGTAGCTACTAATAAATATTTCGATAACATTGTTTTACAACTTCCTATAAATGGCGTCACTGAAATACGAAATGCTCACTTCTAGGGGCATTGATTTGCACTTTTAATAAAGCCCTATAAGAAAAGATCATTAGGAGCCCGTTCCCAAAGCCAATATGCAAATGAACTTCGGCTAGGAAATAACGCTGTAGATCAATATATCAATATAATCCACCAGGGTTGTTAGTACTTTGTTTTTTGGTTTACGAAGCCGTTTTTCTTAGGAACAAGAATATTCGATCTTAAATTGGATCGAATTCTGTATTTCTTACAGCTGTGGGGTTGAGGATTTGGCAGATCGGGTATAAGAAAGTATCTAAATACCACTTGATTAAAGATTAAATTATTCTTTAGAAAAACAAATGATTGTGAGCATTACATGGGTTACGTATTCATTTATTCCACATTCATTTATTCATTTTCTCTCTCTCTCTCTCTCTCTCTCTCTCTCCCCTTTTTTCTTATATTGTAACCAAGTGAGTTTGCTAATCGCGAGACACTAGGTTATTTATTTATTTCTTTTCTTTTCTTTTCTTTATTTTCTCCTTCTTATTTTCCTTAGGATGTCACACAGTCCTTTTTCTTCCCACTGCTCGTTTTTTAACTCCCACATTACAGACCATCTCTCCTGAGAACACATGCTGTTGACAGAAGCATAACACTTCACATTGCCATAGTAACCTGTTTTCTTAAAATAACTGAACAAATAACATCGCCATCATCATATAAAGAACTCGTACAGTATTTTTCAAAATTAAGTACCACGGTCATTACCTTGTCTCGCATGAGCTAATGATGTTCGAGAGAAAGAAATTCCTTGATGTAAAAATATTTAAAAAGTGCCTTTTTGAAATTATTGAGAAATAATTAGAAAAAATGTCCGAGGCATATAAAATTCAATACAGCTTTACTCTGTAATATATACACAGACCTTATGGCGAGTGTATTACTTGTAATATTATGATACCAAAACATATGAATAGGTATCTGCCTTGTTTATGATATATTAGAAAGAGTTTGAAATATTTTAAAATGCCGAAGTTTGATTTATGAATTAAATATAAATTGAATTATTACCTGAGATAGAAATAAAATATAGCACGCGATAAAGATACCGTATCTTAGTCGCAAAGATGCCGAATAGTGTACTCCACTCACCCCCCCCCCCCACACATATATAGTCGACTGAATTTGCCAGAGCCTCCGCACCTCAATCAATATCAGTGATGTCCGTTGTTTGGATCATATTACATCGCCGGATTCGAATTTTGTCTCAAATGCGAATAACTTTTATGAAAACCTTTCGAATAAGAGTGAGTTAATCTGTTTGGTTAGTCCCCAAAACAGACAAACTAGTCCCCATTGAACATATCTGCAATCATAACACACTCTCCCTCACATGTTATATCTATAAATGTATAGGATAATAGGGATTTCACTAACCCTATGACTGCATGGTCCCTAACCAGGAGATTTAACCCATCCTTGGATGGAAGAGATAAAGAAATGAAAACAAAAGAATTGCATTTCTTAAACCTCGTATGTGACTGTAACCCTTGACCTGGCACGATACAGTCTCACTTTCCCATCCGCCAATGAAATACAAACCAGACAATTCGCAATAGTCGATTCAAGATATGCTACTATGATCTTCTATGATAAACACTCCATAACTTTTTTGTCTATAAGTGATAAAAGTGTGAATGGCAAACTTCACACTTCTTTTTATCCCTGAATAGCTGTCTAAGAAACAAGAGCTCAACATATCGCATGCATTAAGTAAGCATCCCATGCATCTTTTGTCACACCTCGAGTTGATGCACGGCAAACTTGAATAGATTATAGGTAATGCAAACTCAACAGGAGAGAATTCTCCATGTTTGCTTTGCTTGCTGCGCAAGCTCATTAATTGAGAAAGAAGTAATATTTATTTGTTAATGAATACATGCATTTATAAGCATTCCATTTAGGCTTTTAGTTTTGTAGACAGAAGACATCTTCAGCTTGCGCGGCAATAATTGAGCTTTGCGTTGTGTATCGAAGGCCGATGCTTGCTCGTCTACTCAAAGCTACCTTGGCTTGCTCGGTTCTAGGAGCTTCCAGGTCCTCGCTGCAGCACTGTGATTTCATGCGTGCGCATAGCCATTTCCGCTACCTTCACGTGGTCTTAAACACAGGCTACTCAGTCAAAGTAGCTCTAGTCAGTGAGCTTCAGCCAGCCTTTACAAGTGTGCGTGTTGCTTGGGAAAATTAAGTTATAACCAACTTTTTATGACGATGTTATTGACCAGTTCATAAAGAAGAACCGCAGGGTAGAATTTCTATTCTAGTAGCTAAATTGAAAAAGATAGAATATCATTTGTAAAATAAATGTTGTATTTGTATGATTAAATGTACATAAATTTCTAAATATATAGTTTTAAATGGTCAGTAATCCATTATTCCGCTAATCAGACTTCAATCACACCTCTCACTCCCTGAATGATAACAAGAGCAAGCGTGAATTTCAAGACCAGCATTCGCCCCTGAAACTAAATGGTTATAAATGCTGGTTTTTGCAAAAGTAGAAAATATTTGTGGAATGTGAAAGAATTTTTCACTTTGTTGGTTAGTAAACAATCCATTTTAATGGAAAAAAAAAGTAATTGATTAGTTTCAGAACAGGAGCACATTGAGCGGGACTTTGAAAGTGACTCCGTATAAGAAAAGATAGAATGAAAAATTCAAAACTGTTTGCAGTTAGAAGGCTAATTAGGAAACACTAGAGGTCATGAGATCATATTACATCGCCACAGATTGAAACTTAACATGCCATTTGTGTTTATTTAGAACTTGATGTCCTTGGTGATTGATAATATGAAGGAACTTCCCATTAGGAATTGGAAATCTTTTCGATAATTGGTAACATTGGGAATTTTTGGATCTTGGAAAAAAACTAGTACTAGGGCAATGTTAATAAAACAATTAACCGTTAAAGATATGAAAAAGGAAACATTCATTCATGGGGGAAAAAAAGAAGAATAGATGAAAGGAAGCTGAGACTGAGGTTTATCATTCTAAAACAGACAGTCTAAGAAGATGCAACCTCCCACGATTAGACCCAGGACAACATAGACGTGTCAAATAATAACAGTAATATAAACTGTTACTATATTCATTGAGGAGTTTAAATTACTACTAGTTAATACTAGTTTAGTAGAACAACAGAACTATTTAAATGAAAATCCTAAGCTAGATTTCAGAGTAAGCTTGATACAGAATATGGTGATATTTATCTGGATATCAAATCTTTAAGAAAAGAACACATAACAAGACTCTTCGAGGAGAACACAAGAATGAAAGCACGACACAAACACATTTAACACAGTAAAGAAGGTCGCAGTAAGTGATATAGAGTAGAGAAGGATACTTACAGACGGACTAACCCTTGGGTCAGATTTCGCGGCACATCCACAAGATTCTCTCCGGAGCAGCGACACACAAGTTCGGAATCACGTGTGTCGTTTCGGCACACACATCCTACCTCATCATCTTCTTGGTATCTATCTTCTAGGACACTTTCGTACGCTTCCGAATCTTTGGAATAGTTTCCTGTGCGAATGGTGTTTGCCTTAAGTCTTAAGATGCAAGTGGAGAAGATGAAAAATACCGACACCCTCAGCGAAGTCATGATTAGCTTTAGTCACGCAATGGGTTTTTTCCTACGGCACTAAACTCGAAATTGTTTACACGACAACACTCTCGTTTCGGAACGCACGGTCACCTCACGAGGCTCGTGCGGCAAAATATACTGTACGCTAGTCCGATGCTGTGAGTGGCTGATGGAAGATCCTTCTCTCGCTCTGTTCTATATGCTCGGAGTAGCGACCGAAGATAACTTGGATTGCGCACTTCACGGCCAACATCTCCATCCGTCATTCGCTTCTGTAATGTGTCGCGTATTGCAAAGATCAAAGGGGTGTGTGCGTGGACACTGGTCGCTACCTCTTGCTTGACATACAACCTACTTTCACTCACTCGCTGATGGTTTTAGGAGAATTATTTAACGGTATTCAACTTCCTGGAGATCGTGCCAATACGCACGCGTGTGATTGACTGTATATAACAACATTATATTTTTGCTAAGCAAAGAGAGAGAGGCCATCACCAACATTAACGAAAGTTCAGAGATATAATTCGTACATTTCATTGTATTATGGAGTTTCTGACATCGAGAAAGTGCTTCTTAACGAGTCTGAAAACCCAAGTTTGACTTCAATTCTTAGTAGAACCTTTTCAACAAAATAAAAATTCATCCTTCGTTATACTTGTTTTTATTGTCAAGGCAGGAATAAAAAACACTGAGTTAAAAGTATGCCAAATTTCAGATAATGCAGTTGGAACATCGCATACATGTCAGAAAGAAAACACCAAAAACTTTTAGTAGAAAAGTTCTGTGTTGCCGAAAATATTTCTCCTACATTCTTTTATTTTTATTTTTATTTTTTGAAAGAATTATTTCAACTACCTCATCTTAAATAATAAATAACACTGGAATATACGTACACAAACAGGTTATAAATAAATAAATATGGATAGATTTTTTTTATTTTATTTAACTCGATAAAACATACATTAGAAGATACGTAACAAAAGGTCTATTTCTATATTATAAGTATATAGTACTAAAGATTAAAATGCAATAAATGAATCAACGTTACAGTTCAGTTTCCCTCTTAGTTATCTTTCAGATGAAGCGTATTGTCGTCGGCAATCCAGAACAGGGTACCAGTTGGATTCCACTCCTCTAAGAATTTCGCGACAGTTCTTGTTTCTTTGAAGTACTCAAGTTCCAGTGAAAGCCTGCTTTGTAGTTTCCGACGGAGGCTATACATGAGGGTTTGTACCGATTCAGTGATGAATGGGTGCTGCTTATTTCTTAGATAGAAGCTGTAGATGACGACCTTAGCGCAGATGAAGAGGAAATTGCCTATTCTGTGTCTGTTCTCTTCTGTATGGACTAAATTCCAGTAGTCTTCTAGGCTATGTGCGTAGTTACAGGTGCTAGAGGCTGTATTCAGGACATAGTGATCATCGCTTTCTTTGCAGGACAGGTTAGATAATGTGTGTTCCAAGGTACCTGAAACGTTGCAGAATAGACACAGATCCGTTTTTCTGAGCTGAAATTTGTAGAGCTTAGAAGGAGTTGGCAAGATGTTATGCCATAGGCTCCACTGTATGTCGGAATCTGGTTTGGCACACCTCAATTTGTATGGAAGATCCCACTGAAAACTGATTGGCATGTGCAGCCTTATAGATGAGAGGGTTAAGGATGAATATACGAAGGGTGAAGGGTGAATTAAGCTCTAAGCGACACATGACAAATAATTTCATGTGTTGACAGAATTTGAAAGGATGCACAATTTCGCCACAAGACCATTCAATGAACTGAAATAGCACATTCACGAAGCCATTGTTTCCATAAATAGAATTATGTTATGTAGGACATGGCAGTCGTTTCAATACTGACTTGATATTTGTCCTGTTACCAAAGTTGGGAGACTGTAAGTGGATAAATACTATGCAGTGAAATTAAATATATCTGAAATTGCTTTTAAAAGTTTTAATCAGCTGATCATATCTACATTTTAGTTTTAAATATTATCAAGTGTAAAATAAAAAATAAAACTTATTTTCTGAATTTATTATTTAAATAATTTAAAACTAAAGCAAAAGTCTGTTTATTAAATTTAGACACCTTAAATTTTAAGTCATCATATTTTACTAAAAATTGCCCTGTAAAGTGTAATTTAATGGGTTTTTTTTCAAGAGTGAGGAGAAAAAATGGCGGCCCGTGTGTTAGTGTTTTGTGTGGTGTATTATTGATGATGAAATTAAAGAGTCAGCTGAGTCATTGTGTTGTTAATTAGTGGCGATAGTTTTGAATGATAAATGATATATACAGAGGTAAGTGTTCTTCATTTTCTAAGGTTTTTTAAGGTGAAATATTTGCTACCGTTGCTGGTAGATCGATTTGATCTACGGGATATATATATAATAGAGTAACATTTTATTGCTGGTAGACACCTAAGAGTGTCTACGGGATCTGCTAGTGGACCCTCAAAAGTTCACAGGATTGTCTTTGCCTGCTCGGGGCACCTGAGGGACCTCTACTCTTTCTCCATCTGTGTATCAACACATTTTTATTTCTTGAAATGACAAAACTTCTAAATGAGACCCAATTCGAAGAAGTCTACAGGGAATTCCTCAGACTGGGAAAGCTACTGAGTGATAACTGGCCGGGAAAGGTTAAACTGTATGACACGTTTCCCCCTGAATGTGTCTCAGACGCTGTCGCTGAAGATCATTTAGAGTCGATGCCTTCTACTCCTTCAGACTTTGCAGAAGTGCGTGCTCACAAAGTCGTCGCTGAAGATCATTTAGAGTCGATGCCTTCTACACCTTCAGACTTTGTAGAAGTGCGTGCTCGCAAAAAGCGAAGAACAACAGAAGAACCGCACAATGACAATACTGTAATGGAACAGGATTCTCAGGGTTCGGACGCCGCTACCTCTCCCAAAGAAAAGGTGCCTCCGGTCATCCTTAGAGAAAAACAAAAGTGGGCAGCTTTACGATCCACAATGTCCAATCTGCATATTGGCTTCATTAAGGCCAAAAACATGGATGAAGGCATAAAGATTCAGCCAGCAACAGTGACAGACTACAGAAGGTTGACCAAGGAACTGGACAACAGAGGCATCCAGTATCATACCTTTGCGCTCAGTTCAGAAAAAAATTTAAAAGTAGTCCTTCGTGGTGTCTGTGAAGACATTGACACAGCAGAAATCGCTGCTGACCTAAATTCTCAGGATCTGCCACCAGTCAAAGTGAGCAGAATGTACAAAGCAGACAAAACTCCCATGCCATTAGTCCTTGTTGAGATTCACAAAATATATAAGGATATCTACAACTTAAAAACAGTCTATGGTCTCATCGTCACACCGGAACCACTCCGTAAAAGATCATCTTCTGGGCAGTGCCACAGGTGCCAAAAGTTTGGCCATGCCCAGAATCTATGCCGAGCAGAATATAGATGTTTAAAATGTGGAGACAGCCACCCAACCAATACCTGCACTAAGCCAAGGACCACCTCGGCCAAATGTGCCAACTGCAGTGGCCCTCATCCGGCGAACTACAAAGGATGTACTCAACACCCAAAGAACAGACGGATGGAGGCAATCAATCAGCCCTCCTCCTACAGTACAAGAACACCAGCGGCCCAGACATCAAAACCGGAGACTCATCGACCACAGTCGGAGACTTCCAACCAAAAGCAAACAAGAAGTTATGCCGATGTGACCCGTACAACTAGGCCAATTCCAGACCAAAATCAACCAAGAGCACCTAAAAACCTAACAGCTATTATCACGGCCTCACTAGCAAACATGCTACAAAATTTTAGCCTATCAAACCCTACTGAAACCTCCACTAAAAGATTTCTTCGTGAAACACAGGTCATCCTCACAGCTCTCATAAATGAATAGTAACAAACTCATTCCAGCATCTCTTCAAATAGTTGCTTGGAACGCAAATGGCCTCAAAAACAAAATCCTGGAACTCCGTGCCTTCACATCTAGGTATCAGCCAGATGTTATTCTAATCAGCGAAACTCATCTAAGACCCTCAGACAACCCTACAATAAGTGGCTATCACCTATACAGAAATGACAGACTACTCTACAGAGGTGGTGGCACTGCCATCTTCATTAAAAACTACATTAAGCACCACTCTGTGAGCATTCCTTCAACCACTAACCTTGAGATCACAGGAGTGGAAGTAGTCACCAGCTCCACTGGCAAACTGAAAATCTACTCAGCTTACAACCCTCCCCAAAAATCTCTTCTTCACTCTGATCTAAATGCCATCTTAGGCATCAGAGGGCCCACCATTATTGCCGGGGATCTGAATTCCAAGCACCCTGCCTGGAATTGTTCAACCACAAACAAGAATGGTTGCATCCTTTTCAATTACTTAGGATCAAGCAACGCTGTTGTGGCAGGCCCCACCGAACCAACTCATCTCAGTACGTTCGGCACTGCTGATATCCTGGATATAGCTATCCTGCAGGATATTAAACTTCAGTACAGTATCATTTCTATGGATGAACTATCATCCGATCACAATCCAATACTGCTGCAGCTGGGAAATCAGGAATTCCTGTGTCCTCCTTCTCACTCCTACATTGTATGGGAAAGACTGTCAGCCGCACTCAAGGATCATATTGGACCTGTTCCTCACATACGCACAAAAGAAGAAGTAGAAACTGCAGTTACAAATCTCACACAACAAATTAATTCTGCTATAAAGGTAGCTTCCTCCTACAAAACTGCCCGCAAGCCAGATCGTTTGCCTGAAGACATCATGAACTTAATCAGAGATAAAAACAGAGCTCGAAAGAGATTCCGTAACACGTGTGCACCACAAGACAAAACAAATCTAAACAGACTAAATGGGGCAGTAAGAGATGCACTGAAAGCTCACAGAGACTATGTATGGGATGAAAAGTTATCCTCCATTTCACCTAGTGATCACTCCATCTGGGGACTACTGAAAAATACCAAAAACAAAGGCAGATCCCTTCCCCCAATATTAACTGATCAGGGCCTTGCTCACACAGATGTGGACAAAGCAGAGGTTATAGCGCACAGCTTAGAAGAGCAATGCAGGCCTTCGTATGGAAACCTTGACTTTGACCACATACATAAGATTCACAGCAAGGTCAGACACTCACTCAAACTTCCTATCACCAGCACTGACCATATTGCATCAACATCACCTGCTGAGATATATGACATTATTAAAAATTTAAAGAACAAAAAAGCTCCTGGACCAGACGGCATTACTAATCGTGTGATTAAACTTCTGCCCCGGAGGGCAGTAGTGTACCTGACCAGTATAATAAATGCAATTTTAAGATTTCACTATTTTCCTTCCACCTGGAAACTGGCTGACGTAATTCCCATACATAAGCCAGGCAAAGACTCACACCTACCCCAAAATTATCGTCCAATCAGTCTCATCTCAAATCTGGGTAAGGTTGCAGAGAAGGTCATCCTCTCACGACTTCAAACCTCAATAAATGACCTAAACATCCTTCCAAAAGAACAGTTTGGTTTTAGGCAACACCATAGTACTACCCAGCAAATCCACAGAATTGTTGAATACATCACAACCAGCTACAACTGGCGCCAGTGCACAGGTGCTGTTTTCCTAGATTTATCCAAAGCATTTGACAAAATCTGGCATTTTGGACTCCTGCACAAGCTTATCTCAGCCGGCATCTCACCTAAAATGGTTCATTTAATCCACTCATATCTTCAAAATAGATCAATGCAAGTAAAAATCAACGGTTCTACATCCTCCCTGCGCCACATCTTTGCTGGAGTGCCGCAGGGATCTCTGCTGGCTCCATTGCTGTTCTCTGTATACATGTCAGACATCCCACACAATCCGATGACTTCCATTTTGGCCCTATATGCAGACGATACGGCAATACTAACCAGATCTCTCAGACCCCTTTTCATTACCAGAAAGCTTCAAGAAAACATTCTAAAGCTGGAGGGTTGGTTCTCTAAATGGAGATTGGAAGTCAACCCCCAGAAAAGCTCAGCCGTTCTTTTCTCAAAAAGGCCAATGTCTCCTGTAGGAGATTTGTTACTATTCAATATTAAAATTCCCTGGCAGTCAGAAACAAATTACCTGGGTGTAATTCTTGACAAAAAGCTATCTTTCAATCAACACACCAAGTCTGCATGCACAAAGGCATCTAAAGTCATAGCACAGATCTATCCGCTAATTAATAGAAATAGCAAGCTCAGCAACAGAATCAAATTGCAGCTATACCAGTTGACGATTCGTCCTATAATCACCTATGCCTCTCCGGCCTGGAGCCACACCTCTAATGCTAACATCATCAAAATACAGCGAGTGCAGAACAAGTGCCTGAGAATGATTTTGAATGCTCCGTGGTATGTTAGAAACATTCAACTCCACAGAGACACAAATATTCCCTATATCTTCTCTTTTCTACGATCCTTAGCCACCAAGTTTTTCCTAAAGACGTCCACACATCCCAACGATTTGGTTCAACAAGCTACAGCATACGATCCAACGGACATATTCAAATACAGAAGACCAAAAGCTATATTGGCCTCCTTTAGTGATGCATAATCTCCATGCCCAATCAGGGCGAGCATTCTGCTCATAAATTTTACCTTCACTGCAACCACAACAGATAGCGGGGAATATGAAAAGCATCTTGCTTCACCCCTAAAGACATAAATGTCAATTGTCAATTGTCAATTGTAACTTAATGGTGAGGATATTGAATCGACCGTGAGATGCGGTGATTAATTCAAAAATAACTTCATGGTGATGTGAAATGCATGTTAACTAACGTACTGGGATTGTTAATTATTTGTCAAACACACTTTGAAATCGCTGATCTTAGAAATATAGAAGTTGATGTAACGAAAAATATTTTTGCATCTTTTCATCTTTTTTTTTTATAACCAGCAAAAAAGTTCATAAATTTAATACTTACCTAGGTAAATTATACATTTCTGAGCTATGTAAGGATTCTTACATGTATTTAAAACATAATATTTTCATTATTCTTGTCTAATGCCAATAACAACCTGTTTAATTTGAACAGATTTTACATGAAGAGATAGTAAGATATATATAAGAATTTTATTTTATACTTTACCTAAGTAAATGCACCCATCTTGCTATTCCTCTGCTACATTTCTCTAAGAGTAGGTATTTTATGTGTGTTCACGAGCCCATTTTGCTTGTTCGCTGGAAGAAAAAATCCCACACCTCCGTATGAGACCGGCTAACTCACCTTTAGTTGAAAAGTCCTAATAAAGGGTTCGCGTCCTGGATGGCACTTTAGAACTAAAGGATTTCATCCATGCGGACGGAGATATGGAGGCTTTATAAAAAGTAACTACTTCTAATTGAAGAACAGATTGGTTGGCAAATTGTCGTCATCCGGTCTATTGCTAAAATAAGCAGAGAACTTAAATATATCTGAAATTGGTTTTCAAAGTTTTAATCATCTGATCATATCCACATTTCAGTTTTAAACGCATTTTTGGAAATTATGGAGACAACTACCGTGTTTGAATAAAAACTTTAGTTTACTATTACTAAAATTTTACAATTCAACGTTTCGACCTTTATGTCAAGGTCATCTTCTGGAGCGTACAAATATACACAAGAAACAAGCTATACTACAATCATACTGGTTCGTTAAAGACACTGACTAACCGCTACCACAATTGTTCGCCTGACCTCTGGTGAAAAAAAAAAAAAAAATTATACATCAACGCTAGAGTCCTATTATTTGTGTTGTCTACTATATACAGTACATATATTAACATCATTCCAGCCAGTTTGAGTGGAATGGTTTCTAATACTAGCGGATTGGCTAAAGTCCTGACTTATGTTGAATCTTTCATATTAGGTTGGCTGAATGTGTGCCATCCAGATCCTTGGAATTTTCATACCATCTTTATTGTTGATATTTGGGTGGTTTATCAGGATTTCGCAGGATTCTTTAAATTTTCTTTCGTACCATGTTTTTGTGCGGTGTAAGGAGCAGGTGCTTTTCCAGTTGATTTGGTGTAAGGTGTTAAGTGCATGGTCTGAGAGGCCTGCTTCACCATAATGGTTATATTTAATGTGTCTAATGTGTTCTTTCTTGCGTATAGGGATTGTCCGTCCTGTTTCACCAATGTACGGTAAGTTACAGGTGCAGCGGATGCAATAGACTCCAGGATGTGATAATGGGAGGAGAGGATCCTTAGAGGAGCTGAATATGGTTTTAAGTTTAGTGGGTGGTTTAAAGGTGGCATTGAGGTTATAATGTTGTAGGATTCTGTTGATTTTTTCTGATAACCCTTTAATGTATGGGATGGCTATGGTTTTACTGCAATCTAAATTCGTTTTTGTTGTGGTTTTATAGAGTATTTTATTGACAGTATTTTTGTTATAGCCATTGTTTATGAATGTGTCACTAATGATTTTTAGTTCTTGTTTCAGGTCATTTTTTTTTTTTCATTTTTTTTTTTTCACCAGAGGTCAGGCCAACAATTGTGGTAGCGGTTAGTCAGTGTCTTTAACGAACCAGTATGATTGTAGTATAGCTTGTTTCTTGTGTATATTTGTACGCTCCAGAAGATGACCTTGACATAAAGGTCGAAACGTCGAATTGTAAAATTTTAGTAATAGTAAACTAAAGTTTTTATTCAAACACGGTAGTTGTCTCCATAATTTCCAAAAATGCATTCGGATCACCGTGCAAGCCTAAAAGAAAGGATTCAGTTTTAAACATTTTCAAGTGTAATATAAAAAATAAAACTTATTTTCTGAATTTATTATTTAAATAATTTAAAACTAAAGAAAAAATCTCTTTATTAAATTTAGACACCTTAAATTTTAATTCATCATATTTTACTAAAAATTGCCCTGTAAAGTGTAACTTCATGGTGATGTGAAATAAAATATGATTTTAACATTCATAAATTTATTTAAAAATCCAAAGAAGAACGTATTATTATTATTATTATTATTATTATTATTATTATTATTAGCCGAATAAGAAACTCAAAGAGTTTCATGCCGAATATAGTAAATATATAAAGTTCGGCGGGTCTAAGCGTAAGCAAATACCCGGATAGTGTTACAACTGACCCTGTAGGGAGTGCAACACTGAGGCAACTCATGGTAAAGGTGGAGCAAGTTCCGATCACTATTCTTGATATTTCCCCATAATGTGAAACCCAGCTCCTAGGAGCTGTTACTGTTTTACATTATGTAAAACAGTAATTACATGTTTTACATTTTACATTATGTAAAACAGTAAAAGTATTACTGTTTTACATTATGAGTGTACACCCATAATGTAAAACAGTAATGCAGCTCCTAGGAGCTGGGTTTCACATTATGGGGAAATATCAAGAATAGTGATCGGAGCTTGCTCCACCTTTACCATGAGTTGCCTCAGTGTTGCACTTCCTACAGGGTCAGTTGTAACACTATCCGGGTATTTGCTTACGCTTAGACCCGCCGAACTTTATATATTTACTATATTCGGCATGAAACTCTTTGAGTTTCTTACTCGGCTATGAAACAATATGGGATGTAATATCCCTTAACTCAAATAAGTTTATATGTCGCTGAATTGAAGCCTTTGGCTCTTCATATAATAATAATAATAATAATAATAATAATTATTATTATTATTATTATTACAAGACTCAAAACCAATCGAAATAAAATCCGTAGATGACCTCAACAGGCTGTCACATTGAAAGGAATATTGACAACTCGTAAAGAAGGACCAGCACCCCGACCAACATGAATGCACACAATCAAGCAGACGTAATCACCGCGGAACATGATAATTGCCACATTCTGAAATCAATATCAGAATGGAAACAACTGACAATCCCCAAAAAATGACTATCTATTCTCCACATCAACATCAGAACATTCTAAAATACTGGCTGACCCTGCAAGCTTATCTGAAGGAAGATATAGACGAAATAAACATTTCAATACTGACTGAAGTATCTACGACAAACGAAGAGGCATCCTCCTACCAAATGCCACACTTCCAACAACACAAACACTGCAGACAAACAAAACGAGGCGGTGGTATAATAATATTTACCAAACATAAACTAGAAGTAACAGAAATAAACTATAAATTAGAATACGCAGAAAACATATGCATCGAAATTAGAAACATCAAACAAGAAAACTCCCTGATATTAAACGCAATATACAGACCACCCAACTTAAGCACCACAAAATTCCTAGAAGAACTAAACAGATAGCTTTCAGCCACGAAAGTAGGCACCTCAAAATACTTGATAATAATAGGAGACATTAATATAAACATTAGGAACATAAATAACAACACAGAACAATACCTAGACCTATTATCGGCATATAACATAACCCCATCCATACAGTCGTATACACGAGAAGAGATAGTCGGAAACACAACAACCTCAACCTGCATTGATCATATAAATATAAGGGCCCCTCCAAACAGCCACACAGTAGCCGTCATAACATGCAAACTAGCAGACCATTATTTCACAGCATTGCAGTTACACACTGAACCAGAACCCATAAAAATCACTGAGACTACAAAACAGTATCATAGCATTGTAAACGAAGCAAAAGTGAACGATGAAATCAGAAAAACAGACTGGATGCAGATAGCATCTTTAGACTCTGCTGAAGCTGTATATAATAATCTTAAACTTGCATTTAACAAAATATACAACAAAGCATTAACAAAAATAAAATTACGCCCCCAAACGAAACAAAATCCATGGATAACAGACAACATACTAACAGACATACAAAGAAAAGATGCCCTATGGAAACAACTTAAGAAGTCACCGAACAATATCGCTTTAAAAGCTGAATACAAAAGAAAACGGAATCTCCTAACAACCCAGATTCGAACGGCAAAAAGAAACTATTACAGCAACAAATTAACAACAGCACAGAATGACATAAAGGAAACCTGGCACCTGATTAATGAAATGCTGGACAATATACACAGAACCACTGCCACAGAAACAATAAAACACAGCTTTGCCTGCGACCCCAAATCCCTTAAACAGTTGGCAAACAACTTTAATCAGCACTTCGTGAACTCTGTCCAAAAGCTACAAGAAACAACCTTTCCTCACACATACGAACATTCTCCACTAGGTCCACGAGCAACCCAGTCGATGTGGTTCCCCACAGTAACAAAAGAAGAACTATCACTGGCAATTCAACAAATTAATCCTAACAAAGGACCGGGGATAGACGGAATCAGACCAAAAGACATCAAGAAACACTCAACCGACCTACTTCCAGTTATACAAAAACTGTTAAATAAAATCTTCGAAACGGGACACATACCTGAAACACTGAAGACTGCATTAATCACACCCATACACAAACAGGGAAAAAGAAACATAATAAGTAATTACAGACCTATCGCCACGCTGCCTGTAATCAACCAAATCATGGAGTGCATTGTACATCAGAAACTCTCCACATACGTTGAAAAATTTCAAATCATACCCAAAACACAATATGGCTTTTAAAAAATAAAGGAACAGCAACACTCCTGGAAGATTTCACAGATCTAATAAACGCTGCATTGGATAAAAACAGAATAACATTAGTGGTATTCATTGACCTAACAAAAGCATTTGACACACTAACACATAAAACGTTGTTAACGAAACTTACCCATATCGGAATTGGAGGTCGTCTACTCCAGTGGTTTAAAGCATACACGAAAGCACATCACACGTATAGGATCAGCACACAGCAAAGAGGTACATGTAACCTGTGGAGTACCGCAAGTAGCTGTGCTATCTCCCATTCTATTTAACATATACACACACGACATAAGCCAACTCCCCCTAAAAAGTAAAATCTTCCAGTATGCAGACGACACTGCCACAGTATCCATTCACAACACTGCAAAAATCGCTTACAAAAATATGCAACACGACATCAATCAAATCACTAACTGGTTAACCGAAAACGGCATATATATAAACCCTGGAAAAACAAAGCTAATGATATTCAAAAACCCCCAAACCCTGCCCATGGAAACTAAATATCTCACTATCAAATATTCATCCTCCTATACACAAAGTGCAGAACCTAAAATCACAACCATCACACAAGTGAAAACAACACGCTACCTTGGACTTCATTTCGATGCAGATTAAAGTTGGAATAGCCATACAAACTACCTACATACCAAGCTTAGGATAATAGCAAGCAAACTATACAGATTAAAAGACATTGCCCCAACCCACATAAAAATACTAATCTATAAAGCATTATGTGAAAACATTTTAAGATATGCAATCACATCATACGCATTCTGCGCAGACTACAGACTTAACAGGCTACAATGGTTGCAAGATAAAATGATAAAACTGATATTCTGGGAACAACCCACTCTTATGCAGGAAGCATGGACAAAACACAAAATATTTAAGGTGAAACACTTACGCCACTACACAGTCATGTTAAAACACTACTACAGCCCAACATATAGAGTAACCAGAACAACATATCAAATAACAAGACCACAGTCAACAAACTACATAACATATAAGTACAACAATCACAAACGGCAAAGCCACCCGAAACTTCTACTTACCTGACATGATAAACAAACTGCCGTTCGACAACAGAAACCTAGGAACATACAGAGAGCTGAAACAGGCACTATATAAATATTATAGCGAGAATGAAAATTAGAGCAATTCCTGTTTCCCTCTCCCCCACCACACATACACACACACAAACCACGACAACCCCCCCTCTCAAAAAACTACCACTACAAGAACACAAAGAAACAAACACACCATGTCTAAATCCAACCCTATTTGCACAAAAAAAAAAAAAAAAAAAAAAAAGTTAAACTGTAATAGCAGTCGAAGTCTTTCAAGCACGTACCAACAAACAGTAAAATCAACACCTGGCTTGTGACCACTATAGGAACACAACCATGAAACCACCACCCTCTGTCATCTATTATCTTCCTCAGATAAGCTCTTATAAGCTTCGAGGAAGAAAATTACTAACTTGCAAGTATCTGTTATACACACTTGTAATGCGTTATAAATATTATATACATATAATTACTAGAGCAACAATGTATGCAATTCATCTGAGACATAAAAAAATAAAAAAAAAAATTCTGTATAATCCTTATTGTAAATACTGTAAATATTATTATTGTATGTAACTTATACTGAGACAATAAAATGTAAAAAAAAAAAAATTATTATTATTATTATTGAATTGTGTGTGTATGCTGCATTACTGCATTGTATCGTGAATTGTGTGCACATTAGTGCCAATCCATATTTAGCTAGTTTAAAAAAATGTATATTCATATTTATAAAATGTACTCTGCATTTTGTATATCGAAATTTCGTACTGTACAGAAAAGATAATATGTTTTTCATTGTGTGTGTGCAGATACTCTGTGTGATAGTAAACCTTATCATTTTCATTGTAAAAACAAATAAGTCGTTTATAAAAAAAAAAAAAAAAAATTATTATTATTATTATTATATTCTAAATTCAAAAATTCTGTATAAACCTTATTGTAAATATTGTAAATATTATTATTGTATGTAATTTATACTGAGACATAATAAAATGTTTAAAAAAATTATTATTATTATTATTATTATTATTATTATCACGGGCAATTCCAAGAAGTCGATAGACTCATCGAGGGAGGCCCTAACATCATGTCAAGGACAACTATTCGACAATCACACAGTATCTATCATACCTCGCCTTGAACTCATTCACAGTCATCGCACCCAAATCAGACTCTGGCAGCTTATTCCACTCATTCACCAATCTCCAAGTAAAAAACCTAGCTCTGACACCCTTGCTAACCACACTCTTGCCCAGCTTCCATGTATGGTCCCTTATCCTCCCACCACCAGATCTATTCTCAAAAAATATCTTCTGAATTAATCTTATAGAAACGCTTCAGTAATTTGAATGTCTCAATCATATCACCCCTTTTCCGCCTATCAACCAATTTCTGCAACCCACAAATCTTCAACCTGTTCTCATAAGGTTCATTCCATAGACCTGCTATCATCTTGGTCACTCGACTCTGGATCCTCTCCACTTCCTCCCCATCAAGTAGAAACCCTGGCGCCCATATCTGGGCACAGTAGTCCAGATGGGGTCTTATCAAGGCTCGATACAGAGGAACAACAACTTATTTGTATCTGCATGTTAAAGTATTTTTCAGAAGCCAAGTGATTTGGTGAGCTGTTTTAGTCACTTTTGCAATGTGCTCCCTAAACTTCAACTCCCTATCCACCAACACTCCCAAATCCCTGGCCTCATCAATTACCTGGAGTACGGTTCCACCAATGTGATATACTGCTGCTAATCTTTTCACCTTACACTTTGCCACATTAAATTGACATCCATTCTCCTTAGTCCAGCCCTCCAAACTATCCAAATCATCCTGCAAAATTTTGACATCCTGTGCACTCACTATTGCTCTACCCAACTTTGCATCATCAGCAAACAAGTGAACACTTCCTCTCAGATTCTTTCCTATATCGTTAATGACAAATTGAAAAGTAGTGTTCCAAGAACGGAACCCTGCGGCACACCACTAGTCACAGACCGTCTTTTGGACTCTACTCCTTAATAAATCACTCTCTGATATCTCTATATCAACCTCCCTCCTATCCATCTCACCAACCCTATATCCATCCCCATATACGAAATCATGGAATTCTAATCAGTTTACTGATTAGAATTCCATGTGGTATCATGTCAAAAGCCTTAGCAAGGTCCAGTAGAATCACTGTAAACTCATTACCCTTATCCATTTCAGTCGTGACTGTGTCATAAAACGTGAGCAAGTTACTTAGGCATGATCTACCCTTCACAAAACCATGCTGTCCCCCATACAGTATCCCATTTTCATCTACGCAATCCTGTATTTTCTTCTTGACTGTTTTCTCCAAGACTTTGACAACGATTCTTGATATGCTAATCGGTCGGTAATTTACAACAGCAGTCTTGGAACCTCTTTTATGCAGTGGAACTGTTTTCCCATCTTTCCACCCCCTTGGGACTAATCCATACCCGAGACTCAAATTAAACAAAATTGTCAAGAGCACTGACAATTCTTTAGTCGCTTCACGTACGACACGAGCTGGTATACCATCCAATCCCACAGATGTACTGACATTGAGGTTTTGTAATAGACTATACACCTTCACTTCATTCACCACAATTCCCGAATAAGCTATTTGTTCATTCATTCCTGCAATGTCACTACCTGGATGATATACTCTTGCAAAGTGCTCGCTTGGTAATTCTACTATATCAACTGATTCGGTTACCTCCCTACCATCGGCATTCTTTAAAATCATTCTGTCATATACATTTTTTCTTTTACTTGCAACATATCGAAAACACTGCTTAGGATTATCTCTAGCATGCATGGCTAATGTTCTTTTATAATCCGCTTTTGCGTTTCTTACCAAACTCGTTACCCTTCTGGCCTGCGCTTTATTCCGTTCATGTGCCTGCCGGTCACCTCTCTCCTTAAATTCCCTCCATAGTTTCTTTTTTTGCAGATCAAGCTTAATAGTGTTATTCATCCATTTAACCCCTACTTGATTTATTATTCGGACGCTAGGTATACAGTCAGCCATTGCCTCCTGCAAACACTTCTTAACCGCCTCCCATACACTATCAACATCCAGCCCTTGCAGTTTTACATGCCATGGCACTGAACCAATCAAACTCCTAAGCTTGTCATACTTACCAGCCCGATAATTCCACATGTACCCTGTCTTAATTGTAAATTTCACACCTTTAGCCACCTCCCAAGTCAAGACCCTATGATCACTCTCACCAATTGGTGGCAACGTGGTCATATTCGTTAGAGCCAAATTCTCAGATGCAATTCCTAGGTCAAGCATTCTCTGACCCTTAGTATTTTCCATTACATGCTGTCGCAGAGAGTTATCTCTTAATAATCGATTAAAATCCAATTCCTTCCTCCCATGTGTCCTCTCCTCCTTCCAATCAATGTCACCATAGTTGAAATCTCCCATAATAATTACCCTCCTTCCACTCATTTCTTCTGTTTGCTATCTCCACCATCTATATACTATCTCCACCATCTTACCCATCACCTGGTCTATAGCAGCACCCAACTGTATATGTTGTTCTTCTAGCCTCAATCTCACACCAAATAGCTTCAAATGTGTTCTTTTCTTTATCCTGCAGTTCCACTTCTATTCTCCTTGGCTGCAGCTCATCAGCTATCATCAATAACACTCCTCCCCCATTTTATTCTCCTTGTCACTCCTGAACACACCATACCCCTCACATTCAATCCCACTAGCTATATCATCTTTCAGCCATGTTTCACTAATGCCAATAATCTGTCGCCTGGAAGTGCCAACCAAGGCCAAAAATTCTTCCTTCTTGTTCCTAATACTTCTAGCATTAGTATACATGAATTGCAGCCAAAGTTGGAAACTTGAAGTTGATAATGGTGTGCTAAAACCATTTAACAAAGTGAGCAGTGCTAAAACCATCGGAACTAAACGGGCAGAGGAAGTTGCATGTCAAATAGTTGATGCGTTTTTATCATTTGACCAAGAACTATATAATATCTTTTTCTTTTTTTCCCAGCTTGTAAACTTAAATTCTCTTTGGCCTAGTCTGTTATTTTAGTTGTTTTTTTTCCCTTTAATATTTTTCTTTGATTGCACAAAAACATAACCTGTTTAAGCCAAACCATCAGGCTCATCACGAATCTGCTGCACCTATTACATGCACTGGCAATTTGCCATCAATGCAAATATGTGCTGAAGTACATTCTTTAAAACATTAAAAAGTTCGTTTTGTCTGAACTTTCATCAACTCCACATATTTTCATTTTTATTTGCATTTGCAGTAGAAATGTCAAAATTTTCTTCTTGATGGTTGTCTTGATCAGAAATATTATTTCATATTGAATGGTTTCCAAGCTTTGAATCTTTTATATTCCCAAATGCATCTTCAGGCAACACTGAAGTAGACAAAGTTACCTTTGGTGCTAGCCCGGACACTGCTTCATAGGGAGTCCTTTCAACACCTGAGTGGTATGATCTGTTTTTCATAAAGTGGTCCAATGACAGTGCCTTACTCCAGTTCTTTATACTCTTGTCCAGCATTCATATTATCAATTTATTTTCAATATCGTGACTTAATCCTTCCACACTACACTGAGTTTGGTTATTTGCTTAGTTTGGCATGTATAGTTTTCAAATCGGGCCACATGCGTTGCTATTTTCCTCTTATTCATTGTAAAAATTCTCTTCCATTATCATATTATATAGTTCTTGGTACTCCAAATGATAAAAAATGCATCAACAATTTGACATGCAACTTCCTCTGCCCGTTTAGTTTCGATGGTTTTAGCGCTGCACACTTTGTTAAATGGTTTTAGCACACCATTATGAACTTGAAGTTTCCAACTTTGTCTTTACAACCACAACTTCTTTATCACTTTTTTTCCTCTGACATGATAAAAAACAACAACAAGAAACGCCTTATATTTGCCTTTGCTACATTTTTATAACGTTTGTTTAATTCCTTAATCGTTCTATTCTGTCTCCACTACCAGCTCATAAGTGTCATATAAAACCCGAAATGAATCTTTTTGAGGGATGAATTATATATTATCCACAGGGGCGGTTCGTGCATAGGCACTACGGAACTACGGCACCCCCAATTTTTCTCGACATATAAATAGATTTATTAATTTTTTTTTATTTGCTTGGAATATTTAATTTTATCATCGACAATCCTATACAATTCTCTTATTTTGCATAAAAAATAATAAAAATGCATCTCGTAGCACTTAGGAGGGCGAAGGACGCTAGCAGCACTCTGTTCACCACAGTGTCATATTGCTACGCGCGCAAGCATCTGCACATCATAGCGAGATACGAGCTATTAGCGTAATGCGGCACTGTCCGTCGCGCAGTTCCACTGTTGTTTATATGCAGTTTGCGCCAGTAGTAGAGTGTTCGTAGTGCTTATCGTGTTTACTCCGTCTCTTTAAATATTTGGACATTACAATTAAAGGATTTAATTACAATCTCCAAAAATTGTAATTATACCAAACTGTGTTATTTTATCGATAATAAACAATATTTTTTCATGTTTAATTTTTTTTTTCAATTTTTATCATAATTTTGATATTTTATCCAAACACGTATACACTGTACTTACAATGTGTATGTATATTTCGAAAGTTGCAGCACCTCCACGATTTAAAGCCACGAGCCGCCACTGATTATCCAACATCTGAGTCTTTCATTGGAACATTTACTTTTTCTGTCTCTCGAACCTTGAGAAAGTCATAATGTTGTAGTAACCAGTAATCACGAGAAATTTCTCCTCAGTACTTTTCTATATTTATTTTTTAACTTCATTTATAAAATCTAGACATTTATTCAGTGTCTAGACACTGAATAAATGTCTAGAATCACCTGAAGATGATTTTTTTTTCATAAAAGAGACACCAGGAATGATGATAAAAAAAATTATACCAAAGTCAAAATTTGGTGTTGTGGCGAAAAAACTATTTCCTCCTAAAGAAGTGCTCTCTCCCTAGAAAAAAAAAGCATCTACATGATATGTACTTTTTTAATGAGATATGACGTTCTTTCTGAAAATAAAAGCACTTTAATACTTTATCTAAAACAAAGGGAAAAAAACATTCCAGGAATAAATATCGAAATCGATATCAGAAGCAATGCTATGGTATTTAATTTGGTCGAAAACCATCAGGACCTTCAGTTACCTGAGAAAATACTATATTCCAAATTTGGTCTAAATCGACTGAGCGATGCGACCTGCGGAAGTATCTATGGAGGACAAGGGGGCAAAGGAAAAGGACAGCAAATTTTTTTTTTTTTTTAAGACACTTTTCTTAGCTTTATTCGCTATTTTCAAAGTACATTCAATATTTATTATTAGTGTTGTTGTTATTTTGAAATTATACTTAATAATTCAAATTTGTCGTGTTAAATGCCTCTATTGAATAAAATTGGTAGACCGATAATCAACTTAGTTACAGTAGGTCGGATTTTGGTCCTCATGAAAGCAATTAATAACTCACCTCAACAGTTTGCTCAGAATCACTACCGTAACAATTATTGATTTCATTTTATCCAGCTATTCATAAAGCTCTTTTAAGTGAGCAGATAGACCTACTGGGTGGAGGTCAAATGTTTTATCAAATTAATGAGCAACTTCCACTGGCTTGATTTTTATACTTCTACTCCTAAACGAGTTATGTCCAGAAATATCTCTTAGAGACTTATCCAAATATATAAATATGTGTGTAAAATGCTTGTA
Source organism: Typopeltis vanoorti (assembly GCF_054136105.1). Lineage (NCBI taxonomy): Eukaryota > Metazoa > Arthropoda > Arachnida > Uropygi > Thelyphonidae > Typopeltis > Typopeltis vanoorti. The sequence goes on from NC_143565.1 coordinate 97,804,078, forward strand.
TGAACTCATCCCAAAATCATATAATTCAATGTTTTTTTTTTTCATACATTTTCATGAAACAATATTGACCTATAGTTTACTTAGCATGTATTTTATTCTAGTAAAACGAAGATGTCCTTACAGATTTCGAATTGCATTAGATGATGCTAGTGGTGATGGCACAGATAGTTTAGGCTGTGCTTTTACAGATCTGCACGATGGTAGGAAATAACTATCAATCTGCTCCGAGGCTATTTAGCTCATTCCATGCTATTGAAACAGCAAAAGAAGAGAATGTTTCTTCCATGTCCACCTCAGTTTATGTGTGTACATTATGTGGTCTCAAGGTTTATTTTGATTTCTAACAGTTCCATTTGTAAGTAGATATATTTGTTTTAAAATTTTTTCATTAATTCTGATTGCTCAGTGTACTTAAATGACTAATTAGCATACAAACATCTTCTGATTCTATAAACTATGTTAGGCCTGTGTAATCAGCTATATACTCTTTCGCCCTCTGTTAGTAGTCACCGATTTTCCCGAAAAGCAACTTGTGGAGAACACTAAAACGAAAATAACCAGTTCTTGATTCACAAGACTTGAACTTCGTTGCTTTTATAGTAAGTGCCATTCCTTGTACAAAACCTTCGCGAAGAGTTTAAAGAGCAGCGATGTATTGGCAATCCTTTTTTTATTATTACCATTCTCATTTAAAATCTTTTCAAAAGAGAGGAATAAAAGAGAGGAAAAGTAGCGATTCTATTTTACTTTGATGATTGTGGAAAAAAAAAGTATGCCTTTGAACGTAACTCAAAAAAGATTTTTCATTGTTATAACAGCCGTTAATTCTAGGGACAAGTCTCAAATGTTGAAAATATTATTGAAAGGAAAGTTTCGGATAAAATCCATTACCAAAATGAGATTTCCAATTTTCAATTGACATCCCAAATATTATATTATATACCATACAAGAAAAAGAAGTGATTAAATTATGTTTAAAAATTCAAATATATATTCAACAACAACAACAACGTTACCGGCTTGCTGGGTGAAGCATGAAATGCTTTTTATTTTCCCCTTTATCTGTGTCGAGAAGCTTGATGGGGGGGCGGTGAGTCTTATGCTCGCACTTTGTGAACTATGGAGTTAGCTCTGTTCTGCTGAAAGCAGGATTGCCTTGGGTCTTTTATGTTTGTGATAGTCATGTTCGCTATAACTGGAAGCTTGTCTGATTAGTGGGTTGGGATGAGAGCGTGAATTGCTGAAGAACTTTTCCGCATGGTCATGAAGGAGAGAATGGATGTCAGGGATTCCGGTTTCTCTGTGGATCTGCGTGTTTCTGACGAACCATGGGACGTCCAAGATCATCCGCAGGCATTTGTTTTGTATCCTTTGTAGTTTCCGGATGTTAGATTTGGATGTGACTCCATGCCGGGGATGCATATGTGATTACTGGTCGTATTATCATCTGATATAGTAGCAGCTTGTTGCGTATATCCAATTTGCTGTTATGATTGATCAGGGGATAGAGTTGGGCTATGGTTCTGGATGTCTTTGTGCCTATGAGCTTGATATGGCTGTTGAAATTTAGCTTTTTGTCTAGCTGTACTCCAAGGTATTTGGTTTCTGTCTGCCATGGTATCTTTTTACCGAGGAGTTGAATATCATCTTGGATGAAGGCTTTGCGTCTGGTGAACAGTATAGCTGAGCTTTTGACGGGGTTTACTTGTATCCTCCAGTCGGAGAACCATTTCTCGAGCTTTGTGATGTATCCTGGAGACGACTGATCGCCAGGTGTGGGCGGAGAGATCTTGTCATTATGGCTGTGTCGTCAGCATATAGGGCTGTGATGGTAATCCTCAGGTTCTGTGGAATGTCAGCCACTTAGATTGTGAAACGTAAAGGAGCTAATAGAGATCACTGTGGTACTCCTGCCAGGATTTGGCGCCTAGTTGAGATGGTGCCATTTATTTTTATCTGCATGGATCTGTCAGTGAAGTATGATTTTATTAGACAGGTAAGGTTTGTTGGAATGTTGGCCTGAATGAGTTTGTAGAGTAATCCTTGATGCCATACCTTATCAAAGGCCTTGGCAATATCCAGAAAAACTGCAGCTGTGTGAAGGTTCCAGTTGTATCCTTGAGTGATATGCTCCACTAGTCGGTGTATTTGTTGCACTGTGCTGTGCATACGGCGGAAGCCAAATTGTTCGTTTGGAATTATTCCTAATTGGTCTGATTTTTCTTGTAGTCTTGAAAGGATAATTTTTTCAGCAATCTTTCCTAGGTTGGAAAGCAGGCTTATTGGACGGTAGCTTTGCGGGAGTTGTGGATTGTTTCCTGGCTTTTTTATTGGTATGATGTCGGCTGTTTTCCATGCAGTGGGGAAGTGCTGTATCATCAGTATTGCATTGGTTATGTTAACCAGGTGTATAATAGCCTTTCTAGGAAGTAATTTGATGATTCTGTTAGTAATTCCATCTGGACCTGGAGCTTTTTTGTTGTTTAGATGTTTTATGATGTTGGTTATTTCAACTGGAGTAGTGGGGGATGCTGTCTGTTTTGTCTTTGGACTGTCTTAAGGTACGCTTGACCTGCTGGTGGACTTTATATATGTGGGTGATGTTTATATTGTCATATGATGGGCTGCATTATTTTTCTAGGTTTTCTGCTATTGCTTCAGCTTTTTCTTTATCAGTGTGCGCCATTCCATGAGCAGTTTGCATGGGGGGTAGGGGGCTGTGTTTGGTGCGCAGGATCTTCAGAAATTTCCATATTGTGTGATCTTCTGGGTTGAGTGATGATAGTTTATTGTCCCAATCCTGATTCCTGTGGATTTGAAGTGCTTTTCTTACTTGGTTGTTCAAGTTGTTCAGTGTTTTCTTGTCCTGTGGGGCTCTTGTGTTGTGGTATCTAATCCTGGCTTTGTTTTTTGTTCTGATGAGGTCCATGATGTTTTCTGGGAGCCGACTGGTTGGTTGTGGTTTTGATGACTACTTCTAGTGCTTTTTTAATTTGGTTTGTTAGATTGCTTACTGCTTCATCTGTTTCTTCTTTATTGTGGATGATGGGTATAGGACCAATGTATTCTGGTAGGATTTTAGCTACCCTATCCCATGAATGTGTGCTGGTGGGCCAATTGGTCTTGCGTGCCAAGTTTGATCAGGATTGGGCTGTGGTCAGATGATAGTTCATTGATCGTCTCTAGTTTGTATTGATAACTGATGTTTCTGAGGATAGCTAAGTCAAGTACATCTGATCTGCCATGAGGGCTGTAATGCGTGTGCTCAGTGGGTCCTGCTACCACAACTGAGTTAAGTGTTGAATAGCTGTGTAGTATGCGTCCACTTCTGTTGTTGGTGGTGCTGAACCATGCTGTGTGTTTGGCGTTCAAGTCTCCTGCTATGATGGTGGGGTCTGTGGTGCCAAGGACTGCATCCAGGTCTGCTGTCAGTAGAGGGTTGCTTGGTGAGTTGTAGGCAGCAAATATCTGGAGGCTTCCAGCATTGGTTGTGTGGATATATATATATTCAATATCCCTCAGATGTATTCAATATCCCTCACTGATATATATTCAATATCCCTCACTGATATCTTAAAAGATAAGATCTTTTAAGATATCAGTGAGGGATATCCTTATAGTCCTTATAAGGACTGGCTTAAAGGGGCGAAGCAAGAATGCTTTTCATCTTCCCCGTTATCTGTAGAGGACAGTGTAGGGATAAGGTGTTATTGAGCTATTAAAGCTCTGATCATGGCAGGAGGGTAACAGCAATAGCGGAGCCTCAGTTAGAACTTCATTGGCTACAGCATTGCCATCCGTTACCCTCCAAGGGTATTGGATTGAATGAATCAATCACCGCATCTCACGGTCGATTGATTCAATCAATCTATATATCAGTGAGGGATATTTCAGTGAGGGATATTATATAATTTAAAATCATAGAAATAATTTAAAGGTGTATTTTTTATCTTTCAAAAATAAAAGAAGTTTAGAAATATTTAAAATAAGTATATATTAATAAATTATAGTTTATTATTTATTATATATTTATAATTAAAAATTATTAAATGAATTAAAATAGTTTACTTTTAAATTACATACTGTGAAGCACTGATATTGAACTATTGCATGCCTTATATTTTTGTTTCGCAGAACATGAGCTGTACTAAGATCATTCTGGCTATTCAGAATTATCAGCATGGTAAGAAAAGCCACGATGCCAGAAAAACTAAATTCGCTGTTCCGAAATCACACACGTAACACGCTAAATATTTCGGTCTGTACATAGACAACCTTAGATAACCTAAGCATATAGAACACCTTCATAACAAACTGGGCACTATTTGCTGCAAAACTCTTCCAACCAAAAGACACGATGCTAACCAACGTAAGAAAGAAAAAATTCATATATCACGAATTTGTAAAACAATACTAAGGTATTGTATACTTCCCATGCAAACAATCAGCTATCAAATTTAGAAAAAATGCGTCAAAAGATGACATCCACATTATATAAAATATAGAAACTACAATAACGAAGTGGAATAATAATAATATAAATAACACAAGTTAGGTTAATACTACTCTTTCTCTTTTTTTTAAAGCTAACTCTGGCTTCGAAGTGAGTTTAGATTATACTGCTGCATCATCTCTTCGCTTTGCACTACTAATATTTTTATCATTATTTAACGAAATAATTTAAAGATGTATTTTTTTATCTTTCATAAATAAAAGAAATTTAGAAATATTTAAAATAAGTATATAAAAATAAATTATAGTTTTATAATTTATTATATATTTATAATTATAAATTGTTATAAATTCATTTTTAAATTGTGAAATTAATTAAAATAGTTTATTTTTAATAGTTTATTTTTAATTACATACTATTTATATACTATATAAATAGTATGTAATTTATATATTATATAGTATAGTATATATTATATACTTCATAAATTTCCTCTTTTTATTTTATTTCATAATATATATACACACACGTATTAAAAAGTTAAAAAAAATAATATATGCCATTTCATACCTTCCGATCATACCACACTTTGCTATTACATTTCAAAATTATTATTATCATTATAAATTATCCATATTCATCCTTTACTGCTTAATTAACATTAATAATTTTTCTGTATAATCATCTTAAGACATCTCAGTTTTCTTATTTAATAACTGAATTAAATAAATAACTAATTATTGCATTCAAAATTTCAATTATTGTACAAAATGGAAAAGGTATACAGTTACTTCGCTGAAGAATTCGTAAAAGAATATGTTGGAATGCACTCAAAATTCATTGCACACACACACATACACACCAATATCCTGTTTACATAATAATAATTATTAGTAATAGTATTGAGCAGTTGATACGAAAACCTTCGTCATTGCTGGAGTTGCGTTGATTAATACCCTTGGAGGGTAATGGATGGCAATGTTGTAGCCAATGAAGTTCTAACTGAGGCTTGGCTATTGCTGTTACCCTCCTGCCATCATCAGAGCTTTAATAGCTCAATAACTCCTTATCCCTACACTGTCCTCTACAGATAACGGGGAAGATGAAAAACATTCTTGCATCGCCCCTTTAAGCCAGTCCTTATATAAGGAGTTTAAATGATATATGTTGAACAAATACATTTGGACACCTGCTTATGGTCATAAAAATGCTTTTTAATTCATGAATGACAGCAACTATCCATCGGGGCATGCTTTCAACCAGGGGCGAATGCTGGTCTTAAAATTCACGCTTATTCTTGTAATCATTCAGGGAGTGAGAGGTGTGATTGAAGTCTGATTAGCGGAATAATGTATTACTGACCATTTAAAATTATATATAGAAATGTATGTACATTTAATCATACAAATACCACATTTATTTTACAACTGATATTCTATCTTTTTCAGTTTAGCTACTTGAATAGAAATTCTGCCCTACGGTTCTTCTTTATGAACTGGTCAATAACATCGTCATAAAAAGTTGGTTGTAACTTAATTTTCCCAAGCAACACGTACACTTGTAAAGGCTGACTGAAGCTCACTGGCTAGAGCTACTTTGACTGCTTATGGCTTGTGTTTAAGACGACGTGAAGGGAGCAGAAATGGCTAAGCAAGCCAAGGTACTTTGACTAGACGAGCAAGCATCGGCCTTCGATATACACAACGCAAAGCTCAATTATTGCCGCGCAAGCTTAAGACGTCTTCTGTCTATCTACAAAAATAAAAGCCTAAATGGAATGATTATAAATGCAGGCATTTATTAACAAATAAACTTCTTTCTCAATTAATGAGCTTGCATAGCAAGCATGGAGAATTCGTCCCTGCTTTCAACCAATGTCTGATATGTCGCAATAGGAATATTTTTCATTCCTCACACACAGCTATCCCCATTGCTGATGCTGATGACGGCCACTGTGGTCTGGATCGAATTCGGCGCTCTAATTCGTTCCAAACATGTTCAATAAGGATTTAGGTTTGGACTCTGAGCTGGTCAGTTCAACACTTCAATGTTGTTTTGCTGAACCAGTCTCGGTTCAGCAAAACAACAATGGTCCAGGCAGCCATCAGACGTCATGGTTTGGGCACGTCCACCAATGGACCAAGCTTCATTGAACTGAAACCCCCCATTACCATTATAAAAATATAAAAGATTTATTTGTTAACTTACTGACTATTTAAAAAAATTACATGTATATTTTTAATTTTAATTTTTGCATTTTTGCATTTTGATGAAAATTAAAACTCTCTCTCTCTCTCTCTCTCTCTCTCTCTCTCACACACACACACACACACACACACATATATATATATATATATATATATATATATATATATATATATATATATATATATATATATATATATATATATATATATATATATATATATATATATTTGCAAACGCAGAAATAGATGAGAGAAATTATGATTTATCATAAAATTTTAGTTCATATCATAGGTATTTTCAGTGCGACCTAAATGGATTACAAGTGATTTTATAATCATATCCCATTAAAAATAAATAAAAATATAAATATCTTTTATGTAACTTTTTACATAAATATATTTCTTAAAATTTTTCATATAAAAATGAATATCACATAACGCTTCATATAATCTATTTCATACACCATTTTATATAATGCAAAATATTTATATATAAAAAGATTTCTAAGTAAATAATTTTAGGATTCATTCAATCCAATACCGTTGGAGGGCAATGGATGGCAATGCTGTAGCCAATGAAGTTCTAACTGAGGCTTGGCTATTGCTGTTACCCTCCTCCCATGATCAGAGCTTTAATAGCTCAATAACACCTATCCATACACTGTCCTCTACAGATAACGGGGAAGATGAAAAGCATTCTTGCTTCGCCTCTTTACGCCAGTCCTTATATAAGGACATAATTTTATAAGTTCTGGAGAGTTGGATTAATCGACCGTGAGATGCGGTGATTGATTCATTCCCTTGGAGGATAATGGATGGCAATGCTGTACCAATGAAGTTTAACTGAGGTTCGGCTGTTGCCGTTACCCCCTTGGGCGATGAGATTCGAAAGTTTTTGAGTTCGCTCTCTTAAGGTTTTTGCCTTAAGGGAGCAATTTGAGTCTCCGGCGAAAGTGTTCTCCGGCACGGCCCGCTGAAGGGCTTTGTCGGTGAATTATTTTCTTCGGAATTTGAGCGGTGATTGGGGAGCCCGTCATTGAGTGGAACCAACGCTGAGATATGGACGGTCTTTCGCCCACTATGGAGTAGCCTAGAGATCGTCCGATTTTTTGAGATTTCACCTTTACATAATCGGTGATTAATAAAATAATACCATTGGAGGGTAATGGATGGCAATGCTGTAGCTAATGAAGTTCTAACTGAGGATCGGCTGTTGCTGTTACCCTCCTGCCATGATCAGAGTATAGTTCAATCATACCTTATTCCCACACTGTCCTCTACAGATAACGGGGTAGATGAAAAGCATTCTTGCTTCGCCCCTTTAAGCCAGTCCTTATAAGGACATAATTTTATAGAGTTTTGTGGAAGTGAGATGGCGGCTCGCGTGTTAGTGTTTCGTGTCGTGTATTTTTGATGGTGAATTGTGAATTTGACTGATATGTTTTTAGAGATTTATGCTTATTCATTAATAATAACAGTAATTACTTGCTGCCATAAACAGGCACTTTATTTTCTATACTGGTTTATCCAGGTAAGTCTATTGAATTTACAAGGGCGATACGCTTGGCCTACTGCCGCTAGTATCGCCATTGTTGTATTTTATATCGCCACATCTTATTGCTGGTAGACACCTTAGTGTGTCTACGGGATTTGCTAGTGGACCCTCAAAAGCCCACAGGATTATCTTTACCTGCTCGGAACACTTGAGCAATCTCTACTCTTTCTCCATCCGTGACTTATTTCCGAATATTATCATGGCAAAACTTCTAAATAAGGCCAAATTCGAGGAAGTTTACTTTTAATTCCTCAGACTGGGAAAGCTGCTGAGTTATAATTGGCCAAGAAAAGTCAAGCTCTTTGACACATTCCCCCCCACAGCAGTCACAGAGTATAATATGGTTGACATGAGTGAAGAGCCCATGACTCAGGCGCAATCAGATTTAGCACACTTCCCGAGTATGGAAGATGCTACATCCCAAGACAGCAGTCATCATACCTTGGAAACTGATACAGAGTTCCAATTGGTGAAAAAGAATAGGAAAATCTCCACCAATGTGGAAGAACCCAAAACATCAGGGATAGAAGCACTCAATGGTCCTAAAGAAAAGATACCACCAGTCATATTAAGGAATAAAGAAAAATGGATCCCTATCTCATCGGCCCTAAGAGAGCAAAACATCTCATTCTCATGGGCTAAAAACACAGATGAGGGAGTTAAAATACAACCCTCTACAGTCTCGGATTACAGACAGATGACCAGATTTATGGACAAAGCTAGCGTCCCATACCACACCTTCACTTTACCTAGTGAAAAGAACCTGAAAGTTGTTCTACGTGGGATAGCTGAAGGTATCACTCCTGAAGATGTGTCCACTGATCTCTCCAGACAGGGCCTGTCCCCAGTTAAAGTGAGCAGAATGCTCAGAGCAGATAAAAGGCCAATGTCTTTGGTGCTGGTGGAAATAAACAACACACAAAAGCAGATCTATGAACTGACTGTAGTATGCGGTTTCAAAATTACAACTGAGCCCCTAAGGAAAAGAGCATCTGCAGGTCAGTGTCATAGATGCCAAAGATTTGGACATGCCCAAAAATTATGTAAGGCAGCCTACAGGTGCTTTGAATGCGGCGAGGAACACTAGACCATCTCTTGCACCAAACCTCGCACAACTCCAGCATGCTGTGCAAACTGCAGAGGACCTCACCCCACCAACTACAAGGGATGCATTTCCAATCCAAAAAACCGAGGACCAACAAAAGTCAATCTTGTTCCGCCACGTAACAACGTTTTAAGCAACCAAACAAATCGTCTTCCAGTCCGAAACACCTTGCCTTCTTCCTCACAAGAAGGAACAACCATGACCAAAACATATGCTGAGGCTGCAAGAACTAAGCCTCCTACATCTCTCGAGCTAGAAAGCTCCAACATGACATCCGTTTTAACAGCCTCACTTGCCACTATGCTGCAAGAATTCAGCAAGACATGCCCCTCAACATCTTCCAGAAAGAGATTCCTGCAAAGCACTCAAAGCATTATAACAGCCATCTGTCATGAATAATAAATTCAAACCAAAAGCTCTTAAGATAATAGCATGGAATGCAAATGGATTGATGAACAATATTTTGGAACTACAAGAACTTTCAACTCGTCTCAGTGCTGATATCATCTTGATTGGTGAAACACACCTAAGACTAATAACCCAAAAATCCGTAGATTCGCTATGTACAGAAACGACAGAATTGGCACAAGAGGTGGAGGCACAGCCATATATATATAAAGAGTTATTTGAATCATAACACAATAGACAAGCCCAAAACAGTAAACCTGGAGGTGACTGGTGTGGAGGTACATACCTTCAATCCTGGGAGTCTCAAGATCTATGCTGCATATAACCCTCCAAGCATTCCTCTGCTGACAATAGATCTAGACTCTGTAGGTCCAAATGACTCCATAATAATAGCAGGAGACTTCAACTCAAAACACACATCTTGGTACAGCTCATCTACTAACACCAAAGGCCACACACTTTTCAACAATGCAATGCTCAACTCTGTTGTAGTCGCCGGCCCCAACTGAGCCCACCCACTTCAGCCCTTCGTGTGGCTCGGATGTGCTGGACATTGTCATTTTTAAAAATTTAAGATACCAATTCAAATTGGAATCAGTCAACGAATTATCTTCTGACCACAGTCACATAGTGCTCAATCTAGGTTCATCAGGTCAATTCTCTCCTCTGCACACATTCATACCATGGGACAAGTTAGCAAAGGTTCTTCCCGATCATATTGGTCCGGTACCCAATATCAGTAAAAAGGAAGAGATTGACACAGCAATAAATAACTTAACCATACAAATTCAGAAAGCAATTGAATCAGTCAGACAATTGTCTGACTGATTCAATTGCTTCTCAACTGTTGGGTTGAAGACAATTCAACTGTCTTCAACCCAACTAACCGTATCCCTGAAGAAATCATGGACCTAATCAGAGCAAAAAATAGAGCCAGGAAGAGATACCACAATACCAGAGCCCCACAAGATAAAAAAGTTTTGAACAATCTAAACAGGCAGGTCCGAGAAGCTCTTCAGAAACATAGAAACCATCAATGGGAAACCAAATTGGCTAACATTTATACTGAAGATCATACTGTATGGAAATTCTTAAGAGCAATCCGCACCAAAAAGCAACTCATACCCCCTATCCAAACCAAGAAAGGGACAGTTCACAAAGATGAAGAGAAAGCCGAAGCACTGGTAGATAACCTAGAATCTCAGTGCAACCCATCGTATACTAATTTAAATATCAACCTTATGTACAAGATTCATCGTCATGTTAGGTCAACCTCAAGACAGAACATTGCCAACTCAGAACATATCACTCCTACAAATCCAACAGAAATGATAAATATCATCTCCCATCTAAACAATAGAAAAGCTCCAGGACCGGATGGCATAACTAACAGAATAGTAAAACTACTTCCAAGAAAGGCCATAGTCCATCTCGTCAACATTACAAATGCTATCTTTAGATTCCAGCATTTCCCTTCTACATGGAAAACAGACGCAATCATACCAAGGTGAGCATTTTTTCCCGGAAGCTACAGACCCATAAGCCTATTATCCAGCCTCGGAAAGGTAACAGAGAAAGTGATCCTCTCAAGATTCCAAGCAGAAACAGATAAGTTAGGAATTTTGCCTAATGAACAGTTCGGCTTCCGTAGGGCCTATAATACAGCCCAACAAGTGCACCGGCTGGTAGAAATCATTGCTAAAGGTTTCAACTGGAAACTCAATACAGCTGCCATCTTCATCGACGCAGAGAAGGCGTTTGATAAAGTATGGCATCAAGGTCTTCTCTACAAACTGATAAAATTTAATTTCCCAGTCAGACTAATAAAGGTAATAAATTCTTATCTGAAAGACAGATACATGCAGGTCAGGGTAGGCGAAACGGTTTCGACCAGACGCAGGATCTCGGCAGGCGTACCTCAAGGATCTCTTCTGGCACCTCTACTGTTTTCAATCTATGTAGCAGACATCCCTCTGAACCCAAGAACAACATTCACTGCATTATATGCAGATGATACTGCACTGATGTCAAGATCACTGAGCCCAAAACTGGCAACTAAAAGACTACAAAATAGCATACACACTTTAGAAAAGTGGATGTTAGACTGAAGGATCCAAGTTAACCCCCAGAAAAGCTCAGCCATACTGTTTACTAGAAAGAAAATCCATACCGTGGAGGATATTTATTTATTGGGAGTAAAGATTCCATGACAGACTGAAGTTAAATATCTTGGAGTGATTACCGGTTATCACTTACGCATCCCCAGCTTGGAGCCACACCGCAAATTCTAACTTTCTAAAACTTCAGAGATTACAGAATAAGTGCCTGAGGATGATTCTGGATGCCCCCTCTGGTTCATAAGAAACACCCAGATCCATAGAGAAGTTAATATCCCTTATATCTCTTCCTTTCTCATAAATCTAGCTGAGAAGTTCTTTACCAACACAAGTAACCATCCAAACCCGTTAATCAAGGAAGCCTCGGAATATAATGAAGAAGAAATCTACAAATTTAAAAGACCAAAATCTATTTTAAGTTCAGCTGAACGCAGCTAACTTCACTGCCCTCAATGGGCGAGCATATAGCTCACAAACACTCCATTCAAAGTTCTTCCATTACAAGACAAAGGGGAATTGGAAAAGCAATTTTGCTTCACCCATCTAGCCAGAAATGTTAATGTAATGTAACATAATTTTATTTTATTTTATTTTGTTTTAGGGCGGTGATTAATACCCCTAGAGGGTAACGAATGGCAATGCTGTACTAATGAAGTTTAACTGAGGTTCGGCTGCTGCTGTTATCCCTGGGGCGCTGAGATTCGAGAGTTTTGAGTTCGCTCTCAAGGTTTTTGCCTTAAGGGAGCACTTTGAGTCTCCGGAGAAGGTGTTCTCCGGCACGGCCCGCTGAGGGGCCTTGTCGGTGAAGGATTTTGTTCGGAATTTGAGCGGTTCTGTTCGGTGGTGGGGGAGCCCGTCACCGAGTGGAACCAAAGCTGAGATGGACGGTCTTTCGCCCACAATTGAGTGGCCTAGGGATCGTCCGAATTTTTAGAGACGGCTTTACCTTTAAATATGGCAATGCTGTAGCCAGTGAAATTTTAACTGAGGCTCAGCTATTGCTGTTACCCTCCTGCCATGATCAGAGCTTTAATAGCTCAATAACACCTTATCTCTAGATTGTCCTCTACAGATAACGGGGAAGATGAAAAGCATTCTTGCTTTGCCCCTTTAAGCCAGTCCTCATAAGGACTTATATATAAGGACTTATATAAGGTAATTTTAAATACATTTTACATTAGCATTTGTTGCAGAAAACCTGGATCGTGCCTTTGATTCCATTGATTTACTTACTCATTAATGATGGCTATGATGAATTTACAATATGCAATAATTACATCTTTCAAGTAAGTTACCTGTTTATTTTCGATTTAAGCATTCTTGACAACAGTTACTTTTGAAACGGAAGTATACACATCTGGCTTGTGTATTACCCTAATTCTAAACCCAATACTCTAATTCTAACTCCCCAAATAAATCCCTTGACAACTTCTAAGATTAAAATATTGAAAGACATGGTAAATGAGAATGCATTGATAAATCATAATTGCCTTTGAAACCACGTTTGCCCCGAGTTGTAATAACTTCGGCTAATAACCTGCACAAAGCGGATAACCAATGCATATTTATTCCAAGTTATTAGTTACCGAACTACACGATCATGATCGTAGGTAATTATTTGCAACAAACCATAACAGAAAATAACTATAGAGGACGCCACATGATCATTTATTTAGAGGTAAGATTTTGGAGTAACTTACAGTAGATATCGGGAATAATAAAAGCTCTTTCAATACAGCAACTAAAGGGAAATTAAAAAGGATTAATAAGGATAATATGACCATTTTTATGGTATATGAATTTTTTCTTTGGAAGAGGGGGGGATGCACAACAGAGACTCTATTAATCCCTTCACTGCAACCAATATGGGAGTACGGTATTGTAAACAGGAAGCTCAAAATGAAAAAAGTTGTTTTCATCGTCTCTCTTAGAAGACTCTTAAAATTTTTCATTAAATGAGAATGGGTGTCTTTTGTTAGACGAGCTCATTTTATTTACAATGAAAAAAGCGGTTTCCTTTAACATACCGAAGTGGATCAAGTCAAGGATTACCCTGTATGGAAGTATCGGATATCAAGAGCGAATTGATGAACTTTTAAAATTCTTGAATGCTTATCGTAGGCTTAGCGACGTCTTTTGTTATTGTCAAATTTTGCCTACTTCGGTAGCTCACAACAAAAACAGAAAATCAATAAAAATCTTTTGTTGGAGTAAATAGATGGCGCACAGTAGTAACAGCAGACGACTGGTTTAGAAGTATATAAATATGCACATTTTATTCTTTTGATAATGTATCGAGACACTATATTATGATCAGAAAAATAACTGAACTTTAAAAGCAATGTTCTGATATGACTTATCATTATGTTCTTTTTTTTTTTTTATATAGCATAACAACAAACTGTTTGAACAATTTACATGTGCTGTAGGTTTATGGGATATGACTATTAAATATTTCGCAATTTACAACACTTCACCGATTCAAGGATTAAAATGAATTCTGTGATTTCTTTTCACAAAAAAAAAAAAAAAAAAAAAAACTCTTTCTGAGAAAGTTATGAATCCTTGATCATTTCAGGAAATAGCTTTGCTATGGAATAACAACTTCCCAAACATAAAATTTCGTTACTATGACAACACGCAGTCATTCGAAATTTACATAAAAGACATGAAAGTTAAAGTGAATGTACTTCATCGAAACTAACAGTTATCAGAGCAGTTAATAATGAACACTGGGAAATAAACTCCAAGATTCATTGAAAAAAAATTCGTGTCATAATCTCGTTCTCAGTGTTTCGTTTCGCCTTTATGCATTTATTTGTTTCCTTCTCAGTTAAAATTGCTTTTTAGCTCACTAATATGCAAGGGAAACCTCAATAATAACGAAGAATAATAAGAAGAAATCCAATAATCGTAAAATTTTCTGTATAAGAAATTTCTGGCTTCGTTTTCATTTTCTTCTAGGAATTCTTGAATATAACTGATGTTTCTCATTTACTTGAATTGTCGCCTTTGGTGGGTAGCTTTTCTTCTTGAAAGGCTTGGTTTATTAAGTTGTAATTAAAGTGATGTATCGTCTCAATTCTCCTTTTATTAAACTCCTTTCAAGAGTAATCGTAGAATATTTTTTCCCCTCACTTACAATCAATTGTGTCATTCCAGTTTTCGGTGTCGTCCGTTTTATAACCTTCTTCTGTTTGATACCGTTCTCTTTCGGTGAATAAATGTTTAGGATCTCTCTGAAGAGCCTCTTGGAGTTTTACTGTTCGAATGACCGACATAAGAATGGCTTCTTTATCTTCTTGTTGGACGGTCCAACACATATTTCTTTGTTTGTTCTACTTAATGCAATACCTTCTTCCTTATTACTTCATCAATTGTTCGTCCAGGAATTTACTTCCTGACTCTAATCTAACTTCGTTTTCCACATTTGCTCGAAGGACAAAAATTGGTAACAAAAATAAAATAAATAATGCAAACACTTGACGGATTTCTAAGTCTTTTTTTTTTTTTTTTTTAAAGAATTAAGGCGACATTCTTTATCGCAGAAAAATTAAATAAAAATAATCATTTGTTTCTTCCTAAACTGATTTAAAGATAACTGCTTGAGAATTATTTAAGAAAACAAAAAATAAATTAACTTCATCCCTATTTTAATTGGACAATAAGCTCTAAAATAAAACACCACCAACAACAAAAAAAAAGTTTGTGTTTGTACAAATTCCAAATGCTTAGTTCAATTTAATCAGGAATCACTTTTCACTTTAAAACACATTTTCTTTCGTCTCCCCTCCCCTTACCCCCTCATCCTTGCTTGATCGACATTGGGGAAAGATCACCAAATGCACAGTTAACGGTAGACATGGGAACTTATAAAATGCGCCTGTAATGGCAACAGAAGAAATCATATAGCATTTCAGAATTATGTACGTGCGTTTTATGTTACCTAGGAGATTACCAACATTCATTTCCTTATTTTGATAGATGAGGACAAAAACTATCGACTGGCACGCAGAAACACTTTAACTGAGGGTATTTTAGACTAGCTAATACGAGTTGCATTTTATTTTTGAAAAGCCATTATGGTTCGTATTTGTTTCTCTGAATTTTATTTTTGTTATCACCCCCAAGGGAAGGAGACAACACGCTTTTTTCATTTATTTATTTATTTTATTATTTTTAATGTCAGAACTGTCTTTTGGAAATCGGTAAGTAGCTAATCACCACCTCCCACCACTGTGGAGGTCGAGTGCATTCTTACAGTTTGCTGGATGAGATGCGTTTAATCTCGTATCTCCTCTTGAGATACGAGATTAAACACATTCTTAGGGAGGGAAAACACACGTGCCAAAGGTTTGATTAATTATGGAATTAATCAAAATTTAAAATTTTGATTAATTTCATAATTTAAAAGCTGCGCAATTTAAAAATTAAAATCCAAATTTAAAAGCTGCACAATTGCCGAAAAAGAAATGCAATTGGATTTTAAAATAAAAATGAAATGATATAAATTAAAATATTAAATAAATGTTAATAATACAAAAAATTAAAAAAAATTATATTAACCAAACAATATTCGGTTTGATTCCATTTTGTTAACTGCGTATGTTCTTTTGGCCGATTTGTCTGTTTTGTGACATGCAAAACTCTAGTTTCTCGAGGAAAAAACTTACCACCTCCTCTTGAGACCGGGAAACTCACTACAATTGAAAAACATTAAAGTTTTTAGTGTTCGGGAAAGAATTAACTCATTCGTCTTCCCAAGCGTAGGACAAATTTTACGTTGTTTCCGCGAGTGCACTACAAAGGTTATAACAACAAAAAAAATACCGATAAATTTACTGCTAAACATTCCTGTTTGTAAGGATTAAGTTTGTTATTTTCAATGTTGTTCATTTCCTTATTTTCAGTCTTCATTTTCCTGTTAAGACTATCCAGAAGCTTCTTTCTCCTCTTCTCATTATTTTATTTATCCATCAAATCTTACTTTTATCCCTCTATTTCGATATTCTCCTTTTGTATGTATTTTCCACATTCTTTTGTCCTTTTTCTTATTTATTCCAGATTATCTTTCGTCATCATTGTATTATAGCTCAAACTGAATATTAAAACTTGCGAGGAGTAACAAATTTAAACCTTAACAAACACAGTACTCTAAAATATACGAATTTAATCCTTAAAATGGTTACATTTTAGAAATACACACATGCTGGGTGGCACCTGTATATCAAAAATATGCGCCCTGTGGAGATACTTCGTACGCGGTTACGCCATCTGGCGGTCAGTTCGACTATTTTTTAATCATGTGTACCCAGCAAGAACCGATGCTTAGATCTGCTTATTTCCTTCGCCAACAGATGGCGGCACATATCTCAAATTATAGATTTATTTTTAATCATTTCACTCACACAAAGAAAAATTCAAATGGTGCTATATTTTATTATTGTTTTCTTATATTTTGCTGCCTTCGCAGTATAGCGATTAGTAGATGGTGAAATGTAACGGTAGATCATGCAGTGTTTTGCAATGCAGAGCGACCTCTAGCGATGAATCCTTAGACTGTTAAATAATAAAAACTTTCTGATTATCGTATTGATTACATCTACTGTATATGCTTGCAGAATATGTTATACAATTTTAATTATTATTATTATTATTTTAATTACAAAAGTGGATTTTTTTTTAATGTTTGTATATAGGTTTCATTACTAATGTCTTAGGTTTCTGCAGAACAGTACAAATATCACATCACACCGTATCAAATATTATATTTATATTTGATATAACTTTTCTGAATAGCGTGCGAAAGACGCTAATTAGGTGGATGGCGTTTTGTTACAGTAACAAGCTCATGCTTTTTTTATTATTGTTGTCTATGAAAGGTTGTGAAGCCTATAATACATTAGCTAATCAGGAAACCTTACTCTAGAAACAAAACACAAAATTTTATTTATTTATTAATTAATTGTACCTTAATTTTTCTAATTAATTAAAGTGCAAGATTGGAAGCAGAAGTATTCGCTAGCAGATCGGGTTATCATTAGCTTCGCTCTACTATCTATCGACCTGCGTCGCTAGATAGTAGGACTTTGAATGGGAGAGGTTCTAGACAGAACATGCAACGAGTTTTGTATGCCTTTGAAGAATCTAAAATTGCATGTAAATAGAAAGGGAGGTAAAACTCAAACCGGAGTCCTTGTTCTTCAGGCCAAACGTGGCAACTGTCACTTGAGGCCACCAGTAAGCAAGATGGTGATACTGTTTCACTAGGCAATGAAAGTAATGCACCACCTAGAGAGCAAGCTGGCATTTCCATCTAGATAAGGCATTTTTTATTGCCGGAGTCTAGTTCGCTAGTTTCTTTTGCTGAGAAGGTCATACCACTCTAAGATTAGGTTGGCTAACTAGGAGAAGCTGTGTAATTTGCATCTCTATCTTTATTAGTGAATCAAAAATATCTTTTATATACATACGTAGCTGCTTATAAAAGATCTACAGATGAAATACATTCATAAATATAAAAGATACGCATTCTAAATTGATTTTGTTGAATGGAACGCTGAAGTTCAGTTATTCTTCCAGACCAGAATTTCATTTCCAGAGGTGTACAATATAAAAGTATAAATAACGAAGCTAAAATTAATAAATAATATTTCCTTTTCCATACGTTTATCGCCTCTGAGTTTCTTTTTTTTTTTTTTTTTTTTTGCTGTCTGCCTGGTAAATATATTACGATCAAAATGCCGGTTTCTTCTGTTTATGTATGAACTCAAAAACAAAGTGATAGGCGGCGCTGTTTGTCAGCGCTCCAGGTGAGCAATTGGGGCTTCCTCATTCATGCTTTCGACGTCGTACGAAGAACATGCGTCGTTTTACGAACGCTGAGATGGCAGACATGCACTTCGTTTACCATATTATGTATCCAACTACTATTGAACTGTTCAGTTACGCCTAATAAAGTTTTTTTTACACTACTTACTGCCTTGTGTTATTTCTGTATCTTTGTGTCCCTGTTAGTACCTTCCGATGGCGTTTCCGGTCATGCTTTCCTATGTGAATAGGGTTGATTTTGATGTTCTTTACCTCCCCTCAAAGTTTGTACATGGAATTTTGAACCACCCTGTATAAAATAATAAGTCAAATTCTTAACCGGTATGGCACTCATATGTGTTGCTCAAAATGTCTTCCTTCCAGTCTTGTAAACTTGTTTTCGCACATGCGTTATTCTCTCTGTGCTGTTTGCTGGTCATTTGGAATGTGGTCTGTTGATTCCAGAATTCTTTAGTGCACTTCACCTTATCAATCTATGACGCATTGCACAAACACTTCTCCTGACCCTTAACGCTCCGATGATTTTGTTTCCAAGAAGTCTACGCCATGCATTTATCAAAAATCGGCATTGGAAGTTCCTTTCAATGTTACATGCGAATATTTCATCGATAGTATTATTCATTTCGTCACGAATGAAGGTTGCTTCCGAGCCTAGACACATTTGCGAATTAGAGTTTGCAGAAACCCATGACAAAATTGTTAACTCATAATCTGCCATTTCAAATACTATCCTTCTTGCAAGCGATAAAGATAAATATCACTACTGAATAAAGATAAATAACCTATTTTTAAATAATGATGTCCTCTTTAAATAGCACAGTCATCTAGTTTGTACTTTGTTCTACATCACTGCTCTTCAAGAACAGACGAAAACATAATTAAAAATACCCGTATTATTGGATAAAAATCTCCTGGCCCAACTTATTTAGCTTATAACAACTGTCAACCAGAGTAATATACTGACCACATTTTATTAATCAGATTTCAAAATAAATGCTGATATAAACAATATCTATTTAAATTTATTGAGTCCCACTACCAAAAATTCCACGCTCCATCTATCCCAGTTTGGGAAAGTGGCAAAGGTCAGCCCACTCGAGTAATGCAATGAGAAGCCCCTCCCTAGGGGACCATCCTTGCTGATCAATGGAACCACAGTGCCAGGTAAGTATTTATTGAGTTACTTACAACACAGTGAATATTTTATCAATGGAGAACATTTTTTGGAGGTCGGGGCTCTTTTGCTGACTTATTTTTCTTGAAAATGTTACAGATGCCCACTTTGTAAATTAAGTGCTTCTTTCAGTTCTTTTTGGGCCGAGACAATATTTTTGGCTAACTGAGTGAGATTACTATGTTTGAAAACCGTTGGTCTGGACCAGAGATAGGAACCTCTTTTAATCTGTAGGAAATGTTCCATTTTAAGGAAATGATTTCATTATAATAATCGTTATTTTATTGCTTAATTTATCTGAAAAGTGACAGAAAAAAATTGCATCAGACCTCATTACAGCAATAAAAAGTTCCCCACCGAAGAATCCAAAAATGAAGAAAAAAAAAGAGGCGGGGATTTGATTTTATCCAATCGCGTTAAAATATATTTCACTACATCCACTAACCTCGAAGTATTTTTTTAAAACATATTATTATTCAAAATGTGGAAGCGAATTAATTTTAGGAACAAAGGTTTTTAATTATTTTTATATTAATCTCAAGAACGACACACGTTGGAAAACCTCTTCAAAATCATTTCTGTACATAACGTATTCTGTGTCGTTTGTGAACAAGTGGCTAAAGAGAAAGAAGGAACCTGTTTAAATATTTCTTGAACAGCTAAAGACAATACTCTTGAGGGAAAACAGGAAGAATGACTGTTACAATTGATCAGCCTCGCTAAAGAAAAAGTGCAAGGAAATCAATGTAGAATACATTGGTGATCGAAGATCTTAAAATCTGAATCATTTAAACAATGGTTGGGCAAAAGGGGAAAAAATGAATGGAATGTACTCTCATCAGTCAAACGAAGGATAGGAGTTGATGTTAGTGAAAGATTAAAGAGCCCTGAGGTTGGTGGGGAAATCTAAAGAAAGAAAACTACTCATCTTGACACGTTGGGAACGACCAGAAAGGAAACTGGTGACCACAGTGCAACGTTTCGGAGTCAGACCATCAGATGAGAATTTAGTAGTTAGGCTTTTATGCCAGGTTTGATCAAATGACCTGCAAATGTCGAAAGCAACCAGTAATGGAGGATTTAAGATTCAAATATAGACTCATCAAAGGGTTGAGCTACCAAGTGATGTAGATTAGTTACGTCTTCGGATATTGTCCAGATAGACGATTATCTTTTTCTAGCTAATATTAAACGTTTAGAAATTTTACAAGTTATTAAATGTTTCCGCAATGTGACATCGGATTAAGTTTTGAAATAGTCGTTAATTGTATTAGTAGTCACCTTATTTCGCTAATTTTGAGTTCGTTTCAAGTATTGAATTTTGGGGTTTTTGAATTTTCCTTTACGCATTTCCTTCGCCTATATTTAAACTTAATGCCGAAAGCGTTAAGTGTGTTGTAATTATTTAAGTATTGAGAAACTTAAAGCAAATGAATAATGTTGAAATTAAAGCAGAATAATAATAAGCACTCTAATAATTCCTATAATCCCCAAAGCATTTTGTTTGATGTTTGCAATTTTGTAAACATGGCTCACTTATAGGCTCAAAACCAGTTCTGACTGCCTCACTACAATGTGTAGAAAATTTCATTTTGTACAGCAGGCGCTATTGTAGGTCCATTTTTCATTGCTACGGTATGGTGAAAACAGAAAAAGCACCGAACTTCGACACTCCCTTGTACACGCGCTATGAAATTTTTCCCTTCAACTACAGGCACATTAATAGAACAGCACGCGTAGAGTCTACGCCATTACATTTAGTGTAGCAGTGGTGCTGACGTTGAATGAAAAGACGTTTATTGAGCATTCATTTTGTTCATACGTAGTTGGTAGATCAAATGGTCCAAGCCATTTGATCTACCAACATACGACATGTTTGTGAGCAGTTTGTTCGTCGTTTCCATAAGCGTGCCCCAAGCAATAGTGTCATCATTGCTTTAATCGAGAGGTTCCGACATACCGGGAGTGTTCTGCCGCAATGCAAAGGGCATTCAGGGAGATCAAGAACTGTTAACACAAACGAGAATCATGGGCGTGTGCCAGAGCAAGTTGGGATACCTGTATTCCAACAGAATGGAGCAACCCGCCACACATCGTCACACGTGGTTCTGAAGCCTATTTATCAGAACACTTCCTCGGGCTGCTCATTTCGAAGTTCACTGAATTCACGTACCTTTCACGTTCTCCTGACCTGACATCACTTAATGCCTTCATTTGAAGTATGCTGAAGGAATGGGTATTCCATCATGACTCACCTTCAAACCTTGATGAACAAGGGATAAAATTACACACATGTCCAGCAGATGTTCCATCGCTTGTTCTTCAAGATGATACAGAATCTTCGATAGTTGTGGATGTGCATATCATCAGTTGTAAACATCTGATGATATGAAGGGGGTCAGCCTGTACTCATCATTGATAAATGATAAACCCATTTCAATTTTAGATCTCTAAATTTAGACTTTAAACTTTTAATTCTAGGAAACATATCAAAGATAAAATTTAAAAACAACAATGGACTCTGTGGAATCCCCAGTTAGAGGAACTTAATTTGAGATAAGACCATTTAATATTATTTTTTATTTTCTCTCGCTTGACCATCATTCTAATATGTCAAGAAAACTGTCGTGTACTACCGTATGGAATATCTTGCCAAAAAAGCAAATCTCTTATATCGAAGTTATTTTCTACATCCAGTTTGTTCGTCAAAATATCAGAGTGCCTAGTGGACGTAACCATTTATAAATTGCATGAACGATATTGTTTTTTTTTTTTTTTTCATTGGAAAGATATGAACATAAACCATGATTACTGACGAATACGATGCTGTTAGTAAAGTAGGACCGCGATGAATTTTACCGGCGTATGATTTATTTCTGTTGCTGGAACCTGTTACTGTCATTTCGTCATTAAAAGGTCGGATCTTTCACTAAGAAACTAAGGAACATTCACAGATCTCTTACACAAAGAGACCGTTTTTATACGCCTATAAGAATTATTTCTAATGCGCGCATAAAACTGCATAGGAGTATGTTTTCTTTGTGCATTGAGACCTTTATAGCACGTACGTTTTCTGATGAGTGTTGCTCAACTCTTGTGCTTTTTTGTTCGAAAATGGCAACGGTGTTCTGATAAAAGCACGTGCAGCAACCCCCCCTCCCCCCCAACCCTCTCTCATATGTGTTAGTGTAATCCGATCAGTCTTGTCCTGATATAATATAACGACACACGCGGTGTTTGGAAATGGCTAAAATCAAATGTAAGTTAATCCTTAATTTCCGAAGGAACTTCAGAAATTAAAAGTGAGGATTAACTTAAACAACGCCTACAAGAGGGCGCTAACACACCAGTGTTATATTTAAAGGCATTGAAAAAATCCGAACAAGAAACTAACACAAGGAAAAATTCGTTAAGAGGCTTCTTTTGTATATACTGGTTGTGCAAGTTCTCTTGGGCACCCTTATAGCACTCTTTTCATTAGTTTTTTTTATTTAATTTCATTTATCTTTTTCCATGTACCATCGTTCAATACTATTCAACTATTCAGATGACAACGCAATCACTTTCCCAATTGATTAAGCCAACAAATATCTGGAAGCTGCACAAATGCCAACTCATACAAAACGAATAATTGGTTTTCGTAAATGACAGAGACATAGTGGGAATTTCCTGAACTAGACATGTGGCAGGTTTCCTTTTCTGCTGACTCGACCCCATACTATCAGCATTTTCTGTGAGCACTAATAGATAGGATCTCTTTTTACCAGATAATCGTGCTCGTTTGGATCGATACGTAGATCTGAAGTTTTGGATTGCTCATTCGAACTTCTTACATAAGCAGCTAACAAATCCACGCACCTATTAGTTTTTTTTTTTGGGGGGGGAGGGAAGGTCTTTACTAATACTAGACAAGAAGGCTGTTATATTATATTAGGCCCTCCTTTGTTTTAAGTGTAGTCAAAATACGTTTCTAATTGCTGATATTTAGAAACAAAAAATTGAAAATTAGACCTAATTAGCACAATGAAATTTTAGAAAGACTTGAGCTGCAGTTAGCCTACTTCGTTTTTATTTTATTTTTTGAATTCTTCAATCACATTGCCATGACCTTACTTTATTAATGTCTGCCTGTAGAATGTAAATATTTTTCCCAGAAACGTAGCTAATCCTATACTTGTGTATGTTTCGAGTATGTTTGTGACTTCCTCAGTAAACGGGGTCCAGATATGTGTAATCACCGAACCCTTTCAGTGCCGCCGAGAATGTACACATTAACGAGAAATGTTTCAATATTACAGCTTCATATCTCCGCTCTTGATACTGATATATCTTCGTTGTTTGTGTGTATAAGTGCGTCTCCGTTTCTATAAAAGCAAAAACGTTGTAACCGTGATTATTATTTAGATGGTAGAGGGAAGACCATTTAATTCAGAAAAAGTTATAAGTCCAACATCTTTATTTATTTCTTAATGAGCTAAAGCGCCATCTAGCGCTGCGAAGTCCCAATTTTCAATTTGTACTAAGATCGATAAAAGTATGATACCGCATCTCCTCTTTTTTTTAAAAAAAAAAATATACTTCATTTTTTTTTAATATTAGAATATATTTACAACATTACATCAAATCAGAATCATAATTTCAAATGTGAACTGAAGACGCAAATATAGAAATATTATTGGAGATAAAAACGAAACAGTTTGAAAGCAAGAATCAAAGACATTGAGTGGTAAAACCTGAAGCAAACACTAAACGATTCAGTCATGTGGTGGATCAATTGGTGTTTTTTTTTTTAGAAGACAAAAAGCGATGTTATCTGCAAAGATAAAGTCTTCAGATTTTCATGAAGTCTTAACATTACTTTTTCTTTTCTTTTTTTTTTTTTTGCCACTTAGATACCTGCTGTCTTACATTTTTTTTTTCTGTATTCTCTGGAGACAACAACTGACTTATTTCGATATGTGTAGGAGTGATTAAAAATGTCATGATAGACTTGCGTGAAAACCAGAAAATGAATATCACTAGGGCGATATTCGCAGTTCTTTTACCTTTAAATACTGTATTTAATATCATAATATTGCAATTATATTATAACAAAGAGTTCTGAACTACATGAGTAAATACAAATGAATTATTTAAAAAAATGAAAAAAAATGCAGTTAAATTGTGAAAATAAAATACAATTGAAATAGAATTAAACTGCTATGTTACATTAACCTATTTTTTATAACTTTCACATTCGAAAGGTTGTAAACATGGGTTTACATGAGTGGACAAAATATTTTTTTAATTCTTAATATATTTTTATAATAGTTTTACATTTTTAATTTGCTTTTTAGAATATTTTATATTTCTATCAGAAACTAATTTATTCCTCTAATAAATAGGACAGTATTCTCACAGCAAGAAATGAAACTGATCTCCCACCTAAAAATAACAAACAAGAAAAAGTTGAATTACGTTCAATCGACCGTGAGATGCGGTGTTCGATTCATTCAATCCAATACCTTTGGAGGGTAATGGATGGCAATGCTGTAGCCAATGAAGTTCTAACTGAAGCTCGGCTATTGCTGTTACCCTCCTGCCATGATCAGAGCTTTAATTGCTCAATAACACCTTATCCATACTCTGAAGATAACGGGGAAGATGAAAAGCATTCTTGCTTCGCCCCTTTAAGCCAGTTCTTATAAGGACAATAAGGCTTTTAGTGGGGTTTTTGATTGGGAATCAATTGACCGTGAGAAGCGGTGATTGATTCATCAATCCAGTACCCTTGGAGGGTAATGGATGGCAGTGCTGTAGCCAATGAAGTTCTAACTGAGGTTCGGCTATTGCTGTTACTCTCCTTCCATGATCAGAGCTTTAATGCTCAATGACACCTTATCCCTACACTATCCTCTACAGATAACGGGGAAGATGAAAAGCATTCTTGCTTCGCCCCTTTAAGCCAGTCCTTATAAGGACTGGCTTAAAGGTTGTGATCTGATGATAATTCATTCAGTGATTCCAGGGTGTACTGCAAGTTAATATTCTGGTGGATGACTATATCCAAAACGTCGGAGGAGCCAATAGGACTTTGGTGAGTTGGCACTGAGGGGCTGGCCACAGCTGCGCAATTGGAGCTTGTGTAGTTAAAGAAGATTCATCCTCCAGAATGTTAACTTGCAGTACACCCTGAAATCACTGAATGAATTATTATTAGACCACAACCCTATTCTGCTTCAACTGGGTTATCAGAGGGGGACTTGCCCCCATCGCCTCGCACCTTCATTCCTTGGGGAAAATTATCCAAAATGCTTCCAAACTACATTGACCCCCGTCCCTCATATTAATTCCAAGGAAGAAATCGAATCTGCTGTCAATAAACTTACTGGTCAAATCAATGCAGCCGTAGCATCCATCACCTCAAATTCAACTGTCTCTCTAAGCCGAAATGACTACCAGATGATATAATGAATTTAATTAGGGAAAAAAAATAAAGCAAGAAAAAGATACCATAACATCAGGGCACCCAAGAAAAAAAATATCTCAACAAAATGAATAGTGCAGTGGGTGATGTACTTAAAGCCCACAGAAACAAACTATGGGAAGAGAAATTAGCCTTCATATTACCTGATGATCAAACCATCTGGAAGTTGCTGAGAAATATCAAAAACAAAAACAAATCTCTTCTCCCCCCCCTGAAATTTGATCTGGACATTGTTTACACAAATGCAGAAAAAGTCGAAACTATAGCTAAAAATTTAGGAAAACAGTGCAGTCCTTCATACGATAACCTAAATTTCAATCATATTTATAAAATCCACCGCCACGTCAGATACGTGCTGAAACGTTCAGATACCTGCTCCGGCCAACTCACACCTACTTCTCCAGCTGAAATTTATGACATTATACAGAATTTAAAGAATAAAAAAAGCTCCTGAGCCTGACGGCATATCCAACAAAGTTATTAAATTGCTACCCCAAAAGGCCATTGTACATCTTACAACAATGATAAATGCTATTTTCAGATTCAAACACTTTCCCCTCTGCATGGAAGTTGGCAGACGTGGTTCCTATTTATAGCAGAAAAAGCTATCCTTTCCAGAATTCAAATTTCAGTAAAAAAGTTAAACATCCTTCATATAGAACAGTTTGGTTTTCGCCAGTTTAACAGCACCACTCAACAAATCCATAGACTGGTTGAGTTCATTACCACAAGTTACATTTGACACCAATACACTGGAGCAGTTTTTCTTGACTTAGAAAAGGCATTTGACAAACTGTGGCATGTTGGACTAATATACAAGTTGATTTTGACTGGCATTCCATTTTACCTTGTCCACCTTGTAAAGTCATTTCTTAGTGGCAGAAGAATGCCAGTCAAACTAAATGATATATTATCCACCCAGCGACGAATTTTGGCAGAAGTGCCTCAAGTGTCCCTCCTGGCATCGATACTTTTCTCTATTTACATGGCGGACATACCGCGCAATCCAGTGTCATCTATCATTGCCTTCTACGCGGACGACACAACTATATTAGCCAGATCTATTAAACCGCATCTTGTCACCAAGAAACTGCAAGAAAACCTGTTGAAATTAGAGCACTGGTTCTCGGAATGGAGATTGCAAGTAAACCCGCAGAAGAGTATCGCCATGGTTTTCACTAAAAATTCAATATCACCCGACGACATCTTCCTATTTAATCCCAAGATTCCCTGGAGAGTAGAAGCCAAATATCTCGGTGTACCGCTGGACAGAAAACTAACCTTCAGTCCACACACAAAAGCCTCATGTACAAAGGCATCAAAAATCATCGCATAGATTTACCCTCTTATCAATAGGAATAGTAAGCTGGCCAAAATCAAACTGCTCCTTTATCAGTTGATGATTCGACCCATTATTATTTATGCGTCCCCAGCCGGGAAAACCACACCTCAAGCACAAATATCCTGAAACTGTAGAGAGTGCAAAACAAATGCCTACGCATGATCTGAAATGCGCCACGGTATAATATCAGAAATGTCCAATTTCACCCGGATACAAATATTCCCTACATCTACTCTTTCCTGCAATCTTTAGCAGTAAAGTTTTTCTGAACATCGTCTTCACATCCAAATGAATTAGTACAACAAGCAGCAAATTACGATGAATCAGATTTCTCCAAATATAGGACACTTAAGGCCACCCTAATTCCTAACGAGTATCTTTAACTCGCATCCAGTAACGTTTTGCCTTTCTCTTTATTGTACTAAAAGTTCTATTGTGGAAATAGCAATGTCCTTTTGCTTCGCTGATTTTCCTTTTTTTTAAAAAAAAAAAATCAAGTCATCCGACTTTTCTTTCAAAAACTTTGACTACTGTATTGAATCCTTCAGAACATGAGATTAAATCTATTTTATTCTATATACGAGCGTCTTTTGTGACAAGCATTCTTACAGCTTTTTGATGTTTATTACATTGTGTAAAATTTCGGAATCATTTACAGCCCGTCACCTTCACATTTCCATTGTTACCCTCTCTTGTGTGACTGTCATTTAAATGTCACATCGGATTTGTTGAAGGAACATTCTTTATTATGTTAAATAATTTCCGCTGGCGTTGAGGTTTCATTTCGAATATAAACTGCTTCTTTAATGTTGGTAAGAGCAATTAAACTGGCTAAGAATCTTGAATAGTACCACACGACTAGTTTTTTTAAGAAAGTATCTTCCTGTAAAAGCATTCCACGTCTTAAACAATTTAAACTTACAAAAATACCAGAGTAAGCAAGCAAACAACCCAAAGCTATTCAGTTTTGGATTCGGAATGATAATACAAAAATTTTATAGAAAAATTTAATAAAATAATAAAAGGTGTCGGATTATTGTGAGTTTTTTTTTCTTTCTTTTTCTCGAAATCTTGAATCTCTTTGCTAAGCAAACAAACAAATAATAAATAAAATAAAATGATTTTAGTTTAAAGTTAAGTGCGTGAGCAAAAAATTTCAAACTGAGCTTATTGTTAAATTTTTAGAACGCTTCTATGTGCAAATAGTAAAACAAACAACTATGTAATTGAAACTTTTTTATGTGATATGTATGAGTATTTAAAACAGTACACAGAGGTCGCTGTTGTCATATTAATTTTTATTTCAATATGTACAGGAAACAGTAGATATCTATTCTGCCAACGTGTAAAAAAAATAGAAATATTCTGTTCTATGAAGAATAAATATCGTAACGAATTTTAGACAACAATATGGAACAGAATGCTAATAATACACCAATCTTTTATTGAAAGAATGTATATTATTTCAACCACCAAACTGAAATACGATATCAAAATATTTCTTAACTAATTTTCTCCAATTCTTAGTGCAATTTATAAAATAAAATCGCGTGACTTTTATCCCAACTGAATATGTTTGTGATTTATCTTTACGACACTGCTAGCATTTTGCTACCGATAAATATCAGCGATCTGTGACTTTTGCAATAGTCACTGACTAGCTAGTCTATTAGCAAGTTTCTATGTGCTCAGAGACTTACACAGTGGAAATGTTGATGGGTTGTAGTGGTCGTGCTTTTACCCATGAATTTAGAATACTTTCCACTTTTACTACGTTTTGAATGAAACTTTTTGAACGAAAAAAAAAAAAAAAAGCTTACATTCGAATTCTGTCTAGGATTCCAGACATACTTATCAGGGTTTTAAGCCTATGGTAAGCTATTTGATCTCATAGAGGCAGGAGAATTTTTCATCGTACAAGTTCTGTCTATCTTTCTTCAAAATAAATAAATAAATAAATAAAATTAAAAATAAAAAATTTTAAAATATATAATAAAATACAATTAATTACTTAAATAAAAATAAAATCGTAAATAAATAAATATTAAACAAAACTAAACAAAACAAAACTACTCTGCTAAACAAATTAACAAAAGGAATAAAAAAGGTATTAAAAAAAACAAAAACTGAAGCATCGACGTAAGATTAAAAAATTAAAAGACCTTTTTTTTTAAATTAAGTTGTCATCTTTATAAGGCCTGTGTAGCTCAGTGGAAGTGGCGCTTGCGTCCTCTGCGCTTGGCCGCTTGAAGTTAGACCTAGGTTCTAGTCTAGTCGCTGACTGGAGGAACTTTTTCTAAGCCTATCTTCGACCAGTTCTCGAGTTAGTCGATCTCTGGCATAGGCAAGCGGGTTTTTCCTCCCGGAAACTCGGGTTTTTCGTCCCGTAAACTCCAGAAAATCGACCGTAGTACCCACATTATTTCAGACAGTGACCTATCTTGTTAAGGTTAGGTACCAAGAGATGGCAGCACTTGTTTGCCAGCCTCTTCATCGGTGGCTGCTATAATTAGTGATAGACATGGGCCAGCTATCTCTGATTGGCTACCGGTGGAGATTGAATTGCCCACTCAGTCTCCATAAGCTAGATAAGGTATAAAGTCCTCGCCTACTCCCTATTAGGGAATAAAAGGCGTTAGTTGATTTTTTTTCTTTATAAGTCCTTTGTTTATGTGTAGTTTATATTCATTCACCAATGATTATTCTGTGTTCGTAGGAATCTTTCACCAGTCTCTCCATCGAGTTTTATTCAATCTCTTAAGATATTGGAAAAGGGTTCCTGATCCGGATTTATGCTCACGCGTAGACTCACACTTCATCCGCCGGAAGAAGTTGGTAAATCCTTATGTCAGGAGTGTCTTACTATCCGACCACAAGTGCGAAACTCCTCGACACTTCTGCGCATGACAGAAGAAGGCGAATCCATTCTGATAATAAGGTAATCGATGCGTTTCGTGCGATGAGTGTTTATAATTATACGTCGGAGAATCAGCTTTTCTTTTAAGAAAATTACAGTTTTTAAAGTGGTAACTTTAAAAAGTGATACCTTCAGAACACACGCAATTTATAGAACAGAAAAAAAAAATACTAGTTGTGGTGGAGGTGGGCAGTAGATGGCGTTGATGGAGATGATTTTTAGTAGAGGTTCGGTGTAGTGGTTGAGACAGTTGTAGGTGTCTTCCCGCGATGAGTCTTCGGACTCCTTGGAGGTGTCAGGAATAATAATAACTATTTTGCTTCTACAACAGTTGGAAAATTTTACGTATAAAGCACGTGATTTCGCGTGTTGGTGACGAATTCATACATCGTCTTATTCCTTTCTCCCCTTCAACATGAATTGACTCTTCCTGGCACATCGCCAGCCACAGGTCTCATATCTATGATTGGACAGTATGTCTGTAAATGCGTGTTGTTCATGAGGCCAGTTTGCCTGTTCTGAGGGACGAAAAACCTGAATTTCCCGGTGAAAAACCTTTTGCCTCCGTATGAGACCGGCTAAACTCACCTTTAGTTAAAAGAAACGTCCGAATAAAGGTTCCTTAAGTCATGGAAGGGAATCAAACCCAAGTCTTTCCCACCAAAGAGCTTTGGAGGATACCGACTGAGCTATGGAGGATCCAAAAAGGATTATTGACAAGAAAAGTTTTTCCTTGATGTTGAATTATTCGTTTGAAATTCAATAGAAGATCCATAAATGAAAAACAAAATCATTTCTGATAAACAAGCAATAAAAAAAGTACTCTAATTCCTTAAAACAAAAAAGGGATAGTAACGCAATTCATTGATTCTTATAGCCGTTTTTAATGCTCCAATAAGAACATTATAACTCTAGTGGTACATGTCTTCTTCATGTAGCTTCCTCAGTGAGAGGATGCAGCACCATGTCCTTCCAGTTCTC
This sequence comes from Typopeltis vanoorti, assembly GCF_054136105.1. NCBI lineage: Eukaryota > Metazoa > Arthropoda > Arachnida > Uropygi > Thelyphonidae > Typopeltis > Typopeltis vanoorti. The sequence continues at coordinate 97,835,634 of NC_143565.1, forward strand.
TCTGTTGGTGGCTTTCCTTTATGTTTCTGCATAGCCATGTGATCCTGTCCATGATCTTATATCCTCAAGCCATGTCCTTCGTTTTTTGCCTCTTGATCCTTTTCCCATCATTATTTTTTCTTCTAAAACTTTTAGTATCCTCTATTCTGCTGAACCCTTCAGTACATGTCCTGCCAATCTCAGGATATTTCTCTGGATCATTTCCTGTAATAAAGATCTGTGTTCTCATTCTCTGTAGGTCATCTGTATTTGTTACATGTTCTGTCCATGGGATTTTCAGAGCTTTCCTATAGCACCGCATTTCAAAGGCCATTATCTGTTGCCTTACTCGCTTCTTGAATATTCAGGTCTCGCTTTCGTATGTGAAACTGGGCCACACTAATGTTCTTATCATTCTTTTCTTGGTCTCGATACTCACAGAACTTCTGAGCAGATCTTTATTTTTCCAGAATGCATCTTTAGCTATGGCTGTTCTTATTTTTATTTCTTTATCTTGCTTTCCATCAGCAGTAAAGTAGGTACCTAAATATTTGATTCTATTGTATGTTCAATTTCATATTGTTTATGAATATTTCCGACTCGCATCTGCTGTGAATCTAAATTATATTAGACCAGTGGAGGTGCTACGGATTACATAATCCGGGATCCATATCTCAGCGAGCAAATATACGTGCACTTAGTCGCTGGGATATGTACGTGCATTGTGGCATTTTTATTATTGAGATTACATGTAGGACAGCGCGCTGCCATGACTTCATCTTAGTAGAACTTCCATCATGAAATACTTTTCAACAAAACGTGACTTCGACAGCATGTTCCTCATATGTCCATCCATTTATCAGACGGTCTACGGATAAAAATGGAGAAGCTGAATTCTTGAAAAGAAGCATCCAGACTCTTCATAATATCCGATGTAATTCTAATAAATAAATAATAAAATAAAAATATTAAAAATAATAAAGGAAACAGGCGCTTTGCTTAGACATGGTTTATCGCAACTTCATGTTACCAATAAGAAAAGAGGTAGGATTATACTGGGCAATAAAATCATCTACTAGCTACTTGAACTTGTTATCACAAAGGTTTAGCCTTTCATAGAAGCTACGCTTTGATTCTGCTTAAGCTGGTTCTTCTGTCAGTTTCCACTAGTCTGACATTCAAATGTTTGTTTCTTGGGGAATGGATTCAGAGCTAACTGAGAAACTCATCAAAGTGACAGTGTAGGCAGAAGATTCAATTACTATAAGCCGACGAAATTCACTACTCCAGTTTTTCATTCACAGACAGTGATGGCCTGAACATCAGGTTCATTAGCGTTTTCGACTTCCATGGCTTATCTTAAATAGTATGCAATTTTCCTTGGCTATCTTGAAAAACATATCTACAGTCCTCTTTAGGTCTACAGTTAGATTCACTAGCTGGTGTCAATTCTAGATTTTGTAATCTATAGTGCTAGAACATCCGGTTTCAAGAAAATCGATAAACTTCAATTTAAGAATCGTATAGTAAACATTTGTTCGATTTTTGTAACTAAAAAAATAGTATGGCGATATATTTTTCGGAAGCCATGGAAAAAACTTTATTTCGAATCCGCCTATGACAGGAGGATGCGCATTTATAAGATATTTCATCCCAAAATGAGTTAGTCTCTATTCATGAAACTTTTTTCCTGTCTTGGGCCCAGCAGATAAACAGGAAAAAAAGTTAAGTGAGGCACATAGCAGGCTACTTCTGATTACCCAATATCTTTTATAAATTATAAACCAACTGCTGTTATAATTTATAAAAGCTAAGCTGTTGGATTGCATCTGTTCACGTAAATAAATGGAGGAGATGAAAATAACAAATCTTTTTGTGAATTACTTATTAGGTAGAAAATTTGCTTTGACAAACTAATGCTTTTTCTGTCTACCTTCATCGGTTTGTAGTTATTTGTAGATGTTTGCAGAGATAGCAATATAAACTTAAAGGTCTATTTATCTCTTTACAAATAAAGTATATAAAGGGTGGGCCAAAAGTTAGAGGACGATTTGACTTTTAAATAAATTTTTTTTATTCATGAACCAATTTCTGTGATATTACATACCCTGAATGTCTAACATATGGAGATTTCATTAGGTTTGGTATGGAAGATGACATCTTTCAAATGAGCTCAATTTGCCGCCTCGCAAAGTCGGGCTCTTTCGATTGCATTGTTCATAACAGTAGTTCATGTTCGAGGATCTTGTTCGAATTTCTGCACGGATCTTCTCCTTGAGCTGCTCAAGTGTATGCAGTTTGTTCACGTCCACACGCTCCTTCAGATATCTCCACAGGATGTAATCGGGGGCTGTAAGGTCAGGCGAACGTGGTGGCCAATTAATCTGGTAATTTCTTGAAATTATCCGCTCGCCAAACAGTTGCTTCAGGAGGTTCATTGTGGCCCTGGCTGTATGGGGAGTTGCTCCATCCTGTTAAAACCACATTTCAGGACGATTTTCCACTGCAGGACGTAAAAAATTGTCAATCATATCTCGATATCTCTCACTAGTAATTGTTAAAGTACCACCGTCTTCAATTTCGAAGAAGTAGGGCCCGATAACTTCCTGGTCTGGCAGTAGATGGAAGGTCATCACAGAACCCTTTTTCTCTAATCGCTGCATTAGTTTCCGAATCATTGTCGCTGAGGGTCCGTTTCTGACTTGGAAATGGCGGCGGTAATCTCTTGGCGTCAAAATAATGAACCTGTTATTTTGAAAATAAAATTCTATTACTTTTAGTCGTTGTTCTTTCCTGAAATTCCTCATGATCAATCTCCCAAGACTCAGTTATAATATGTACCTACAATAAAAGAAATCGAACTATTAACAAAAAAGTTATTTACATGTCAAATCATCCTCTGACTTTTGGCGCACCTTGTACCTTTCTATTTATAGAAAGATATATATAGAGATACTGTATATATTCATAAAGAGACATATTTATAGAGAAATTGTCTATAAATAAAGAAATGTCTTACTCAAGTCTATTTAGGTGGAGTCTTCAGCCATTTGAATCATCAAACAAATATTAATACAGACATGTAAATATATAACAAATAAATAGGAATTCTAGTAGCACATTGATTCTTGGATTCTTTCAAAATCACTGGTAAGCAATAAAGACTGAACACCTATTAATACAACTGCATCATAGATTCATCAAACTACTGCCATACACATTTTTCATTCGTATGAGAATATAACTTAGACTTATAAGAATTATTCTTGTTGAAGTAAATTCGTAAGCAACTATTCTAGGTTGAACAACATCTAGATGGAAGAATACAATAGTATTTTATCGTCTGTAATCAAAATACTTTAGGAAATGTATGCAATTTTTTATTATGAAAGTATCTATTGCAGTCCATTGAAATAACAGTAAATTTTGCCAGTTTTAAAGAGCATTTTTTTTTCAGGCTGCATACTCATGACGATGAAACTGACATTCATTAAACCACTAAACTAAATCTCAAATATTATAGCAAGCTACATAGAAGTTCAATGAATCCCTTAGTATAAGAATTTGAAGAAAATATAGTTCGTTTGACTTTTCTAAAAACCTCATCAATTTCTTCTACCTGATGAGTTCAGTTTGGAGATGACTCCACTAAATTTCTCCTATACGTCAATTTATTTTCACTTTCTTTGTTCTCGGTTTGCCATTACTGTTTTTGTGCCCGTTTTCTCTCTCTCTCTCTCTCTCTGTCTGTCCGTCTTTCTCTTTTGTCACCAAACGAGCAGCGTCACATGTACAATATCCTTTTATGTGCCACCATTAAGTTTCAATGTCCTATATATGATGGCGACAAACTTCACTTTTTTTTCACGTAAGTTTATTTTAATGATGTCATGAAGTAAGGAGAAATTATAGTTTCTTCATATTTCAACTTTTGAACCGACAAAGTTCACTCAATTATTGGCTTTTAAAACAGTCCGTCTTTTTTCATGACTGCAAAAGTAATAAGAATGTCAATTAGATAAAGTTTATTATCCGATTTTAGTAATTTCAGTTAAAAATACGTACTTTTTTTATTTATGCTAAAAGGATAATATTTCCAGGATTTTTAAATAAAGTCGTGTTGACATAAATTGTTAGATAAAAATAATCTGATCTATTTTTATATCTAAAGCTATAAGGTGACCTGGAAGACAAATGTTTTTAAAATAAACAAAGAACCAGAGAAATGCAAAAAATATCTTAAGATGTTTCAGTAAAATGAAGTCATTAGTGTATTGATCAGAGAATAAAGTTTGTTTAAGAGCCAATGCACAGTGGTAGCTCGTGGGTTGAAATCGTGGGGGCACTGAAACTTTCGAAATATACATACACACTGTAAGTACAGCGTATACGTGTTTGGATAAAATATCAAACTTATGGTAAAAATTAAAAAAAAATTAAACATGAAATAATATTGTTTATTATCGATATAATTATACAGTTTGGTATATATTCAAAATTACTTTAAAATAAAATCCATCCCTTTAATTGTAATTAAAGGAATGGATTTACAATTTTTGGACATTACAATTAAATCTTTTAATTATAATGTCTAAATATTTGAAGAGACGGAGTAAACACGATAAACACTACGAACACTCTACTACTGGCGCAAACTGCATATAAACAACAGTGGAACTGCGCGACAGACAGTGCTGCATTACGCTAATAGCTCGCATCTCACTATGACATGCATATGCTTGCGCGCGTAGCAATATGACACTGTGGTAAACACAGTGCTGCTAGCGTCCTTCGCCCTCCTAAGTGCTACAAGATGGATTTTGATTATTTTTTATACAAAATAAGAGAATTGTATAGGATTGTTTGATGACAAAATTAAATATTACAAGCGAATATAAATAAATTAATAAATATATTTATATATCGAGAAACATTGGGGGTTCTGCAGTGCCTATATACGAGTCGCCCCTGCTAATGCATATTTAAGGAATGTATTAAAAGTGCCCTAAGTAAAATAAACTTTAAACTTGCGACACATGATGGATTTTGTAGAAGGAAGTTAAAAGAAAGAGGAAAAAAAAACTCCATTTTCTGCACTACACCACTTAATAAACTATTCATCACGTGATCATTATTTCAGCCAACATGACTAATATATTCTTTATCAGGTAGTTAATGATCGGTAATAATCCAAAGATGAAGAACTCATACATCACAGAGGCTTGACGATTTTTTACATATTTCTGGAAATCTGACTGGATTACTGCTTTGGATTATTGGACAGGCATTACGTTATAAATTCAAGTTTGATTTCAATCTGAGTCAATGAAAGCTTCTTGCTTAGAGTAGAGCAAACTTTTCCATTAGCAAACTTTTTTTCTAGCTAAAAGCAATCCAGCTTATATAGCAATCGATCGAACATCTAGTTTTCGATATTACGTTAAAAAGTGTTCGAATCTCAAGTCAATATAAGTTAATTATTAAAAATTTCACATTTGAAAACGTCCTCCACCATTTAACCTTCAAACCATGTTAATGGAGTGAGATGCTTGAGCCTTATGAAAGTTCTTTATGGATGCCAGCTTACTGTTACGTCAGCCGATATACTAGCATTAATAAAAATTGATGATAGTATATTGGCTAGCATGTATTTTGCAAGAGTAGAAGCGAATAATATACTTTGACTACCAAATGAAGTTCTCATATGGCAGTTTATAAGAACTAATCTCTGCGTATATTACTGGAAGCTATTTTGTTTTTTACCTGTTAAGATTTTATTTTAACGTATGGAAGAAGAATTGGTCGTATGTGTGCGTTTGGTGGGGGATAACCTCCGTAGCTCAGTCTGTTTTAATGATGCCTTTTGGTCGGTTTGTAAAACCAGGATTCGGACCTCCTGATAGGGTATGGTTTCTTTTTTTCCTCCAAGAAACTAGGGCTTTTCATCCCAAAAAATATCAGGCAAAATAAATAGGATTAATACTGTTTATAATAGGGCAATTAATTATACAGTCAATTGGCCGTGAAAAGCCCTTGAGCCTAATACTAAAAGAAAATAAGATTAGGATTATTATTGTAATCCTAAAATATAATCCTAAAGGTTATTCATTTCAGTGGTGGCTCGTGGCTGGAAATCGTAGGGGTGCTGCAACTTTCGGAATATACATACACACTGTAAGTACAGTGTTTGGATAAAATATCAAAATTATGGTAAAAGTTAAAAAAAATTAAACATGAAAAAATGTTGTTTATTATCGATAAAATTATACAGTTTAGTATAATTCAAAATTACTTAAAAATAAAATCCATTACTTTAATTAAAGGAATGAATTTACAATTTTTGGAGATTGCAATTAAATCCTTTAATTGTAATGTCCAAATATTTAAAGAGACGGAGTAAACACGATAAGCATTACGAACACTCTGTTATTGGCGCAAACTGCATATAAACAACAGTGGAACTGCGCGACGGACAGTGCCGCATTACGCTAATAGCTCGCATCTCACTATGACGTCTATTTGCTTGCGCGCATAGCAATATGACACTGTGGTAAACACAGTGCTGCTTGCGTCCTTCGCCCTCCTAAGTGCTACAAGATGGATTTTTATTATTTTTTTATATAAAATAAGAGAATTGTATAGGATTGTTGATGATAATATTACATATTACAAGCAAATACAAATAAATGAATACATATATTTAGATATCGTGAAAAATTGAGTTTGCTGCAGTTCCGTAGTGCCTATGTACGAGCCGCCCCTGCTAATGAATATTTATGGAATGTATTAAAAGTGCTCTAAGTAAAATAATCTTTAAACTTGCGATAAATGATGGATTTTGTAGAAGGAATTTAAAAGAAAGAAAAAAAAAACTCTACTTTCTGCAGTCAACCTCTGGATAAACTATTCATCTAGTGATGATTATTTCAGCCAACATTACTAATATATTCTTTATTAGGTAGTTAACTAACGGTAATAATTGAAAGATGAAACTTTTATTGGGATTAGATTGATCAAGTGCATATAATAAACAATATGTTATACCAACTAGTTTCCCCGACTAAGTCTGTTGGCATCTTCAGGGTACATAATTGATGTACGGCACTAAAAGTAAAAAACTGTTACAAACTAAAATCAACCGATTCCAATTATATTAAATAAAGAACAGAGCGCGTACAATACATTCATAGAGCGTGGATGATATCACTTGTTGTTATTTAGGAACGTTCTATAGTTGGCACTATAATTCAGTTCTGGCGAGTTGAAGGATCTGATAAGGGTTTTCCAGATCACGGGCAAGATTAGGCCTTGATTCCTATTAAGGTTTTGTATACAGCGGGCAACTGTTGTGGCCTCCTTAAAAATTCGGGAGCGGAAGTCCTCCTCCATGTAAGGAATTGTGCTTCTATCCCACTCTATGGTATGGTTCATTCTTCTTGAGAAATGAAAAGCTAACCCCGATTTTTCTTCTCTGTTATTATTGACGTCAACTATATGTTCTTTTTGCCTAATTTCAAGGCTCCTTGAAGTTTGGCCGATGTAATCCAAGCCGCACGAGCAGAATATGTTATAAACTCCAGCATATTTGGAGAAAGGATGGCTACCTTTTGGAGATCTTAAGAATTGTCTAATCATTTCTGTGGGTTTAAAGGCCACTCTTATTTTATGTGGTCTAAGGCGTCTAGCAATATTATTGGAAACACTCCCTAAGTATGGAATGACGATGGTAGAAATATAACGTACATCATCTTGTTGTCTTTGTCGGGGTTCAGAGAAAAGTATCTTGTGGACGAGCCTTCGAGGAAATCCATTCATGGTAAGGTTGGTGGATATCAGGGATAGTTCTTCCTGGAGGTCTTGTTGATCTGTTGTAAGGAGAGAGGTACGGTTCGTCAACATGTGTACAATACTAAGTTTCTGAGAAATGGGGTGGCAGGAAGTGAAATGTAAATAATGTCCTGTATTGGTAGGTGTGCGGTAAACTGAGAGGTTGATACCACCATTCGGAAGCTTCTTAATTAAAGTGTCTAGAAATGATAATTGGTTATCTTCTTCAAGTTCTAGAGTGTTGATTGTGTGGTGTAGAGAGTTGATTTTGTTAAGAAAGTCGAACAGGTCCTTTTTTGTGTGGTTTCAAACGATAAAGATATCGTCCACGTATCTCCACCATACTGTGGGTTTAGGGTCTGTTTGAGTTAAGATTTTACTTTCAAAATCCTCCATAAAGAGATCAGCACAAGATGGAGAGAGGGGACCACCCATTGTAAGGCCAGTCAATTGCTGATGTATGGTTTTATTCCATAAGAAAAAGTTTGATGTTAAACAATGACGGAACAGAGAAGTAATGTCCTGTGGGAGCAAACTTCCTAAAATGTTGATGACTTCCTCCACAGGGATGTTAGTGAATAGAGATGTAATATCCAGGCGGCGAGTAAATCCGTATTGGAGATAGAAATGTTGTTCAGTTTCTCAACGAAATGTTGCGAATTTCGTATATAAGTGTCCGAATTATGGATGTGAGGTTTGAGGAGGCCTGCCAGGTGTTTAGATAACAGATAAGTTGGCGAATTGATTCCATCCACAATCGGGTGTAGTGGTATTCCATTTTTGTGTACCTTAGGAGCGCCATATAGTCTTGGTGCTGGTAGATGCATGGATTTTAATCTTCTTTTTAAGTCTATAGACCAGTTCTCCATATGACGTATTAAATCTTTGGTATCATTGTGGTTCTTTAGTGTTGGGTCTGTGACTAGGACACAGTAGGTTGATGTATCCGACAATAAGCTGTTAATCTTGAATTACCCTCATCTGCCTTCAATATGATATGTCCTTCTTTTTCTTTAAACTGTACAATGTTCTTTTTTCCAGAGTAGTGATGTTTTTGTTAGGAGTTATGGAAGACAAGAGGATGATTCTAATTTTTAATCTAATATCATTAGCTATGGGTTCCGGTAACGACGAGACTGCCTTTTCTATATTACAAATGATATCCACTTTAGGGACATTATGAGGTGTTATCGCAAAATTGAACCCTTGTTTAAGTATATTGATCTCCGGTTTTGTTAATACATGATCCGACAAATTAAAAATAACTTTGCTGTCTGGTTAGAGAAGGTTTTGACTTAAAACGTTTTGTATAAAGCTCTTTAAATTTTTTGATTTGGTTTCGTTTGCTTGTTGTAAAGGCTTTATCGTAGCTAGTAGTGACCATTCTGTCCAAATGCGACCATATGTCTTGATCTAAAGTACTAGAAATATCGTCATAAATCTGATAACAGTCTAAATCTATTTGGCTCAAAAGAAATCTGGTATACTGTATCCGTTCACGTAGAAGTGCCAAAGATGTTTTAAAATAAATATGTTTCGCTCGTCTTGAATGGAATTATTCTTTTAAAAATAGAAACTTTGGAATAATCTTCTTATCTCTATATCTTTTCAAAAAAGTGAGGTGATTTAATAGTTTGGCTTTTTTATATTTAAGGAATTCAAAACCGCGTACCTTTCTTTTGGTTTCCCCATGGATTCTATTCATGTTAAAAAAAAAAAAACGTTTAATTTTCTTGACCAAAAAGGCTCTGGAAAGACTTTTATTGGAATTATATTGATCAAGTGCATATAATAAACAACTAGGTTATATCAACTAGTTTCACCAACTAAGTAAATTTATAATTGTTGGCATCTTCAGGGTACATAACTGATGTAAGGCACTAAACAGTAAAAAACAGTTACAAACTTAGTTGATGAAACTAGTTGGTATAATTTAGTTGTTTATTATATGCACTTGATCAATATAATCCCAATAAAAGTCTTTCCAGAGCTTTTTGGTCAAGAAAATTAAATGTTTTTTTTAATTCAAAGATGAGCATATCGCATATCACAGAGGCTTGACGATTTTTTACATATTTCTGGAAATCTGATTGGATTACTGCTTTTGACAGCGCAGCAAAGTTTCAACTGCTACCATTGCCATATTCAAATATTTTCATTTAATACGAGTGTCATCAAATTGTACTAACCGTTCATTTTTATCCCATCTCAGGCTATTTTTAAGGGACAGGCATTACGTTCTATTCAAGTTTGATTTCAGTCTGAGTCAATGAAAGTTTCTTGCTTAGCGAAGAGCAAATTTTCCAATGATTGACGAATATATTAAACTGTCGTTAGCAAATTTTTTTTCCTAGCTAAAGCAATCCAGCTTATATAGCATTCGATCGGACATCTAGTTTTCGATATTACGTTAAAAATTGTTCGAATCTCAAGTTAATATAAGTTAATTATTAAAAATTTCACATTTGAAAAAATCCTCCACTATTTAACCTTCAAACTATGTTAATGCAGCGAGATGCTTAAGCCTCATGATAGTTCTTTATGGATGCTTGCTTACTGTTACGTCAGCCAATATACGCTAGCATCAATAATCAGCTAGGCACGCATTTTTCAAGAGTGGAAGCGAATAATATACTTTGACTACAAATGAAGTTCTCATATGACTGTTTATAATATAGCTAGTTATAATATCAATTCCTTGGAGGGAAGAAATTATCTTTTGTTAATTCGAATACCGGGCTAGAATTAGAAAACTTTGAAGGAGTGGGAGGAGAAGGGGGACTGCAGAATTATAAGATTATGTTTCGGTTATAATTTCAGGAAAAATGTTTTTATTTTAATAAAACTACAGTCCCCAATAATGATATTTCCTGGTTGTCAATATTTACATATTAATGGTTTATTTTTAAGTTTAATAAAAAACAAATTATTAGTTTTTGGTACTGAGATTTCTCATGAGATGTAACATTGGCAAAATCTACTTTTGGGAAGAGTTAAGACAATATTTAATTTCATTGTTAAATCGAGTCTCAAGATGCCTCTAAAAGAAGTACAACTAAGATAGAAGACGAGAAAAAAAAATACCTAAGAATATACATGTGGAATAAACAAGACACTTCAACGACAAACAGATGACTTCAAGCAGCTTACCGACAAAAGACAACAGAAAACACAATATGTTGTTTACAGAACAGTATGATATCACGTGCCCAATCTTGCCTCTAGCGTTATCTGTTCCGACAATAGGAATCTGTAGACATTAATAAAACTTCCCGAAACAACAGACAGCTTGGATTTTATTTTCTATCGGATATAATGTACCTTTTCCACTGCATGGTTAGCAGTGTGGTGCTCAGTTAGCTTCTTATTATTAATTTCTAGTTCGAAAAAAGGTAAGAAAAATAAGAAAAAAGCAAATTTCTTCCCTTGATGTTCTTTAAACGGAAGTGAATTTTGACTACCAAATGAAGTTCTCAGAAGTCAGTTTATAAGAACTGATCTCTGCGTATATTACTGGAAGCTATTTTGTTTTTTATCTGTTAAGATTTTATTTTAACGTATGGAAGAAGAATTGGTCGTATGTATGCGTTTGGTGGGGGATAACCTCCGTAGCTCAGTCTGTTTTAATGATGCCTTTTGGTCGGTTTGTAAAACCAGAGTTCGGACCTCCTGATAGGGTATGGTTTCTTTTTTTCCTCCAAGAAACTAGGGCTTTTCATCCCAAAAAATATCAGGCGAAATAAATAGGATTAATACTGCTTATAATAGGGCAATTAATTTTACAGCCAGTTGGCCGTGAAAAGCCATTGAGCCTAATACAAAAAGAAAATGAGATTAGGAGTAATCCTAAAATATAATCCTAAAGGTCATTCATGTTCAGTGGCGGCTCGTGCCTTGAAATTGTGGGGGTGCTGCAACTTTCGAAATAAAACACAAAGTACAGTGTATACGTGTTTGGATGAAATATCTAAAAATTAAAAAAAAAAATTAAACATGAAAAAATATTGTTTATTATCGATAAAATTATACAGTTTAGTATAATTCAAAATTACTTAAAAATAAAATCCATTATCATAGCTCCAATAATGTTCTAAAATAAAAACTATACAAATGTTATGTCTTTAATTGTAAATATTTAAAGAGACGGAGTAAACACGATAAGCACCATGAACACTCTCTCTACTACTGGCGCAAACTGCATATAAACAACAGTGGAACTGCGCGACGGACAGTGCCGCATTACGCTAATAGCTCGCATCTCACTATGACGTGCATATGCTTGCGCGCGTAGCAATATTGCACTGTGGTAAACACAGTGCTGCAAGCGTTCTTCGCCCTCGTAAGTGCTACAAGATGGATTTTTATTATTTTTCATACAAAATAAGAGAATTGTGTAGGATTGTTGACGATTACAAGCAAATATAAATAAATTAACAAATATATTTAGATGTTGAGAAAAATGAGTTCAAGATTTACGTGAATAGTTTAACTAACAAACTAGTATAGTGCATTACTTCACCGATAATCAAACTAACAACGAAGCAAAGCAAGAGAAGTAGCCAGCTCAGACTCCCCCTATCGGTAGGATCTGGACATAACAGTTCTTTATAACGCTGAAATAATGTTAGCTTTGTTGCAAAGGGAACAACTTTATGCAGTTGCTTTACTTTGGTATTGACTAGCCTTGCTAATAATTCATTCGGCAAGGCTGGTTCTGCATTTAGCCGTTAGAGGGCCATTCAGACTAATGGTAACTGAGATGAGAGGCTGTATTTGATTTGATATATTTGACAATGCTCTACAATTGTCTAGACAAAATATTATCTAGACGATTCATCCAAGTTTCTTATCTACATATTCCTACAGATAACTAACTTTTCTTAAATCACATATAAGACTAATTTAAGAACATCGCATCGCTAATGATTTATTATATAAATTAAGGATAACGGTACAACACAACTACCTTGCTTTTTTAGATGTTTCATTAGTTTTGGGGAAATAGATTTGACTATTCAGGGTTGTTAGATAATGAGAAATCAAAGAAAAGAGATAATATCTAAGATTCTGAAGGAAGTAAAGCAGTGAGTCTTATCTTTTCTGATCTTATCTTTTAGAATTCATTGGAATTCGCATTGATGATTCAAATTCAAATTGAGGATTCCTGTTTGCTTTTGGAATATAATTCTTCGATTGAAATTAAACTGATATTATCAGTGATAATTTCTATGATCCTTGTTCTTCAGTAATTTATATTTGGTCTTAATGAGGAGTTAAACCAACTTAGCTAGGACATGCTGAGTTGGGTTGCTTGGAGTTATGGCCAAAGCAACTCTAAGGCTATAAGGTGAATGTATTATGTCTATTGTTTGTCCTGCGGGATGAGAAAACCGAGTTTTCTGAAAGAAACCCTACAACCACTCCATTAGACCTGTTAACTCACCCTTCAGTAGAAAAGATGTTTTTAAAGGTTCCATTCCCGAAGATTGGACTTAATCCAAGGTCTTTCCATTCAGAGAGCATTATCATAACCGAATGAGCTGCGGAGAATCTCCTTGTATAGACGACACAAATCTTACTAGTGTTGGCTGAGAGTAGGAAAATGGAATTCAATAGGGCAATGTCTCCAATAACATGATGAACTCGATAACATTGGCAATGTGACTCTAAAATTCTGACTGGAATGCCCTAAAGTTAATTAAAACAAATTTTTAAGAGAATGATCAATACATATTAAAGGTTATGCAAATAACAGTTCTTGGAATGAGTGAAAAATATATTTAAGCTTAAAGTGGTTAATGTAATAAAAATAAGTAACACTGGGTTTATTGGTCGTAAAGCTTTGATACTGCTAGTTACCCACTAGTTTCGCCATGTAAACTAGTGGCTTCATCTGGGTTTGGATGAACATACAAATATAAATAAGCAGGAACCGTGACACACGTACAATAGAAATACTTGGAGTGTGGATGCTGGCACATGCTCAATCATTGTTCAGTAGGTGCGTCCGATAGTTAGCAGAGAAATTAAACTCTGACGTGATTAGAGATCTGATGAGTGACTTCCAAATGCCACACAGAATCATTCCTTGGTTTCTGTTTAGGATACCTTGTGAATTGTTTACCACTGTAGCCGCGTTGTGGTGAATGTTGGAGAAATGGAATGCCAACCCTGAACTGTCCTGTTTGTTCTTCTTGACGTCTCCAATAGGTTCGTTTTGTCTTATTTCTAAACTTCTCGAAGGTTGTCCTATGTAATTAAGACCACAAGAACATGGGATGTTGTAAACTCCAGGATGTTTGTTGAAAGAGTTGTGGTCCTTGGGTGAGCGTAACAGATTTCGTACTGTCATAATTGGTTTGAAGGCTACTCTAATGTCATAAGATTTCAGGATATTATTAATTTGTTGCGAAAGTTCGCTAACAAAAAGGATGGAAACCGAAGTTCTGTAATGAATGTCGTGGATTTTCTGTGGACAGGAATTAGAGAGAAATATTCTTTTTGCTATTTTTTGAGGATATCCATTGCTGATCAATAATTGGAGAATAGAATACAATTACTCTGTTAAGGTTCATTCATCTCTTATAATAGAGATCGCCCCTTTTTCAAAGCGTATGTACAATGTCCAATTTTTGCGAAATATGGTGTAACGAAGAGAGATGTAGGTAACGACCTGGGTGGGTCTGCTTACGGTACACACTAAGAGATATGCCTTCGTCTGCTTGTTTCGTAATTAAAATGTCCAGAAAAGATAATTTTTCCTTCATTCTCAAGTTCTAAGGTGAATTTGATTTTATGGTGGAAGGAGTTAATAGATGCCAGAAAACCATACAGCTCAGCTACACTGTGTTTCCATATTACGAATACGTCGTCTACATATCTCTACCAAATTGACGGGTTAGGATTTTTATAGAACGACATCGTTCTCGAACTTTTTCATGAATAATTCCGCATAAGGAGGAGATAGAGGGCTTCCCATTGCAAGGTCCGAAAGTTGTTTGTAGATTTTTCCATTCCATCGGCAAAACATTGAGTTCAGACAGTGTTTATAGTGTGCAGAGATGTCCCGAGGGATCAGATTATCTATAAGTACCTTAACTTCATTCACAGGAACATTTGTGAATAACGATACAACATCCAGATTAGCTAGAATGTCTGTTTGTGAGATAGAAATTTCTTCTAGTTTTCTACAAAGTGTTGCATATTTTTGATATACGCGTCCGTGTGTCTAATGTGCTCCTTTAAAAGATGAGGTGGTTTTAATTGAAACCGTAATGGCGCCTTAAAGAGGTTGTTGTAATGAACAAATCAATTAGTTGGACTTTATTTAAAGTATCAGTTATCGGAAGTCCCACGCGAACTGTAAATAATCCAAGTTAATTAGATACAAGCATTGATGAAGCTCAGCTCATGAAGTCTAAAATCAAAGGCACCGCAAGAACTCCTGATCAAATGGAAGAATTTTAAAAGAAGTAAATAAGAAAGTGTACTTCTCTCTCGAAACTGATATGTAGGAATAACAGCAGAGGATTAATTTTCAAGTAATAAAAAATGGGAAAGTTTGTATCGATCTGTAAGAGAGGAAGTAGAAAAAAACATTAAGTAACTTCGGTGTGAGAATTAAAGTTTGAAAAAAAAAATATGTGTAGCAGTGACTGAAATACATTGTTAGTATAATTGGCTACTCACAGCAGGAGTCTAGTGTCGAAAGATCAATAAGTCGGGTAAATTTGCCAATAAAATGCCATAAATTATTTGTCAAATGAGAGATTATGTGCTAATTAAGTTAAAGCATTAAATTTAATATGGAAATATATTGTGTAATACTGTGCATTTAAATTTATTATGCAACTAAGTTCGTGATCATCGACTTATCATTAAACTTGGTTGCATTGTAATCGAATTCAGATGTCCATGGTCTCTAAATTGGATTAAAATGAATTCCAAGCGATAACTTTTTCAAAAGAAGCAACTGTTGTACTTCTTTTTGAAGTACAACTGCAACTTAAATTTCTTCAGTTCCAGTTTTACTTCAATTCTTAAATTTAGTATTCAAATTCAATTTTTGACATCGTCGGCATATTATCGTGACCGTTAATATGTCGGTTTGATAATAGAACTGAGTTCAAATCCTGTCTAGGATGCGAGGGTTTTATATACACTTTCCCTGCTAGTGAGTTCGTGGGTCTCATACTCGGGTGGAGCTTTTCCCCTTCTACGAAAAAAAAAGGGACAAACCTTCAAAGACTACTAATTTACATGGATAATACCGTAAGCTTAATGGTCTTAGTTGCTTCGGTAGTAATTCTAGCAATATAACGTCTTTTTTCCATTTATAAAACCGGTTACTTTTCAAGGTAATAGAAAAAAATTAAACAGGTGTGTTTAAGTTTATAGTCCACTATATCCCTTTATAGTGGAAGTGGAATGATTTCTACAATTGTGCTACATATTGTCGATTCAGTTCTTCATATACCTCTCACGATTTTTAAAGCAAGTCACATAGCGTCATCAATCGCGGCTGTGTGATAAAGATCACACACCCAAATAGATCATCAAGAAGTTGAGCTTTGAAGATCAGACGTGGAACTTTTTTCACACCATTTTCAGTTCTCTAATAAATAGGTTGTTGGTCTTATATAAAGCGATGAAATTAATTGTCTATCTAAAGATGTTGCCCAACACCATGTCTACAGTGGAATTTGAAGCCACAGCCTATTGATTGGAGAGTGGAGACACCAAGTGACTGAGTGGTTAACGGAAACGCTATGCACTTAGTCACCTATGCCAGCAATGGTTAACATCAAAGATTAAACTTTCGTTTCTGATTAAAATTGTAGGGGAACAGATAATATCAGTGGAATGTTAGAAATAGAGTGACAATATTTTCTTTCTAAATAAGGCATTGCAGACGTAAACCAATCAACAGATCGTTGCCAAAGGTGTCATCAACAATACACATGATTTCTTATGAGCCTCTCCCATTACAGAAATTGCATATTTGATTAGTAATTTAGTTCTTATAACAATAAAATGAAACTATGTAACAGGGGAAGCTATTTCCTACGTTTTCTGACTCAGAAAAGTCAGAAATTATTTTCTGATTTTATTCATTTTCAGATATTTAAAGCCTGTTTTCATTTTGATTGTAAATTTGATTCCTTTGCTGGGTGTTCGAACTACAGGCAGTGTTGCACAAGTCCAAATTCTTTGGAAGTTTTATATTACCTGAAATAATATTTTGTTTAAATCCATTATGCAAGTGTGTGAAAATAAAATTTAAATATTAAAGCATATTTAAAATAAAATTTTTTATAAAGTATAATTTAATTTCTGTTTAATTTAAATATTTTTTGATATTTCTTTTATTCTCTAAAAGTTTAATAATATGTTAATATACCATTTTATTCTTCGTATATAGAAAATATGACTATTGCAATGATTTATTCACCTTTGAGGATGAATGGAGGATTGATTCATTCAATCCAATACTCTTGGAGGGTAATGGATGGCAATGCTGTAGCCAATGAAGTTCTAACTGAGGCTCGGCTATTGCTGTTACCCTCCTGCCATGATCAGAGCTTTAATTGCTCAATAACACCTTATACCTACACTGTCCTCTACAGATAACGGGGAATATGAAAAGCATTCTTGCTTCGCCCCTTTAAGCCAGTCCTTATAAGGACTATAAGGACTTCACCTTTGATTAGGGTATTCAAAAAAAGTCCTTTTTAGGACTTCCAGGGTAACAATTAGCAATGCTGAACCAAGGAAGTTAACTGGGGTTCGGCTGTTGTTGTTATCCTGGGTGAAGAATTTTTGAGTTCGCTCTCTTAAGGTTTTTGCCTTAAGGGAGCACCTTGAGTCTCCGGGGAAGGTGTTCTCCGGTACGGCCCGCTGAGGGGTTCTTGCCGGTGAATTATTTTCCTCGGAATTTGAGCGGTTCTGCTCAGTCGGGGAGCCCGTCACTGAGTGGAACCAACGCTGAGATATGGACGGTCTTTCGCCCACTATGGAGTGGCCTAGAGATCGTACGATTTTTTGAGAATTTACCCTTTACTTACTAACCAGGGTAACAATTAGCAATGCTGAACCAAGGAAGTTAACTGAGGTTCGGCTGTTGCTGTTATCGTGGGTGATGAGTTTTTGAGTTCGCTCTCTTAAGGTTTTTGCCTTAAGGGAGCACTTTGAGTCTCCGGGGAAGGTGTTCTCGGCACGGCCCGTTGAGGGGTTCTTGCCGGTGAATTATTTTCCTCGGAATTTGAGCGGCTCTGCTCAGTGGTCGGGGAGCCCGTCACAGACTGGAACCAACGCTGAGATATGGACTGTCTTTCGCCCACTAAGAAGTGGCCTAGAAATCGTCCGATTTTTTGAGATTTTACCCTTTACTTACTAACCAGGGTAACAAATGGCAATGCTGTAACTAATGAAGTTTTAACTGAGACTCGGCTATTGCCGTTACCCAGTCATGACTAGAGCTTTTTTTTAGCTCAATAACACTCCATCCACACAGATTCTCTTCATTCAGATAACGGGATAAAGAGTCAAGGACTCAGTCCATCGCCCAGTTCTTATAAGAACACCTTTGATTAGCTGCACAGATAATTCTGGTTTTTAACTTTTGTGGGAAAAGCAGACACACATCAGAATTTGATCATCATGCTATGGGATTCATGTAACATGTAGAAATTCGAGAATTACGATTTATATAATAATAAATTGCATCATTTTCCGTCTCACTATCTATGCGAGGATTCCAGCACGCTTTAAGAAGATGCTATATGGAATCATGCTACGATATAATATTAAGTGATTCTTTTTCCGAGAGAAAAAGTAAATATAAATATATGAAAACTTTAACAGACAGCGCTCTTGTCTTATTGGAGTGGCCTAACAAGGATGGTACGAGGTTCTTATTCTTGTTCCCTCCCTTGGATCTTTCGCAATATCAAAAGGAATGCAGCAGGACGAATCTTCACAATAGACTGGAAATATCGCTAGTGTGTAATAAACTTTTTAAATGGATGTATTTTATCTAACTAATAGTCACAAGAGGATTATGCTAGGATTTGCAGCCATATTTATATGGTGCGCTCTAACACCATAGCAGCCGGAGACGAACTGTATAGAATATCTCACAATAGGCAAAACAGGAGGTGACCCCCCCTCCCCCAGAAGTAGAAAAGCAAGAAAAGCAATTCTCAACTAGCAGATGTATGGAGGATTCACAATACCAATCTCCAAGCAAGCGCTTACATTAATCAAGGTTCCCGGCTTGATCGAATCTATATCTCCTCGTCTCTTATAAACAGAATAATTGAGACAAAACATCTCGAGATGATAATCCAGTTCTGTTTCAGTGACCTAGTCATCTTACATTCCTCAACAGAGAGTTCACTAAATTCCGCTAAAATAAAGGACTTCCACACAAATATGTGTTGATTCTACAGGGTGTCCCAAAATTCACGCAAGATTTAAATTTAGCGCATTTGTGCGGCAAAGTGTTGCTAACGAGAAAAAAAAAAGACAGCGTGACAGCTGACAGTTCAGGGTTATTAAAAATGATCACACACAGGGAAGAGAGTTTGTTGAATGGATTATGGAACAACAAGTGGATGCTTATTTTTCGAACAAAATCATCTTCAGCGATGAGGCTCATTTTCATCTTGATGGCTTCGTTAATCGACAAAATTGTCGCATTTGGGGTTCAGAAAATCCACGAGTGATTGTTGAGAAACAAATGCATCCACAACTTGTCACTGTTTGGTGCGGATTTTGGGCTGGAGGCATCATCGGTCCATTCTTCTTCGAAAATGCGGCTGGTAAGGCAATAACAGTTAATGGTGCTCGCTATCGCGACATGATAATCCAGTTTTTTGTGCCTAAATTGCAAGATATGGATGTGGACGATATGTGGTTTCAACAAGACGGTGCCACATGCCATACAGCCCGACAAACAATTCAATTACTGCATGAGTCATTTCCTGATCGTGTAATTTCTCGTTCTGGTGCTCAGAATTGGCCGCCCAGATCATGTGACTTAATGCCGTTGGACTTTTTTCTTTGGGGTTTTTTGAAGTCTAAGGTTTATGCCAACAAGCCCACGACCACCCACGCCTTGAAGGAGGAAATTGAGCGCTGTATCAACGAAATTCAGCGACATTTATGCAAAACAGTCATGGAAAATTTCGACAAAAGAGTGCGTATGTGCCAGCAAAGCCGTGGAGGCCATTTACCCGATATGCTATTCCATGCATAACCCTATACTGTATACTTTATGACTCAATAAGAAATTACAATTTTTAATTAAAAACCTGTGTTTTCTATCAAAATTACTTCTTGCGTGAATTTTGGAACACCCTGTAGAAGACATGGTCACCACGGAAGATATCCTTGACTTCTTCCATCATGCATATCTGTTTAAAGACAACAGAACTGTGTGAAATTACTTTTCCTTGTTCATGCTTTTGTTTGTCCTGCCACGTGTCATCTCCATCCGGGAGGTGGAATATTAATTGCACTAACAATGCAAAGTACAGTCGTCCCAGAGAAAACATATTTGGAAAAATCTTTCTGAAGTTGTTACAAAATCAGATGCATTATGTTGCCGATTCCAGCAAGAAACTCAGCGCTGAACAGGGAAAAATGCTGGTCTTAAAATTCACGCTTGCTCTTGTTATCATTCAGGGAGTGAGAGGTGTGATTGAAGTCTGATTAGCGGAATAATGAATTACTGACCATTTAAAACTATATATTTAGAAATTTATGTACATTTATTCATACAAATACAATATTTATTTTACAAATGATATTCTATCTTTTTCAATTTAGCTACTTGAATACAAATTCCACCCTACGGTTCTTCTTTATGAACTGGTCAATAACATCGTCATAATAGGTTGGTTGATTATTGCCGCGCAAGCTTAAGACGTCTTCTGTCTACAAAAATAAAAGCCTAAATGGAATGCTTATAAATACAGGCATTTATTAACAAATAAATATTACTTCTTTCTCAATTAATGAGCTTGTGCAGCAAGCATGGAGAATTCGCCCCTGGCGCTGAATAAAAGTGAAGTTTAAGTACTAGCTTGGAAATATGAGAATAGGGATTTTAATATGAGAGAGTATCTAGGAGACGAAATAGAACAATTGCGTTAAGTCCAAAAATTCTTCTTCTGCGTCGAAATTCATTCTATTACCTTCAGTTCAAACTGGGAAAAGTAATTTGATAACGTGGCAATACAGTCACTGCAAAACAACCGAAGTGCCATCTATGAAGCAAATGAGAAACTATCACTTTTTTTTTTTTAAACTAAGTTCCTAAAAAAATATTTAAATATGATATATTGTGTGTTATAATGTCACTTACTGCACGGAGCAAAAATGTGAACATTTCGTTAATACCAGATAATAAGTCTCAATTCTCTAACTCTTCATTCCAACATTAAAAAAATAACTTTGTCATGTAAAAGACAAAAATAAGTTTATTTTTAGTGCATTCGTGGTTAGAAATTTAGTAATATTTTCGAACGCCTGCATTGCTAAATAAATAGGTTTACAGCCATCCGTGGGCTTGATTCATATTAAAAATAAATAGAAAGAAAATAACTGATTTTCGAAAGGTTCCATACATTTATTGCACTCGATTTGAAAGAGATAGTGAACGTAATGAAGCTTTCAACCATCAAAGATGTATTTTTGATTTCCGTATGCAGTTTTTATTTCCTTAGTAAATAATTCGAGTGTTACGTAGTAATGTATGCTATCTCGGCGATTCGCTATCGGCTTTTCACGCAGCCTGTTATCATCAGTTTCTCGTGACAATGGATGGTTTTCGGGTCAGAGACTGCACTGTTTCTACGTGTAGCTTTCGGTCCACTTGGAACTTGAATGATGGATTGCCATAGTTCGTAACTTGTTTCAATTGCGGGTCTTTTTTTTTTTTTAAAGCTTTTATTGACATTTAAGAAATAACGTTAAGCCAGTGAACAGTGAATGAGATTGGAATATCATTTGTTTAGAGTCAATATTAAAACTATTTATATTATTTATGATTTTTATTCCTTATATACCAATATTTCTTTACAATAAAATTTTTATGTTTATCAGTAGCATTAATACATTTTATTCCAGGCCCTGGAGATGCAACAATATTATATATTATATAGTACTTGGAGGGTAATGGATGGCAATGCTGTAGCCAATGAAGTTCTAACTGAGGCTCGGCTATTTTGCTGTTACCCCCGGCCATGATCAGAGCTTTATATAGCTCAATAACACCTTCTCCTTACACTGTCCTGTACAGATAACGGGGAATTTGAAAAGCATTCTTGCTTCGCCGCTTTAAGGTTTTCATCCCCGTGTGGTTGCCGGGATAAGAATAGCACCAATGTAGCTCGTGGATGTCGTACGAAGCGACTAAAATGGGTAACCAGGGAGGGCAGTGCTGTAATCAATGAAGTTCTAACTAGGCTCGACTATTGCTGTTACCCTCTTGCCATGATCAGAGCTTCAATAGCTCAATAACACCTTATCTCTACAGATAACGGGGAAGATGAAAGCATTCTTGCTTCGCCCCTTTAAGCCAGTCCTTATAAGGACATTTTATTCCGGGTGGTGAGAAGATAAGTCCTTTTTAGGACTTCCAGGGTAACGGATGGCAATGCTGTAGCCAATGAAGTTTTAACTGAGGATCGGCTATTGTCGTTACTCAGCGATGACTAGAGCTTTTAACTCAATAACACCCCATCCACACCGGTTTTCTTCATTCAGATGAAGGGATAAAGAGTCAAGGACTCAGTCCATCCCCCCCCCCCCCAAAGGGTTATTCTGCTCCATTTCTTACTTATAACCTGATTCTCGTAATATAGTTTTGCTATTATCATTTGGAGTGAGTGTTCATGTGAATATTGCGGTTTAATTTGAAGCAACAGATTCTTAGAATCTCATAGTGAACATTTGGGATCTGATGTTCAATCACAAGTTAGAAAAAAAAAAAAAACATTCACGTATCATTTGACGAAATACTGGATCGTATTTAATCATCGACGGGTTTATTTTGATTCTAATATCTCCCCTTCCTAGCCTGTATGCAAACAGCATTATAGATTGTATTTTGCATAAGATTATGGAACATTAATAGATATTCATTTAGTACTAAAGAGTAGGATTATCCCTGCTCTTTGAACCTGCCGTAACGTATTAAGCAACTATTGCGAGTTTGATTTAGTGAATTTATAGCTGTTCAAGCTGAGAAGGGAGATACTAAACAGACCTCGCAAAGGTTGTTAATTACAGTATTGTAGTCTCTATTGTATATATAACGCAGTTAGTGGAATTAATGTGTTCTCTACATTCAAAGATATAAAATAGTGTAGGAAATAATGGCTATACATCTATAGTACGCTAGCACTGTGAGTGGATTAAGGATTTTTATTTTATTTATTTTTAAACTATTTTTACATAATTCGGAAATGACGCTCTAGTGATCAAACATGGAACTTTTCAAACGAAGCTGGTTGGTGGTCTCACACCTAGCGAAGAAATAATAATAATAATAATAACATTTTACTTCTACTTTAAACTGAGGTTTAATTGCCGTTTTTCTGTAATCCAATGCAATTTAATTTTCATTCAGTAATCTCACGTGAGTTCGCTAAAATTTCGGATAAACGAGTTACTTTCTTTCTACTAATGTAACATATATTTACGGCCTGTCTGATATGCATAGCAATTAAACAGATAAAAACAATAACATTTTCAAAGAATATTGATTATTTTACTAAAAAGATCATTATAAATATAAATTTTAATGAAAATTTTCAATTATTATGGGAAATAAAGAAAACAGTTATTTGAAAACTGTTCTTATACAATATACACCTTTTATTTTTTTTCATAAAATTAATATTTAAATAACATCCCAGATAAATTGTAATGATGTACCAAGTAAATACCTGGTACGTTATAGTCCACACCTGCATGATAGCTATGGATCCATCAGCCTAATCTCAAACTTAGGCAAAATTGCCGAAAAAATCATCCTCTCTAAACTCCAAGCCTCAGTAAATGAGTTAAATACCCTTCGCAAGGAACAATTTGGCTTTAGACAACATCACAGTACTATTCAACAAATTTATAGGATAATTGAATACATCACCACAGGCTACAATTGGCACCAGCACATTGGAGCAGTCTTCCTTGACATAGCGAAATCTTTTGACAAGATATGACACTTAGGATTACTACACAAACTCATTTCAGCAGGCATACCATCAAGAATCGTCCACCTAATTAAATCTTACCTCCAGGACAGACGCATACAAGTCAAAATAAACGGTACAGTTTCCAGTCAGCGACGGATCTCTGCAGGAGTTCCCCAAGGTTCCCTACTGGCACCGATCTTATTCTCGATATATATGGCAGACATCCCACACAACCCAATGTCATCCATCTTAGCACTTTATGCGGATGACACAGCAGTACTTGCCAGATCTCTATGACCACATCTTGTCACTAAAAAACTGCAAGAAAACCTACTACAACTAGAACAATGGTTCTCCAAATAGAGATTACAAGTGAATCCCCAAAAGAGTACAGCGTTACTTTTCACCAGAAGATTGGCAACTCCCATGGGGGACCTTTATCCATTCAACACCAAAATCCCCTGGCAAACAGAAACAAAATATCTTGGGGTAATTCTAGACAAAAGATTAACATTCAACCCACACATCAAAGCCTTATGCGCGAAAGCATCTAAAACCATCGCACACCTTTACCCTCTAATAAATAGAAGAAGCAAGCTAAATTCCAGAATCAAAGTACTCCTCTACCTGCTGACGATCCGCCCCATAGTGACAAATGCATCTCCGCCCTGGAGCCACACATCCAACACCGACATCCTCAGGCTGCAGAGAGTGCAAAATAAGCGTTTGCGCATGATCTTGGATGCACCGTGGTTTGTGAGGAACGTCCAACTGCATTGAGATACAAACAGCCCTTACATCTACTCCTTCCTACTAACTACAGGGGAAACATTCTTCTCAAAGATCTCTACACACCCCAACGATCTAGTTAAACAGGCAGCAAACTATGAAGAAACTGATCTCTTCAAATACAAGAGGCCAAAAGCCATCCTGAACACTGGCTACAATGACTAATCTCTGTGCTCCGCCCTCCCCCATTAATTAGCAAGGCCTACTGCCGCTAGTAATTGTTGTTCATTGATTCGAAATTGTTTCATATACTGTACTTGGTAAGCAACTGTCTATCTATTATTGTGATAAGGGAAAGGCATATCCTGCCCCACAGAACAAAGTTTGGGGCTAACCATGGAGGCACCATATGAAGAACTAAATTTTAAAGAACTTCTGGCTATCTTCAAGCATGTAGGCAATCTAATGAACACTAAATGGCCAAGAAAAGTCGCGGTTCATCAAATAAAAGAGATTGATACAGATGACCTTAAACTCTCAGAACTTCTTCCCAGCATCTCTCAAGAAAGCACCAGCGAAATAGAAACAACAACTGATGATAATTCCCTCGCAGATCACAGTGATTAGCAGAAGGTTCGTGCTCGCAAAAAATGCAAAACTGCAGCCTCTGAATCACCCAAAGCGGATCGAATGGAAGAAGACGGCCCTGTCCTGAACTCTCCTACCTCCTCAAGGGAAAAGATACCTCCGATTATTCTGTGAGAAAAGAAAAAATGGATGTCCCTAAGGACTATGATGTCTAACTTACAAATTTCATGTAGTCAAGCGAAGAATGTCACAGATGGTATTAAAATCCAACCTAGGTCAGTGATGGATTATCGAAGGATCAGAGAAAAACCTTTTCACTAGGATCAGAGAAAAACCTCAAGTAGTGATTAGAGGTGTCTTGGAAGACGTATCCACAGAAGAAGTGGCTGCGGATCTACACCAGCAAGACCTACCACCCGTTAAGGTCAGCAGAATGACCAAAAAGACAAGACTCCAATGCCACTGGTTTTAGTAGAGATCAGTCAAGCTTATAAGCACATATATGACCTGACATCCATCTGTGGACTGAAACTTACTATAGAACCATTAAGAAAAAGGGCAGTGTCATAGATGTCAAAGGTTTGGCCATGCCCAGAAAATGTGCAAGGCTGAATTCAAATGTTTAAAATGTGGAGTCGGCCACCGAACAAATCCATGCACTAAACCAAAATCTACCCCCGGCTAAATGTGCCAATTGTGGCGGTCATCACACTGTCAATTACAAAGGATACGCTCACAATCCAAGAAATAGAAAAAACAGAAGCAAAAACATTTTCTTCCTCACTCAGCACACCTACATCAGAGATTACCTTACAGCCTCCTGAAGAACAACGTAAGGGGTCAGACGCCCATTTGCTGAAGCCAGAGGTTTCCAAACGAGTAACTCCGCAACAACCATCTAGGACATATGCGGATGTAACTCGTCCTAAACAGTCATCCCTGGAACAGCCAACATACAAATCTGACAGCTATCATTACCTCTTCCTTGGCAAATATGCTGTTGGATTTTAGCAGATCCAACCCTTCACCAAGTTCTACTAATAAATTTCTAAAGGATACACAAGTCATTATTTCAGCGCTCACCAATGAATAGAAACAAATTAAAACCAGATTCTTTGCATATCATAGCATGGAATGCAAATGGCCTAAGGAGTAAGATCTTGGAACTCCAGGAGTTTGTCCAAAGACATCAGCCGGATCTACTCTTGCTAAGTGAAACCCATCTGCAACCATCAGATAATCCCAAAATTAGTAGATACCAGCTGTACAGTACAGACAGATTATCCTGCAGAGGCGGTGGCACTGCTATTTACGTAAAGAACTACATTAATCGTCACTCTATAAATATTCCATCCACCACTAATCTCGAGATTACAGGCATTGAAATTCCTACTTGTTCGGCGGGTAATCTAAAAATCTTCGCAGTTTACAATCTGTCAATAAAAATGGACAGATACTAGCCAACTACTCAGAGTCCAACAATGTGGTTGTGGCAGGCCCCACCGAACCTACCCATCAAAACACATACGGCCGGGCTGATGTTTTGGACATAGCTATCCTACAAAATGTAAGACTACAGTATAGTATAATGACACTCAATGATTTATCTTCTGATCACAATCCCATCCTATTACAGCTGGGAAAACAAGACAATTTGTTTCTCCCTCCACATTCTTTCATACCCTGGGACAAACTATTCAAGGTACTTCCAAAATATATTGGTCGCGTGATAATAAAATCAACAGATGAAATTGAAATAGCTGTAAAGGGTCTAACTAAACAAATTAACACGGCCGTTGCAGCAGTTACTACTTCCACCACTACCCGCAGACCAAATCACTTGCCAGAAGACACCATGAACTTGATCAGAGAGAAGAACAGGGCAAGAAAGAGATATCATAACACCCGAGCACCTCAAGATAAACGAATCTTGAATAGATTTAACTCCGCAGTAAGAGATGCCCTTACAGTGCATTGAAGTCAACTTTGGGAGGAAAAATTGACTTCTATCTCTCCTGATAACTACTCCATATGGAATCTAATAAAAAAGATTAAGAACAAAAACAAACCTCTTCCGCCTCTTCAAACAGATGTTGGCCTCATGCATACCGATGCAGATAAAGATGAAGCAATAGTAAGAAATCTAGAGAGTCAATGTAAGCCTTCTTATGACCACCTAGACTTAAATCACATATACAAGATCCACCTTCATGTCAGATCTAAGCTTAAATCTTCTATCATATACTCTAGTCAAATTGCACCCACATCACCTGCAGAAATATACGACATAATCAAGAAGTTAAAGAACAAAAAGGCTCCTGGATCTGATGGAATCACCAACAATGTGATAAAACTACTACCCTGCACAACTATTGTGCATATGACTAACATAATAAACTCCACCTTTCGCTACAAATAATTCCCTTCCCACTGGAAGTTAGCAGATATAATCCCAATACATAAACCTGGAAAATATCCGAAATTACCTCAAAGTTATAGACCAATTAGTCTCATCTCAAACCTGGGCAAAATTGCCGAGAAAGTTATTCTCTCACAAGACTCCAAGTATTAGTGCACAGGCTAAACATTATTCCTGAGGAGTAGTTTGGGTTCCGCCAATCTCACAGTACTACACAACAGATATATAGATTGGTGGAATATGCTACCACGGGATTTAATTGGCGTCAATGTACTGGGGCTGTTTTCTTGAACACAGCCAGTGCATTTAAGGTATGGCATTACAGCTTACTACACAAAATGATACATCGTTTGGTGCATCATTGGGAATGGTTCAACTGATCAGGTCATACCTCTACAATAGGTGCATGCGAGTCAAGTTGAATGGCTCACTCTCAATACAAAAGTTCATCCTGGCTGGAGTCCTACAAAGATCTCTACTGGCACCGACTCTATTTTCCATATATATGTGTGATATCCCGCACAACCCACTGTCATCTATCAAGGCCTTATATGCAGATGATACTGCGATACTGGCCAGATCTTTAAAACCGCATCTAGCAATCAAGAAACTGCAGGAAAATCTACTGCTAATCGAACAATATTTCGCCAAATGGCAACTCCAAGTAAATCCTTAAAAGAGCGTAGCAGTGCTATTCGCCAAAAGACCAATGCTTCCCACTGGAGACATCCTCTTATTTAACACAAAAATCCCATGGGTTACTGAGATCAAATATCCTGACGCATTGATGGACAAAAAACTGACTTTCAGCTGCCATGTCAAGACTGTCTAAAGACATCAAAAATCATTGCCCAGCTCTATCCTTTAATTAATAGGAACAGTAAATTGAGCACCAGAATCAAGCTACATATATATAAACTGATGATTCGTCCTATACTCACCTATGCTTCTCCGTCCTGGGGGCCATACTGTCAATACCAATATACTCAAACTACAACGTGTGCAAAGTTCTGTTATGTCAGATGAATGTTTAGTCTGCGAATTTTATTACAGTTTATTATTTCTCAAATAAATTACATGCATATACTATAAAATGTAGACAACTCCTCATTTATTTTTACAAGTAGTTCAGCTGCATAATAACGCAAGTAATGTAAAAGTATAATTTATATTTATTTGTATCCTTAAATGCTATCCTGTACAGTTATATTTGATGATGTACACAGAGACAGTGCACTGTAACCAAAGATAATTTTCGTCAGAAGGAGAAGATGATATACAGATAATATCAGTTTAGGTAATGTGAGGTGGATGTTAATTGTGGTAATAAGATTAAGCTTAGTGTGATGTAATCACAGCGTTTATGAAGCTAGAATAAACGTTTGTTAGGAGAGTGGAATTACTGTTTAATGTTTGTGTTCTGAATGTACATATAATGTGCATGTAATGTTTCCCCTTTTATCTGGCAGCAGTGGCGGCCGGTGAAAATTCTAAGTGGGGATGCTGCATAAAAAAAAAAAAAAATAAAAATAAAAATAAATAAATAAAAAATTTCCCTAATCAGTAACGAATTTATTAATAAATAAATTTACATA
Source organism: Typopeltis vanoorti (assembly GCF_054136105.1). Lineage (NCBI taxonomy): Eukaryota > Metazoa > Arthropoda > Arachnida > Uropygi > Thelyphonidae > Typopeltis > Typopeltis vanoorti. Next base: position 97,864,976 of record NC_143565.1, read on the forward strand.
TTAAAAACTGCTTTATTAAAAATATTTCATCCTCACCACGAACAAACACCAATAATAAAAGTTTCGTATCAATAGCAATGACAAGAGCAAACGAATATCGGCGTTAGATCGCAGTGCATTTGTTTCGTAAATCTAAAATTCAATCATTAATTGAATAATTAATGATTCCAATCATTAATTATTCAATCAATGCCAAAACATAAGCTGTAACCTTTAACATGTTGTATTGCATTTATATAATGTTGTACGCATTGTTATTATTTATAAACACAAACAAAATTAAAATTTTTCATTTTTTCCTTGGGGGGGGGGTGCTGCAGTGTTGCAATGCTTATGTACGGGCCGCCACTGTCCGGAAGATAATTGATCTTGTTTCGACCTTCGATCCTGTGGATGTGATGTGCTAATTTCGTTCGTGCCACCTTTATAGTTCTTACTTTAGTTATTGGTTTAGGCTTAGAAATTTCGTGGAGATGGTTGAGCAGAGTAGCGAAGAGATCGACTCTCACAGTTGCAGCTCGTATTCCATAAATATAGCACATCATATATTATTGGAGTACCTTCCAGAGAGTAGATGTAAGCGTTATCAGTATTTGTCTCTATGTCTACGTTCTTCATCATTAGTTGTTGCAAGTAGTTCTTTAATATGTTTATATAGTCATCTGATGTGGGATACGCTTATAACTTGATTTGAACCATTAAAGAGATCTTAGTACTGATTCATATAATGTATAGTGGATAATCTTTTTTGTGATGATTGGTATCATATCTTTTATTTGGAACATTTTGGCTCCAGTAATGTGGTTACTTACGAAGCAGTACGTTTGGTCCATTGAAGATGGCTACCATATAAGGGAACGGATATTAAGCATGTGTTAAGTTTTAGGCAAACAGCATTTGTTGGCATTGCAAATGCACGTGACTATGTAGCGAAACCGTTCGTGATTCTTGTTTTTTTAATAACCTGTATTTAGGTTGTGGTGTTGTGTGTACTATTCAATGTGTGTGTGTGTGGTCTCTAGTGCTCTATAGCTAAATCGCAGTTGAATAATAATCTGTGATAAGTTGTAGCTGAGATTTGTATTCAGATAGTCTGGGTTGAGCACTATTTCTGTGGGTTTTAATATCTTTCTCTCAAAACTGAGGACTGAGCCAATGCCCTGGATCTTCTATATGCGATGTCTCTAACGCACTCTTATAATTACAATCACACCAAAGACAGCAAAGCTCGGGTTCATCAAAAAAACAAAAGCTGTTTTTTTTTCCCCTTTCAGTTCTGTGGCTATTTCGCATTGATATGATCCGTAGTTTTTGAGAACGATAATGATGACACTAAGCATTTAAAGAATTGAATAACGCTTCAGTTCCTTTTTTTTTTTTTTTTGTTCTCAGTGAATGAGCGTGTTCATCGTAGATTATGTGTTCATCAGTGACGAAGGATGACTATCTCAGTCCTCTTAGATACACAAATGGTACATATTTTCGGTAAGGAACAGAATGTCCTCGTGCTGAAAGAGGCCCACTTCCAGAGATCTATTCTAAGTGGGAGTGATCAATTACTTCCACTTAGCAGCTCTCTGTCAATGCCTCCCACTTGTAGTCCGACCACAGAAGCGAGAGCTGTCGTTGGCAGACTGCCAAGAAGAGTCAATTCATGTTGAAGGGGAAATAAAAGCGATAAACGAATAAAAGAAATAAAGCGATGAACGAATTGATCAACAATACGCGAAATCACGTGCTTTATACGTAAAATTTCCCATCTGTTATACAAGCAAAATAGTTACCACTTTAAAAACTACAATAATCATTAAAGAGAAGTTAATTTTCCAACGTGTAATAATGAACAACTCATCCCACAATACGGATTGATTACCCTATTATCGAAATGGATTCTCTTTTTTGTGACATGCACAGAAGTGTGAAAGGGTCTCGCATCTGTGGGCGTACTATATCAGGTTAATCTATGACAGAACACCGAGGTTTATGCAAATGAAGTACAACATAAAAATCAAAAGTGCCATCTAGTGGCACTTGTGACTTTTTTCTCTGAATTTTTAGAATTAAGACTCAAATGGAAAAGCTGCTTGATCATGATTATTGCTAATATGATAAGATTTTTTATTTGATGCCAGTTGCATTTTGACTGATATTTTGTAGTTGAAGGAATTCTTTGAGTTCATCCGAGTCTTTAAATCTGGTAGAATTCTATTTCTGCAAGAGTCCAGATCAATCGGATCACATTATAAAGATGTAGGGTAATAATTCCTGTTCCGAAAGAATCTCCTAAGAATTAGTTATCAAGGTGTGTTTTCTGTAGGGATAGGAAGACTCAATGATGTTCATAAAAATAATCTCGTTACCGGTATAACGCCAACACCGGCCTGTTTCCATCCAATTATGAAGTCTGCTTGGAAATATATGTGAAGAATAAGTAGTTCAATTTTTATTTATTTATTTATTTCAAATTAATATCTGGATTGTGAAATGTGCTACGTTTTGCCAGAGAGGTTTAAGCAAGAAAAAAAATAAATAAAAGAAAGAAAAAAGAAATTAACATTTATGAGTTTTTTATATAATTTTATAATTTTTATTCATATATTTATTTCACTTTTGGCAAATATTATATATCGTAATCCAAAAGATTTTATTGTTATTCTTAAACCATAATTAATCATTTCTGTTTGCACCCTGGTGAATGTAGAGGATAAATATCTATTAAATAAATATCTAGAATTTATGATGTATAGGATCGTAGAAGAATGATTAGAGAACAGATACAATAGAAGACAATTAATCAAGTATAATAACAATGACTTTCAATGAACTAAAAAACATTTCACCATTTTAGCTGGAGAAACAATGTGACGATAATCATGCCACAAGATGGCGGGACATGTCTGTAAGGATCACAATATCTAGCAGTTTGGTTCTTACATTGACTGTCCTCATCGGTAATCCAGGTAAAATACAATTACGTTATTTATTGAATTAAAGTAACCCATTTCACCTTTTGCGGGAATGTCGGTAAAACAAACTCTACAAACAACCATCTACACACTACTTTATCTGCCATCTGCACTCCGCTGCGACTGTCAATCTATATATCATAATAAGAGTTTTATAATAACATAGATATGAAAATTCAGTAATTAAAATATATAATAAATTAAATTTAAAAAAAAATCGATTTGTGTTTAACTCGTTACATACTAGATATTAACGTATACTTTACCACAGCCCGAGTTGTTAGCGTTACGCTCTCCAGCCAATTGGCTGTGGGTTCGAATCCCTCGCTTAACATAATTTATACGAACATTATACGAAATAGCGATTTTATTATTCGTAATTAACGAGTCATTATTCTTAATATATTCTGCACATTTACTTGTTCTCTTTTATGCAAAAACAAATTTGAATAAAAAGCAAAAATAATGTCGGTTAGGAATATTTTTTGCATGTTTAAAATGCTGCTTAGATTATTACTGTTATTATTACAATATTGCATATGTCCGTGGAGTCGACGGATTTCCAATGTTCGCCTCCTGAACCACACCATGTTCTGCGCATTGTACGGCATTCTTGTTTCTTATCCTGTATAAATTCTGTGGGTGGTGTTCCCTGGGTTTCGTAAGGACTAATTTCGAGAACCTTGGTGGACATCAAATGGTCCTAAACTCAGATGAATGTTCCTCACCGAAGCATGCCCGGATGGTTATGGCCGGTGGGGCGGCGCACTGTCCTGCTGAAATAGACCATCGGCTGTAGGATATTCGAAGACCATAAAAGTGTATATATGATCAGCCATCACATTCTGGTAGCTCGTAGCGTTTAACGACCTCTCCGAACACACACACACACACACACACACCAAGGGACCTAATGTGTCACATGAGAAAGCTCCCCAAACGATCACGGCGCCACCACCTCCTTGAAGAGAGCCTACTTGGCACGACGGGGCTATAGGCTCATGAAATCGACTACACACCCGTACCCTTCCGTCAGCTTGGTACAACTGATAATGGGATTCATCAAGCCGCCCGACTCTGGTCCACTCTGCATAGGTCCAGTTTTGATGGCACCAGACCAGGCAGAATGCCCGATGACGAACTGTTAACAGTGGTACTCGATTAGGACGTCGGCTCCCGTAGCCTGAGGTAGGCAGGATACGCCGTACAGTTCGCTCGCTAACACTGCTTGGACGTCCTACATTGAAACTGGAAATGATCTGTACGAGCTTGACAGTCTTCGTCGACCACGGTCGTCAATGGCGTACAGCCACTTGCTCGCTGGGCGCTGGTACGTCTGTTGATAGTGTACTCGCGGCAGACATTTGATACACTTGCCCTCGAGAAACCCTAGGGTTTACCACTTGGGCGAAAGATGCCCCATCTGTCTTGCACCTATAATACGCCCATGATCAAAGTCGCTAAGATCGCCACATTTTCCCATGTTCGTCGATTGCGATACACTGTTGGGAATCCCAGATGTTTGGCTATTTAACATCTGCGTTCGATTTAGGCATGTTTCACTCTGCTCGGCGAATGCTAGGGTCAACTTCCAATCATTTTTATCTCTAATATTTTGTTCATTGAGTGTACAATACAATACAATAAGTGGTATTTTTTTTCTTTTATTAATATTGGTTCTAAATCAGAAATAATGCAACTGTATGTATCCTATGGATATTGGTGAATTTCTAACCATTTATTCCATACAATTATGCAGAGAAGAAAAATTCAAAGAAATGCCAATATAAACACATACAGTACAGAAGCAGTCATTTCAAAAAAAAAAAATAATAATAATAATAATTTTTCGTTAATGTTTAGTCAACGGTATCAGTTGAAGAATCAGTACTTTCAAAAATTGTTCTTGTTTTATGTTACTCTCTCTATGAACCTAGTATTCGTTCGCAAGAGGCCATTGATCCCAGCGTCTTAAGATGTGTGTGTGTGACCTCAAGTAATATCACCATCAACAGCAGAGAAAAATTTCACAGCACAGCCGCTCAATCTCCGAGTCAAAGCAAATAACTTAAAAGAACAAGGAATTCAACTTTCTACATTAAATTCATCATTCAAAAGTGGACTAGAGCAGCGCATCCCAAACTGTAGGCCGCGGCCCCCAAGGGGACCCCGGCCCACAGTTTGGAAAGCGCCATAGGTTGAAGAACCCTATAGAATAATCTTATTATTCTTTAGGTTAATTCACTTCAGCTAAAAAGTCCCGTAAAGATTTTATTCTTCGTGAGGAAAATCCAACTGCCTATAAAATATCGTATCTTATTACTAATATCTTACAAAGTAATAAACGCAAATAGTAAAAATGCAACCAGAAAGCAGAAAATAGTCTGCTTATTTTTAAAAACAATTTTTTTGTCTATTTTTATGTAGTATTTCAAACAAAAATGATAAAGGAAGGAATGGTGAGAGACTTCAACAGCGAAATGTTATATAACTGTGTTATTAACGGGAATTGGCATTGTCATGGAAATGTTGACGAGGAGAGAATGATTTTGGGTTAGTGTTCGTCCGGACCCATCACAAGCGTGCAAAGATGTCTACATGAAGAATAGATGTCTACTAGATAAGAATCTACAAGTTGTCCAACTGTGTTATGCGGACTGTAGACAAGAGTATACAAAAGAATATGCAGGTAGTTAATTTTGTCTAAATACGAAAGCTAGGAGTGTCAGAAACAAAGGTGTACAGTTTGTTGCCTTGGTCGTATGTTGGAACCCCATATTGTAGGCATTAGTGAGATTTGGTTCTCAGAATCGTATATACTAACTGGTATTGAATGCAAAGGGGATATTTTTAGGAAGGATAGAGTGGATAGGAGAGTATGGGACATGCTGCTAATGATATTTGATGACTTGAATCCATTTAGAGTTGTGACCTATGATTGTAGTACTACTACCAACAATATTTCAGTGGGCACTGAGTTCGAAGCCATCTGGTGTGAGGTGGAATCGAACTAGATTAATTACATAATGGGGTGTTGTTACAGACCTGGTGGATCGGTTGCTGGTGATGATGAAATGCATCACCAAATAGACAAGTTGAGCACGGAAAGAGTAATCATAATGGGAGACTTTAATTATGCAAATATTGATTGGGTAACAGTAGAGTCTCATGAGAAGAATGCAAATGAATTCGGTGAGCTGCTGCAGGAGAACTTCCTCAAGCCGCATGTGACATAAGAAACTCGAGGGCCAAGAGTGTTAGATTTAATTATAGTGTCGAAAGGTGTTTCAGTTAAAGACGTAACTATTGTGCCTCTGGTAGGTGACAGTGATCATGTGGTACTCACTTGGGAAGTGACTAAGTTTATGAATTTCCATTCAGAAAAGGTTACATGCTGAACTACAAAGCAGCAACTTATGACCAACTGAGGAGTATACTGAGTTCAGTGGAATGGGATCGGTTGCTGGTTGGAAAGAATATCGATAGAGCATGGGAAGCATTTAAACAATACTTAAATGATGCGATATCAGAATGTGTCCCGAGAGTTCAAAGAATAAATAGGATAGGATTCAAATGGATGTGTAATCTTATTAAGCAAGAGATTCGTAAGAAAAGGATGATGTGGAAGAAATACCGTGTGCATGAGGATGATGTCCGTTATGAAAATTATGAGCATCAGGCTAGAATAGTCACAACTGTTGTACGATAAGCAAAGTCGGAGTGTGCAAAGAAACTGGTTCTGTGTGCTAAAGGCAACACACAAGAATTCTATTGATATGCTGCAGGTAAAAGAAAGAATGAATATGAAAGAATAACTCTTTTGAATGTAGATCGTATGAGGGTTACAGATGCAGAAGAGGTTGTTCAACTAATGAGTGCCCATTTTGCTAAAAGCTATCAACCTGGTGAATGCAACATTGAGCTCACTGCTACGTCTTCACTGGATGAAGAACCTCAGGTGTATGAAGAGAATTTATTAGAGCTGTTGCACAAACTGAATAAGATTTCAGCAATAGGGATTGATGGGATCCCTATTGCTGAACACTCTTTTAGCACGGGTGCTAAAAGAGTGTTCAGCTGAACTGGGTATTCCCTTGACCGGGCTACATATTTGAGTCTCAGAACAGGGAAGAATTTGCAGGAATGGAAAGAATGTATGGTAATCCCATTGCACAAAGATGGTGCAAAGACCGATGTATCCAACTATCGACCAATCAGTATCTCAGGAGTGGGTGAAAATTTTTGGAAAAATTGGTCAGGGCTCGCATTCAGAAATGGGTGGACAGAGAATCTCTACTTTGCAATGAACAACATGGGTTTACTAAGGAAAGGCATGTTTTAGTAATTACTCACATTCTGTAATAATGTTACCCTTGAGTAGACAAGGGGAATGGATACATCATGATGCTTTTGGATTTTGCTTAGGCTTTTGACGGAATACTGCATGCCAGACTGCTGCATAAATTGGAGAATATGGGTTTGGATTATAGAATATTAGCGCGGATACGAGGATGGATGATTGAGAGATAGCAAACAGTGGTATATGGGGATGTGAGCTTGCAAGATTTAAGGTCACTAGTGGGGTACCCCAAGGATCACTGTTTGGTCCACTGTTATTCAATCTGTACATCAACGATACTGGGAAGGATATTCAGCTCGATTGAGCCAAATATTTATCTGGATTTAAATATTTGGCTTATGTAGACATTATTTTTATACGAACTTTATAACACTTTTTTGTGTAATATAATTTATTGGTATGCTGAAAATAAATGAATATCCGCATTTGGCTGTAGTCATGCATATTTTTTCATATATAAGTAAAAATGGAGTTCGGGCTTTGGGTTTGGAAACCAACATTGATATAATACAAGAAGCGAACTGATTATCATTTCTGTTAAAGAAACTCCAGTAAAAACAGGAATGAATGAATGAATAACTTACAAAATAAACTGACGTTTCATTAGTTCAAGCTGGCATTATCAAAGGCACTTTGCAAATAACACACAATTAGCGAATCTTATAATATGATATAATTTCGTATCATTTCTAAAAGAAAGAAAGAAAGAAAGAAAGAAAGATCTGATATTTCGCCCGACCCCTGCACACATACAAACGAACAGCTAATTAAGAGTGGGGTCTGAAAAACTTCTCGGACTCGACCATAGACGGCAACATTATTGGCGCGATTTTTTTTTCTGAGTTTATACATCTGTCATAAGCATCCATGTGAAATTGCAAGCCATTCTATTAAGTAGTTTGTTTTATACAGCTGTGTACTATTTTAGAATATTTTAGGCCAAAAGAAATTCATTCGAAGTTCATAAAAGTTAATGGGCACTCCTCTCCTGCGTTTTCGACAATTAAAAAATGGGCTGCCGAGTTTCAACGTGGCCGTACCAGCCTTGAAGATGATCCACGTGAAGAACGTCCAAAAAGTGTAACAGCATCAGAAATGATTGATGAAGTGCACGATATAGTATTGGGTGACCGCTGAGTCAAAGTGCGTGAAATTTCTGAGACTACTCGTATAAGTATTTCAAAAGAATGTGTAGGATATTTTTTGCATGAAGAATTGCAAATGAAAAAGCTTTGCGCAAGATGGGTGCTGCAGCAGAACAAAAACGCACTCGCATGAAAATCTCTGAATAGTACTTGGAGCATTTTAAGAAGAATAAAACTGATTTTGTGCGTCGATTTATTACTACGGATGAGACTTGGATTCACCATTAAACACCAGAATCCAAATAGCCGTGAAAACAGAGGACAGAAGCCGGTTGTTCAGCGCCAAAGAAGAAGGCAAAGTCGGTTCCATCAGCAGCAAAGATCATGACATCGGTGTTTTGGGATGATAAAGGCATTTTGTTAATTATCTTGAAATGGATAAAACAATAACCGGGGAATATTATTCCTATCTTTTAACCAGACTAGACGAAAAAATTCGTGAGAAAAGACTCGGTTTGCAGAAGAAAAAATCATCTTTCATCAAGACAATGCACCTGCCCACAAAGATGTTTTAGGAATGGGAAAATTAAGGGATCTGCACTATGAATTGCTGGAACATCCACCCTATTCCCCAGATTTGGCTCCCTCCGACTTCTAATTATTCCCAAAACTTAAACTCTTCCTCGCTGGGCAGCGTTTTTCTTCGAATCAAGAGGTGATTGCAGCTGTAGAAGGGTATTTTGCAGATCTTACTGAGGACCACTACGGGGACAGGATAATGGCACTGGGGCATCACTGGAAAAAATGTATTAGTTTTAAGGGAGAAAATAATAATTTTGAAATTATAAATTCCTTTTTTAATTGTTAGACCAAGAACTTTTCAAACCACCCTCGTATAAATTCAATGTGTGTGTGTGTGACGACAGCATAGAAATGCCAACTACAGTTATTATTTGTTTTCACATTTCCTTGTATATTACATATACAATATGTACGAGGTCCAACACACACCCACAAAATGAGACTAACCCTATAGCTTGGGAACGGAGAGTGGGAGGGGAGAGAGACAAAGAGATGCTTATAGAGCATCTTCTAACTTATCACCCTAAGACAAGACTCAACTCCATCGCTTTACTCAATACGAATGGATGCCTGTTCATCTATAGACGACTTCTTACCCTCGGTCGGAAAAGGTTCGAGTGCAAGAGTGAACATCAAGTTTCTTGTAAAACTGATGAACTTCGCGAATGAAACTTTTCAATTATTGACTAAGACTTACGATGAAGAACGTAAGTCTCGTGCACGCGTGTTTGGATGGCACAAACGATTTTTGGAAGGCAGAGAAAGCGTGGAAGGATAATCGCCCAGGCAGCTTACGCACAGCAGTTACCAATGACAACATTAAGAAAGTGGGAGATGTGATTCGAATAGACCGAAGGTTGGGTTTTCGAGCTGTAGATGAGCAAGTTGATTTGGACAGGGAAAGTGTTCGACGCATTTTAACCAAAGAATTGCACGCCAAAAAGGTTTCGGCAAAAATGGTTCCAAAAATGTCGCAAGGAGCTGTGTTTGGATCTTTTCTAACGCATTAAGGAAGAACCGATTTGTTGAATTCGGTTAATACTTGCGATGAACCTTGGATATTTAGGTATGATCCTGAAGCCAAGCGACAATCAATGCAGTGGAAGTCAGCATCATATCCAAGATCAAGAAAAGCTCGCATCAGTCATTCGAAGTTCAAGGCCATGTTGATTGTTTTCTTCGATATCCAGGGTATTGTAATATCCGAGTGGGTTGCCAGCAGCCAGACGGTAAATCAGCAGTATTATCTCGAAGTCTGGACGAAATTGCGCCACCGCGTGAGAAGGAAACGACCAAAATTGTGGAGAAATGGTTGGATTTTGCACCAAGACAACGCACCAGCCCACAACGCTTCGTCTGTGAAAGAGATTTCAGCTAATCACCCCATCACTGTGCTTGAGCGCCCATCCTATATCGGAGGAAAGACTAAAACCACTCTCATCTGTAAAGAGTACATTAGCCCATTGGTGTCTTGTGCAATTTTTATGGATGCAACACCCATTGAAAACGTGCTCTGTGATAAGCTGGGGATAAAAGGACGCATGCCACAGGCTTTCGGGCGTATAGGTTTACTTGTCGCAGATGTCTTGCCACAGTTTGTCGAGATATCCGAGTATCTGTGCCTCAATGGGACCGACTTGCAAACTGAGCTGCCGTGGTGCGTCGATTACATTTTGCTTTTAAATCTGTCTTCATGCTTCTTGGTAAAACAAGGACGACCTCTTAGCAAACGACTGGCACACATTCCATTGGCTTGAAACTCTGGACTTCGAGCTGAACGTAAATGATAATTAATAATCTGTTTTCATTAGTTCAATAGGCAAGGCACGAGGGGAACATCTGAAATCATTCGACTCCATGGAAAGGGGCAATATTGTAATAAAAATAGTAAGAATATAATAAGTAGCATTTTAAACATGGAAATAATATTACCCAACTCTATTATTTTTGCCTTTTATGCAAATTTGTTTTTGCATTAAAGGGAACAAACGAGTAAATGTACAGAATGTATTTAAGAATAATCAAACCGCTATTTGGAAAATCAGTTGAGAATTATTAGTTTATACAAAAACCGACTTTTAAAAAAATCTGTTTTCTAATTCCAGTATTTCCAGTAAACCGGATAAAACCTGTTTTCCAGTTTTTACAATATATATATATATATATATTTTGTAAATATATATATATATATATATATATATATATATATATATGTTACGAATTCGAGAACGACGACAAGTTGGATTGAATCCAACTTGCCGTTGTTCTTGAATTCGTAATTCTAAAGCATTTAATAATTTAGAACTAATTTCAATCTATAAATTTTTAGTTTTCATTTAACAGAAATTCAAATATGCCTTCACTTGTTAATAAATTGGCATCTTGCCATCCTAAGGCCTCAGCTGCTAGACGTACTGGTCCCAACACTTTAAGAAGTTCCATGAGTTTAGGATATTGAGCTTCATTCCACATATGAGAAACACTAATTTCAAAGCTAAAACAACACATTCTTTTAATGTTATAAATCTTTCAATCATGTCCTTTAAAAATTGATCTTATTAGGACCAATGAAAATTAGAAACTCATATTTACGTGTTCAGAAATACTTTTTTTGAAAGCAATCCCTGGAATATATTGAAAAGCCGAAATACAAGTGTGACCCGTAAGGATCACAATGTCTAGCATTGTCGTTCAAGACAGTCGTTCAAAGTTTGTTTTACACGAGAGAGAGAGAGTAGCTATGAAGATGTGCATATGATTGGTGCGGTGTTAACAAAAGATAACAAATTCTCATCAACAGAATTCCATAACATCTGAAACTGTCACAACAACGTTCACTATATATTTCCTAATTTTCAAAACATTCACGACGGGGTGTCGTTTATCGTCAGAACGATAAACGACACCCTGTCATAAATGTGTTACCAAGGGTTGATATTTCTTAGTTTTAAAACATTCACGACGGGGTGTCGTACTTCCTAAAAACGTCGTTCTCATTACTGGCGAACTCAACTCACACAAAGTTTCTGTGAATAAATACGGTAAGCGTTTCGCCAACAAGTTGAGCTTCCTCTGTTCAGCTGACTTCTATGGTGAGTTACAATGCATAAATATTTTTCTCACTAGCGTTTTTTTATAAACCAACATCATTAAAATAATTTAATAGAATAAATTTTAAACTGAATAATATAAATTTTTCGTGAATCACAATGAGATATATCAATGAAAATCAGCACAAATTAATTTAATAATGTTGGCCTGAGGAAACTACAATATGCTACAAGATGAAATCCTGTAGCCTATTGTAGAAACTGTCTCAACAATTAAGTTAATAAATTAAATTAATTTTCTATTATTAATTTTTCCCCTATTAAAACTGCCCGGCACGTCAGCAACTCGATTTGTAAATGTTTGGCACAATCACATAAAAGGGTTCGCCACAACTGAACTATAAGATAAATTTCATCATTTTACTTGGAGAAACAATCCGTCCTACGAAATGAAACATGGAAATGAAACATTATGCATATTTTAATCAAAACATATCCGTTGATTCTTGACCATTCCAGACATCACTCATTCACAAATACTTTTACGGAAGAGGACCCTTCTCAATCTAAAAGAAATATCTATTCTTTTCTTGAACAGCAAAAGCTGTAAGTTGTCGTTGTGATGAGGATGAAGATGAAAAGACAGTATCTATGTTGTCGTAGTATTTTCTTATAAAAAGAATAGGGATGTAGACACAATCTTCTGTATTTTGAGTCAATTTATTTGACTTTTCCAGATGAAACGAGTCAAACGTCCTTGATTAGTGTAATGCTTTCTGCAATTTATCCAATCAAAGAGTTTGTCTTTCGAATTAAAATTAATATAATGCACTTTGACGCCATCTTGTGATCCTAATCCCTATAGTTAATCCTTAATCCTGTTAACGAAAATATTCACTTCCCAGCGCCAGAGATTCGATCTCTGGAGCTGGGAAGTGGATATTTTCTCACCACCAAGGGGTTCTTGAGAAAAATATCCCCCTTTGCATCCCAGATAACGTGAATAAGGCTCATCCTTTCAGACAATACGAATGTTATAGTTTAAGATCACAAGATGGCATCAAAGTGCATTATATCCCACCCACCACCCCTTTTTCAGCATGCAAGCGGCTTCCGAGTACTTTCTACCATTGTGAGCACCGTAGCTACCACGATCCCCCTCTCCTCCTACGGCTCGGCATACTTCCATACCACCACCTACCTCTGTTAGTTATTATAGCGTATTGTGTGCTGCTCGAACTCCCAGATTTAACGGTTGCACGAGTCCTTTTGACAACCGCGACCCCCTCTCCTCCTATTGTCAAAAATTCACAAGCTCTAACCTCCACCTTCCTCTATAATAACGCAACAGCACGGAAGTTCGCTCAGTGATAAAAAGTCCAACCTGCATCCAAGTTAACTCAAATGAATGATCATTGAGGAGCTGAAAAAAACTAGTTAAAGCTACAAGAGATGGACTATTTATAGTCATTTGTAACAATTAATCATGCATCATTGTTTTACTCGATGTCACATACGCTTTTTATGTGTTGCGTAAACAATACATTGCTATGTCATTCTGCATTGTTATTATTTTCTTAGTAATTTTTTTTTAAAAATAGAATCTCTGTTTGTCCAATTTGGTTGGACCATCTACGCATCATATTTTTTTTTTATGATCATTGATTTTTAATGAATCTATATGATTTTCTTATTGGGATACTATTTTCAGTAAACTTATATTTGAACAAAATTGAACAAAATATTTATTCGTGTTTAAATTTTGATATTTATTCAATAAATAGCTTTTAAAAATTCTAGACTGAAATTAAAGGAGTTTCATATTTTTTTTATTGGAAACAATTTTGTTACTTATAGTTTTCAATTCTGTTGTTTTGTTGAAAACTGGGAAAAAATCACGAGAATTTTAATGTTGTTTAAATCCAACTCAGAAATGTTAAAACTTGAGCGCACATTGAAAAACAGTAGCATAAGGCAACGGTTGATGTTTGGTTCCAGATACATAGGTTCGAATCTAGTTTGCAGCATCGGATAACCAGCAGCCATATTTGTCCTCGGAAAGTATAGCGAAAATTTCAGGTAGTAACAAGGATCACAAGTTAATACACGAATTTAACACGCTTGTTCACCTGCTTCTGTATAGGAGAGGATTATGCCACTAAACGAAGCGTTACTGTATCTTCCAAACACACATAAACCAATTACCGAGCAACGCACGCTCTTGTCTGCATCGTCTCGATTTGGAAATATACAGTTATCACCCTCATAGAGAACGACCTTGTTTACAGGAGACAAAACATAAAGAATCATAATAATAAAATCCAAGAGCGCTGTTATAAATGGAATCTTTCGTTTGCACGAACCCAAATAGGGTGTGGATAAGATCACCATTTCACTAACAACTCAAGAACACCACTTCTAACTCTTCGTTTCAACACTTTGTCAACAACGTGAAATTCAGATCTGGCTACCTTTTGCATTTCATCGGCATAAAAACCACCAGAAATTTCTTTTCCGCTTGTGTCTTCGAGTCGATAGATGACAGGATTGGTAAAAAGAACGGTCTTGATGATAAAGATTTCCTCGGTCCACGAAGATGTGGATTCTTTGTCAAAATTTTTTTTTTGTCTGGAGATACACACAATGTCTCATTCTGACCATATATCCGTTCGTATACTTTACTCTCGTTCCAGTGATTCACTTCTTCAGGAGCCATCCCAATAGATCCATGTTTAGATAAATTATACCTTCTTAAAAGTTCAGGTAACACATCAGCATAACTGTATGTATTTTTACAAGTGGAATTACACCATATGCGTCGTCGTAAAGAACGGGGAAATCTTTCTACTATCAATGCTTTGGTACCTTTAGAAAAAAAAAGGATCCCCCCCGTTTTTCAAGTAAAGCACGCACGTATTTATTCCTAAATTCTTTTCCCCTATCAACCTGTATCCGTATAGGATTCTCTGCGCCCTGTAACAACTGCTTAGCGCTTAATACTTCTAAACTTTCTTCCGTTTTGAGAGGGTGAACCCAAGCTTTACGAGAAAATACATCAATCATGGTTATTAAATATTTAAAACCATTATTAAATCTAGCAACAGCACTTAAATTCATCAAATCACATTGATATTGGTGAGCAATTCCAGCTGCTTTTGATTTCGCTCGTCGACTCGTAAATCTACGTTTCACTGGTTTATGTAATATATAAGTAGGTTGTTCTTGTAATCATCGTTTTATATCTCTGATATTATGTCGAAGAGGTCATTGCAAAGATAATATTCTTTTAAACCCTCCTGGATTCGACAAATCGTAATATATATTTTACTTAAATTACCCTTCGCAGACATCTTAACATAAATTAAACCCAGACAGACACTGGCTCAAGTTAAATATATTTTATTAGACAAATATTTATATGGAAGTCAATAATGAATGCAAATAGCTATGATGAGAAATCATGTATAAAAAGCACTTATACATCTGTACGCATACCTTATTTACTAACAACAATTCACATTCTTCAATCATCGAAAGCGAAAAATGAAAAACAGGATAACATTTCCAAGAACTGTCCATCCATCAGAGAAGAAGATTCGAAACCCATCTTTACAGAAACATCCTTGAAATTGTATGCATGAACCTCTGACATGAGACGAACACATATTAGCATTTGTTTTCAAAACATCAAGATGTTGAGAAATTCCACTTGCACAAGGATCAACGCCAAAATTACATCTAGACCACCCGGTATCGCTGTATCGCCACTAAACAAACGAACAAGACCTTCCACTATCACAGTGCAGGATGGAAGAAAAAAATTCTCATCCTCCATTTTCCTGCAGACATCGTTTGATTTGTGGAAGCTGGAATCTCAACACATCCCACACATCAGAACCATCGAAAACTATTCTAATTGAACGGGATTGAAGACATATTTCAGGATCTAACGGGCATGGGCATAGATAAATGCAACAGTCTCCGTTATTAAGAAAGTGCTTAGTACTAACCTTAGACAAACTCGGATAATTTCCAGAAACAATTCAAGAACTAGGCAGAGGTGTACATTCGTATTTTAAAAAAAAAAAAAGGTCACGTGACTCTCTCTCCATTGGAGAGAGGATCACGTCACTACACACGAAACAAACTACACACAAGAACTTAAAACGTCGGACAGGTGCGTTTTTCGTAAAGGACAGTGAAACCTTATCAAAATGGACCAATAGGAGGCGAATATACGGACCCTTGAAAGCGATCGTGTTACCTATAAGGTCCAGCTAGGGCAACTCGTAAATGCCGGTAGGTGTATTCCCCTAAGTTCAAATTTCATACGAAATTTTTATAGTTTCTGTATTCGGTTTTGAAATAATGTTGGATTTAATATTCACTTGATTTATACAATTTTGCACGGCTGAATTGAAGCCTTTTGGCTCTTTATTTTACTAAATACTATTATAATTTAATTTTAAAAGAGAGAACTAGTTTGTATCTTTTGAGAATTCAGCTGGTGTACAAAAGAAAAGATTAAGAGACACGAAATAAAGATAGAAATATAACCATCACTATAGTTATAGATGGATAAACAAACGGTGTTTTTTTTTTTTTTTTTCAGTTCTGTGACTATTTCACATTGATATGCGTAGTTTTTGAGGTTGATAATGATAAGACTAAACAGTTAAAGAATTTAATAACGTTCCACTTCATTTTTTTTGTTCTCAATGAATGAGCGTTCATCGTAGATTATGTGCCCATCAGTGACGAAGTGTGACCATCTCAGTCCTCTGAGATGTAGAAATGGTACGTATTTTCGGTAACCGACAGAATGTCCCCGTGCTGAAAGAGAAGGCCCACTTCCAGAGACCTACTAAGTGACAGTGATCAATTACTTCCACTTAGGCAGCTCTCTGTCAATGACGCCACCTTATAAGGTTAATCTACGAGAGAACATCGAGGTTTATGCAAATGAAGTAGAACATACCTAGTGGAACGTTGGACTTTTTTTCTATGAATATATGAATATTTAGAATTAAGACTCCAATGGAAAAGCTGTTTGAGATTCTTTTCTCAATGTTTAGTGCTTCATTTTTGTTAATGTTCTTGTTATGATGAGAAGACTTTTCTGTTGATGCCAGTTGCATTGTGACTGATACGAGGGTGGTCTGAAAAGTTCTCGGATTAACAATGAAAAAACGAATCTATAATTTCAAAATTATTTTTATTTTTCAACATGATCTCCTTTAAGACTAATGCATTTATTCCAGCGATGCTCCAGCGCCATCATCCCGTCCCCTTAGTGGTTCTCACTAACATCTCCAAAATACACCTCCACATCTGCAATCACCTCTTGATTCGAAGATAAACGCTGGCCAGCGAGGACGAGTTTTAGTTTTCAGAAGAGACAGAAGTCCGAGGGAGCGAATCTGGGGAATAGGGTGGATGTTCCAACAATTCATAGTGTAGATCCCTTAATCATCCCATTGCCAAAACACCTTTGTGGGGTGAATTGTCCTGATGAAAAATGATTTTTTCTTCTGCAAACCGGGTCTTTTCTCACGAATTTTTTCATGTCGCCTGGTTAAAATATCTTAATCATATTCCCCGGTTATTGTTTTACCCTTTTCAAGAAAATTAATAAAGAAAATGCCTTTTCAATCCCAAAACACCGATGCAATGACCTTTCGTGCTGATGGAACCATCTTTGTCTTCTTTGGTGCTGAACAATCGACTTCTGTCCACTGTTTTGACTGCTGTTTGTATTCTGGTGTGTAATGGTGAATCGAAGTCTCATCCATTGTAATAAATCGACGCACAAAATGAGTTTTATTCTTGATAAAGCGCTCCAATAACTGTTGAGAGATTTTCATGCGAGTGCGTTTTTGATCTGCTGTGAGCAAACGCGGCACCCACCTTGCGCAAATCTTTTTCATTTACAATTCTTCATCCAAAATATATCCTACACGTTCTTTGGAAATGCCTATAATCTCAGCAATTTAACGCACTTTGACTCGCCAGTCATCCAATACCATATCGTGCACTTGATCAATGATTTCTGGTGGTGTTACACTTTTTGGATGTCCTTCACATGGATCACCTTCAAGGGTGGAACCGTCACGTTTAAACTCGGCAGGCCGTTTCTTAATTGTCGAAAACGAAGAGAAGTGTGCCCGTAAACGTTTACGAACTTGGAATGAATTTCGTTTGGCGTTAAACCTTCTTTTACAAAGAATTTTAAAACCGCACGATACTCAATTATATTCATTTCAAGTGATAGAGAAAACACTTTGCCTTACGACAGCTGTATAAAACAATCGACTTGATAGAATGACTTGCATGGATGCTTATGACAGATGTACCAACTTAGAAAAAAACCCGTACCGATTGTGTTGCCATCTGTGGTTGATCCGAGAACCTTTCAGACTACCGTCGTAAACACCTGTATGTTGTATTCCTTGGGAAATTCTGAACGAATTTCCCAAGGAATACAACATACAGGTGTTTAAATCAAATATAAACAAATTTCTCATATTCCATATTTTTATTCTTAGTGTTTTTGACTCGGATACTTTTCGCTTTTCCCCAATATTTCTTATAATCAGACACGTTCCGCGACTTCTAAAAGGTTAAGAACCACTTGGATACTAGATATTAATGTGTAGTCTACCCAACCTATACCAGTGGTGGTTGTTAGTGTTCCCCAGAACACTTGTGTTCTGCGAACTGGTTAAAAGTATTCCGCCGATGAAAGATGGTACATAACACTTCTTTGTATTCTTTGAAAATACTCGGAACACCACTGAAAAAATTTCCGCAGTGTAACAAAGAAGAATGCCTTATAATGTGCAGAACATGGTGCGATTCAGGAGGCGACACCTGAAATCAGTCGACTCCCAGGAAAGATGTAATATTGTAATAATAACAGTAATAATATAAGCAGTATTTTAAACAGGCGAATAATATTACCTGACGAGATCATTTTTGCCTTTTACGCAAAAAGGTAATAAATGAGTGTATTCAGAGAATGTGTTAAGAATAAGCACCCGATATTTAAGAATGATCACTCCGCGATTAGGAAAATCAGTCCACTCCCAGTCTACATTGTTATCCACTATAATGGATAACAATGACGTCAGCTCTATTTTTACTCTATTTTTAACAAGGAGAAGTGATGACAACAATTCAATGAATGTTTTGACGTCACAAATAATCGCAGTGGAACAACCCTATATAAGCCAGTAGGACAGTTAAGCAATTATCCTATTTGTTCAAAATTTCAAAGTTTTGTACATCACTTCGGAAAGTCGATTTCCGAAGTGACGGGGTGTAAAGTTCTGCGAGCTGAAAGAACTCTTTGAACTTGTACTAGAGCGCAGGGGAGGTTGATTTTCTTTCTTCGTAATATTGGACATTTATTTCTTAGAAAATTCTTCAGTAGACAAAGCGAGTTAAGGTCTGCTTATTCGAATCCCGCAGAATTGCGTGGACGGCTCGGTGCATGGAAGGAAGAAGGAATAATGATGTATTGCAGTAGCGTTTATACACTAAATGTGGATGGGTTGTGGAGGGGGGGATATTCGCATGAATAATAAGCGTTTATACACTGAATGTGGATGGGTTTTGGAGGGTGGGATATTCGCATGAATAATATGATTGATTGTAAATAAAAAGCAATATTCATTGTATACCTTTGGAAGTTGAAGTGTTAGTAAGTATTTCAATCTGAAACAGACTTTATTCACATGGTGTAACAGTGGTTACAACATGTGAATAAACGACAGATGTACCAACAGACAGATGTACCAACTTAGAAAAAGACCTGTCCCTATAGTGTTGCCATCTGTAGTTGAGGCCGAGAACCTTTCAGACCAATGTCGTATTTTGTAGGTGGAGGAATTCTTTGAGTTCAATTGAGTCTTTAAATCTGGTATAATTCTCTTGAAGAGTCCAATCCATCGGATCATATTATCACGATGTAGGGTAATAATCCTGTTCCAAAAGAATCTCCAAGTGTCATAAATTATGATGTATAGGTTCGTAGAAGAGTGTTTGTGCACAATTTCATATGTAACGACTAACATACCCGATGGTGATGAAGAATGGATATTAAAATAAAAGACAAAAAAATGCATTTACGTGGTTATGACCATGGAGAAGGTAAAAAGGAAGAAAAACACAATACTACAAATAAGGATAGTAGGAAAAATCATAAAAATATTTCTATATATGGAAAGGGAACTTGAAAAATCGCACCATCAGACTGCTACAAGCTTTTATCAATAAGTGTTTCGTTCACATTTTAACCCAGATGTTTGCAACCAAAAGGCATCGGAGTTTAAAAGGATGGCGTTAACGCAGCCATGAAGGAAACATGAAATATGAAAACAATAGTAACCATTATAAGATGGTGAAAAGTGATCATGGCCATTGGATCCTGAAACGAGTAAAGAAAATTAATCACTTTTACTATGACTTTTAATGAATTAAGATAAACATTTCATAATGTAACGACAATATTGGCACAAGATGGCTGGAATTACCCGTAAGGATCAGTGTGTCTTGCAAACATTTTAATGTCGGCAAAAATTCAGGTGCACAAGTAAGATCACGTTTCTGTATTACTTCTCAAATAATTAAAGTAATATTCACTGCGAAAAAGTGTTTATGAGGTACTGTGGAACAGTCTTCCCCTGAACGTATTTCCCAAGGAACACAACATACAGGTGTTTAAATCAAATATAAACAAGGTTCTCATTTTCCAACCCACCACCAATTGTCAGCTTTTCAGAAAAACGTGTCTTTGGAAAAACCGCGTAACACAAAAAAATACAGAAAAAAAATATGCTCCATAATAAAAATATCGAGGGAATTATCTGTTATAATAGAACATTTAACAGTATTGGTAGAAAATATTTCAAGTTACTTTCCTTCCTTAAATACATACAATTATGATTACTGGATAAGAAATCCATTTGGCACTGACATTAGGCTAAAGCCAATTAACTAGTATTCGTTCGTGTCATTAATGAAAACGAAATAGTAAATCAATTTATAAGCTGCAGAGAAAGGAACGTAACACAGGACAAGTTATTTTTGACTCGGTTACGTCATATTTAGAAAATGTTTAAATTTCATGGGAGCTCTTTGTAGGAATTTGTAGGGACGCTGCTCAATCAATGGTAGGCTCTATAAGAGGATTTGTTTCCCTTGCAAAGAAAATAAACCCAAATATATCTACGTACTATTTTTTTGTACAGAGAATCCTTAGTTTCAAAAATATTATTACCGGCAACAATAAAACTTTTACTAGACCAATATGGTAAGTTACATCAATCATCACCTTTAAAACAGGCCTTTTTAAAAATCTCTGCATATCTATGGAAGCCAAGTGCGAATCTTTGCTTTTGTATGCTGAAATAAGAGGGTTATCCAGGGTGAAATGCTATTCTAAATTTTAGGACTTAAAAATTAATTATTGACCTTTTTTTTCAAAATAAGGTACGGACGCATTTGTAAAATGTCTTCAAAATTATATTTGATGTGCTAAAATGGAATAAATATGTCATTTTAGCACATCAAATACCATTTTGCGGAATAGTTCACGTATATTTTTATTTAGTTTTTTGACTGTAATGCTCTTGGTGTTCCCCAAATGTTTCTTATAATCAAAAGTGTTCCGTGACTTCGAAAAGGTTAAGAACCACTAGGTTAGATACCAGACATTAACTCTACCAAAAAACAGTACGGATCAACTCCTGTACGGAGTAGATCCTTACAGTTTAAACCGATGCACATAGAGAAATATTTCGGTAGATATATCCAGATAGTACGAGGGAGGCTGTGGAATGAACACCCATTCGCTGGGATGCTCATATCAATATTGAAATATTGTAAGTGTAACCACAATTACAACATTTGAATAAAGTCTGTTTCGCATTGAAATACTTACTAATTCTTCAACTTCCAAAGCCACACAATGAACATTGCTTTTTAATTACAATCAATCGCGTTATTCATGCGAATATCCCCCCCTCCACAACCCATCCACATTCAGTGTATAAACGCTACTGCAATACATCATTATTCCTTCTTCCTTCCACGCACCGAACCGTCCACGTAATTCATTAACCTGAATGACACTCGGCATTCGAATAAGCAGGCCTAATCTCGCTTTGTCTACTGAAGAATTATCTGAGAAATATATTACAGCGACAAATATTACAAATATTACAGCGACAGAAAATCAATCTTCCCTGCGCTCTAGTACGAGTTGAAAGAGTTCTTTCAGCTCGCAGAACTTTACACCCCGTCACTTGGGAAATTGAATTTCCGAAGTGATGTAGCAGGATGTATTCTTCGGAAATACACGGAACACCACCCAAAGAATTTCGGCATCTTTCCGTGGAGTCGACTGATTTCAGGTGTTCGCCCCTCCTGAACCGCACCATGTTCAGAACATTGTAAGGCATCCTTCTTTGTTACACAGTAGAAATTCGTTGGGTGGTGTTCCGTGTATTTCCGAAGAATACATCCTGCTACTTGTTGGTGAAAGACCGGCTAATTCACTTCAGCTAAAAAGTCCCGTAAAGATTGTATTTATAGAGTATACACTCCAAAGGGAGTGTATACTGTATAAAGTAATATAACATTAAATATCGCACAATCTGAATCTGTACATGAGCATTCGTATTTCGTAGATTTCCATGACATACTACGTCTATTTTTTTTCTGCAGTCATAAGTTTATTCCCATTTCTCGTATTTTTTTTATTTGAAATACTACAGAAAATACAAAACATTCTTTCTTAAAAATAAGGAGACTCTTTTCTGTTTTCTGGTTGAATTTTCTCTATTTTTGTTTATTACCTTGTAAGGTATCAGTAATAAGATACGATATTCCACACGCAGTTGGATTTTCCTCACGAAGAATAAAATCTTTGCATGGACTTTTTAGCTGAAGTGAATTAGCTGGTCTTTCACCATCAAGTAGCAGGATGTATTCTTAGGAAATACGCGGAACACCACCCAACGAATTTCTGCTGTGTAACAAAGAAGGATGCCTTACAATGCTCTGAACATGGTGCGGTTCAGGAGGCGAACACCTGAAATCAGTCGACTCCACGGAAAGATGTAATATTGTAATAATAACAGTAATAATATAAGCCACATTTTAAACAGGCGAATAATATTACCTGACGAGATCAATTTTGCTTTTATGCAAGTTTGGTTTTGCGTAAAAGGTGATAAATGAGTGTATTCACATAATGTGTTAAGAATAAGCACCCGAGATTTAATAATGATCACTCCGCCATTAGGAAAACCAATCCACTCTCGATCTACATTGTCCTCCACTATAATGGATAACAATGACGCCAACTCTATTGTTTACTTCGATAATGAGCGGAAAACCAGGAGAAGTGATGACATCAATTCAATGAATGTGTTGACGTCACAAATGATTGCAGTTGGGCAACATTATATAAGCCAGTAGGACAGTTAAGCATTTATCCTATTTGTTCAAAATTTTAAAGTTTTGTACATCACTTGGGAAAGTCAATTTCCGAAGTGACGGGGTGTAAAGTTCTGCGAGCTGAAAGAACTCTTTGAACTTGTACTAGAGCGCAGGGTAGGTTGATTTTCTGTCTTTGTAATATTGGACATTTATTTCTCTGATAATTTTTCAGTAGAATTATCAGAGATAATTCTACAGAAGTTAAGGTCTGCTTATTCGAACCTCGGGCAATTACGAGACGGCTCGGTTTCATAGAAGGAAGAAGGAATAATGATGTATTGCAGTAGCGTTTATACACTGAATGTGGATGGGTTGTGGAGGGGGGGATATTCGCATGAATAACACGATTGATTGTAATTAAAAAGCAATATTCATTGTATGCCTTTGGAAATTGAAGAGTTGGTAAGTATTTCAATGCGAAACAGACTTTATTTGCATGTTGTAAGAGTGGTTATGCCACTATCGAAGAGCAGAAAATATGAATAGTCTGGAATCGGATATTGATATGGGCATCCCAGGGAAAGGATGTTCATTCCACTGCCTCCCTCTTACTCTCTGGATATATCTATCGAAATATTTCTCTTTGTGCATCGCTTTAAACTTTAAACTTTGCGGTAGACTACACGCTAATATCTAGTATTTATAGCGCAGTGGTTTTTAACCTTTTAGAAGTCCCGGAACACTTTTGATTATAAGAAAAATTTCTGGAATACCAAAAACATTACGGTCAAAAATCTAACAATACAAATATGCGTGAACTTGCCTTTTATAAAAATGGAACTTATTTTAATGTGATACTTGACCATTTTGGCTTTTGCAGATTTTAGCAATAAGCCATTTATTCTCTTTGTCAATTTTAGTAAATCTTTCATGCTTTTTAGTTTTTATATTTTCTCACAATAATTTAATTTTCGATATAGTTATATCCTGTTCAACAAACCGAAAAACATTAATTTATCATTATGTTCAGTTTAAAGCCCATGAATTCATTTAGATATTAGATGGATTTAAATATTTGGTTCATGTAGACATTTTTTAGTTACTTTATACCACATTTTTTCTGTAATATAATTTGTTGGGATGTTGATAAATGTATGTCCACATTTCGCGTAGTCGTAAAATGTGGACTTAAATTATAGAGGTAAAAATGTATTGGCCCAAACTACGTAATGGGCCAATTATAACATTGACAGTCAGTAAACAAGCATGAAAATGAAATAATAGGACGAATTTATTAGACAATTGAAAAGATTGCAGCGTGATAATTTCGCAATTTTTATTTGGAGAGGACTGAAAAACGTAAGTACGGGATTGAAAAAAATGAGAACGAGTAGTGTAAAAAAGTGAGAAAAGATAAGTATTTGGTACGGACAATCTGTGAATAAGAATGTGGTGGAAGAAACAGTAGTTTCGTTATTATTTCTAGGATCGAGGTTTCAGGATGTGATTGAAGCTGGATGCAGATGGAATGAGTGAAAACTATGGCTGTGTTAGTAGGGAGAGAGCGATTAAAAGCGATTAACTCGGTAATATTCGACTCTACTTCTCAGATAATTCTTCAGTAGACAAAGCGAGTTAAGGTCTGCTTATTCGAATCCCCAGTGACATTCAGGTTAATGAATTGCATGGACGGCTCGGTGCATGGAAGGAGGAAGGAATAATGATGTATTGCAGTAGCGTTTATACACTGAAGGTGGATGGGTTGTGGAGGGTAGGATATTAGGAGAGAGAGAGAGAGAGAAGGAGAGAGAGAGAGGAGAGAGACTTTTCAGAAGTAACGAATCAAATGAAACGTAGGACCATTCTAATTAAGATTACTACCAAATTAATTCCGAAATTCATCGATAGGGGAGTTGCTCTTGCATCGGAGTTTAAAAGAAAGGCGTTAACGCAGACATGAAGAAAACATGAAATATGAAAACATTAATAATTACCAAGCAAGTCAAGTAAACTGTGACTTTTAATGAACATTTCATAATATAACGATAATATTGATACAAGATTTTTTGCCGACATTAGAATGTTTGCTTGGCAAAAGATGGCTGGAATTGTGTCTAGCAAACCTAATGTCGGCAAAAATTCAGGTGCACAAGTAAGCCATCTTGTGCCAATATTATCGTTACAAATCTTGTGCCATTATATATCTTGTTACATATTGTGCCGATATGAACATAATAACCTGATGTAACGATAATATTCGCACATCTTGTGCCAATATTATCGTTACATCAGGTGCAAAAGTAAGCTGCCCAAAAGTGTGTATTTAATATAAAAATAGTGAATTATAATTAAGCACAATTATAGCGTAACAACTCCAAGGTCAACCATTTTGATCACACTTCCTCAGACGTAACGAAGCGTTCCAGTCTTCTCTACAAACCACCAACATTATACAAATCATAAATCCACCCAGCCATCGAATACTCTGCTCTCACTTCTGGAGTGGGGCTCCTAAAAGCTATCTCAAATTGCTTGACTAGAATATTTTACAAATATTTCCATGGGAAATGATCATCCGAAACAGCATCTATAATTCCCCCACTCCGTACTAAGCCCATTGGAACACGTACAGCTTCCTCCCAATATTCCGGTTCTTTTATTCATTAATCCATGATAATGCGGTACTGTATCAGGGATTAATATCGTTACATAAGTTTAAATGAAATGTAAACAAGTTGTCACCCATAAACAATGTCACCCATATATAACTTACTAACGTACTATAGGTTGACCAGCCAACCTCTCGTATATGGGCCCACCATAAAAAAAAAATCCGTATATTACTTTATCCGCTATCTGCACGCCGCTATGACTGTCAACCCATCTACTCATCATAATAAGACCTTTATAAAAATAGAGATATGACAAGTCTGCTAATTAAAATATCTAATCTATTTAATCCAATTAAAATGTGCGATTACTTAATTACAAAAAAAAAATACTGAACTCGAATTCTGTTTAACTCGTCAGATCAGTGGTTCTTAACCGGTGTTCCCCAGAACACTTGTTTCGCGAACTGGTTACAAGTGTTACCCCGATGAAATATGTCACGTGACACTTCACTACGAAGCACGCCAAGCTTGCTTCAAAAACTAAAGATTATTTCAAGAGATTGTTGGACATGCAAGTTAAAGAAGTAAAATATTTTGAAAAGTCTGTTACAATTTCTGATTAGGCGCAACTTGCATCATACAAGGTAGCTGAATTAATTGCTGTAAAATTAAAACTACATTCCATAACAGAGTCTCTTATTTTACCAGCATGTTATGAACTGGTACACATTATATCTGGTGACGAAGCCAAAAAAGGATATTTTGAAAATTCCTCATTCGGACGATGCAATAAAGAAATAAAATGGAAGATATTATACAACATTATATCTTATATTATGTTGTATATAAGGTATAATGATCAAGGGTTTATATTCTTTGCACTGGTCAGAAAAACTGAGTAAAAATTCACTGTTGGAGGTGACATCACTAAAAGATATCTGAAAATGATGAGCTCGCTCATCTCCACGAGGCTGAGCAGACATCTTCTGGAGGAATGGGGGGGGGTGAGGGGAGTATTGCAGGGAAGACCTCTGTCACCCTGTTGACTACCCTTTCACTTCCACAAGCTAATGCTATTTTTTTCCCTCCAAAGTTATCAGTATCAGTTGGAGGTGATATCACTAAAAGATATCCGCAAAAGATGAGCTCACTCATCTCCACTAGGCTGAGCAGACATCTTCTGGAGGAGAGGGGAGAGACTAGGGGTGATTGACTTAGGTGGGGGAGCATTGCAGGGAAGACATCTGTCACCCTCTTGACGACCTTTTCACTTTCACCATCTAATGCTATTTTTTTTTTCCAATGCCAACAATTTCGAACATTTTTTTTTTTCCAATGCCAACAATTTCGGGCATATGAGTGAGAGAAATAATCACATTGTCTAACATCAAAACCACTTTTTGAGGATAAAATACTTAACATAATAAGGACAAATAATATAGAATACCCTCGACCCACAGAGATGAGATTTGCCCTATGATGTCTCAAAGTAAGATAATCTCACATCAACATCATATCCAACAGCATGTAGAAACATGTCCGTGAAGCATCTGCGCAAAAGTTTCATTTTGGAAGGAACGGACAGGGTTAAGATTCAGGTAAACAGTACTATATGGAAAAACAAATGAATCAAGTTTCTTTGCATTTACGACAATTCGTTCATCTTGTGAAGTTTTCATATTGTGTTGTGGTGATTGGTATCCAGGAAAGTAAAGTAAAATAATGGGTGAGCCACAAAAGTCATTGAAATTTTCTTTCTTCAGGAAAATAGCACGAGACAAAACTCTTCACTTAGCTCTAAAAGGATGGAAACCGATTATTATTTTAGACGACATGTATATTGTGATGTATTTATCCAGGACCACTTGGGAAAAGTTATGCAGGAAGTGGTCTAATATCCTCGGCTACTTGCAAAGAAGAGTTGGCTCCAAAATGGATCTCAGTGAGTGCTATATTCTGAAATGCCAAGATGGGGAACTAACACTTGATAATACATGAGCTGATGGAAGTAAAGTTTTTTCTATTAGTTGTGAAGAAGCTGAAAGATTTTCATCAAAAATGTACTACATTGATAATCATTTACTATTTTGGGAAACTGAATTACCATATATTCATATCATGGGGAAAATTATCGCTAATCATTTAAATTCATCAACGGTAAAATTAGACTTTCAAGATTTTATCCAATTCGATAAAGTTTTTTTTTTTTGGGACATTTACGAACATTTTACTAAAACTGTTTGTGTATATTTGCTGACAAAAGAATACACAGAATGTTTAGGGAGGCGTGGTTTCATTTCCAGACTGACACAATATCAAATGTATGGAAGTGTGGTTACCATGGTATCTGATTTAAAAATTCTTTTGCGTGACCAGCTATTTTGATATAATGTAACCAAGAAACAGTGAGTAACAAAAATTTTATTCATTGAACTCTTTGGAAAATGTTAAGAGTCTAAACTAAATATTGTGAAATATTTTTAGGTAATTACATGTTTCGAATTTTTCTCAGTGAATATACTTGTAAATAGTATTTCAACAAAATAAAATATGCATTTGTAAACTTAAATGAAAAAAGATGTGTGTTTTTGTTGTTGTGTTTTTCCACAGTGAATTTTTACTCAGTTATTCTGATTAGAACTTGATATTTAAATCCACAACTTTATATCTTAATGCAATTCTGTTTAATTATTTAAAAAAAAATCACAA
Organism: Typopeltis vanoorti; assembly: GCF_054136105.1. Classification (NCBI taxonomy): domain Eukaryota; kingdom Metazoa; phylum Arthropoda; class Arachnida; order Uropygi; family Thelyphonidae; genus Typopeltis; species Typopeltis vanoorti. Next base: position 97,893,785 of record NC_143565.1, read on the forward strand.
CTGTGAAATTAATGCTAGGACAGGGGAAAAGTGTTGAAAACTAATATCTAATATCCATGTATTGATTATTTTAGAAATTGTCTAATGCTACCTATTGACATTATTTGAGTTATCTGAAAACAATTCGTTCACATAATCGAAAATCCGAATTGTTAGAATTTGGTTGTTTTACAGAGAGCGAGAGAGAGAGAGAGAGAGAACACCTAATTAACTCAAAACATGACTTTAATAGTTATGTTTTTGAATTTGTATAACACATTTACAAATTTTACCTTTCCCCCACAGGAAGTGAGATAAAAATACTCCAACAGCATGTGAAAACATGTCGTTGAGTCATCTGTGCAAAAGGTTCATTTTTGAAGCAACGGTCAGGGTAGGGCATGGTAAGTGTAAACAGTACTATAAGAAAATACCATAGAGTTGAGTGACTTTGGACTTAAGGTAATCGTTCATCCACGGCAGCTGCTGTTTTGTGTTGTGGTGTTTTGTGTTCGGTAATGTAAAAATAATGGTTGAGCCACAAATTCTTTGAAAGTTTCTTTGTGAAAAGTTCTAATTGTTTAGAATTTTGTAAACGAAAGTTACCATAAAGTATATGATCAGAGTTAATAATCAGTGAAATAATAATAATAATAATAATAATAAATAACTATTTATTTGTGGTGCCATATGAAGTAATCTAAGAAGAAGAAGAAGAAGAAGACGAATGAAGGAAAACGATTATGATAAATCGACAATCAGTGGGTGAAAAATACGAATTTTCAGTCATCATTGGGATAATTGATTGCCAATATCTTTTGAATAAGAGTTCAAATTTATTTCCTAAAGAAATTTTTATTTCTGATGGAATTAATGTAAGATATGCATTGACAAAATCACTGCATAGTTGGAAAGAATTACTTCAAAGAGTTAAAAAACAGAATTCTTGGTTAATAAAATATAACCATCAGCTGAAATGAGAAATTAAAAACATTAACGAGGTTAATAGGGAATCTTGTTCGTGATTTAAATGAAATTGGATGACCAAAACGTGAAAGCATAATGTGTACTTTTAAATGTTTTTGGAAACATAACGAAAGATTCTGTGCTTTTAATAATTCTCAGAAGTATACGTATTGGTTTCAAGAAAATAAATATGCAACCCTTAATTTTACTAAAGTAAAAAAAAATGTTTTCGTCTTTCTTAAATTTGTATAACACATCAACGACACCCAATTTGTTCATTTAAATTTACACATTTTATTTGAATGAAATATTATATATAAATTGTATTTATGAATCTAACAATACAGAAAATAAATAAATAAATTAAAAAATACATCAAAGGTTCTTCCCATGCTTGTGGAATTGCCATCATGTAATTTTTGACAATGCGACTTTCATCTGAAAGTTAAATTTTTCATTTGGTGATCTTTAAAATAAGAATATTTGGTAAATAATTTTCTTATTTTTTTCAGAATGATCCCGGGATTATTTTGTTTGCACAGGTAACACATCCTTTTAGAGAGCCTACCATTGATGGAGCAGCGTACCTTCAAATTCCTCCACACATTTCCCATGAAATTTAAACATTCTAAATATAAAGTTCGGTAATTTCTCTGCAGCATACAAATTGATTCATTATTTCGTTTTCATTAATGAAACGAACGAATCCTTGTAATTTAGCATAACCACTGATGTCAGTGGACTCGTCGATTTGTAAATTAAAATGCTGAGTCTACTGACGTCAGCGGTATATGTCATATGTGGGAATTTATCTGAGAAATTACCAAAATTACAACAGGACAAGATATTTTTGATTTATATTTAGAATATGTTTAAATTTCATGGGAACTGTGTGGAGGAATTAGTTACCCGTACATCAGCAGTAGGCTCTGTAAAAGGATTTGTTACCCATGCAAGGAAATTATACCCGGGATCATTCTGAAAAAAAAAAAAGAGAAAATTATATATTACAGGATGTAGCAAATATCATCTGACATATTTTTAATTTAATTTTTTTTATTGCGTTGTCCGAATAAGGAATTTTCAAAATTTCCATTTTTTGCTTCGTCAAAAAATACAATGCGTACTAGTTCACAACATGCTGGTAAAATAAGAGACTGTGCTACGGAATGTGGTTTTAATTTTATCGCATTAAAATTAAATGTTACAATTTCTGATTAGGCAAGTTTTGCCTAATCAGAAATTGTAACAGTCTTTTCAAAATATTTTACTTCTTGAACTTGCATGTCCACAATCTCTGGAAATAATCTTTAGTTTCTAAAGCAAAATTGGCGTGCTTCGTAGTGAAGTGTCACGTGACATTTCATTGGGGTAACACTTGTAACCAGTTTTTTTTTTTTTTTTTTTTTTTGCATTAATGACGTATTTCCCAAAAAATTCTACACACAGGAGTTTAAATGACCAGTTCGCGAAACAAGTGTACCGGGGAACACCAGTTAAGAATCACTCATCTAACGAGTTAAATAGAATTCGAGTTCAGAATTTTTATTTCTTTTTGTAATTTAGGTAATCCCACATTTTAATTAGCAGACTTGTCATATCTCTATTTTTATTAAGGTCTTATTATGATGTGTAGATGGGTTGACAGTCATAGCGGCGTGCAGATAGCAGATAAAGTAATGTACAGAATATTTTTTTTGGGCCCATATACGAGGGGTTGGCTGGACAACCTATAGTACGTTAGTACCATACATAGGTGAGATAGGAGAAACTTGTTTACATTTCATATTAACTGCTGTATGTTGTATTCCTTTGGATATACGTCAGGGGGAAGACTGCTGCACAGTACCGCAGTAGCAGGGATTAATGAATATCAAAAGAAACTTGTTCTGTGGGTTTCAAGGTGAACTGTGATAGAATATTGGGCGGTAGCTGTACATATTCCAATGGGATTAGTACGGAATGGGGGATTTTATTGATGCTGTTTCCGATGAACATTTTCCATGGAAATATTTGTAGAATATACAGATTGCAGAGACCAAGCTTCTATGTGAAAGATAGGGGAGCGAGTTGGTGAGAGATGGGTCATTCTTAGTCAAATTGTTCTACTCTGTATTGAGTCAAGCAAATTGAGGTAGCTCTTAGGAGCCCCACTCCAGATGTGAGAGCAGAATTCGATAGATGGGTGATTTATGATTTGTATAATGTCGATGGTTTGTAGAGACGACTGGAACGCTCCGGTAAGTCTGAGGAAGTGTGATCGAAATGATTGAACTTGGAGTTGTTTTGCTATAATTGTAGTTAATTATAATTCACTATTTTTATATTAAATACACACTTTTGCGCAGTGAATATCTCTTTAATTATTTGAGAAGTAATGCCGAAAATTGATCTTACTTGTGCACCTGAATATTTGCCGACATTAGAATGTTTGCTAGACACAATTCCAGCCATCTTGTGCCAATATTATCGTTACATTGTGAAATGTTACGGTAGACACAATTCCAGCCATCTTGTGCCAATATTATCGTTACATTGTGAAATGTTTATCTTATAATTCATTAGAAGTCACGGTTATAGTGGACTTGCTTGTTAATTCCTATTGTTTTCATATTTCATGTTTTCTTCATGTCTGCGTTAAAGCCTTTCTTTTAAACTCCGATGCAAGAGCAACTCCCCTATCGATTAATTTCGGAATCAATTTTGTAGCAATTATAATTAGAATGATCCTACGTTTCATTTGATTCATTACTTCTGAAAAGTCTCCCCTTCCTTCTCTCTTTATCATTCCGAATTAATCGCTTTTAATCGCTCTCTCCCGACTAATACAGCCATAGTTTCACTCATTCCATCTTCATCCAGCTTCAATCACATCCTAAAACTTCGATCCCAGAAATAATAACGAAACTACTGTTTCATCCACCACATTGTTATTCGCAGATTGTCCGCACCGCATAATTTTTTTTTCTCACTTTTCTACACTACTCGTTCTCATTTTTTCAATCCCGTACCTACGTTTTTCAGTCCTCTCCAAAAACAACCTGCGAAATTATCTCGTTGTAATCTTTCCAATTGTCTAATAAATTCGTCTTGCTATTTACTTCATTTTATGCTTGTTTAGTGGCTGTCAGTTGACACGTTCACTTATTCATTTATAAGTTATAATTAATAAGTATATTATAACTGGTAATATTACGTGGTTTGATCGTGTGCTGTGATTTCTTTTATACAAAGACATTTCATCGTATTTCAACCGTTGGCAAACAATGATGGTGTGTTAGTAACAAGGAATCGATATCGTCAATCGTGGGCTTTAAACGGAAAGTAATGATAAATTAATCTTTTGACGTTAGTTGAACAGGATATAACTATACAGAAGACATGGGCAGTGTGTACTCTATAAAGTAATATAACATTAAATATCGCACAATCTCTATCTGTACATGAGCATTTGTATTTCGCAGATTCCATGATATACTGCTTCTAATTTTTTTTTCTGCAGTCATAAGTATATTATTTCTTGTATTATTTTATTTGAAATAAAAAAGTACAGAAAAATAGATAAAACCTTCTTTCTTAAAAATATTTTATTCTTTCGGGTTGCATTTTTATTATTTGTGTTAATTACCTTATAAAAGATAATAGTAATAAGATACGATGTTCCACACGCAGTTAGATTTTCTTCATGAAGAATAAAATCTTTGCATGGACTTTTTAGCTGAAGTGAATTAGCCGGTCTCTCACCAGCAAGTAGCAGGATGTATTCTTAGGATATACGGGGAACACCATCCAAAGAATTTCGGCAGTGTAACAAAGAAGAATGCCTTAAAATGGGCAGAACATGGTGCGGTTCAGGAGGAGAACACCTGAAATCAGTCGACTCCCAGGAAAGATGTAATATTGTAATAATAACAGTAATGATATAAGCAGCATTTTAAATATGCAAATAACGTTACCTGACGCGCAATCATTTTTGCTTTTATGCAAATTTGTTTTTGTATAAAAATCGCTCTAGTACAAGTTCGAAGTTATTTGCATAACTTTGAACTTATACTAGAGCGCAGGGGAGGTTGATTTTCTGTCGCTGTAATATTTGACATTTATTTCTCAGATAATTTTTCATTTAACACAGTTAAGGTCTGCTTATTCGAATCCCGCAGAATTGCGTGGACGGCTCGGTGCATGGAAGGAGGAAGGAATAATGATGTATTGCAGTAGCGTTTATACACTGAATGTGGATGGGTTGTGGAGGGAGGGATATTCGCATGAATAACACGATTGATTGTAATTAAAAAGCAATATTCATTGTATGCCTTTGGAAGTTGAAGAGTTAGTAAGTATATCAATGCGAAACAGACTTTATTCACACGTTGTAATAGTTGTTTTGCCACGATCCGAGAGCAGAAAATATGGAAGTCTGGAATCGGATATTGATATGAGCAACCCAGGGAAAGGATGTTCATTCCACAGCCTCCCTCTTACTCTCTGGATACATCTATCGAAATATTTCTCGTTGTGCATCGCTTTAAACTTTGAGTAGATCTGTAAAGCTTGTGGTAGCCTACACGCTAATATCTAGTATAATATAGCGCAGTGGTTTTTAACCTTTTAGAAGTCACGGAACACTTTCGATTATAAGAAAAATTTCTGGAACACCAAAAACATTACGGTCAAAAATCTAACAATACAAATATGCGTGAACTTGCCGTTTATAAAAATGGAACTTATTTTAATGTGATACTTGACCATTTTGGCTTTTGCAGATTTCAGCAATAAGCCATTTATTCTCTTTGTCTACTTTAGTAAGTCTTTCATGCTTTTTAGTTTTTATATTAGCACACACAAATATGTCTTCGGTATAGTTATATCCTGTTCACCTAATCAAAAAATATTAATTTATCATTATGTTCAGTTTAAAGCCCATGAATTCATTTAGATATTAGATGGATTTAAATATTTGGTTCATGTAGACATTATTTTTTAGTTACACTATAGCACATGCTTTTGTGTAATATAATTTATTGGTATTTTGATAAGAAATATAAGTCCACTATCGCGTAGTCGTGAATATTTTTCATACAGAGGTAAAAATGTAGCTCGGCCAAAAGATGCACCGAAACCCAGTACAACTATCTTCAGCTGTGTGTCACGGTAGTACTCTATAGTACAATAGAGTACTACGGTGTACTCTATAGTACTCTATAGTATAACTTAAATTGATACTACGCTCCCAACCGTCCGTAAAATCTGTATGTTTTTTTTCTTATTTCTGAACCGCTAATCTTGTACTTGTTCTGCGCTCATATATCTCCATTAGTTTACATTTTTTTTGTTAAATACCAAGTTGATTTTTCTTCAAATACTAATCCACCGTCATTGTTTGTCAAAGGTTGAATCATGATTAAATATCTTCGTATAAAAGAAATCAGTAGCTCACGATCAAACTATAAAGGGCCAATTATAACATTGACAGTCACTAAACAAGCATGAAAATGAAATCAATAGCATGACGAATTTATTAGACAATTCAAAAGATTGCAGCTTGATAATTTCGCAATTTGTTTTTGGAGAGGACTGAAAAACGCAGATAAGGGATTGCGAAATTATCACGCTGCAATCTTTTCTATTGTCTAATAAATGTCGTGGATGAAACATTTCTGGGAACGAAGTTTCAGGATGCAGATTGAAGCTGGATGCAGTTAATTAAAAGCGATTAACTCGGTAATATTGGAGATTTATTGCTCAGATAATTCTACATTATCAGTTCAAATGAAAAGTAGGACCATTCTAATTAACATTGCTACCAAATTAATTCTGAAATTCATCGATGGGGGAGCTGCTCTATGAAAACAATAGCAATTACAAAGCAAGTCAAGTAAACAATGACTTTTAATGAACTATAAGATAAACATTTCATAATGTAACGATAATATTGGCACAAGATGGCTGGAATTATGTCAATATTATCGTTACATGATGAAATGTTTATCTTATAATTCATTAAACTTCGATGCAGGAGCAGCTTCCCCATCGATGAATTTCGGAATTAAATATTATCGTTACAATTAATGTAATGATAATAATTCCGATTATGTCAGAAGATATTTGCTATACATATTTTTTTCGGATTTATATTCTTTACACGGGTAAAAAATCCTTTTATGAAAGACATTAAATAGACAAAGAGATAAGGATAGCATTGTCACATATTAGACCTGCTATTACTGAAATCTGCAAAAGCCAAAAGCTTATTTTAATGCGATAAAAGGCAAGTTCACGCATATTTTTATTATTAGATTTTTGACCGCAATGTTTTAGGTGTTCCCCAATTTTTCTTATAATCAAAAGCGCACCGTGACTTCTAAAAGGTTAAAAACCACTACGCTGTATATAGTAGATATTAACTTACACTCTACCACAACTTGTACGGATCTACTCTTTAAATTTAAACCCGACGCACAACGAGAAATATTTCGATAGATATATCCAGATAGTAAGAGGGGGGAGCCGTGAAATGAACATCCTTTCGCTGGGATGCTCATATCAATAACTGATTCCAGATTATCCGTATTTTCTGCCCTTCAATAATGAAATAACCACAGCTCCCCCTCTTACTATCTGATAATAATGATATTATATAGGCTTATATAGGGATGACTTAAGTCTGTTTCGCATTGAAATACTTACTAACTCTTCAACTTCCAAAGGCAAGCAATGAATACTGCTTTTTAATTACAATCAATCATGTTATTCATACGGATATCCCCCGCCCCTTCACAACCCATCCACATTCAGTGTATAAACGCTATTGCAATACATCATTATTCCTTCTTCCTTCCATGCACCAAGCCTTCCACGCAAGACTTCACCGAGGTCTGAGAATTCCAATAAGCCCACCTTAACTTGCTTTGTCTGAAAGATATAATTTTCAATATTACACCGCAGAAAATAAATCTGCCCTCGTATTTTTTATTTTTGAAATAGTACAGAAAGAATAAAACGAAATAATGTTTTATCTATTTTTCTATACTATTTCCAAAAAAAAATTTCAAGAAATGGGAATATACTTATGACCGCAGAGAAAAAAATTAGAAGCAGAATATCATGGAATCTGCGAAATACAAATGTTTATATACAGATTGTGCGATATTTAATGTTATATTACTTTATGGAATACACACTGCCCATGTCTTCTGTATAGTTATATCTTGTTCAACTAACGACAAAAGATTAATTTATTATTACGTTCAATTTAAAGCCCATGAATTCATTTAGATATCAAATCGATTTAAACATTTGGTTTGGTTTCACCCGCGTTTTTCAGTCCTCTCCAAAATCAAATTGCAAATTTATTAGGCAATTGGAAAGATTGATTTTGGAGAGGACTGAAAAACGCGGGTGAAACAGGGGTTAAGTTATTATTTCTGGGATCGAAGTTTCACAAAAGTAGGACCATTCTAATTAACATTGCTACCAAATTAATTCCGAAATTCATCGATAGGGGAGTTTCTCTTGCATCGGAGTTTAAAAGAAAGGCGTTAACGCAGACATGAAGAAAACATGAAATATGAAAACAATAGGAATTAACATTTATCTTATAGTTCATTAAAAGTCAACTTTCACGGTGACTTTTAATGAATTATAAGATAAACATTTACTAAGGTATCGATAATATTGGCACAAGATGGCTGGAATTACCAGTAAGGATCACTGTGTCTTGCAAACATTGTAATGTCGGCAAAAATTCAGGTGCACAAGTATGATCAGTTTTCTGCATTACTTCTCAAATAATTAAAGTAATATTCACGGCGCAAAATTTGAGGAACTGTGGAACAGTCTTCCCCTGAACGTATTTCCCAAGGAATACAACATACTGGTGTTTAAATCAAATATAAACAAGTTTCTCATTTTCCAACCCACCATCCATATATGGTAGCAACGTGCTATAGGTTGACCACCCAACCTTTCGTTTATGGGCCTAACATAAAAAAAAAAAAAAAAAAACTTTGCATGTCTATAGAAGCCAATTACGAATCCTTGCTTTTGTACGATGAAATAAGAGGGTTATCCAGGGGCAAAGTGCCATTCCGAATTTTAGAACTTAAGAATGAATTGTTGGCCTTTTTTCAAAATGAAGGTACAGATGCTTTTCTAAAATGTCTAAAAAATGATATTTGGTGTACTAAAATGGCATATTTAGCCGATATTTTTAATTACTTAAATAGCATTAATACAAGTATGCAAGGGGAAAATGAAAATATTTTGACATCCACTGACAAATTGTCAGCTTTTCAGAAAAAAGTCTCTTTGAAAAAACTGCTTATCAGAAAAAAATACAATAGATATGCTTCCTTCGCTCAATAATAAAAATGTCGAGGGAATTATTTCATATTGGAAGAAAATATTAAGTTACTTTCTTTCCTTAAATATACAAAATTATGACTGGATACGAAATCGATTTGGTTCAGTTAACAGACCGAGTTGTGAGGTTTCGTCATAGAAGAACAATTAGTTACCTTGCAACGGATCGTATTCTAAAAATGAAATTCTCTCAAATAACCCTGGAGGAATTTTGGATTTTTTTCCAAACCGGATACTCAGCTCAATCCACAAGAGTACTAAAAATTTTGTTGCAGTTTTCAACATCATATTTGTGTGAGCCAATATAAAAACTAAAAAGCATGAAAGACTTAATAAAATAGACGAAGAGATAAGGGTAGCAATGTCACATATTAGATCTGATATTGCTGAAATCTGGAAAAGCCAAAAAGCTCAAGTATCGAAATAAAATAAGTCCCATTTTTATAAAGGGCTAGTTCACGCATATTTTTATTTAGTTTTTTGACCGTAATGCTTTTGGTGTTCCCCAAATTTTAAGAACCACTGCGATAGATACTAGACATTAACTTACACTCTACCACAACCATAACGGATCTACTACGTACAGGAGTACTTCCGTACAGTTTGAAAGGACGCACATCGAGAAACATTTCGGTAGATATATCCATATATAAGAGGGAGGCTGTGGAATGAACATCCTTTCCATTACCTTTTATACAAAAACAAATTTGCATAAAAGGCAACAATGATCGCCCTTAAGGTAACATTATTTGCTTGTTTAAAATGTCGCTTATATTATTACTGTTATTATTAAAATATTACAGCTTTCCGTGGGGTCGACTGATTTCAGGTTTTCGCCTCCTGGACCGCACCATGTTCTGCACATTTTACGGCATTCTTTTTTAGAGTGCGTAAATTCTTTGGATGGTGTTCCGTGTATTTCCTAAGAATACATCCTTCTACTTGCTGGTGAGAGACCGGATTTTAGACCACTTTACCTAAAAAATCCCGTAAAGATTATATTTATACACTCACTATGGAGTGTATAAATACTTATACACTTCATAGGGGTGTATAAGTATACACTCCCTATGGAGTGTATACTGTATAAAGAAATGTAACATTAAATATCGCACAATCTGTATCTGTACATGAGCATTTGTACTTCCTAGATTTCCATGACATACTGCGTCTAATTTTTTTCTCTACAGTTATAAGTTTATTCCAAAACGTCACCAAATGGAAATTTTGAAAATTCCTCATTTGGTGACGTTTTTATATTTTTTAATATAAAAACTAAATTTTTTAATATAAAATTTGGTTTTTATATTAAAAAATATAAAAACTAAATTTCAAATTTCATGGGAACTGTGTGGAGGAATTTGTAGGTACGCTGCTCCATCAATGATAGGCTCTGTAAAATGATTTGTTACCTCTGAAAGAAAATAAACCCTGATCATTCTGAAAAAAATAAGAAAATTATATCTTATATTATGTATAGTAAATATCATCTGTATATCTTTAATTTTATTTTTTTATTGCATCGTCCGAATGAGGAATTTTCAAAATTTCCATTTTTTGCTTCGTCACCAAATATAATGTGTACTAGTTCACAACATGCTGGTAAGATATCAGACTCTGTGGTTTTAATGTGGTTTTAATTTTATCGCAGTAAAATTAAATGTTACAATTTCTGATTAGGCAAGTTTTGCCTAATCAGAAATTGTAACAATCTTTTCAAAATATTTTACTTCTTGAACTTGCATCTCTTGTGTGTAGAATTTCTTGAGAAATACGTCATTAATACAAAAAAAAACTGTTCACGTGACATATTTCATTGGGGTAACACTTGTAACCAGTTTTTTTGTATTAATGACGTATTTCCCAAGAAATTCTACACACAGGACTTATACACACATGATAGTTATACACATAAAATATGTGTATAACTATTTTAATAGTTAATTTTATAATAAAGAACTATTTATTATAACCGTTCCATTTTTATAAAAGGCAAGTTCACGCATATTTTTATTGTTAGATTTTTCACCGTAATGTTTTTGGTGTTCCCCAAATTTTTCTTATAATGAAAAGTGTTCCGTGACTTCTAAAAGGTTAAACACCATTGCGCTGCATATACTGACATTAGCGTGTAGTCTACGACAACCTATACGGATCTACTCTTTAAATTTAAACCGTCGCACAACGAGAAATATTTCGATAGATATATCCAGAGAGTAAGAGGGAGACTGTGGAAAGAACATCCTTTCCCTGGGTTGCTCATATCAATATCCGATTCCAGACTTCCATATTTTCTGCTCTCGGATCGTGGCAAAACAACTATTACAACGTGTGAATAAAGTCTGTTTCGCATTTAAATACTTACTAAACCTTCAATTTCCAAAGGCATACAATGCATTTTGCTTTTTAATTACAATCCATCATAACATTCATGCGAATATCCCCTCCTCCACAACCCATCCACATTCAGTGTATAAACGCTACTGCAATACATCATTAATCCTTCTTCCTTCCATGCACCGAGCCGTCCACGCAATTTTGCTGGAATCAAATAAGCAGACCTTAGCTCGCTTTGTCTACTGAAGAATTATCTGGCAAATAAATGTCCAATATTACAGCGACATAAAACCAATCTCCCCTGCGCTCTAGTACAAGTTCAAAGAGTTCTTTCAGTTCGCAGAACTTTACACCCAGTCACTTCGGAAATTGACTTTCCGAAGTGACTGGGTGTAAAATTCTGCGAAATTTACACCCAGTAAAAGAACTCTTTGAAATTTTGGACAAATTTCAAAGAGTTCTTTAAGTTCGCAGAACTTTACACCCAGTCACTTCGGAAATTGACTTTCCGAAGTGACTGGGTGTAAAATTCTGCGAAATTTACACCCAGTAAAAGAACTCTTTGAAATTTTGGACAAATTTCAAAGAGTTCTTTAAGTTCGCAGAACTTTACACCCAATCACTTCGGAAATTGAATTTCCGAAGTGATGTACAAAACTTTAAAATTTTGGACAAATAGGATAACTGCTCAACTATCCTACTGGCTTATATAAGGTTGCTCCACTGCGATTATTTGTGACGTCAACACATTCATTGAATTGTTGTCATCACTTCTCCTTGTTTTCCGCTCACTATCGGAGAAAACAATAGAGTTGGCGTCATTGTTATCCATTATAGTGGAGGACAATGTAGACTGAGAGTGGATTGATTTTCCTAATGGCGGAATGATCATTCTTAAATATCGGGTGCTTATTCTTAACACATTCTGTAAATACACTCATTTATTACCTTTTACACAAAAACAAATTTGCATAAAAGCAAAAATGATTGCGCGTCCGGTAATACTATTCGTCTGTTTAGAGTGCTGCTTATATTATTACTGTTATTATTACAATATTACATCTTTCCGTGGAGTCGACTGATTTCAGGTGTTCGCCTCCTGAACCGCACCATGTTCAGAGCATTGTAAGGCATCCTTTTTGTTACACAGCAGAAATTCTTTGAGTGGTGTTCCCCGTATTTCCTAAGAATACATCCTGCTACTTGCTAGTGAGAGACCGGCTAAGTCACTTCAGCTAAAAAGTCCATGCAAAGATTTTATCCTTCATGAGGAAAATCCAACTGAGTATGGAATATTGTATCTTATTACTATTATTTTATAAGATAATGAACACCCCGCGCATTTTTACTATTAACACAAATAGTAAAAATGCAACCGGATAGCAGAAAGTAGTTTCCTTATTTTTAAGAATCAATGTTTTATCTATTTTTCTGTACTATTTCAAATAAAAAAATACGAGAAATTGGAATAAACTTATGACTGTAGAGAAAAAAATTAGACGCAGTGCTCTTGTACAGATACAGATTTTGCGATATTTAATGTTACATTTCTTTATACAGTATACACTCCATAGGGAGTGTATACTTATACACCCCTATGGAGTGTATAAGTATTTATACACTCCATAGTGAATGTATAAATACAATCTTTATGGGAATTTTTAGGTGAAGTGGTCTAAAATCCCGTCTCTCACCAGCAAGTAGAAGGATGTATTCTTAGGAAATACACGGAACACCATCCAAAGAATTTCCGCACTGTAAAAAAGAATGCCGTAAAATGTGCAGAACATGGTGCGGTCCAGGAGGCGAAAACCTAAAATCAGTCGACCCCACGGAAAGCTGTAATATTGTAATAATAACTGTAATAATATAAGCGACATTTTAAACAGGCAAATAATGTTACCTTAAGCGGGATCATTGTTGCCTTTTATGCAAATTTGTTTTTGCATAAAAGGTAATGGAAAGGATGTTCATTCCACAGCCTCCCTCTTATATATGGATATATCTACCGAAATGTTTCTCGATGTTCGTCCTTTCAAACTGTACGGAAGTACTCCTGTACGTAGTAGATCCGTTCAGGTTGTGGTAGAGTGTAAGTTAATGTCTTGTATCTATCGCAGTGGTTCTTAAAATTTGGGGAACACCAAAAGCATTACGGTCAAAAAACGGTCATAAAAATATGCGTGAACTAGCCCTTTATAGAAATGGGACTTATTTTAATGCGATACTTGAGCTTTTTGGCTTTTCCAGATTTCAACAATATCAGATCTAATATGTGACATTGCTACCCTTATCTCTTCGTCTATTTTATTAAGTCTTTCATGCTTTTTAGTTTTTATATTGGCTCACACAAATATGATGTTGAAAACTGCAACAAAATTTTTAGTACTCTTGTGGATTGAGCTGAGTATCCGGTTTGGAAAAAATCCAAAATTCCTCCAGGGTTATTTGAGAGAATTTCATTTTTAGAATACGATCCGTTGCAAGGTAACTAATTGTTCTTCTAGTGACGAAACCTCACAACTCGGTCTGTTAACTGTACCAAATGGATTTCGTATCCAGTCAAAATTTTGTATATTTAAGGAAAGAAAGTAACTTAATCTTTTCTTCCAATATGAAATAATTCCCTCGATATTTTTATTATTGAGCGAAGAAAGCATATCTATTGTATTTTTTTCTGATAAGCAGTTTTTTCAAAGACACTTTTTTCTGAAAAGCTGACAATTTGTCAGTGGATGTCAAAATATTTTCATTTTCCCCTTGGATACTTGTATTAATGCTATTTAAGAAATTAAAAATATCGGCTAAATATGCTATTTTTTCTCTACAGTCATAAGTTTATTCCAATTTCTCGTATGTTTTTATTTGAAATAGTACAGAAAAATAGATACAACATTGATTCTTAAAAATAAGGAAACTACTTTCTGCTATCGGGTTGCATTTTTGCTATTTGTGTTAATGGTAAAAATGCGCGGGGTGTTCATTATCTTATAAAATAATATTAATCAGATACAATATTCCATACTCAAATAGATTTTCCTCATGAAGGATACAATCTTTGCATGGACTTTTTAGCTGAAGTGACTTAGCCGGTCTCTCACTAGCAAGTAGCACGATGTATTCTTAGGAAATACGGGGAACACTACTCAAAGAATTTCTGCTGTGTAACAAAGAAGGAAGCCTTACAATGCTCTGAACATGGTGCGGTTCAGGAGGCGAACACCTGAAATCAGTCGACTCCACGGAAAAATGTAATATTGTAATAATAGTAATAATATAAGCAGCACTCTAAACAGGCGAATAGTATTACCTGACGCGCAATCATTTTTGCTCTTATGCAAATTTGTTTTTGTGTAAAAGGTAATAAATGAGTGTATTTACAGAATGTGTTAAGAATAAGCACCCGATATTTAAGAATGATCATTTCGCGATTAGGAAAATGAATCCACTCTCAGTCTACATTGTCCTCCACTATAATGGATAACAATGACGCCAACTCTATTGTTTTCTCCGATAATGAGCGGAAAACAAGGAGAAATGATGACAACAATTCAATGAATGTGTTGACGCAACAAATAATCGCAGTGGAACAACCCTATATAAGCCAGTAGGATAGTTGAGCAGTTATCCTGTTTGTCCAAAATTTCAAAGTTTTGTACATCACTTCGGAAAGTCAATTTCCGAAGTGACTGGGTGTAAAGTTCTGCGAACTTAAAGAACTCTTTGAAATTTGTCCAAAATTTCAGAGTTTTTTTACTGGGTGTAAAGTTCGCAGAATTTTACACCCAGTCAATTCGGAAAGTCAATTTCCGAAGTGACTGGGTGTAAAGTTCTGCGAACTGAAAGAACTCTTTGAACTTGTACTAGAGCGCAGGGGAGATTCGATTTCTGTCGCTGTAATATTGGACATTTATTTGCCAGATAATTCTTCAGTAGACAAAGCAAGCTAAGGTCTGCCTATTTAATTCCAGCAAAATTGCATGGACGGCTCGGTGCATGGAAGGAAGAAGGATTAATGATATATTGCAGTAGCGTTTATACACTGAATATGGATGGGTTGTGGAGGAGGGGATATTCGCATGAATGATATGATTGATTGTTATTAAAAAGCAAAATGCATTGTATGCCTTTGGAAGTTGAAGCGTTAGTAAGTATTTCAATGCGAAACGGACTTTTATTCACAGTTGTAATGGTTGTTTTGCCACGGTCGGAGAGCAGAAAATATGGAAGTCTGGAATCGGATATTGATATGAACATCCCAGGGAAAGGATGTTCGTAGTCTACACGTTATTATCAGTATATGCAGCGCAATGGTGTTTATCCTTTTAGAAGTCACGGAACACTTTTCATTATAAGAAAAATTTGGGGAACACCAAAAACATTACGGTGAAAAATCTAACATTAAAAATATGCGTGAACTTGCTTTTTATAAAGATGGAAATAATAGTTAATTTTTATAAAATTAACTATTAAAATAGTTAAATATAACTATTTTAATTAACTATTAAAATAGTTATATTTTAATAGTTAATTAAAATTATTTAATTAATTTAATAATTAATTTAAATTATTAAATTAAATTATTTAATTTAATAATTTTATAATATAAAATATGTGTATAACTATCATGTGTGTATAAGTCCTGTGTGTAGAATTTCTTGGGAAATACGTCATTAATACAAAAAAAACTTGTTACAAGTATTACCCCAATGAAATATGTCACGTGAACAGTTTTTTTTGTATTAATAACGTATTTCCCAAGAAATTCTACACACAAGAGATGCAAGTTCAAGAAGTAAAATATTTTGAAAATATTGTTACAATTTCTGATTAGGCAAAACTTGCCTAATCGGAAATTGTAACATTTAATTTTACTGCGATAAAATTAAAACCGCAGAGTCCGATATTTTAGCAGCATGATGTGAACTAGTACACATTATATTTGGTGACGAAGCAAAAAATGGAAATTTTGAAAATTCCTCATTCAGACGATGCAATAAACCAATAAAATTAAAGGTATGTCAGATGATATTTACTATACATAATATAACACACAATTTTCTTATTTTTTTCAGGATGATCCAGGTATAACAAATCATTTTATAGAGCCTATCATTGATTGGCTGTATAAAATGATTTTTTATTTTATTTTTATATTTTTATATTTTTTAATATAAAATTAAAAGCAGCGTACCTACAAATTCCTCCACACAGCTTTTAATTTTATATTCAAAAATATAAAATTTGGTTTTTATATTTTTTAATATAAAATCCAAATTTTACGGTGAAAAATCAAACAATAAAAATATGCGTGAACTTGCCTTTTATGTGTAGAGTATGTGAACTTGCCTTTTATGTGCCAATAGTTCTTTATGTTTTATAATAAAGAACTATAATAACTCTTTATTATAAAATTAACTATTAAAATAGTTATACACCTATTTTATATGTATAATAGTTCTTTATTATAAAATTAACTATTAAAATAGTTATACACCTATTTTATATGTATAACTATCATGAAGTAATATTTTTTTCAGGATGATCCAGGTATAACAAATCATTTTATAGAGCCTATCATTGATTGGCTGTATAAAATGATTTTTTATTTTATTTTTATATTTTTATATTTTTTAATATAAAATTAAAAGCAGCGTACCTACAAATTCCTCCACACAGCTTTTAATTTTATATTCAAAAATATAAAATTTGGTTTTTATATTTTTTAATATAAAATCCAAATTTTACGGTGAAAAATCAAACAATAAAAATATGCGTGAACTTGCCTTTTATGTGTAGAGTATGTGAACTTGCCTTTTATGTGCCAATAGTTCTTTATAAAAATATGCGTGAACTTGCCTTTTATGTGTAGAGTATGTGAACTTGCCTTTTATGTGCCAATAGTTCTTTATGTTTTATAATAAAGAACTATAATAACTCTTTATTATAAAATTAACTATTAAAATAGTTATACACCTATTTTATATGTATAATAGTTCTTTATTATAAAATTAACTATTAAAATAGTTATACACCTATTTTATATGTATAACTATCATGTGTGTATAATAAGTCCTGTGTGTAGAATTTCTTTGGAAATACGTCATTAATACAAAAAAACTGGTTACAAGTGTTACCCCAATGAAATATGTCACGTGAACAGTTTTTTTTGTATTAATGACGTATTTCCCAAGAAATTCTACACACAAGAGATGCAAGTTCACATACTCTATCGAAATATCTATCGAAATATTTCTCGTGTATAATTATTTTAATAGTTAATAAAGAAGTAATATGTATATAACTATTTTAATAGTTAATTTTATAATAAAGAACTATTTAGTATAACCGTTCCATTTTTATAAAAGGCAAGTTCACGCATATTTTTATTGTTAGTTTTATTGTTCACGCATATTTTATTTCTTATAATGAAAAGTGTTCCGTGACTTCTAAAAGGTTAAACACCATTGCGCTGCATATACTGACATTAGCGTGTAGTCTACGACAACCTATACGGATCTACTCTTTAAATTTAAACCGACGCACGAGAAATATTTCGATAGATATATCCAGAGAGTAAGAGGGAGACTGTGGAAAGAACATCCTTTCCCTGGGATGCTCATATCAATATCCGATTCCACACTTCCATATTTTCTGCTCTCCGATCGTGGCATAACAACTATTACAACATGTGAATAAAAGTCCGTTTCGCATTGAAATACTTACTAACTCTATAACTTCCAAAGGCATACAATGCATTTTGCTTTTTAATTACAATCAATCATATCATTCATGCGAATATCCCCTCCTCCACAACCCATCCACATTCAGTGTATAAACGCTACTGCAATACATCATTAATCCTTCTTCCTTCCATGCACCGAGCCGTCCATGCAATTTTCCTGGAATCAAATAGGCAGACCTTAGCTCGCTTTGTCTACTGAAGAATTATCTGGCAAATAAATGTCCAATATTACAGCGACAAAAAACCAATCTCCCCTGCGCTCTAGTAAAAGTTCAAAGAGTTCTTTCAGTTCGCAGAACTTTACACCCAGTCACTTCGGAAATTGACTTTCCGAAGTGACTGGGTGCAAAGTTCTGCGAACTTTACACCAAGTAAAAGAACTCTGAAATTTGTCCAAAATTTCAAAGAGTTCTTTCAGTTCGCAGAACTTTACACCCAGTCACTTCGGAAATTGACTTTCCGGAGTGATGTACAAAACTTTGAAATTTTGGACAAATAGGATAACTGCTCCACTATTCTACTGGCTTATATAGGGTTGCTCCACTGCGATTATTTGTGACGTCAACACATTCATTGTTGTCATCACTTCTTGTTTTCTGCTCATTATCGGAGTAAACAATACAGTTGGCGTCATTGTTATCCATTATAGTGGAGGACAATGTAGACTGAGAGTGGATTGATTTTCCTAATCGCGGTATGATCATTCTTAAATATTGGGTGCTTATTCTTAACACATTCTGTAAATACACTCATTTATTACCCTTTACACAAAAACAAATTTGCATAAAAGCAAAAATGATTGCGCGTCAGGTAATATTATTCGCCTCTTTAGAGTGCTGCTTATATTATTACTGTTATTATTACAATATTACATCTTTCCGTTTAGTCGACTGATTTCAGGTGTTCCCCTCCTGAACCGCACCATGTTCAGAGCATTGTAAGGCATCCTTCTTTGTTACACAGCAGAAATTCTTTGAGTGGTGTTCCCCGTATTTCTTAAGAATACATCGTGCTACTTGCTAGTGAGAGACCGGCTAAGTCACTTCAGCTAAAAAGTCCATGCAAAGATTTTATCCTTCATGAGGATAAAATCTTTGCATGGACTTTTTAGATTCAGATTTTTAGATTCAGATTTTAGAATTAGATTTTTAGTTTCAGCATGGAAGCAGGCGAACACCAGAGAGTAAGAGGGAGGAGAGTAAGAGGGAGACTGTGGAATATTGTATCTTATTACTATTATTTTATAAGATAATGAACACCCCGCGCATTTTTACCATTAAAACAAATAGTAAAAATGCAACCCGATAGCAGAAAGTAGTTTCCACAACCCATTCGTTCGTTTTCCACACTAAACGTTTCCACAACCCAATGGAAAACAACGTTTTCCATTGGGTTGTGGAAACTACTTTCCACAACCCAATGGGTTGTGGAAAGTAGTTTCCACAACCCATTCGTTCGTTTCATTAATGAAACGAACGAATGGGTTGTGGAAACTACTTTCTGCTATCGGGTTGCATTTTTACTATTTGTTTTAATGGTAAAAATGCGCGGGGTGTTCATAAAGCAGAAAGTAGTTTCCACAACCCATTCGTTCGTTTTCCACACTAAACGTTTCCACAACCCAATGGAAAACAACGTTTTCCATTGGGTTGTGGAAACTACTTTCCACAACCCAATGGGTTGTGGAAAGTAGTTTCCACAACCCATTCGTTCGTTTCATTAATGAAACGAACGAATGGGTTGTGGAAACTACTTTCTGCTATCGGGTTGCATTTTTACTATTTGTTTTAATGGTAAAAATGCGCGGGGTGTTCATTATCTTATAAAATAATAGTAATAAGATACAATATTCCACAGTCTCCCTCTTACTCTCTGGTGTTCGCCTGCTTCCATGCTGAAGCTAAAAATCTAATTCTAAAATCTGAATCTAAAAATCTGAATCTAAAAAGTCCATGCAAAGATTTTATCCTCATGAAGGATAAAATCTTTGCATGGACTTTTTAGCTGAAGTGAATTAGCTGGTCTTTCACCATCAAGTAGCAGGATGTGTTCTTAGGAAATACGGGGAACACCACTCAAAGAATTTCTGCTGTGTAACAAAGAAGGATGCCTTACAATGCTCTGAACATGGTGCGGTTCAGGAGGGGAACACCTGAAATCAGTCGACTAAACGGAAAGATGTAATATTGTAATTATAACAGTAATAATATAAGCAGCACTCTAAAGAGGCGAATAATATTACCTGACGCGCAATCATTTTTGCTTTTATGCAAATTTGTTTTTGTGTAAAGGGTAAAAAATGAGTGTATTTACAGAATGTGTTAAGAATAAGCACCCAATATTTAAGAATGATCATACCGCGATTAGGAAAATCAATCCACTCTCAGTCTACATTGTCCTCCACTATAATGGATAACAATGACGCCAACTCTATTGTTTACTCCGATAATGAGCAGAAAACAAGAAGTGATGACAACAATGAATGTGTTGACGTCACAAATAATCGCAGTGGAGCAACCCTATATAAGCCAGTAGAATAGTGGAGCAGTTATCCTATTTGTCCAAAATTTCAAAGTTTTGTACATCACTGCGGAAAGTCAATTTCCGAAGTGACTGGGTGTAAAGTTCTGCGAACTGAAAGAACTCTTTGAAATTTTGGACAAATTTCAGAGTTCTTTTACTTGGTGTAAAGTTCGCAGAACTTTGCACCCAGTCACTTCGGAAAGTCAATTTCCGAAGTGACTGGGTGTAAAGTTCTGCGAACTGAAAGAACTCTTTGAACTTTTACTAGAGCGCAGGGGAGATTGGTTTTTTGTCGCTGTAATATTGGACATTTATTTGCCAGATAATTCTTCAGTAGACAAAGCGAGCTAAGGTCTGCCTATTTGATTCCAGGAAAATTGCATGGACGGCTCGGTGCATGGAAGGAAGAAGGATTAATGATGTATTGCAGTAGCGTTTATACACTGAATGTGGATGGGTTGTGGAGGAGGGGATATTCGCATGAATGATATGATTGATTGTAATTAAAAAGCAAAATGCATTGTATGCCTTTGGAAGTTATAGAGTTAGTAAGTATTTCAATGCGAAACGGACTTTTATTCACATGTTGTAATAGTTGTTATGCCACGATCGGAGAGCAGAAAATATGGAAGTGTGGAATCGGATATTGATATGAGCATCCCAGGGAAAGGATGTTCTTTCCACAGTCTCCCTCTTACTCTCTGGATATATCTATCGAAATATTTCTCGTGCGTCGGTTTAAATTTAAAGAGTAGATCCGTATAGGTTGTCGTAGACTACACGCTAATGTCAGTATATGCAGCGCAATGGTGTTTAACCTTTTAGAAGTCACGGAACACTTTTCATTATAAGAAATAAAATATGCGTGAACAATAAAACTAACAATAAAAATATGCGTGAACTTGCCTTTTATAAAAATGGAACGGTTATACTAAATAGTTCTTTATTATAAAATTAACTATTAAAATAGTTATATACATATTACTTCTTTATTAACTATTAAAATAATTATACACGAGAAATATTTCGATAGATATTTCGATAGAGTATGTGAACTTGCATCTCTTGTGTGTAGAATTTCTTGGGAAATACGTCATTAATAGAAAAAAAACTGTTCACGTGACATATTTCATTGGGGTAACACTTGTAACCAGTTTTTTTGTATTAATGACGTATTTCCAAAGAAATTCTACACACAGGACTTATTATACACACATGATAGTTATACATATAAAATAGGTGTATAACTATTTTAATAGTTAATTTTATAATAAAGAACTATTATACATATAAAATAGGTGTATAACTATTTTAATAGTTAATTTTATAATAAAGAATTATTATAGTTCTTTATTATAAAACATAAAGAACTATTGGCACATAAAAGGCAAGTTCACATACTCTACACATAAAAGGCAAGTTCACGCATATTTTTATAAAGAACTATTGGCACATAAAAGGCAAGTTCACATACTGTACACATAAAAGGCAAGTTCACGCATATTTTTATTGTTTGATTTTTCACCGTAAAATTTGGATTTTATATTAAAAAATATAAAAACCAAATTTTATATTTTTGAATATAAAATTAAAAGCTGTGTGGAGGAATTTGTAGGTACGCTGCTTTTAATTTTATATTAAAAAATATAAAAATATAAAAATACCTAAATATATAAAAATACCTAAAAAATAAAAAAACACCAGAGAGTAAGAGGGAGACTGTGGAATATTGTATCTTATTACTATTATTTTATAAGATAATGAACACCCCGCGCATTTTTACCATTAAAACAAATAGTAAAAATGCAACCCGATAGCAGAAAGTAGTTTCCACAACCCATTCGTTCGTTTCATTAATGAAACGAACGAATCCTAGAATCAATGTTTTAATTATTTTTCTTTACTAATAAATTTTCTTTTCAAATAAATAAATACGAGAAATTGGAATAAACTTATATTTAATATAATTATTTAATATAATTATATTTTTAATATAATTATTAAAAATATAAAAACTAAAACTTTAGTTTTAGTTTTTATATTTTTTATATTTTTAGTAATATAATTTAATAAAATATTTTTGTTTTTTTATTTTCCCACACATATGTGAAAAATATCTTTTCCTGTTGTAAGTTCTACATAATTTTACATCATAACTACGAAGTAGTTCGAGAAATTTCCACATATGATATATACCGCTGATGTCAGCAGATTGAGCATTTTGATTTACAAATCGACGAGTCCACTGACACGTAATGCTAAATTACGAGTATTCGTTCGTTTCATTAATGAAAACGAATCAATTTGTATGCTGCAGAGAAGTTACCAAACTTTATATTTAGAATATGTTTAAATTTCATGGGAACTGTGTGGAGGAATTTGTAGGTACGCTGCTCCATCAATGGTAGGCTCTATAAAAGGATTTGTTACCCGTGCAAAAAAAATAAATCCGGGATTATTCTGAAAAAAAAAAAGAAAATGATACCTTATATTATGTATAACGAATATTATATCTGCCCACTCTTTATTTGTACCGAGAATCCCGTATCAAAAATATTACCAGCAATAATATTTTTAAAATTTCAATTTTTAAAATATTAAATTTAATATTTAATAATTTGAATTTTTAAAAATAACTCTTGAAATAAAAATTTCAACATTTATTTTAAAAAGGGCGTGATTTTAAGTCAAAACTCAAAATCACGCCTTTTTAAAATAACTCTTGAGCAATTTTGGATTTTTGTCCAAGCCGAATACCCAACTCTTTCTACAAGGGCCCTGAAAAATTATGTTGCAGTTTTCAACATCATATTTGTGTGGGATAATATAAAAACTAAAAAAGTGTGAAAGACGTATTAAAATAGACAAGAGAGATAAGGGTTGCAATGTCACATATTAGACCTGATATGGCTGAAATCTACAAAAGCTCAAGTATCGCATTATGTTCTCATTAAAATAAGTTCCATCTTATTTTAATGAGATGGAACTTATTTTAATGAACCTATTTTATCGAAGAGCAGGAAATATGGATAGTGTGGAATGAACATCCTTTCTCTGGGATTCTCATATCAATATTCGATTCTACACTATCCATATTTCCTGCTCTTCGATAGAGGCATAACCACTATTACAACATGTGAATAAAGTCTGTTTCGCATTGAAATACTTACCAACTCTTCAACTTCCAAAGGCATACAATGAATATTGCTTTTTAAGTACAATCAGTCATATCGTTCATGCGAATATTCCCCCCAACCTCAACCCATCCACATAGTTTCATGGGAACTATGTGTAGGAATTTGTAGGTATCCGTGAATGGTAGGCTTTATAAAAGGATTTGATCATTCTGAAAAAAAAATTATATCTTATATTATATATTATATAAGATCATATCTCTCAGGGGACCCTGTAACCCCTAGAGAGCGCGTCCCCTGGGTGGCGGATAGGGGAGCCCACCATGTGTGTGTGTGTACATGCGCGTGCGTGTGTGTGTATATATATATATATGGTGGGGTGGTCCCAATATACTGAATAAGGACTCGTGGACCAACAGGGCCATAAGGGGCAATCATCTTGATTGTAAGGGAAGCGGCACTCCCATGGACCCCTAGCTGGATCTATCCTCTCCTTCTTCTACTTTGAGGAAGACCCACTTACTTTAATCTTTCCTATAAGGCCTTATCAGCCAACTCTTCTTACTTTATGATCCTTGTGCTATTAGAGTACTCGAGGGCCATGGGGTCTTTTCATTTCTGGCCTTACAACTATGTCCTCTCTATAAACTTTACTATATTTCTTCTCTAATCTACCCTTTCCCCTTCAATATACCCTATTCCTCCTATGGGTTTAAATTCGGAAGAAGGCGAGTTTCAGAAGCCTTAAGGTAGCAGCCCAACCACTGAACTGTTCCATCGTAAGGCTAGTTCCCTGACATAGAGAACATAACCATACTTGTAAGCTGACAGAAAAAGATAATCGGATTGAATCTATGGGAAACGACCCTGGAATGGAAAAGAGAATACGAAAATGGAAACCCCAAAATATAACACACATAGCAAACTGGAATGTAAGAGGAATAGCATATAAAGAAATAGAATTAGACCAATTATTAAATGAAAGAAATTTTAAAATAGCAGTAATCACTGAAACAAAAAAGAAATTAAAAGGAACTATGAGAACTGAAAATTTTAATGTGATATACAGTGGAGTCGACAGAGACCAAAGAGCACAAGCAGGAATCATGATTTGGATTCATAACTCCCTTTCAAAGCAGTTAAAACATTATAAATTATGGAATGAAAGAATAATAGAAGCTAGAATAAAAATATATAGAGGCTATTTAACAATAATTGGTTTATATGCCCCAGAAGAAGAAAGAGAACAGGATAATATTGATTTTTATAATCAGCTACAAAACATATATAATAAAATAAATAAAAATGATTACATAATTTTAGCAGGAGACTTAAATGCAAGAATTGGAAACACGAAAATTAATAATAATATAGGAATACATGGAGAACACGCTCTAAACAGAAATGGTAAAAAATTGATTGACTTTGTAGTTTATAATAACCTAAAAATAATGAATTCCTTCTATAAACATAAACACATACATAAATATACTTGGGCAGCAAGAGGATGGAAATCAATATTAGATTACTTTATATTAAATGAAAAGACATCAAAATTTTCACTAGATGTTAGAGTTCACAGAGGATATGAAATAAGCAGTGACCACTTCCTTGTTAAAATAAAATTAAGATTACCACCTAAATGGCTACATTTAGGTGGTAATCTTAATTGGCCATAAGGGGCCATAAGGGATTTTTTTTTATTTTTATCAAATAAAATAAGACCCAATGTATATAAGATTTCGTAGCCACCTAAATGGCTACAAGTAACAAGAACAGAAAGAAAAATTGAAACATTTGTTTATAAAACTAGACTATTGAATGACACAAATGTACAATGGCTATATGAACTAAGAATTAACCAGTATCTAGATAAAATAAAACAAAATAAGAAATAGAAATAGAATGGCTTAATATAAAAACGATACTAAATGCAGAAGCAAATGAAAGCTTGGGAAAGACCAAAAAATTCAATAAAAGAAAAGAACTGAAGATCTGGGATGATTATGTAATCATTTTTATGGCTCTTATTCTTTTATATTCTATTTCATCTTCTAATCTTTTACTGCTTAACTATTTGTGATAGGCTTCTTTTTTTCTTTTTGATTATTTCTTTGATTGTATCATCCCAGATCTTCAGTTTTTTTCTTTTATTGAATCTTTTGGTCTTTCCCAAACGACACTAAATGCAGCAGCAAATGAAAGCTTGGGAAAGACCAAAAAATTCAATAAAAGAAAAAAAACTGAAGATCTGGGATGATACAATCAAAGAAATAATCAAAAAGAAAAAAAAGAAGCCTATCACAAATGGTTAAGCAGTAAAAGATTAGAAGATGAAATAGAATATAAAAGAATAAGAGCCATAGCTAAAAGAGAAGTCAGAAAAAGACATAGAGAATCATGGAATAAATTTGTTTCTAATTTAGAACATGATTTAAATAAAATAAGACCCAATGTATATAAGATTTTGAAACACCTAAATGCAGATACCAAAGAAAACATAAAATTAAACACTGAATTGAAATTAGAAGAATTTCTAAATTACTACACAGAACTGTGGACAGACAAATATTTTAAAAAAGACAACTGGCAAACAGTTAACGAAAATGAAAAGGAAATAACTAAAGAAGAATTAGAAATCAGCCTGAAAGAAACAAGAAACGGAAAATCACCTGGAGAAGATAAGATAGGTTCAGAACTATATAAATACGCAGGAACAAGATTCAAAGGAAGAATCTTCTTATTTTTAAATAAAATTTACTCATCTGGTATCCCCCTAATAGAATGAAAAAAAGCAATTGTGATTTCTATCTTTAAGAAAAGTAATAGAGATGACCCTAAAAACTATAGAGGTATCAGTATACTAAATTCATGTTACAAAATATACAGCAGAATCTTAAATAACAAACTAATGAAATATTCCGAAAACGTTATTCTAGAGGTACAAAATGGATTTAGTAAAGGAAGATCATGTATAGACCCAGCCTTCTGCCTAAAATTAATAATAGAGAAAAGAAGAGAATATAATTTAGAAACACATATTGCATTTATTGACTTTGAAAAAGCATTTGACAAAGTTAAAAGAAACATATTATTTAACATATTAAAAGAAAGACAAATACCAAATAATATCCTAAAAGCTGTCACAAGTATATATGAAAATAATCAAATAAAAATAAGATTATATCATGAGCTATCATATACAAGAGAGATAAACCAAGGGGTCCGACAGGGATGTCCCCTCTCAGCAACTCTTTTTAAAATCTACTTAAATGAAATAATAATAAAATGGAGTAAATATTTACATCAAGGAATTAAACTTTTACCTAAAGTTAACTTAAACACTCTCCTCTTTGCAGACGACCAAATAATAATTACAAATTCTGAAGATAACTTACAGAAAGCTATTTTAAATCTAAATGAGATATCCAAAGATTATGGTATGATAATATCAACGGAAAAATCAAAATCTATGGCCTTTAAAGGACAAGATCCAGTTAGGTTAGGTTAGGTTTTTCCGTTGATATTATGGTATGATAATATCAACGGAAAAATCAAAATCTATGGCCTTTAAAGGACAACATCCAGCAAGAACTAAAATAGTATTAGATAACAAGATCTTAGAACAGGTGAATTCATTTAACTACCTAGGATGAGTGATCACTTATGAAAATGAAAAAGATATAAACATAAAAATTGCAAAATATTTAAAAATAACAGGAGTAATTAACTCTATATTTAAACCAAACCTAGTTCACAAACAAACCAGACTAAAAGTATACAATACATTAGCCCTACCGGTCTTGATGTATGGAAGCGAAATCTGGACAATAAAACAAAAAGACAAAGATTAACAACAGCAGAAATGAAGTTTATGAGAAAAACTGCAAAGTATACCCTATTTGATCACAAAAGAAACGAAGATATTATGAAAGAATTAAATCAAGAACCAGTAATTGAAAAAAAAATATAAACATAAATGGATGGAACACGTTCAAAGAATGAAAACAGAAAGATTACCAAAACAAGCATTAAAGCACAAGCCATTAGGAAAACGAAAACCAGGACGTCCTGGTTTTCTTTTTCATAATATTCAACGATGAATTCTAAGGACGGAACAGGCCATACTAGGCCTAAATCCTTGATCTGCAAAAGCCAAAAATATACAGCTCTTTCCACAAGGGCACTGAAAAATTTTGTTGTTGTTTTCAACACCATATTTGTGTGAGCCAATATAAAAACTAAAAAGCGTGATAAACGTACTAAAATAGACAAAGAGATAATGGTAGCCATGACTCATATTAGACGTAATATGGCTGAAATCTGCAAAAGCCAAAAAATCTCAAGTATAGGTTCCTTCTTATTTTAATACGATAAAAGGCAAGTTCACGCATATTTTTATTATTAGATTTTTGACCGTAATGTTTTTGGTATGCACCAAATTTTTCTTATAATCAAAAGTGCTCTGTGACTTCTAAAATGTTAAAAGCCACTGCCTGTATATATTAGATATTAGCGTGTAATCTACCACAACGTACACGGATCTAGACTTTAAGTTTAAATCGACGCACAACGAGAAATATTTCGATAGATATATCCAGAGAGTAAGAGGGAGGCTGTGGAATGAACATCCTTTCTCTGGGATTCTCATATCAATATTCGATTCTAGACAAGCCATATTTCCTGCTCTTCGATAGTGGCATAACCACTATTACAACATGTGAATAAAGTCTGTTTCGCATTGAAATACTTATTAACTCTTCAACTTCCAAAGGCATACCATGAATATTGCTTTTTAATTACAATCAAACATATTAAAATTATGCGAATATTCCCCCCCAACCTCAACCCATCCATATTCAGTGTATAATCGCTACTGCAATACATCATTATTCCTTCTTCCTTCCATGCACCGAGCTCTCCACGCAATTCTGCGGGATTCGAAGAAGCAAAACTTAACTCGCTTTGTCTACTGAATTATCAGTAATATCAATATTACAAAGAAAATCCACCTTCCCTGCGCTCTAGTACAAGTACAAAGAGTTCTTTCAGCTCGCAGAACTTTATACCCCGTCACTTGGGAAATTGACTTCCCGATGTGATGTACAAAACTTTGAAATTTTGAACAAATAGGATAATTGCTTAACTGTCCTACTAGTTTATACAGCGCGTTGTTCCACTGCGATCATTTGTGACGTCAAAACTATCATTGAATTGTCCTATTATTCCACTCTTGATCGAAGTAAACAATAGAGTTGGTGCCATTGTTATCCATTATATTGGATAACAATGTAGTCTGAGAGTGGACTGATTTTCCAAATAGTGTATTAATTATTCTTAAATGCCCGGCGCTTTTTTCTTAACACATTATGTGAATGTACTCATTTGTTACCTTTTATGCAAAAACAAATTTGCGTAAAAGGCAAAAATGATCTCGTCAGGTAATATTATTCGCCTGTTTAAAATGCTGCTTATATTATTACTGTTATTATTACAATATTACATCTTTCCTTGGAGTCGACTAATTTCATGTGCTCTCCTGCAGAACCGAATTATGTTCTGCGCATTTTAAGGTATTCTTCTTTGTTACCCTGCCCAAATTCTTTGAGTAGTGTTCCCCGTATTTCCTACGAATACATCCTGCTACTTGCTGGTGAGAGACCGGCTAATTCACTTTAGCTAAAACGTCAATGTAAAGATTTTATTCTTCATGAAGAAAATCCAACTGCGTATGGAATATCGTATCTTATTACTGATACGTTACTAGGTAATGAACATAAATAGTGAAAATTCAACCAGAAAACAGTCTCCCTATTTTTATGAAAGAATATGTTATCTATTTTTCTGCACTATTTCTAATAAATAAATAAATACCAGAAATCGGAATAAACTTATGACTGCAGAAAAAAAAAATTAGAAGCAGTATGTCATGGAATCTGCGAAATACAAATGCTCATGTACAGATACAGATTGTGCGATATTTAATGTTATATTACTTTACAGAGTACACACTGCCCATGTCTTCTGTATAGTTATATCCTGTTCAAATAACGAAAAAAGATTAATTTTTCATTACGTTCAGTTTAAAATTTATGAATTCATTTAGATATCAGATGGACTTAAGAAATTTAAGTCTACATTCGCGGTAGTCGTGAATATGTTTCATATAGAGGTACAAACGTGGCTCGACCAAAAGATGCACCGAAACCCCGTACAACTCTCTTCAGCTGTGTGTCACCGTAGTACTCTTTAGTATAATTAAAATTGATACTATAATACTTTCAGCACTGGTTTAATCGCTTCCAAACGTCCTTAAAATCTGTACTTTTCGGAAAAATGTTTATTGAGATTATGTTGATCAAGTGTATATAAAGTGGATACAGCATACCAGATTTCTTTTAAGCCAAATAGATTTAGACTGTTTTCAGATTTATGACGATATTTCTAGTACTTTAAATCAAGAGATACGGTCGTATTTGAATAGAATGGTCACTACTAGCTATGATAAAGCCTTTACGACAAGCAAACGAAACCAAATAAAAAATTTAACCATCTTTATACAAAACGTTTTAAGTCAAAACCTTCTCTACCAGACAGGAAAGTTATTTTTAATTTGTCGGATCATGTATTAACAAACCCGGAGATCAATATACTTAAAAATGGGTTCAATTTTGCGATAACACCTCATAATGTCCCTAAAGTGGATATCATTTGTAATATAGAAAAGGCAGTCTCGTCGTTACCGGAACCCAAAGCTAATGATATTAGATTAAAAAGTAAATAATCCTCTCATCTTCCAGAACTCCTAACAAAAACATCACTACTCTGGAAAAAAGAACATTGTACAGTTTAAAGAAAAAGAAAGACATTATCATATTGAAGGCAGATAAGTGTAATTCAACAGTGATTTTAAACACCAGTGATTACGAAGATAAGATTAATAGCTTATTGTCGGATATATCAACCTACCGTGTCCTAGTCATAGACCCAACACTAAAGAACCACAATGATACCAACGATTTAATACGTCATATGGAGAACTGGTCTATAGACTTAAAACGAAGATTGAAATCCATGCATCCACTAACACCGAGATTATATGGCGCTCCTAAGGTACACAAAAGTTTCCAATGGAACACCACTACCAGATTGTGGATGGAATCAATTCGCCAACTTATCTGTTATCTAAACACCTGGCAGGCCTCCTCAAACCTCACATCCGTAATTCGGACACTTATATACGAAATTCGCAACATTTCGTTGAGAAACTGAACAACATCTCTATCTCCAATACGGATTTACTCGCCAGCCTGGATGTTACATCTCTATTCACTAACATCCCAGTGGAGAAAGTATTCAACATTTTAGGAAGTTTGTTCCCACAAGACATTACTTCTCTGTTCCGTCATTGTTAAACATCAAACTTTTTCTTATGGAATAAAACCATATATCAGCAATTGACTGGCCTTGCAATGGGTATCCCCCTCTCACCATCTTGTGCTGAACTCTTTATGGAGGATTTTGAAAGTAAAATCTTAACTCAAACAGACCCTAAACCCACAGTATGGTGAAGATACGTGGATGATATCTTTATCGCTTGGAACCACACAAAAAAGGACCTGTTCGACTTTCTTAAGAAAATCAACTCTCTACACCACACAATCAAATTCACTCTAGAACTTGAAGAAAATAACCAATTATCATTTCTGGACACTTTAATTAAGAAGCTTCCGAATGGTGATATCAACCTCTCAGTTTGCCGCAAACCTACCAATACAGGACGTTATTTACATTTCACTTCCTGCCACCCCATTTCTCAGAAACTTATTATTGTACACATGTTGAAGAACCGTGCCTCTCTCCTTACAACAGATCAACAAGACCTCCAGGAAGAACTATCCTTGATATCCACCAACCTTATCATGAATGGATTTCCTCGAAGACTCGTCCACAAGATACTTTTCTCTGAACCCCGACAAAGACAACAAGATGATGTACAGTACGTTATATTTCTACCATCGTCATTCCATAATTAGGGACAGTTTCCAATAAGATTGCTAGACTTCTTAGACCACATAAAATAAGGGTGGCCTTTAAACCCACAGAAACAATTAGACAATTCTTATGATCTCAAAAAGATAGCCATCCTTTCTGCAAATATGCTGGAGTTAATAACATACCATGCTTGTGCGGCTTGAATTACATCGGCCAAAGAGCCGATGTAATTCAAACCTTTTTGTCTAATTTCTTTTTGCCTAATTTCAAGGCTTCAATGAGCCCTAAAATTAGGCAAAAAGAACACATAGGTGACGTCAATAATAACAGAGAAGAAAAATCGGGTTTAGCTTTTCATTTCTCAAGAACGAACCAGACCATAGAGTGGAAATGAAGCACAATTCCTTACATGGAGGAGGACTTCTGCTCCCGAATTTTACATCAGTTATGTATCCTGAAGATGCCAACAGACTTAGTTGGTGAAACTAGTTGGTATAACTTAGTTGTTTATAATATGCACTTGATCAATATAATCCCATTAAAAGTTTTTCCAGAGCTTTTTGGTCAAGAAAATTAAACGTTTTTTAACATCTGTACTTTTTTTTCTTTCGTGTTTCTGAACTGGTAATTCTGTACTTGTTTCTCATATATCTCCAATACGTTACTTTTTTTTGTTAAATACCAAGTTATTTTTTCCTCAAATACGATTGACGATATCGATTCCTTGTTACTCACATACCATCATTGTTTACCAACGGTTCAAATATGATGAAATGTCTTCGTATAAAAGATATCACCAGCTCACGTACAAACCACGTTATATTACCTGTTATAATATTACTTAATTATAACTTATAAATGAATAAGTGAAGGTGTCAACTGACAGTCAGTAAACAAGCATAAAAATGAAATAAATAGCAGGACCAATTTATTAGACAATTAGAAAGATTGCAGTGAGATAATTTCGCAGTTTTTTTTTTTTTGGAGAGGATTGATAAAAGCAGGTACGGGATTGAAAAAATGAGAACGAGTAGCGTAGAAAAGTAAGAAAAGATAATTATTTGGTACGGACAATCTGTGAATAAGAATGTGGTGGATGAAACAGTAGTTTAGTGATTATTTCTGTGATCGAAGTTTCAGGATGAGATTGAAGCTGGATGCAGATGGATGAGTGAAACTATGGCTGTATTAGTAGGAGAGAGCGATTAAAAGCGATTAACTCGGAATGATGGAGAGAGAGAGAGAGAGAGAGAGAGAGAGAGAGAAAGAAAGAGAGAGCCGGAAGGAGAGAGAGAGAGAGAGAGAGAGAGAAAGAAAGAGAGAGCCGGAAGGAGAGAGAGAGAGAGGAGAGAGATTTTTCAGAAGTAATGAATCAAATGAAACGTACGACCATTCTAATTATGATTGTTACCAAATTAATTCCGAAATTCTTCGATAGGGGAGTTGCTCTTGCATCGGAATTTAAAAGAAAGGCGTTAAAGCAGACATGAAGAAAACATGAAATATGAAAACAATAAGAATTAACAAGCAAGTCCACTATAACAATGACTTTTAATGAATTATAAGATAAACATTTTACAACGTAACGATAATATTGGCACAAGATGGCTGGAATTGTGTCCAACAAACATTCTAATGTCGGCAAATATTCAGGGGCGTAAGTAAGATCACTTTTCGGCATTACTTCTCAAATAATTAAAGTGATATTCACTGCGCAAAAGTGTGTATTTAATATAAAAATAGTGAATTATAATTAACCACAATGACAGCGTATCAACTCCAAGGTCAACCATTTTTGATCACACTTCCTCAAACATAACGCAGCCTTGTATTCTTGTCTACACACCACCAACATTATACAAATCATAAATCCGCTCAGCTTTCGAATTTTGCTCTCACATCTGGAGTGGGGCTCCTAAGAGCTACCTCAATTTGCTTGACTCAATACAGAGTAGAGCAATTTGACTAAGAAATGACCCATCTCTCACTAACTCGCTCCCCTCTCTTTCACATAGACGCTTGGTCTCTGCAATCTGTATATTCTACAAATATTTTCATGGAAAATATTCATGGGGAAACAGCATCAATAATTCCCCCACTTCGTACTAAGCCCATTGGAATATGTACAGCTACCGCCCAATATTCTTTTTACAGTTCACCTTGAAACCCACAGAACAAGTTTTTCATATCAATAATCCCTGTTACTGGCGTACTGTGGAGCAATCATCCACATGACGTGTTTCCCAAGGAATACAACATACAGGAGTTTAAATAAATTGTAAACAAGTTTTTCCTTTCTCACCTATATATGGTACGTTAGTACTATATATAGATCAGAAAGGAGTAAGTTAGTACTATATATATATATTATATATATGGACAACCGATAATACGTTAGTACTATATATCGTACTAGCGTACTATAGGTTGTGCAAACAACCTCTCGTATATGTATGGGCCCAAGATAAAAAAAATTCTGTATATTGCTTTATCTGCTATCTGCACTCCGCTATGACCGTCAACCCATATACACATCATAATAAGACCTTTATAAAATTCCAGATCTGAAAAGTCTGCTACTTGGCATGTGCGATTACCTAAATAGCAAAAAAAAAATAAAAAAATACTGAACTCGAATTCTGTTTAATTACATCCTGCTAACTGCTTGTGAGAGACCGGCTAATTCACTTCAGCTAAAACGTCCATGCAAAGATTTTAATCTTCATTAAGAAAATCCAACTACGTGTGAAATATCTTATCTTATTACTGATACCTTACAAGGTAATGAACATAAATAGTGAAAATTCAACCAGAAAACAGAAAATAGTCTCCTTATTTTTAAGAAAGAATATTTTATCTATTTTTCTGTACTATTTCTAATAAATAGATACGAGAAATGGGAATAAACTTATCACTGCAGAAAAAAAATTAGAAGCAATATATCATGGAATCTGCGAAATACAGATGCTCAAGTACAGATAGAGATTGTGCGATATTTAATGTTATATGACTTTATAGAGTACACACTGCCCATGTCTTCTGTATAGTTATATCCTATTCAACTAACGACAAAAGATTAATTTTTCAATACTTTCAGTTTAAAACCCATGGTTTCATTTAGATATCAGATGGACTTATGAAATTTAAGTCTACATTCTCGGTAGTTGTGATTATGTTTCATATAGAGGTACAAACGTAGCTCGGTCAAACGATGCACCGAAACCCCGTGCAGCTATCTTCAGCTGTGTGTCACCGTGGTTCTCAATAGTATAACTAAAATTGATACTATAATACTTTCAGCACTGTTTTAATCGCTTCCAACCGTCATTAAAATCTGTACCTTTTAGAATTTTTCTTTCGTATTTCTGAACCGGTAATTCTGTACTTGTTCTACTCATATATCTCCAATACTTTACTATTTTTTTGTTAAATACCAAGTTGTTTTTTCCTCAAATACGATTGACGATATAGATTCCTTGTTACTAAGAAACCATCATTGATTGCCCACGGTTGAAATATGATGAAATGTCTTCGTTTAAAAGAAATCACCAGCTCACGATCAAACCTCGTAATATTACCAGTTATAATATTATTTAATTATAACTTATAAATGAATAAGTGAAGGTGTCAACTGACAGTCACTAAACAAGCACAAAAACGAAATCAATTGCAGAACGAATTTATCAGACAATTGGAAAGATTGCAGTGAGAAAATTTCGCAGTTTGTGTTTGGAGAGGATTGAAACAATGAGAACGAGTAGTGTGTAGAAAAGTGAGAAAAGATAATTATTTTGTACGGGCAATCTGTGAATAGGAATGTGGTGGATGAAACAGTAGTTTTGTTATTATTTCTGAGATCGAAGTTTTAGGATGTGATTGAAGCTGGATTCAAATGGAATAAGTGTAAACTATAGCTGTATTAGTAGGGAAAGAGCGATTAAAAGCGATTAATTCGGAATGATGAAGATAGATAGATAGATAGATAGATAGAGAGAGAGAGAGAGAGAGAGAGAGAGAGAGAGAGAGAGACTTTTCAGAAGTAATGAATCAAATGAAACGTTGGACCATTCTAATTAAGATTGCTACCAAATTAATTCCGAAATTCATCGATAGGGGAGTTGCTCTTGCATCGGAGTTTAAAAGAAAGGCGTTAACGCAGACATGAAAACATGAAATATGAAAACAATAATAATTACCAAGCAAGTCCACTATAACCGTGACTTTTAATGAATTATAAGATAAACTTTTCACAATGTAACGATAATATTGGCACAAATGGCTGGAATTGTGACTAGCAAACATTCTACTTCCGGCAAATATTCAGGTGCACAAGTAAGATCAATTTTCGGCATTACTTCTCAAATAATTAAAGTGATATTCACTGCGCAAAAGTGTGTATTTAATATAAAAATAGTGAATTATAATTAACCACAATTAGAGCTTAACAACTCCAAAGACAATCATTTTGATCACCTTCATCAGACATACCGGAGAATTCTAGTGTTCTCTATAAACCGCCAACATCATACAAATCATAAATCTCGCCCATCCCTCGAATACTCTGCTCTCACGTCTGGAGTGGAGCTCCAAAAAGCTGCCTTCAAGCCAAGTACCTCAAAGTGCTTGGCTCAATACAGAGCAGAGCAATTTGCCTAATATAAATGACCCATGTCTCACCAACTCGCTCCATTCTGTTTCATATAGACGGTTGGTCTCTGCAATCTGTATATTCTACAAATATTTCCATGGAAAATGTTTATCAGAAACAGCATCAATAATTCCCACACTCTGTACTAAGCACATTGTAACACGTACAGCTGCCGCCCAACATTTCAACACAAATGATGAAATTTCAAAATTTCAAAGTTTAAATAGACGCACAACGAGAAATATTTCGATAGATATATCCAGAGAGTAAGAGGGAGGCTGTTGAACGGACATCTTTTCTCTATGATTCTCATATCAATATTCGATTCCAGACTATCCATATTTCCTTCTGTACGATAGTGGCATAACCACTAATACAACATGCAAATAAAGTCTGTTTCGCATTGAAATACTTACCAACTCTTCAACTTCCAAAGGCATACAATGAATATTGCTTTTTAATTACAATCGATCATATCATTCATGCGGATATTCCCCCCCAACCACACCCATCCGTATTCTGTGTATAAACGTTACTGCAATACATCATTATTCCTTCTTCCTTCCATGCACCGAGCTGTCCACGCAATTCTGCGGGATTCGAAGAAGCAAAACTTAACTTGCTTTGTCTACTGAAAAATTATCAGAGAAATAAATAAATGTCCAATATTACAAAGACAGAAAATCAACCTCCTATGCGCTCTAGCACAAGTTCAAAGAGTTCTTTCAGCTCGCAGAACTTTATAACCAGTCACTTAGGCAATTTACTTCCCGATGTGATGTGACGTACAAAACTTTGAAATTTTGAACCAATAGGATAATTGCTTAACTGCCCTACTAGCTTATATAGGGTTGTTCCACTGAGATCATTTGTGACGTCAAAACATTCAATCAATTGTTGTGACCACTTCTCCTGGTATTCCACTCTTGATCGAAGTAAACAATAGAGTTGGCGCCATTGTTATCCATTATAGTGGATAACAGTGTAGACTGAGAGTGGACTGAAGAACAATCTGTATCTGTATATGGGCCCAACAT
This sequence comes from Typopeltis vanoorti, assembly GCF_054136105.1. Taxonomy (NCBI): domain Eukaryota; kingdom Metazoa; phylum Arthropoda; class Arachnida; order Uropygi; family Thelyphonidae; genus Typopeltis; species Typopeltis vanoorti. The sequence goes on from NC_143565.1 coordinate 97,931,510, forward strand.
AAAAAAAAAAATTCTGTACATTACTTTATCTGCTATCTGCATGCTTTTATGACTGTCAACTATCTACACATCATAATAAGACCTTTATAAAAATAGAGATATGACGTCTGCTGATTAAAATGTGCGATTACCTAAATTGCAAAAAAAAAAAAAAATATTGAACTCGAATTCTGTTTAACTCGTTAGATCAGTGGCTCTTGACCCGGTTCCTAGGAACACTTGTGTTTCGCGAGCTGGTTACAAGTGTTACCCCGATGAAATATGTCACGTGACACTTCATTAAAGCACGCTAATCGTGCTTCATAAACTAAAGATTATTTCAAGAGATTGTTGGACATGCAAGTTAAAGAAGCAAAATATTTTGAAAAGACTGTTACAATTTCTGATTAGGCACAACTAGCCTCATGTAAGGTAGCTGATTTAAGTGCTGTAAAATTAAAACCACATTCCATAGCGGAGTCTCTTTTTTTACCAGCATGTTGTGAACTAGTACGCATTGTATTTGGTGACGAAGCAAAAAATGGAAATTTTGAAAATTCCTCATTCGGACGATGCAATAAACAAAATTAAATTAAAAGTATGTCAGGTGATATTTGCTATACATAATATAAGATATCATTTTCATTCTTCAGAATGATCCCAGGTTTATTTTCTTTGCACGTGTAACAAATCCTTTTATAGAGCCTACCACTGTGGTACGGGTAACAAACTCCTCCACACAGTTCCCGTGAAATTTAAACATATTCTAAATATAAAGTCAAAAATAGCTTGTCCTGTTGTAAGTTCAGTAATTTCTCGAACTACGCGAAAAATTACCACATATGACATATACCGCTGATGTCAGTGGACTCGTCGATTTGTAAAGCAAAATGCCGAGTCTACTGACATTCCCAAATTTCATGGGGACTGAGTGGAGGAATTTGTTGGTACGTTGCTCCATCAATGGTAAGCTCTATAAAAGGATTTGTTACCCGTGCATAGAAGCTCAACCCGTGATCATTCTGAAAAAAATAATTGTGTATAGCAAATTATGTTACATTATGTATAACGAATATTATATCTACCCACTCTTTTTCTGTCCCGAGAATCCCATATCAAAAATATTAACGGGGAAAATATTTTAAAATTTTCAATATTTAAAATAGTAAATAAATTTAATATTTAATAATTTCAATTTTTAAAAATAACTCTAAGAATAACTCTTGAAATAAAAATTTCAAGAGTTATTTTAAAATGGCGTAATATCGAAAAAATATTCCACCCATTACCGTAGTATTACCTTAATATTATTACCGTAATATTAACCAGTTACAATCATCGTCGCTTGGTGTCGCACTGATTAGATCATCGGCTTGTCGAGAGCTCCTGAAAAGATTAGTAGTATTTTGTGTTAACATTAGAACTTTTCCTAGAATTTTAAGTAGTATTGTTTGCTTTTTGTTTTTTGGTGTGTCTGTGCAATTTTTGTGTGTTTTCTGTTATTTTAATTATTAATTTTAAAAAAGATAGCGTACACATGGCACCGATAAAGAAAAAAATGGCGGCCAGGTCGCCATGTTTGTTTAAGAGTTTTGATGTGAACGAATTTATGCAATGTGCTGTCTGTGAGATGGATGCCATGCGAAGAGCGGTGGGAGTCTGGTTAGAAAGTGATAGTGGAGTTAATATGTGCAGAAAGTGTAAAGAGAATGAGGATTTCAAGCGTGTCTCGTGTGGCGAGAGTGATATCGTTAACGATAGTCAGAATGTAGAAAATGGCGGTGTGCTAGAGAATTGCGTGGTAGGGCCAGATAGGTGTGAGAGCGTCGTTGAAAGTGTAAATGAAAGTAGAAATACAGAACGAATGGATGATTTGATCGATAATGAAAATGGTGAGATAAATGCGAGTAGTGAGATTGCCCGTTTGAACGGTGCGATATGAAGAGCTAAAAGGCAACTGGAGCGTATGCAAAAATGTGTGTTGAACGTGCCAATAAATAATCGGCGAAAAAATATACAAATATACAATGAATAAGTGGAAGGAGGATAATCATTATAGGTGATTTCAATTATGGTAACATTGACTGGAAAGAGGAGAGGGCACATGGGAGGAAGGAATTGGATTTTATGCGGTTATTAAGGGACAACTATCTACGGCAACATGCATTGGAAAATACCAGGTGGCAGAGAGTGCTGGACCTAGTAATTGCAACTGAGAATGTGGCTGTAACAAACATGACCATGTTGCCACCAATTGGTGAGAGTGACCATAAGGTCATGACTTGGGAAGTGGCTAAAGGAGTGGAATTTACAATTAAGACAGGATACATGTGGAATTATCGGGCTGGTAAGTATGACAAGCTTAGGTGTGTGCTTGGCTGAGTGCCATGGCATGTAAAACTGCAAGGGCTGGATGTTGATAGTGCATGAGAGGTGGTTAAGAACTGTTTGCAGGAGGAAATGGCTGACTGTATACCAAGAGTCTGAATAACAAATCAAGTAGGGGTTAAATGGATGAATAACACTATTAAGCTTGAGCTGCAAAAAAAAGAAACAATTGTGGAGGGAATTTAAGGAGAAGGGTGACCATCAGGCACAGGAACAGTATAAAGCTCAGGCCAGGATGGTAACAAGGGTGGTAAGAAAAGCATAAGCAGAATACGAACGAAAATTGGCCATGAAGGCTAAAGAGAATCCCAAACAGTTTTTTCAATATGTTGCAAGTAAAAGGAAAAATGCTCATGGTAGAATGATCTTAAAAAATGCTGAGGGTAGGGAGGTAACCGAATCAGTCGATATTGTGGAATTACTGAGCGAGCACTTTGCAAGAGTATATCATCCAGGTGGTGACTTTGCAGGAATGAAAGAACCAACAGCTTATACTAGAATTGTGATGAATGAAGTAGAGGTAACTAGTCTTTTTCAGAACCTCAATGTCAATACATCTATGGGATTGGATGGTATACCAGCTCGTGTCGTACGTGAAGCGGCAAAAAAATTGTTAGTGCCCTTGACCATTTTGTTTAATTTGAGCCTCGGGTCTGGGTCAGTCCCAAGGGGGTGGAAAGAGGGGAAAATTGTTTCGCTGCACAAAGGTGGTTCCAAGGCTGCTGTTGAAAATTACCGGCCAATCAGCATAACAGGAATCATTATCAAGGTCTTAGAGAAAATAGTCAAGAGGAAAATACAAGATTGGACAGAAGAAAATGGGTTACTGTATCGGGGACAGCATGGTTTTGTGAGGGGTAGGTCATGCCTAAGTAACTAGCTCACGTATTATAACGCAGTGACGGCTGAACTGGATAAGGGTAATGGGTTTACAGTGATTCTACTGGACCTTGCTAAGGCCTTTGACAGGATACCACATGGAATTCTAATCAGTAAATTGCAGTATAGGGGGATGGACACAGGGTTGGTGAGATGGATAGGAGGGTAGTTGACGGAGAGATATCAGAGAGTGGTTTACTCAGGAGTAGCGTCCACAAGATGACCTGTGACTAGTGGTGTACCACAAGGATCTGTTCTTCAACCACTGCTGTTTAATTTGTTCATAAATGATATAGGAAAGGATCTGAGAGGAACAGTTCATTTGTTTGCGGATGATGCGAAGTTGGGTAGGGCAATAGTGAATGCAGATGACGTCAAAATTTTGCAGGATTATTTGGATAGATTGGAGGTCTGGGCTAGGGAGAATGGATGTCAATTTAATGTGGCAAAATGTAAGGTTATGCATTTGGAGTAAAACGATTGGCGGCAGTTTACTGCATTGGTGGAACTGTGCTCCAGGAAATTGATGAGGCACGAGATTTAGGAGTGTTGGTGGATAAGGAATTGAAATTTAGGGGACACATTGCAAAAGTGGCCAAACCAGCTCATCAAATCACTTGGTTGCTGAAGAATACGTTGACAAGCAGGTTATTGTTCCTCTGTACCGAGCCTTGATAAGACACCATCTCGACTACTGTGCCCAGATTTGGTCACCTAGTTTTCTTCTTGATGGGGAGGAGGTGGAGAGGATCCAGAGGCGAGTGACCAAGATGATAGCAGGTCTGTGGAATGAACCGTATGAGAACAGGTTGAGGATTTGTGGGTTGCAAAAATTGGTTGATAGGCGGAGGAGGGGAGATATGATTGAGACATTCGAATTACTGAAGGGTTTCTATAAAATTAATTCAGAAGTTATTTTTGAGGACAGAGCTGGTTGTGGGAGGACTAAGGGATGTCCATGGAAACTGGGCAAAACTGTGGTTAGTAAAGGTGTTAGAGCTGGATTGTTTACTTTTAGAGTAGTGAATGAGTAGAATGCGCTCCCTGAGTCCGTGGTGGATGCTGTGACAGTGAATGACAGTGAATGTGACAGGTATGATAGATACTGTATGACTGTCGAACAGTTGTGATTAATATGATTCGGGGCCTCCCTCAATGAGTCTAATGACTCCCTGCAAATTCCCGTAATAGTAGTAATAGTAAAAATATTACTTAATTATAACGTTTAATTGAATAAGTAAAGGTGTCAACTGACAGTCACTAAACAAGCATAAAAATGAAATAAATAGCAGGACGAATTTATTTGACAATTGGAAAGATTTTAGTGAGATAATATCGCAGTTTGTTTTTGGAGAGGATTGAAAAAAGCAGGTACGGGATTGAAAAAATGAGAACGAGTAGTGGATAAAAGTGAGAAAAGATAAGTATTCGGTACGGACAATCTCTGAATAAGAATGTGGTGGATGAAACAGTAGTTTAGTTATTATTTCTGGGATCGAAATTTTAGGATGTGATTGAACCTGGATACAGATGGAATGAGTGAAACTATGGCTGTATTAGTAGGGAGGGAGCGATTAATAGCGATTAACTCGGAATGATTGAGAGAGAGAGAGAGAGAGAGAGAGAGAGAGAGAGAGAGAGAGAGAGAGAGAGAGAGAGAGAGAGAGAGAGAGAGGAGAGAGACTTTTCAGAAGTAATCAATCAAATGAAACGTAGCACCATTCTAATTATGATTGCTACCAAATTAATTCCGAAATTCATCGATAGGGGACTTGCTCTTGCATCGGAGTTTAAAAGAAAGGCGCTAACGCAGACATGAAGAAAACATGAAATATGAAAACAAAGGAATTAAAAAGCAAGTCCACTATAACCGTGACTTTTAATGAATTATAAGATAAACATTTCACAATGTAACGATAATATTAGCACAAGATGGCTGGAATTGTGTCTAGCAAACATTCTAGTGTCGGCAAATATTTAGGTTCAAAAGACAGATCAATTTTCGGCATTATTTCGCAAATAATGAAAGTGATATTCACTGCGCAACCATTTTGATCACACTTCCTCAGGCTTCCCGGAGCATTCCAGTGTTCTCTACAAACCACCAACATTATACAAATCATAAATTTCGCCCATCCCTCGAATACTCTGCTCTCACTTCTGGAGTGGAGCTCCAAAAAGCTACCGTCAAACCAAATACCTCAAATTGCTTGGCTCAATACTGAGGAGAGCAATTTGCCTAATAAATGACCCATGTCTCACCATCTCACTCCATTCTGTTTCATATAGACGGTTGGTCTGCAATCTGTATATTCTACAAATATTTCCATGCAAAATGATCATCAGAAACAGCATCAATAAATCCCGTACTCTATACTAAACCCATTGGAACACGTACAGCTGCCGCCCAACATTCTCCTTTCACAGTACACATTGAACCCCACAGAACAACTTTGTTTTCATATTCATTAATCCCTGCTACTGCGGTACTGTGCAGCAGTCTTCCCCCTGACGTATTTCCAAAGGAATACAACATACAGGAGTTAAAATTAAATGTAAACAAGTTTCTCCTTTCTCACCTATATATGGTACTAACGTACTGTAGGTTGTCCAGCTAACCTCTGGTATATGTACGGTCCAATATAAAAAAAATTCTGTATATTATTTATCTGCTATCTGCACGCCGCAATGACTGTCAACTCATCTATACATCATAATAAGACCTTTATAAAAATAAAGATATGACAAGCCTGCTAATTAAAATGTGCGATTACCTAAATTACAAAAAAAAAAAATACTGAACTCGAATTCTGTTTAACTCCTGAGATCAGTGGCTCTTCACCGGAGTTCCCCGGAACCCTTGTGATTCGCGAATTGGTTACAAGTGTTAACCCGATGAAATATGTCACATGACACTTTAATACGAAGCACTCCAATCTTGCTTCAGAAACTAAAGATTATTTCAAGAGATTGTTGGACATGCAAGTTAAAGAAGTCAAATATTTTGAAAAGACTGTTACAATTTCTGATTAGGCAAAACTTGCCTCATATAAAGTAGCTGAAATAATAAATATTACGTTTGGTGACGAAACAAAAAAGAAAATTATGGCAATTTCTCATTCGGACGATGCAATAAAAAGAATAAACTTAAAAATATGTCAGGTGATATTGAGAAAAGAGTTACCAATAAATTTTGCAAACAGCATTTTGCTTTACAAATTCACGAGTCCACTGACATCAGCGGTAAAGTTAATTAAATAGAATTCGTTCGTTTCATTAATGAAAACGAAATAATCAATTTGTATGCATCAGAGAAATTATGGAACTTACAACCGGACAAGTTATTTTTGACTCTATATTTAGAATATGTTTAAATTTCCTGGGAACTATGTGGAGGAGTTTGTGGGTACGCTGCTCCGTCAATGGTAGGATCTATAAAAGCATTTGTTACCCGTGCAAAGAAAATATAGCCGGGATCATTCTGAAAAAAATAAAATAAAATTATATCTTATAATTATATATAGCAAATATTATATCTACGCACTCTTTTTTTGTACCGAGAATCCCGTTTCAAAAATATTACCGGCAACATTAAAACCTGTACTAGACCAAGTAGTAAATACGGTAAATTACATCAAGTCAAGACTTGAAATCACGCCTTTTTAAAATACCACTTGAGGAATTTGGAATTTTTGTTCAAGAAAAATACACAGCTCTTTCCACAAGGTCAGTGAAAAATTTTGTTGTTGCTTTCAACACCATATTTGTGTCAGCCAATATGAAAATTAAAAGCATGAAAAACGTACTAAAATAGACAAAGCGATAATGGTAGCAATGTCTCATATTAGACCTGATATGGCTGAAATCCGCAAAAGCCAAAAACTCTCAAGTATAGGTTTCAATTTATTTTAATACGATAAAAGGAACGTTCATGCATATTTTTATTATTAGATTTTTGACCGTAATGTTTTTGGGGTGCACCAAATTTTTCTTATAATCAAACGTGCTCTGTGACTTCTAAAATGTTAAAAGCCACTGCCTGTATATATTAGATATTAGCGTGTAATCTACCACTACCTACACGGATCTAGACGTTAAGAATAAATCGACCCACAAATAGAAATATTTCGATAGATATATCCAGAGAGTAAGCGGGAGGCTGTGGAATGAACATCCTTTTTCTGGGATTCTCATATCAATATTCGATTCTAGACTATCCATATTTCCTGCAATTCGATAGTGGCATAACCACTATTACAACATGTGAATAAAATTTGTTTCGCATTGAAATACTTATTAACTCTTCAACTTCCAAAGGCATACAATGAATATTGCTTTTTAATTACAATCAAACTTATCAAAATCATGCGAATATTTCCCCCCAACCTCAACCCATCCATATTCAGTGTATAAACGCTACTGCAATACATCACTATTCCTTCTTCCTTCCATGCACCGAGCTGTCCACGCAATTCTGCGGGATTCGAAGAAGCAAAACTTAACTCGCTTTGTCTACTGAAGAATTATCAGAGAAATAAATGTCCAATATTACAAAGACAGAAAATCAACCTCCTCTGCGCTCTAGTACGAGTACAAAGAGTTCTTTCAGCTCGCAGAACTTTACACCCCGTCACTTGGGAAAATGACTTCCCGATGTGATGTAAAAAATTTTGAAATTTTGAACAAATAGGATATTTGCTTAACTCTCCTACTAGCTTATATAGGTATGTTCCACTCCGATCATCTGTGACGTCAAAACAATCATTGAATTGTTGTCACCACTTCTGTTATTCCACTCTTGATCGAAGTAAACAATAGAGTTGGCCCCATTGTTATCCATTATAGTGGATAACAGTGTAGACTGAGAGTGGACTGATTTTCAAAATAGAGGATTAATTATTCTTAAATGCCCGGTGCTTTTTCTTAACACATTATGTGAATGTACTCATTTGTTACCTTTTATGCAAAAACAAATTTGCGTAAAAGGCAAAAATGATCTCCTCAGGTAATATTATTCGCCTGTTTAAAATGCTGCTTATATTATTACTGTTATTATTACAATATTATATCTTTCCTTGGAGTCGACTGATTTCATCTGCTCACCTGCAGATCCGAACTATGTTCTGCACATTTTAAGGCAATCTACTTTGTTACACTGCCCAAATTCTTTGAGTAGTGTTCCCCGTATTTCCTAAGAATACATCCTGCTACTTGCTGGTGAGAGACCGGCTAATTCACTTCAGCGAAAACGTCCGTGCAAAGATTTTATTCTCCATGAAGAAAATCCAACTGCGTGTGGAATATCGTATCTTATTACTGATTCCTTACAAGGTAATGAACATAAATAGTGAAAATTCAATCAGAAAACAGAAAATAGTCTCCTTATTTTTAAGAAAGAATGTTTTATCTATTTTTCTGTACTATTTCTAATATAAAATAAGAGAAATGGTAATAAACTTATGACTTGAGAAAAAAAATTAGAAACAGTATCTCATGGAATCTGCGAAATACAAATGCTCAAGTACAGATACAGATTGTGGGATATTTAATGTTATATTACTTTATAGAGTACACACTGCCCATGTCTTCTCTGTAGTTATATCCTCTTTACCTAACGAAAAAAGATTAATTTTTCATTACGTTCAGTTTAAAGCCCCTGAATTCATTTAGATATCAGATGGATTTAAATATTTACTTCATGTAGACATTACTTTTTATTTAATTTATAACACATTTCTTGTATAATATAATTTATTGGTATGTTGATAAGAAATTCAAGTCTACATTCGCGGTAGTCGTGAATATTTTTCATATAGAGGTACAAACGTTGCTCGGTCAAAAGATGAACCGAAACCCCGTACAAATATCTTCAGCTGTGCCTCACCGTAGTTCTCTATAGTACAACTAAAATTGATACTATAATACTTTCAGCACTGGTTTAATCGCTTCCAACCATCCTTAAAATCTGTACGTTTTTTATTTTTCATAATTCTGAACCGGTAATTCTGTGTTTGTTCTGCTCATATATCTCCAATACTTTACTTTTTTTTGTTAAATACCAAGTTGATTTTTTCTCAGATAAGACCTTGACGACATCGGTTCCTTGTTACTAACCCACCGTCATTGTTTGCCAACGGTTGAAGTATGATTAAATGTCTTGGTATAAAAGAAATCACTCGCTCACGATCAAACTACGTAAAGGGCCAATTATAACTTATAAATGAATAAGTCAAGGTGTCAAATGACAGCCACTAAACAAGCATAAAAATGAATAAATAGCAAGACGAATTTTTAGACAATTGGAAAGATTGCAGCGAGATAATTTCGCAATTTGTTTTTGGAGAGGACTGAAAGGCGCAAGTAAAGGATTGAAAAAATGAGAACCAGTAGTATAAAAAGTGAGAAAAGGTAAGTATTTGGTACGGACAATCTGTGAATAAGAATGTGGTGGATGAAACGGTGGCTAAGTTATTTCCGGGATCTAAATTTCAGGATGTGATTGAAGCTGGATGCAGATGGAATGAGTGAAACTATGGCTGTATTAGAAGGGAGAGAGCGATTAACTCGGAATAATGGAGAGAGAGAGAGAGAAGGAGAGAGATGGGGTGAGAGAGAGAGAGAGAGAGAGAGAGAGAGAGATGGGGAGAGAGAGAGAAAATTTTTAGAAGTAATGAAAAGGCTCTTGATATGAAATTCAAGAGACTTTTGAATTTTAGTTTACTTCTAATATGAGACTTTTCAGAAGTAATGAATCAAATGCAAAGTAGGACCCGTCTATTTAACATTGCTACCAAATTAATTCCGAATTTCCTCGATCGGGGAGTTGCTCTTGCCTCGGAGTTTAAAAGAAAGGCGTTAACACAGACATGAAAGAAACATGAAATATGAAAACAATAGCAATTAACTAGAAAGTCAACTATAACTGTGACTTTTAATGAATTATAAGATAAACATTTCATAATGTAACGATAATATTGGCACAAGATGGTTGGAATTGTGTCTAGCAAAATTGTAATGTCTGCAAAAATTCAGGTGCACAAGTAAGAATACTTTTCTGCATTACCTCTCAAATAATTAAAGTAATATTCACTGCGCAAAAATGTTTATGAGGTACTGTGGAACAGTTTTCCCCTGAACGAATTTCCCAAGGAATACAACATACAGGTGTTTAAATCAAATATAAACAAATTTCTCATTTTCCAACCCACCACTCGTAGACGGTACTAATGTACTATAGGTTGACCAGCCAACCTCTCGTTTATGGGCCTAACATTAAAAAAAAAAAAAAAACGCTTTGCATGTCTATAGAAGTCAATTACGAATCCTTGCTTTTGTACGATGAAATAAAGTTATCCAGGGGCAAAGTGCCATTCCGAATTTTAGAACTTAAGAATGAATTGTTTGCCTTTTTTCAAAATAAAGGTGCAGATGCTTTTCTAAAATGTCTAAGAAATGATATTTGGCGTGCTAAAATGGCATATTTAGCCGATATTTTTAATTACTTAAATAGCGTTTATACAAGTATCCAAAGGAAATATAAAAATACTTTGACATCCACTGAGTAATTGTCAGCTTTTCAGAAAAACCTGTCTCTTTGGAAAAACCGCATATCAAAAAAAAAAAAAAAAAATGCGGTAGATATGTTTCCTTTTCAACATTATGAAAATGTCATCGGAGTTATTTTCGTTATAACAGAACATTTAACAATATTGGAAGAAAAGATTTCAAGTTACTTTCCTTCCTTAAATATAAACAATTATGTCTGGTTACGAAATCCATTTGGCACATTTAATACTTCGATTTGTGAATTTTCGTTAAAAAACGAATAACAATTCGTTACCTTGTCAACGGATCGTACTCTAAAAATTAAATTCTCTCAAATAACTCTTGGCGCATTTTGGATTCTAGTCCAAGGCGAATACCCAGCTCTTTCCACAAGGGAGTTAAACGTTTTTACAGTTTCAACATCATAATTGCGTGAGCCAATATAAAAACTAAAAAGCGTGAATGACTTACTAAAATAGACAAAGAGATAAGGATAGCTATGTCACATATTGGACCTGATATTGCTGGAATCTACACCCGTCAAAAAGCTCACGTATCGCATTAAAATAAGTCACATTTTTATAAGTTCACGGATATTTTATTTAGTTTATTGACCGTAATGCTTTTGGTGTTCTTCAAATGTTTCTTATACTCAAAAGTGTTCCGTGACTTCGAAAAGGTTAAGAATTGCTGGATTAGATACTAGACATTAACCTACACTCTACCACAATCTGTACGGATCTACTCCGTACAGGAGTAGATCCGTACAGGTTGTGGTAGAGTGTACAGTTTAAACCGATGCACATCGAGAAATATTTCAGTAGATATATCCAGATAGTAAGAGGGAGGCTGGGGAATGAACATCCATTCGCTGGGATGCTCATATCAATATCCGATTCCAGACTATCCGTATTTTCTGCTCTTCATTCAAATAACCACTACTACAACATGCGAATAAAGTCTGTTTCGCATTGAAATAGTTGCTAACTCTTCAACTTCCAAAGCCACACAATGAATATTGCTGTTAACAATGTAGACTGAGAGTGGACTGATTTTCCTAATAGCAAATTGATCATTCTTAAGTATCGGGTGCTTATTCTTAACACATTCTGTGAATACACTCATTTATTTCCTTTTACGCAAAAATAAATTTGCATAAAAGACAAAAATTATCTCGTCAGGTAATATTATTCGCCTGTTTAGAATGCTGCTTATATTATTACTGTTATTATTACAATATTACATCTTTCCATGGAGTCGACTGATTTCAGGTGTTCGCCTCGTGAACCGCATTATGTTCTGCACACTGTAAGGTATTCCACGCAATTCATTTAGGTTAATGAATTACGTGAACGGCTCGGTGCATGGAAGGAAGAAGGAATAATGATGTATTGCAGCAGCGTTTATACACTGAATGTGGATGGGTTGTGGAGGGGGGGGGGATATTCGGAAAGAGGGAGAGAGGAGAGAGACTTGTCAGAAGTAATGAATCAAATGAACAGTAGGACCATTGTAATTAACATTGCTACCAAATTAATCCATAATCAATGGGGGAGTTGCTCCTGCATCGGAGTTTAAAAGAAAGGCGTTAACGCAGACATTAAGGAAACATGAAATATGTAAACGATACCAATTAACAAGCAAGTTAAGTAAACAATGACTTTTAATGAATTATAAGATAAACATTTCATAATGTAACGATAATATTGGCACAAGATGGCTGGAAGTATATCAATATTATCGTTACATTATGAAATGTTTATCTTATAATTCATTAAACTCTGATGCAGGAGCAACTCCCCCATCGATGAATTTCGGAATTAAATATTATCCCTACAATTAATGTAACAATAATAATTCCGATTATGTCGGATGATATTTGCTATACATATTTTTTTCGGATTTATATTCTTTGCACGGGTAACAAATCATTTTATACAGCCTATGACATATACCGCTGATGTCAGTGGACTGAGCATTTTGGTTTACAAATCGAGGACTCCACTGACATCAGTGGTAATGCTAAATTACTAGGATTCGTTCGTTTCATTAATGAACACGAAATAATGAATCAGTTAAATAATGTCAGTGGCACAAGATCTGTTCGAAATAAAAATCTTTTATTTTCATAGATACTAGCGTGTAATTAGATATTATGCTAATATCTATATTAGATAAACGTGTAATATATATAGATATTAGCGTGTAATTCTACTCTACGGATTTATTCTTTTAAGTTTAAACCGAAATAATGAATCAATTTGTATGCTGCAGTAACAAATCCTTTTATAGAGCTTATGACATATACCGCTGACATAGACAGCGGTATATGTCATAGGCTAATGAACTTAATGAACTTGCCATAACCATAATGCACTCTTCATTACCATAATGAACTTTCCTTCATTATGGTAATGAAGGAAAGTTCATTACCATAATGTAAATTCATTACTATTCCGTGAATAGAGAGTGCTATACATAATATAAGATATACGCACTCTCTTTTCGAAGCTTACGTATACGATACGTGAGCTTTTTGGTTTTAGATATTAGCGTGTAATCTACTACAACCTACACGGATCTAGACTTTAAGTTTAAATCGACGCACAACGAGAAATATTTCGAAAGATATATCCAGAGAGTGAGAGGGAGGCTGTGGAATGAACATCCTTTCGCTGGGATGCTCATATCAATATTTGATTCTAGACTATTCATATTCTCCTCGATAGTGGCATAACCACTATTACAACATGTGACTAAAGTCTGTTTCGCATTGAAATACTTACTAACTCAGCAACTTCCAAAGGCCTACAATGAATGTTGCTTTTTATTTAGAAGTTAATTTAATTAACACACAAAACATGAAACATGAAATATGAAAACATATTTTGTGTGTAATATAATTTATTGGTATGTTGATAAGAAATTCAAGTCCACATTCGCGGTAGTCGTGAATATTTTTCATATAGAGGTAAAAATATAGCTCGGTCAAGATGCACCGATACCCCGTACAACTATCATCAGATTTGTGTCACCGAAGTACTCTTTAGTATAACTAAAATCGAGAAATCACTAGCTCACGATCAAACTACGTAAAGGGCCAATTATAACTTATAAATGTATAAGTGAACGTGTCAACTGACAGACAGTAAACAAGCATAAAAATGAAATAAACAGCAGGATGAATTTATTAGACAATTGGAAAGATTGCAGCGAGATAATTTCGCAATTTGTTTTTGGAGAGGACTGAAAGGCGCAAGCAAAGGATTGAAAAGATGAGAACGAGTAGTGTAAAAAAGTGAGAAAAGATAACTATTATGTACGTACAATCTGGGAATAAGAATGTGGTGGATGAAACGGTGGCTAAATTATTATTTTTGGGATCGAAGTGTCAGGATGTCATTGAAGCTGGATGCAGATGGAATGAGTGAAACCTATGGCTGTATTAGCAGGGAGAGAGCGATTAAAAGCGATTAACTTGGAATGATGGAAAGATAGAGAGGGAGAGAGAGAGAGAGAGAGAGAGAGAGAGAGAGAGAGACTTTTCAGAAGTAATGAATCAAATGAAAAGTATGACCATTCTAATTAACTACGACCAAATTAATTCCGAAATTCGTCGATGAGGGGGAGTTGCTTTTGCATCAAAGTTTAAAAGGCGTTAACGCAGACATGATGGAAACAATGAATTATAAAAACAATAGTAATTAACAAGCAAGTCAACTATAACAGTGACTTTTAATGAATTATAAGATAAACAGTTCATAATGTAACAATAATATTGGCACAAGATGGCTGGAATTGTGTTAGCAAACATTCTAATGTCGGCAAAAAGAAACAGCATCAATAATTCCCCCACTCCGTACTAAGCCCATTGGAATATGTACAGCTACCGCCCAATATTCGTTTTTTACAGTTCACCTTGAAACCCACAGAATAAGTTTCTTTTCCTCCTCCTTCATCTCTGCTACTGCCGTACTGTGGAGCAGTCTTCCCCCTGACGTATTTCTAAAGGAATACAACATACAGGAGTTAAAATGAAATGTAAAGAAGTTTCTCCTTTTTCACCTATATATATGGTAATGACGTACTATAGGTTGACCAGCCAACCTCACGTATATGAGCCAAACATAAAAAAAAATCTGTACATTACTTTATCTGCTATCTGCATGCCGCTATGACTGTTAACCATCTACACATCATAATAAGACCTTTATAAAAATAGAGATATGACAAGTCTCTATTTTATAAAGGTCATTATGATGTGTAAATGGGTTGACAGTCATCTGTCAACCCATCCGTCCTAATTAAATTGTGCGATTACCTAAATTAAAAAAAATATATACTGAACTCGAATTCGGTTTAACTCGTTAGATCAGTGGTTCTTAACTGGTGTTCCCCTGAACACTTGTGTTCCGCGAACTGGTTAGAAGTGTTACGCCGAAGAAATATGTCACATGACACTTCACTACGAAATACGCCAATCTTGCTTCAAAAACTAAAGATTATTTCAAGAAGTAAAATATTTTGAAAAGACTGTTACAATTTCTGATTAGGTACATCTTGCCTCATATAAGGTAGCAAAATTAATTGCTGTAAAATTAAAACCACATTCCATTGCAGAGTCTCTTATTTTACCGGCATGTTGGGAAATAGTAAACATTATGTTTCGTGACGAAGCAAAAAAAGAAATTATGGAAATTCCTCATTCGGACGATGCAATAAAAAGAATAAAATGAAAGATATGTCAGATGATATTGAGAAAGCAGTTACCAATAAATTTTCCAAACAGCATTTTGCTATACAAATCGACGAGTCCACTAACATCAGCGGCAAAGTTAATTAACTAGGATTCGTTCGGTTCATTATTGAAAACGAAATAATGAATCAACTTGTATGCATCAGAAAAATTATCGTATTTACCAGAGGACAAGTTATTTTTGACTCTATATTTAGAATATGTTTAAATTTCATGGGAACTGTGTGTAGGAATTTGTAGGTACGCTTCTTCGTCAATGGTAAGCTCTATAAAAGGATTTGTTATCCGTGCAAACAAAATAAACCCGGGATCATTATGAAAAAAATAATAAAATTATATCTTATATTATGTATAGCAAATATTATATCTACGCAGTCTTTTTTTTTGTACCGAGAATCCCGTTTCAAAAATATTACCGGCAACATTAAAACCTGTACTAGACCAAGTTGTAAATATATGGTAACCGACATCAAGTCAAGATTTAAAAGCACGCCTTTTTAAAATACCTCTTGAGGAATTTTCGATTTTTGTCCAAGCCGAATACCCAACTCTTTTCGCAAGGGCGCTAAAAAATTTTGTTGTTGCTTTCAACATCATATTTGTGTGAGCTTATATAAAAACTAAGTGTGAAAGACTTATTAAAATAGACAAAGAGATAAGGGTAGCAATGTCACCTATTAGATCTGATATGGCTGAAATTTGAAAAATTCAAAAAGCTCACTCACGTATCGCATTAAAATAAGTTCGATTTTTATAAAAGGCAAGTTCGTGCATATTTTTATTGTTAGACTTTTGACCGTAATGTTTTTGGAGTTCCCCAAATGTCTTATAATCAAAAGTGTTCCGTGACCTCTAAAAGGTTAAAAACCACTGCGCTATATATACTAGATATTAGCATGTAGTCTACCACAATCTATACGGATCTACTCTTTAAGTTTAATCCGACGCACAACGAGAAATATTTTGATAGATATATATACAAAGAGTGAGAGGGAGACTGTAGAATGAACATTCTTTCTCTGGGATTCTCATATCAATATTCGATTCTAGACTATCCATATTTCCTGCTCTTCGATCTTGGCATAACCACTATTACATGTGACTAAAGTCTGTTTCGCATTGAAATACTAACTCAGCAACTTCCAACGGCATACAAAGAATATTTCTTTTTAATTACATTCAATCGTGTTATTCATGCGAATATCCCCCCCTCTACAACCCATCCACATTCAGTGTAAAAACGCAGCTGCAATACATCATTATTCCTTCTTCCTTCCATGCACCGAGCCGTCCATGCAATGCATTAACCTGAATGTCACTGTGGAATAAGCAGACCTTAACTCGCTTTGTCTACTGAAGTATATCTGCGCAATAAATCTCCAATATTACAGGGACAGATAGAAAATAAATCTGCCTGCGCTCTAGTACAGGTTGAAAGAGTTCTTTCAGCTCGCAGAACTTTACACCCCGTCACTTGGGAAATTGGCTTTCCGAAGTGATGTACAAAAGTTTGAAATTTTGAACAAATAGGATAATTGCTGAACTGTTCTACTAGCTTATATAGGGTTGTTCCACTGCGATGATTTGTGACGTCAAAACATTCATTGAATTGTTGTCAATAGTTCTGATTGTCTTCCACTCTTGATTGAAGTAAACAATAGAGTGGGTGCCATTGCTATCCATTATAGTGGATAACAATGTAGACCGAGAGTGGACTGATTTTCCTAATGGCGGATTGATTTTTCTTAAATACCGGGTGTTTAACACATTCTGTGAATGTACTCATTTGTTACCTTTTAGACAAAAACAATTTTGTGAATGAAACAGTGGTGAAAGATACAGCGTCCAAGGTATTATTTCTGGGATCGAAGATTAAGGATGTGATTGAAGTTGGATGCAGATGGAATGAGTGAAAACTATGGCTGTATTAGTAGGTTGAAAACTATCAAAGGCGATTAACTAGAAATGATGGAGAAAGAGAGAGAGAGAGAGAGAGAGAGAGAGAGAGACTTGTCAGAAATAATGAACTAGAAGAAAAGCACGACCATTCTGATTAACATTGCTAAAAAATTAATACCGAAATTAATCGATGGGGAGTTGCTCTTGCTAATAATCCAATACTCAGGTTGAGCAGAGAAAATTGATTGCGAATGAATGTGTGTAACTGATTTTCATGGGATAAAATATCGGCAAGATGATTTTGTATTTCAATGGATTAGAATTAAAGAGGTCAACAAAAGAGTGTATATGAAAACAGGGAAAGAATTGTTCACCTGGAAGTTGAGAGGATTTGTTGTTGACGAAACCCAGCAAAAAACTGAGATTTAAGAAACTTTGATGTATCTGGTACGGGATTGTGACTACTAAGACCAAATAAATGGTAAAATGTACTTATAGGCTTGGAAAACAGAGGAATGCGATCCTGAACTGTATTGATAAGTTAAATAAATAGTAAAAAAGTGATTGTTATCGGAGAATTTACTTTATACACGGACTGCAAAATATTTGTCACTGATGGGAGTCTAGACGTTTGAAATGTCCTCCAAGCTGTAGTTTTAATCATAGCGATCAAAAACCTGAGTGAGAAAGAGACAGAGCAGAATGGCTGTTATCCACATAAATTCTTGGGCTTGAAGCCGAATATAATGATAAATTAATAATCTTATGTTTTCGCTAGTTAAAGAGAATATAATTATACAGAAGACAGGAGCAGTGGATACTCTACGTAGCGTTACATCAGACTGTAGGCATTAGTCAGTCATGGCTATCAGAATAAGACATACTAACTGTTATCTAGTGTAAAGGATACAGTATTTGATATGAGTAGCAATGAATTCTGCTCACTCAAACTGCTCACAAACATGTGAGCAGTTTGTTCGTCGTTTGCTACAGCTAAATGTACTGGCGAAAACTCTATACATGCTCTTCTGTTAATGTGCTTGCAGTAAAACGCCATATGCGTGTACTGATGTACTGAAGGGTCATGTGGGGGTGAATGTAAATCCTGTTCGACATTCACCTACCCACAGGGGTTGAATGCGATTATACTTACCGGTGGTGGGCTGTTACTACACCTGAATTTTTACCGACATCCAAGCAAATGGTGAAATGAATCACCGTATATGTCGGCGTATAAGACGACTCTCAAATACCACAGAAAGGCAGGGTGGTGTGGTTTCTTCAATTTCTTCAACATCTGTTGAAAATAGTTCTTCAGATTCATTGTTTAAATGATCGTCAGATAGATCCCAGTTCGAATCCCGTGAATTGATTTCGTTTTCATCGTCATCAGTGTCCCACAACAGATCATCTTCCGTACCATCCATAAGCTTAGAGATACCACACTTTTTAAATGATTTTATTACAGTCTCTACTTTTACTTTATTCCATGCTTTGATCACAAAATTGCACAACATATCAAGTGATGCAGCGCGCATAGATCCACCGTTCGTAAATGATATTTCACCAGTCACCAATTATTCCACTCTTCTCGCGTGTGATCTTTAAATGGTTTGTTCAAGCAGACGTCTAGTGGTTGCAATACAGAAGTTAAACCACCTGGTATAACAGCAATTTTTGTGTTATTTTTTTTTTCTAGAAGACTTTTAGTATTCTCAGTTAAATGATTGCGATCCCATACTAAGAAACTGCGTTTCTTCATTAAACCGCCTAGTCGCGTGTTCCACACATTATTTATCCATAATTTCACACTATTTTCGTCCATCCATCCCTTTTCGTGAAAATGTATAAAAAGACCTGAAGGAAATTTAGGTTTAGTTTTACGTTTGAAGATGATCATTGCTTTTAACTTGGTTCCATCACCCAAACATGTCAACACAACCGTAAACCTTGTATTTTCATGATCTGTACTTCGAACTGTGCACTCTTACTACCTTTAGATTCCATTGTTTTATTGCTTATCATATCAGAGCTCATGGAGGTTCATCCATATTTCCAATATTTGACAATAGAAATTTATGTTCTTGTCTCAACTGAATAATAAATTTATAGAAACTGGTAAGTTTGTGGTTAAGATCTGCTGGTAGTTTTTGATTTTCCAGTTGCGGCATCGGGTGATCCCCGTTCTCATCGCACATTTTTTCTTTGGCAATTTTTTTTAACTATCTTCTTTCTTCCTCCATTCTCTTACCATCTTCTCGGTTATGTCCAACTTTCTTGCAGCAGCGCAGTTATTAGTTTGCTTTGCCATTTCAATTACCCTTATTTTAAATCGAGCTTCATACTTTCTTCGTTTTGTTGCTGGTTCCATGATTTTAAATGATTTTAAATAAATCCTAAAATTAAAAAAGATGCCAAATTAATAATTAATTAAAATTGGAGCTAATCACTTTTAATTAGGGTAATTCACGTAAATACTAAATCCATGCTATGCAACAAAATAACGGATATGCGTAGATATAAAAATAACGGATATAACAACAATACCTAACGTTGCATTAATACAAGAAAGAAGAAATTAGGGGGTCGTCTTATACAACAGGCATGAGATTAATACCTAAAAATAGCCTAAAATTTAGGTCTCATCCTATACGCAGCCATATCTTCTTCTTGAGTATTCTGCAATTGAGCAAGTTCTATTAGTAGCAGAAACTTTCCTTCCACTCTCTTCAGTTCTGAGCCTTCTCTTTCAAGGTTGTGTCCCCATTGAGCATGCCATCCAGCATTGTTTTCCTTACTCTTCTTCTGGGTCTTTTTCCGTCTATTTTTCCTTCGATGGCATCTCTGATGATTCCATTCTCTCTCAGAATATGTCCGATCCAGTTTCCCTTTCTTCTTTTTATCCTCCTTAACAGACTTTCTTCTTCTACTCTTTTCAAGACCTCTTCATTGGTTATTTTATCTGTCCATTTGATTTTTCCAAATCCATATCTCAAAGCTTTCCAAAATCTTAATTTTTTCTTTCTTCAATGTTCAAGTTTCAGCTGCATAGAGGGCAACACTCCGCACATAACATTTTATTAGTATTTTCGTTAGGTTTCTGTCCATTTTACTTCTGACTAAATTCCATTTTCTATTAAAGGCATCTCTTCCCATCGCTATTCTTGCTTTTATGTAACTGTTACATCTTCCATCACTGCTAATCACACTTCCGAGATATTTAAATGTCTTTACTTGATTCAATTTTTCCCCATTTATTCTGATATCCATATTTGCCTCTTTCCTTTGCTATTTTCATTATCTTTGGTTTTCTTATTGCAAATATCTGTCTACCTCCAATCTTTATTCCTTCTTCCGAATTCTCCAGTGCTTCTTTTAACATTGCTTCAGAATACATGTTAAACAAAATTGGTGACAGAGAACAGCCTTGTCTTACTCCTCGTCCAATGATACCTGGTTCTGTTGTACCATGTATATGTCTGTCACCATGACAGGTTGTCACATACATGGTGTTCAGGATAAATTTGACATATTTATAATTAATTATATTTTTCCGTAAGTTACATGTATTAACACACACTTCTCTTCATTTAAAAGTTTGGACCCTTCTTCATTCATATACAAGATGTCAGAAAGGATGGATAGCTGGAACCCACCTGAATCATGGAAGAGAATAACTTGTATCATGATGATTCGTGCCCGCCATCAAAATAAGGATATTACGACTGCTGCCCAATGCTCCCTGAATACAGTAAAAACAATCAGGCATGAACTAGAGACTTGCAATGGTGACTACGAGGATGTAGCAAGAAGAAAGATCCCTAGCAGACGATCTGATTGCGTTCGTACAGCAGAATTCCTCGCAAATCTGCAGGAACAGGTGTTGAAGAACCCTGGCATTGGAATTCGGGCTTTGTTCGTGGAGTTGCTAACTGTAGTCAAGCCCTGGATAACAAGGGTAGCCAATGGTAGGCCGTATGTATGGCAGCAGGATTCGGCCCCTTGCCACACCTCTGGGAAAAGTCAAAAATGGTTGTCTGAAAATTTCTACGACTTCACCAGTCCAAATGTTTGGCCTCCAAACTCCCCAGACCTTAACCCCATGGATTATTTTGTATGGGGCGCAGTTGAAAAAGACACCAATCGCACTTCCAGTAATACAAAAGCCCAGTTAATGGATAAAATTAAAACAGTTTTTGCGGCCCTTCCCAGGGAGACTGTAGCATCAGCTTGTTCGAGGTTCCGAAGCAGAATTGAAGCTGTGATCGATGCTAATGGTGGTTATTTTGAGTAAATCTTGTTGATAGTATTGTAATTAACTCTGCCTGTAATGTTTTTTTGTCAATTCATTAAATTTAATAGATACAAAGAAGATTTTCTTTTTCCTTACGAAACTGTCAAATTTATCCCGAACACCCTGTATATAGTGAAATAATTAGCCTTCTGTGTTTCCAATCTATACCAATCTTTTCCATTACTTCCACCATCTTATCTCATTTTACAAAGTCAAAAGCTTTTTCAAAATCTATCTAACAGATATTAACTTCTTTATTCATTGCCACACTTCTTTCACTTACTATTCTTAACAGTCCAGTCTCATCTCTGGTTCCGTTACCCTTCCTGAAACCAAACTGATCACTTCTCTAAGAAATTCTTCCACCTTAGATTCTCATAAGTATTTTTGATGTATGGGAAATGAGGTTTATTGTTCTAAAATCCTTGCAGTTCACTGTTTTACTTTTCTTTGGTATAGGTATAAATATTAAGGTCATAACATATTCAATAAAAAAACGAAACTGCTAGACTCTGTGATCCTTAGGGGGTAAGTTCCCCAATCTTGTTTCAAGATTATCGTTACATTCTTTCTCCAGTAAAATGTTTATCTTATAGTTCATTAAAAGACATTGTTATACTTGATTAATTTCTTCATTCGTGTCTGGATCTTACAGTCATTAAATTAAAAATTAAATAAAAAAATTTCTTAGGTCGCTCTGTTTGTAGAACAGAGCATAATAATTTATAGGGTCAATAATAATTTATAGGGCTTTAGAATATTTTACCTTGAAGTGCTATACTTTCTTTCAATCCTCAGCACTAACTGAAAGTATAGCAATAGGTCTTAAGGCACTTTTTTAAACTCAACCCACCTTGTTCTGTCACTGAATATCTCTCCATCCAGCAATTATTACACTTCCGAAAGTGCATTGAAGATCTCAACATGGAAATGAATAACGCAGAAAGAAATTGTAAATATCGACGAGGGATTTTTCGAAACGTCCAAAAGCTATAGGAACCGAGTATTATGTCTATGAATTAGTCATGTGATTCTTGATGGTTCTTGATGGTTTACTTACTTACCTTCCATTGAAAAGTCGAACATGAAAAGCCGGTTGCTTCAATAAGATTTCAATTATGTTCTCTTCCACAAGCAGGGTGAATTAAGATATTTTTTTAATTTAAATATATTTTTATTTTTTATTTCAAACAATTACAGAAATATTTGTTTACTTTGAATTTTTAATGTTTACTTTTTTAATTGTATTTATTCTGAATCTAGGATCCATTTTAACTTTTTCTTGAAGAGCAAAAGCTGTCTGCTGTCAGTTGTGATGAGGATGAAGATGAAAAGGCAGTATCAGTGTTAACGTACTATTTTCTTCTATTATAAAATAGTAAGTAAATGCATCCCTTCAAAGTGCTAAACCCCAACAGTGCTGAGCCATCAGGTCCGGCTCGATGCAGGGGCGAAATGGGCGAATGCCGCCGGCGGAAAAGTAAAAGGGCGTAAAACTTAGATATATCATATATATTTCATCATCATCATCATCATCATCATCATCATACATATCAAGGATTTAGGCCTAGTATTGCCTGTACCCGCCTTAGAAGTCATCGTTTAAGAGGACGTCCTGGTTTTCTTTTTCCTAATGGCTTGTACTTTAAGCTTGTTTTGGTAATCTTTCTGTTTTCATTCTTTGAACGTGTTCCATCCATTTATGTTTATATTTTTTAATTTTTTCTATTACTGGTTCTTGGTTTAATTCTTTCATAATTTCTTCATTTCTTTTGTGATCAAATAGGGTATACTTTGCAGGTTTTCTCATAAACTTCATTTCTGCTGTTGTTAATCTTTGTTTGTCTTTTTGTTTTATTGTCCAGATTTCGCTTCCATACATTAAGACTGGTAGGGCTAATGTATTGTGTACTTTTAACCTAGTTTGTTTTTGAACTGGTTTGGTTTAAATATAGAGATAATTACACCCGTTATTTTTAAATATTTTGCGATTTTTACATTTATATCGTTTCATTTTCATATGTGATCACACATCCTAGGTTATTAAACGAATTCACCTGTTCTAAGATCTTGTTATCTATTACTATCTTAGTTCTTGCTGGATCTTGTCCTTTAAAGGCCATAATTTTTTATTTTTCAGTTGATATTATCATATCATACCATAATCTTTGGATATCTCATTTAGATCTAAAATAGCTTTCTGTAAGTTATCTTCAGAATTTGTAATTATTATTTGGTCGTCGGCAAAGAGGAGAGTGTTTACGTTTACTGTAGGAGAAAGTTTAATTCCTTGATGGAAATTTTTATTCCATTTTATTATTATTTCATTTAAGTAGATATTAAAAAGAGTTGCTGAGAGGGGACATCCCTGTCGGATCCCCTTGGTTTATCTCTCTCGTATATGATAGCTTGTGATTTAATCTTATTTGCATTTGATTATTGTCATATATACTTGTGATAGCTTTTAGGATATTATTTGTTATCTGTCTTTCTTTTAATATGTTAAATAATATGTTTCTTTTAACTTTGTCAAATGCTTTTTCAAAGTCAATAAATGCAATATGTGTTTCTACATTGCATTCTCTTCTTTTCTCTATTATTAATTTTAGGCAGAAGGCTGGGTCTATACATGATCGTCCTTTTCTAAATCCATTTTGTACCTCTAGAATAAAGTTTTCGGAATATTTCATTAGTTTGTTATTTAAGATTCTGCTATATATTTTGTAACCGGAATTTAGTATACTGATACCTCTATTGTTTTTAGGGTCATCTCTATTACCTTTCTTAAAGATAGGAATCACAATTGCTTTTTTCCATTCTATTGGGGGGATACCAGTTGAATAAATTTTATTTAAAAATAATAAGAGTCTTTCTTTAAATCTTGTTCCTGCGTATTTATATAGTTCTGAACCTAGCTTATCTTCTCCGGGAGATTTTCCGTTTCTTGTTTCTTTCAGGCTGATTTCTAATTCTTCTTTAGTTATTTCCTTCTCATTTTCGTTAATTTTATGCCAGTTGTCTTTTTTAAAATATTTGTCTGTCCACAATTCTGTGTAGTAATTTAGAAATTCTTCAAGTTGCTATTTAATTTTGTTTTCTTTGTTATCTGCATTTAAGTGTTTCAAAATCTTATATACATTGGGTCTTATTTTATATAAATCATGTTCTAAATTAGAAACGAATTTGTTCCGTGATTCTCTCTGTCTTTTTCTGACTTCTCTTCTCTTATTTTATATTCTATTTCATCTTCTAATCTTTTACTGCTTAACCATTTGTGATAGGCTTTTTTTTGATTGCATCATCCTAGATCTTCAGTTTGTTTCCTTTTATTGAATTTTTTAGTCTTTCCTAAGCATTCATTTTCTGCTGCATTTAGTATCGTTTTTATATTAAGCCATTCTATTTCTATTTCTTCATTTTGCTTTATTTTATCTAGATATTATCTACAAATCATATATTTCAAAAATATTAAATTTATATATACATATTTATAAAGATATTTTATTCTAATTATATAAGCTCCAAATAATTATTTTTATTTTGATAATCCCTGCGACAGAAACATTTAGATCCAATTTCATTGAGAAAATTTTATTCTCTTATAAAGAGAATATTTTTATTTAAGAAACTTAATGGGAAATTTTTATTTAGTAATTTAATATTTTAATATAAAAATTTGATATTATAATAAATAATATAAATATGAAACCGAAGGGCGGTAAAAAAATCTTGCACACATTCAAAAATCTGCTTGGGCTGGCGCAAGTTTGATAGTTTTCTGGCAACCATCTCCTTCCTTATTTCTAGCCTGCCAAATTTTCGTTTATACCTTTTCTTTAGCCTGTTAACGAATTATTCGATCTCTGGCACTGGGAAGTGGGATATTTTCTCGACACCAGGGGGTTCGTGTGAAAATATCCCACCAAAGTGCATCATATCCCACTTGGTGGGATATTTTTTCACGAACCGCATGCACTTTGGCGCCATCTTGTGATCCTAAACTCTAACAGTCGTATTGTCTGAAAGAATGAGCCTTTTACATCAGGGGATTCGTGAGAAAAATATCCCACTTTGCATCCCATATAACGTGAATAAGGCTCATCCTTTCAGACAATACGACTGTTATAGTTTAGAATCACAAGATAGCGTCAATGTGCATTATAAATTAAACAATAAAGGAGATAATAAGTCTCCTTGAAAAATATCCCTTTTTATGCTTACCTCCCCAATGTCTACTCTATTCAGAACTAACATTGTTTTCCAATTTTTGTGCTGGTTTGCAAGAATTTTTGCGCGGTTTCGCTAATACCAAATAGTTGTGTGCATTTTAAAATCCAACTACGAGGAACTGAATCAAACGCTTTTTTATAATCTATCGAAGCCATATGAAGGCTGGTTTTTCTACGTTTTCGCAATTTTTCAAAATCATTTTTCCAAACAGCAATTGGTGTTTGTACCTCTCGAATTTTTTGCTGCTAATTTTTTGTTCAATCGAAAAAAAAAAAAAAGCTGTACATTTTGTCAGATAGTATACCTGTGAGTAGGTTAAAAGTTGTTCGCAGCAGGTTATTGTCGGAATTTTTCTGGCTTTGGTCCTTTTTCCTTATGTTTTTAATCAAAATATTTCAAGACAAAATATGACAGGTATTGTACAAGGTATGTGGATAGTTTATTATTAATATTTTTGAAACGAACCTGCTGCGATGAGTCTCCACTATATGCAATAATCATTTTTTTTTTTAAATTCAATCCTTTTTATTATTAAAATTATGATTACATATTGTAATTACGTATTCACAACACATTCACAACTGGTCCCGTGAACACACGCTTTTGACAGACATGGGATACTATCGGAAATAAGAAGCAACCAATCTATCCCGCGGGATTATCGATTAGGGAAGCTTACGCGGTAAAATGTGAAGGCCTGAGCCAAAGCGTAACATACGATGACATCTACGATTTGAAGTATCGAAGTGAAGGACACTTCAAACAGACATTCTCAATATAAATGATGAATTTTAAACTAACAGAAAATTTAAATTTTCCAAACTCATCACGTTTATGATTTTATAAACGTATTCTACACATTTACTGCGTGTGATGGTAATGAAAATGACAAAACAAAATTTATATTATAAGACATTTAATTACTAAATAACAACCTAATAGCTATTATAACACGAATGTAGGACTAATAAAATTAATATATGATTAAAATCTGAATTATGACCATGGAAAGAAAATTATCAAAGCATTAGATGTAGATTTCCCCTCTCTGCAACATTATTTCATACACATTTAATATCATACTATCAACATCATGATTCAAATGAAATTTAATAATTTTTTGTATTATAATAAATAAAAAAATAATAAAATAATTCCAAGATAGAAAATCAACAAACAAGTCTTTCGTCCATTGTTTAAACGTAAACGTGATATCTTTGTTTATTGTTCTCTTTGTTTAGACAAAAATTAGTTATAGGGACTATGAAGCATCATTAACGCACAAAATTTGACAGTAACGGTTCTTTGTCTTTCTTTCTCTCTCTCTCTCTCTCTCTCTCTCTTTGGCATTTCACCTATCTAAATTACTTATTATGGCTCATAACAAAAGACTAAAAGGCGAATCCATCAACATAGTGAAGAAAACAAAATGCAACGAACATGTAGGACCCCAAATTATATCCAATGATGCATTGTTAAAGGACGAGGGATACATTATAGGGAAACTTATTAGCAAAGGAAACTTCGCTAAAGTTTGTTTAGCAGAGAAGATAGAAGCAAAACAGAAAATACCCCTAGCAGTGAAAGTCGTCGACACCTCAAAAGCAAGCCAAATCTTTTTGGACAAATTCTTGCCTCGAGAGTTATCCATTTGGCCCCAACTTCAACATAGCAATATAATCAAGGTGTGGAACATTTTCACTATTCGTTCTCTAACTTATATATTCATGGAACTTGCAGAAAAAGGTGCTTTAATTGAATATATGCAAGAAAATGGCCCAATTCCTGAAAATTTGGCTAAAATATGGTTTCGTGAGCTTGTGCAAGCACTGGACTACTGCCACCACAAAGGAATTGCTCACCGTGATGTCAAGTGTGATAATCTGTTACTGGACCAGTATATGAACATCAAGTTAGCAGATTTTGGATTTTCGTGTTATTGTGTCAATCCAAGAACCGGTCATTGCGTTTTGAGTGATACGTATTGTGGAAGTTCGGGATATGCAGCTCCCGAAGTAATCCAAGGAACTCCTTACAGTCGTTTCATGTCTGATGTATGGAGCGCTGGAGTTTGTTTGTATGTGATGTTAAACAACAGGATGCCTTTTGATCATTCCAACATCTCCAATTTAGTAAGGCAACAGAAAAATAGGAAGTGGAAATTCGATCCAGACGTGGAACACGCTCTTACTAAGAGGGTTAAAACCTTGATACTTAATATAATGGAACCGGACTTGCTGAGTCGTTACACTTTGGATAAGATAAAGAATTCTGCATGGCTACAGAGTGATTTGGTAGCGAGTTCTCGTACTCTGCTTTGATCGCGTGAATATGACAGATGAGGACATTATTTCAATTACGTAACAAAATAACTAGATTATGTAGGCCTAATACTCATTTACTTAAAAGCAAGCATGCATCAGAATATTTATTAAACATTTCAGATTACATTGATGACTAGATTATTTTAATAAGGTCACACGTTACCAATAATTTAACTAACGACGTTATTGTTTTTTTAGAAAAGTCATGATGACTTTTATGGTTTGAATTTTTATTACGGTTAGTCCAAAAGGCTAATCGTGGAAGTCCAACTCAGACGATTCTGTCAATTTCCAGGAGTTGAAGCTGTCTGAGAGCTGAAGAGGATTTGCTATTAGAATGAGGATATAATAAACTGATCCACCACATCTTCCTTTACATATTAGTGCTGGATAACCCGATTTCTTATAAATCTAATTTTTCTCAATGGTCCATTAACATAACCTGCCATGAATACAAGTATATGTGAAGTATTCAGACGCCATTATATTTTCTCGCGCACGCACGCACGTACACACCTGATTATGCATTCTATCGTTCTATTTCCGTGATTCCTCTTTCATCTAGCTCAGACCCTCCATGCACCGGATGGCCCGACGTTCCACTTAGTCAGCAGACAAAGCACTGACATAGCGCCATTGTACTACTGGAAGTATTGGCGTCACTTTAAACGAGATCAAGTTGTAGATACGATAAGGGGAAGTGACGTCATTGGCTGATTAGAAAAGTAACGTCATTCTTTTGGTTCGCGTATGGAATTCTGGGTGATGGTTAGAGATAAGATAAGGATAAGTGACGTTATTGATTTTTGTTTATTTGCAGAGGTGGATTCTGGGTGATGGTTAGTGTATGGAATTCTGGGTGATGGTTAGAGTATGGAATTCTAGGTGATGGTCTGTTGAGCCTAGCTACTGATGACGTCATGTGGTGTCTTTTGGTTCGAGTGTGGAATTCTGGGTAATGATTACAGATTGGAATTCTGGGTTTGTCATGGTAGCAGTTAGACATTCTCTAAAATAATTAACTACTGGATATCAGTGGTGGGTGTTCCCCCCCTCCTCACCCCCCACAAACACACACACACACACACACACTCACATTTTCTTTTCACGTTTTGTTAACAGGTAGCAGCAGACATTTTCTTAAATAATTAACTACTGGATACTAGTGGTGTTTCCCACCACCACCCACAAACACACACACAATTTTGTTTGTTTTTTTTAATTCCGTGCATTAATTTCAATGTAGTGTAAACAGATGGCAGTACGAATTTGGTATTTTAACTGTGTGATATTTCATTCCAAATTTAGACTATAGGAATTTTTAGTTTAATGTCAAGAGAATGTGATAAATGTTTTTTTTTTTTTTTTTTTTTTTTTTTTTTACATTCACGTTTTCTAGTCAATAGGAACCGGTAGACATTTTTCTGAAATAATTAATTACTGGATATCAGTGTACTAGTATCAGTATCAATTTACCATCTTCACTAAAAATCGTGCCTAAGCAACTGAAATGTTTTGCTTGTTCTATAAGTTCCCTAATTCACAATGCAGTTGATATTTTCAGTGCTTCTGCCTATTTTCATTGTCTTTGTCTTGTTATTGCTGACCTTCATACCATATCTATTACAACAGTTATTCATTTTAATTAGGAAATATTGCCGACTTGTAGCGGATTTATTTAGAAGTAAAACATCGTCCGCATAAAGCAAACAGCTCACATTAACATCTCAAATTTTGATATCAGGTTTAATACCACTTTCCCTCATAATGTGGTCCATATAAATATTGAATAACAGAGGGAATAATGCACATCCTAGTCTGACACCAGATTTAAATCAAACCATTTTCTTTCAATTCTAACTGCTGACTAAATAACTTGGCACCTTGTCATATGGGTCTTTGTTATATTCCCATGCTTTCTCGACTATTTGTCGTAAAGTGAAGATCTGATCCTGACATCCTCTATTTGGACTTAATCCAGATTGTTCTTCACCAAGCTTTTCTTCCACAATTCTTCTCAACCGTTTCTTAAGTATACTTGCGTGAATTTTACCAGGAACACTCAGGTAAAATTCACGCAAGTATACTTAACGCAAGTAATTCTCACGTTCAGTTTTATTTCCCTTTTTTATATGCGGGTACTATGAGAGCGCTACTCCAATCAGTGTTTTTTCAGGGCTTGCCACTGAATCTCCAAGGTTTGGTTCCTGTTCTCAAACTCTCATTTTTTCTTCAATCATGTTTGTGTAGTTTAGTCTACTGGTGTCCTTCACACACCTGTAGTTTTCTCCCTGGTGTCCTGCACCAGGGAGAAAACATCACTATCAACAATAACATAGTCAATGAGACTTTTTTTTATTTCTTGCCTCTTCTCTCCATGTGAATTTGTGCACATTTTTATGTTGGAACATGGTGTTAGTAATAACCAGTCCATGTCCTGAGCAGAACCCCAACAGGTATTTGCCATTATTATAAGATTTGCTCTTTTCTCTAAATTTTCCCAAAATATTTTTGTGTGTCTGACAACCATTTCCCACTCTGCTATTTAGATCTCCAACAAGGACCAACTTTTCCTTTTTCGTTGTGTCAGTTGCTTTCTCTAAAACTTCAAAAAAATTCCTCCACTTCTACCTTAGTAGAACCTTCTGTGGGACCATAGGCACAAATAAGTCTGTTTGTCCAGTTCCCCATTCTCATATTTGCCCACATTACTCTACTTGATACTGCTTGCCATTCAATAAGATTAGCCTCATATTTAGTGTTGAATAGTATGGCTATTCCTTTTCCTTGATTGAATATAACATTTTGTATTTATTGCTCAAAAAATAACTCACCAGTTTTGTTTCTTTTTGTTCCAGTCACTCCTATTTTATCGATCTGGTACTTATCTAATTCCTCAGCTAGCTCCATTTCTTTGCCATTCAGGCTTCTTACGTTGATAGTACCGATTTTTAACTCTGGTGATGTTGAGTTGCGGTGTGTTTTCAGATTTGTTCCAGCAGCTGACTTTTCGGTGTTTGCCCCTGATTCCCTGGCGAAAACATCGGGGAGGCTAGTTTAACCGGTCGACGCCCCAGCCGGCATCAAATTCTGTCATGTTGTACCATCATTTGAAATTTTGGTTTAAGCCAATAAGAATACAATTTGGTAAGCTAAATAAAACGAAAAAATAAAAATAAATGGTGTAATTTGACGTAATTCGGTAATATTCCAGTATAGCGACATCTTAATTGTCTAGACCAGTGGTGACCAACCTTTGTTCTACTGTCAGCCCAATTGAAAACCTAACATTTCGTACGGACCGCAACGAACACAATATTAAATACTTTGATATATTAATAAAAAAAAATAATTTATGGGGTGGAATTTGTTATTTTCAACATAGATTTATAATGAAAAGTTTTTTTTTTAATTTGATTTTTTTTATCAGTAATACTTTCAATATATATCCACAGGTATACGTACTAATTTTTTTAATCA
Source organism: Typopeltis vanoorti (assembly GCF_054136105.1). Taxonomy (NCBI): domain Eukaryota; kingdom Metazoa; phylum Arthropoda; class Arachnida; order Uropygi; family Thelyphonidae; genus Typopeltis; species Typopeltis vanoorti. The sequence goes on from NC_143565.1 coordinate 97,963,284, forward strand.
CAACAAATTAAATGGCTGCTGAAATTTATTTAATGAGTATTTGACGCTGTTTCTCATCAACAAGCTTTTCGATATTGGGAAAGATGTTTGACATTGCGACTCTAATACAATTTTTTTAGTCGTTTGTTATGAAGGCCATTTTGACGATCATTTTTTACAAATTTCATGTTCGAAATGAGTTGTTCACGTACATAAGCATGAACTACCAAATAAATTCATTATTTACCTGGAATGGGTAACCCGCAACGAAAATTTATCACTTTGAAAGTAACTCTTATAAAAGTCAATACGACTAACATTTTGAAACTTATTTCTTCGTTCAGTGTTGCTTTGCAAATCAATTATTTTCATTTGAAATTCTTCGGGAACCCTTTGAACGTCTATATTAAAGGGTTATGTAAAAATATCAAAATTAGTTTCATTTTCGCGTAAGTTTCTGAACCGCGAACTGAATTCTTCTTGTAGTCTCTGTATTTCCTCTGCATATTTTTTTCATTTCAGGTGGATTTTCTGTTCTCAAAACTGGAAAATGAGCCATATTATTAGATTTCAGTTGCCGATTCCAGATCTTTAGTTTATTTTCGAAGGCTTTTATTTTATCGAGCATTTCATTAATAAGTTTGTTTCGTCCTGGAAGATTTACATTGGATTCGTTCAAATGTTGAGTAAAGTCAACGCAAAATGCAAGGTCGCATATCCAGTCTTTGTTATTAATTCTAGAAACGAGTTGTCTTTCGTCTCCAAGAACAACTAGATTTCGCTCTTCAAATCGTACACACGCTTAAGCACTGTGCCGCGAGTTAACCATCGAAACTCGGTGTTAAAAATTAACAGGGTGTTAATTTTTATATGTGACATACGGACCTGAAATTTTGTCCTTTAAATCCGAAGTCCGTTAAATCGAGGTCCGTAAAATTAAGGGTTTACTGTACTATAAGAACAGTTGATTCTATCTACGTGCGTGTAGGTTTGGATGATATTGGTAGAATGGCTCGGTGCATGGAAGAAGGGAACATAATGCCTAGCAGCACTTATACCCCGAAGATGGCTACAGAGGGGTGGACAATTGCAGTAATATGTAAATAGTTGTAATTAAAATTAAAATATAAAAATTAAAAAAAAATCAGTCAACGCCTTTATTCCCGTATAGGAAGTAGGCGAGGCCGTTTAGCCCTATCTAACTTTTAGAGGCTCAGTGATTTGGGCCATCTATCTCTGACTGGGTCAGAGATAGATGGCCCAAAGCTATCACTTATTTATTTATTTATTCGTATGGAGCTTCCTCCCTTTTATTCCCCCATCCCTATTGGGGCGAGTTGAACCCCATCATAGGGGGTTAAGTATTTTTGGCTGTAGATCCGTGTGTGTTCATGGGGCCAGTTTGCCTGCTTGCGGGATGAAAAACCCCAGATAAACTGGCCGAAAAAACCCTACTGCCCGCGCCCAAGACCGGTAACTTGGCTATGGTGGAAGAAGATCCTCACAACTTCGACCGGAATCGAACCTGGGACACTCCTTCCCCAGTCATATGGTTGTGAAGCGCAAAGCCACTAGGCTAACCGCGCGGATAAGGCTATCACTAATTAAGCGGCACGCAGTGAAGAGACGGCTCAGCAAGTGCTGCCATCTCGTGGTCCCTAATCCTAACACAATATTTTTAATGTCTAAAAATAGTGCGGATTCTATTTTCTTGAGTTCAAAAAAATTTTTTAATTTTAAAATGAAATTTACATAAAGATGACTGTTTGTGTTTCCTACTCCAAATGTTATTTATTTATCATTGATTCGTATGCATTCATCATAGAAACAAACGAAAAACTATCACGTGTTTTTTTTTTTTGGTAAGAAATTTATTAATATTTTCGAATGACCTTCCAGATTATAACCTTCTCATCCGTTCGTTTATTTATTTATTTATTTTTAATTTCAAATTTGGTCTTTTATCGAATACGACATAACTTCTATATAACTAGCTATTTTATGTTGCTTGTCTTTCTCCGTTTCATAAAATAATGGTAGATATTAAGAATGCATTAACTTTTTCTATAATATCATCGGTGAAGTAAATCTAAATCTAAATCTGTTGGTATTTTATGAAGTTGTAACTTGACCTTTAAATCCTTCGATTTTGGATTGGGAAGTGGAGATTTCCATGTTGTATGTTTTTTTTTTTATTTCGTTTAATGAAAAGGCTGCTCGCAGTAGTGAACTTTGATTATCTTTAATTAGAACCTGATTGTCAGCGAATAAAATTGTATCAATGATGGTGTAATCATTGATGCGCATGCGAAACTTGTTATTTCCCTCCATTCTCTTATAATATTATTAATGTAGATATTAAAGCAGAGTAGCGATAGACTACATCCTTGTCGCATTTATGTTCTAGGATTCCGATTTTTTGCAGCTATCTTTATTATAATTTGGCTATTGTTATATGAATTGAAAATTGCTTTAATTAAAGGGTTAGGAATGTTTTCATCTCTTACAATTTCCAGTAGCTTATAACGATTCACTTCATCAAAAGAAGTTTTATAAACGAAGAGTAATGCATGGGTTTCGAAACTGAATTATGTTCTTTTTTCTATCAGCTACTTGAGAGACGAAGGCATCGGTGCAGGATCTGCCTCCAAAAATATTTTTATAATATTTCTTTAAGAGAACGTGAGTATATTTTATATCCGATGTTTAGAATGCTAATTCCTCTGTAGTTTGACATTTATTAATATTGTCCCTTTTTTTCATTTTTTTTTTTATCGAAGTCGGATAACAAGCTGACTTGTCTAATGAATACTGAAATTTTACTTCCTCTCCCGATCTAATTTATATTTCCCCGGGGGAGGAATATAAATAATATTCCTCCCCCGATCCAGGATGGATCGGGGAGGAATATTATTTATTTGGGGGTTGGTTATAGAAGTCCGAACATTCTTCGTCTTCTCTTCCCTAATCTGGGATGTACAATCCGAGAACTGCGAGTTTTGTGCGAAGTTTCAATCTGAGTTTGCAATATTCTTTCGTTCCAGTATTTATAGTTACTGATGCTGTATTTTAGGGATTTAGGTTGTACTGCATTATAGATATATGCATAGTTTTCGATTTCTTTGGTGCTCTGCTTTTCTTCTTTGTTTTATTCAATTCTACAATTTCGATATTCTTAACACGTCAAAAATACTGCCAAGAATCTCAGACTAACCAATACGAAATGCTTGTTGAATATCAAAAGGATGACTTGCAATTCCTTACCACAAGTTGATCAAATGCAAGTGTAAACGTTAGCGTGGCTAATACTAAGTGGCGATGTCGATCGTAACAGAGCACCAGCGAAAACTAGTTACTTCAGGTATGTAACAAATATGTACAGGTAGAAGGATGGGATGGAATTTCTCTGTTCGTTTATCATAATTAAATTTCTGTCATCCGCACGGGTGGAACGATGTTGCACTAACCAGGAACCTTTATTAAAATTTCGAAATATCCTTTAAGTTCGCAAATTGTTTGAAGTCATCACAAATGAACCGAAAATCAAAATTTAACATTATTATTGGTTCCAGATGAGAACTAATCAACCTGTATACATCACTCGCTTATTGGTTATTTATTCCCTATAATTATACAAACATGAAAAATGCAATGAAATTTATATAAACACGTGCAGTAGCTCTCATTAAATAACAATGTTAAATTTTGATATAAGATAAGCATTGGTTTGGAATTTCGGCATCCTCGGGATTTGGTGACTGGTCTGAGCCCAGTTGTCTGTGGCTTAATGCTGTTACGTTCTCCTGGTTTCGGTCTTCCAGTCTGTCATCTGCGATAATTGTGGGGGGATAATTGTGGGGAGAAGAGCTTTATTTTTACTGACCAGTTATTATTAGGTGCTTCCCGTAATCTGATACGTCTTCGAATTTCGTAATCAAAACTCAGTCGATCATAGGTGCAACTGTAACTGAATTCCTCATCAATCCCTGTTATTATCACTATTTTACGGACAAAATTCATATTTTAACCAACCACAATGATTCATGACGATTATTATATTATATTATAGCTTTTTTTTTGTTTGGATAGATGGGTGAAGCAAAAATGCTTTTCATATTCCCCGTTATCTGTAAAGAAAATGTATGGATAGGGTACTATAGGGCTATAAGCTCCGATCATGGCAGGAGGGTAACAGCAATAGCCGAGCTTTAGTTAAAACTTCATTGGCTACAGCATTGCCATCCATTACCCCTCCCTGGATACACATTTTAGTCGCCTCTTACGACATGCATGGGCTATAGTGGAGTTTTTTTTAAATAAAGCCCTGTTTTAAAATTAGAACGATCCCTAGACCACTCGGTAATGGCCGAAAGATCGTCCAACTCAGCGTTGGCCCACTCAGCGACAGGCTCACCCTACCATCAAGCAGAGCCGCTCATATTCCAGGGAAAGGCCTCCACCAACATGCCCACGCCAGAAAACACCCTCCCCAGAGACTCAAAATGCTCTCTCAGGGAACCCCCCACCGAAATCTAAGTTCCCCCCCCTCACCGGGAACAAAATTTCGGTAGAAACTAAGAGAGCGAAACTCGTCCCATTTTAGTCGCCTCTTACGACACGCATGGGTTGGTTGCAGTGGGGATTTTTAAGTAAAGTCACCTCTAAAAATTAAGACGATCCCCCGGACCACTCCCTACGAGTAGCCGAAAGACCATTCAACACAGCGTTGGTTCCACTCAGTGATGGGCACCTCCACCACGGAGCAGAACCACTCATATTCCAGGGAAAAGCATTCACCAAGAAGGCCACTCACGGGCCACGCCGGAGAACACCCTCCACAGAGACTCAAAGTGCTCTCTCAGGGTAAACCTCTCGAAATCTAAGCCCCCCCCCCCCGCTCACCGGGAGAAGCCTTAGAGCGAAACTCTCCAAACTGCGTCCAATTTAGTTCCCTCTTACGACACGACATGCATGGGTTACAGTGACGCTATTCTTAGCCCGGCCACCACACTGGGTGCCATATTATAGCTTCACATTGGTGTACAAAATGTAATTTTATTTTCATACCCAGCAAAAGTGAATCTAATCTAAAAAGTGAAGGAAAAAAATTGGCCATGGCAAAAAATGCACGAACTTAAAACTTTATGCGATTCTTTATTTTTAAGATTATCTGAAGAAATTTATATTGTTCCTGAATATTTATATCGATCTTACATAATATAATATCGATTTATTTATCCATTTTCATTAAGTATTTATTTCATACATTACGTGAAAAATCCTGATGAAAAGAGTTAGAATTGTCAAAGTGATAATAGAGTATGCGTTACAAGGAGAAAGTTCGAAAACCAGATAGGAAATATCGAATGTGAATAGTAAACGTTAATATTTACTTACGGAAGAAAAGAATGATCAAAACACTTTACACGTGTTTTTGAAGTTATAATACATAAATATAATATATCTTATATAAAGATATAAGTTAATAATATATATATTATTATACTTAAGGGCACTTCTTTGGGGAAGGAAAGGGTTTTATGGGAAAACTGGGGCGGGGAAGAGCTTTAACGGGATGCGAGCCGTTTCGGTCGTGTACCATCATCGGACCATTTTCGGGATGAGTGTTAGGGCTATGCCACGACAAATTTTTTAGTTTGATGACCAAAACGTATGGTCATCAAACTGCCATACATCTAAAACCCATACGAAGCCTACAAATACATTTTCAAACACACGGAGTATAAACTAGTATTCAGCACAAACCAAAAATATTATATTTTCGAAAGTATTTTCCTGATTTCAGAGTTTTTCTTGGTTTAGCTGTTTATTTCATATTTTTATGTACTAAAAAATGAGGAAATTACGACCAGGAAGTTCGAAACAAGAAACGAAATATCAAACATGATTGGTAAAAGTCAGTCATTATTTATTTACGTGGTAGAATAACAAATATTCATTTGAGTTAAACAATAGAATTCCATTGTTTTTCTCAAGGAAATTAATCTGTTCTAAACATTTTCCCCTTTGAAATTTACAGATGAAAGTGATTCAAATTGTACTTCACATGTTCTCATTATAATTTGACGTACCCCATTAAACCTATATAAAATATACATTTTAATTGATATTTTTTAATTTTAATAATTAAAATAAATTTTAGTAGTGTAAAAGTTGAAATAAGTCCATTAAAGTGGACTTAATACTTATCTAATATAAATTAACTAAAATGTAATATTATAAATTAATTTTAAATATTATATGTGTATATTTTAAAAGGATTGCTTTATTAATTCATTAATCTTAAAAGATATACAAAACTTATGCATTTATAGTCTAAAATAATTACCATATATTTTATAAAATAACATCTGAGCAAAATGAAATGAAAATGACGTGATTTACGAACAAAAATCAAGTTCCTTAAGTTTATGGCAATCTGTGGCTCCATCTAGTGGTTCGTCTAAATTCGAAAGAAATTAAATCCTCGGACTATTTACTTTTTCACATGGGAACGCTCTTTTTCTTGATTGGTGGATCAAGGTGTTTTCGTTACCATGGTTACTGTATGAGTAACTTATCTGCTAAAGAGCAGTCTGCAGAAGAAAACAGAGCTATGTTCTTATATTGTATTTCTAGCACTGTTATTATTTTATAATTGACACTCATCTGATAATGACGAAAACTTTGCATGTTCCTTCGAAAAATCAGTGAATTTAGAGTTTATCGTCTTTGTCAAGTCAAGTTTCTGGTTCCTGTCTATGGTTTGCAAGTGTTCGACAATAATCAATTGTGTGGAAAAGACGGAAATTTACTTGACTTGACTCCACATTATTCTAATAAAATATTTATTTTAATAAAATTATAACAATAAAATTAGGAAAGATTAATATTAAAAATAATAATAAATTTCCTTTTTTTCCTTTAGTTTTAAAATATTACTTAAAACACCTTTTTAATAATAATATGATGTTCATATTAATCATAGGGGATTTTTTTATCGTTGTTGCACGAATGTGGTGATTGATTCATTCATTCCAATACCCTTGGAGGGTAATGGATGGCAATGCTGTAGCCAATGAAGTTCTAACTGAGGCTCGGCTATTGCTGTTACCTTCCTGCCATGATCAGAGCTTTAATAGCTCAATAACACCTTATCCATACACTGTCCGCTACAGATAACGGGGAAGATAAAAAGCATTCTTGCTTCGCCCCTTTAAGCCAGTCCTTATAAGGACTATATAAGGATCGTTGTTGCAGTGAAATTTTACAAATCTGCATCTTGCATGTGATTGTAAAAATCTCAATAATGATTAGATTATAAGAACGAAGAAATAATGAAACAATTCAACCGATAACAGCTATATGTAAATACAATAGGATAAAGCATGTTAAAAGAATGCGAATAGGAAGATTGTCAAACTGAGTCGCATTTTCTTTGGCAAGTTAATTCTTCTCGTAGCATTTTAGTTCTAAATAAGCTTATCTCTTTTCTGTCTATAGAAAGTAAATGCTCTTTTCGCATCGAGCACAAGAACAATTGCTTGTAACTGCAAAGATTCCATGTCAAAGCTGCCTTAATAAAATAAAAGTACAGTCAGTTCTCGACTTGCAATAGGGTTCTGTTTCGAGGATCGATACGTAAGTATAGATCGTCGGAAATCACCATATGATTCTGAGGATATGTTAAAAATTAACATGCTTGAATAATAAAATGCGTAGGTATGTTTTGTTATATTTTTAACTAATTTTATCCTTTGTTTATAATGAAATAATACAATGTTAGCCTTCATCAACTGAATTTCGTCGTTTTGTGCTTGTATCTGCAAGAAACCCAAATCTCTATCACTGTTGTTGAAAGTCTACGGAATGACTTATGTGACGTGACCAACAATGTTAATAGGTTCTAATTAAATACGATATAAAAGAGAAACATATAAAATATATAAAAACATGTATAAACATTCAAACACATAAAATTTGTAATAAAATCGCCACTTATAAAGACTTATATAAGTAAATATACACAGAGTATGAACATATTACTTTTTCAGAGAAAACCTTTAGCCGATTTTGAAAATTACGATTTCGTAGAATTCCTAGGAATAATTAATTGGCATCATCTTCCTAATTTTCTTTAAATGATATAATTACTATTTGAAATTGATCAAATTTTACTATAATATCATAATGTATCTTTATTGTTATCAGTAAATTTTATTTAATAATTGTCTTTTATTGGGAATATTTTGGGAATATTAAAATTATACAAACACACCTTTTTTGTTAAGATGCTAGTGTTAGATTAAATTTGGACGAGGAAAAAGCATTTTGGAGAGAGAATCAATCGACCGTGAGATGTGGTGATTGATTCATTCAATCCAATACCCTTGGAGGGTAATGGATGGCAATGCTGTAGCCAATGAAGTTCTCACTGAGGCTCGGCTATTGCTGTTACCCTCCTGCCATGATCAGAGCTTTAATTTAATAGCTCAATAACACCTTATCCCTACACTGTCCTCTACAGATAACGGGGAAGATGAAAAGCATTCTTGCTTCGCCCCTTTAAGCTAGTCCTTATAAGGACTATATATAAGCATTGATTGATATTTAGTTGGGAGATGGAATCAATCGACCGTGAAATGCTGTGATTGATTTTATATGAGATGGCCATATATAGGGTAACAGATGGCAATGCTGAACCAATGAAGTTTAACTGAGGTTCGGCTGTTGCTGCTATCCTGGGTAAATGAGTTCGCTCTCTTAGGTTTTGTCCTAAGGGAGCACTTTGAGTCTCCGGGAAGGTGTTCTCCGGCACGGCCGGCTGAGGGGTACTTGCCGGTGAATTATTTTCCTGGGAATATGAGCGGTTCTGCTCAGTGGTCGGGGAGCCCGTCACTGAGTGGAACCAACGCTGAGATTAGGACGGTCTTTCGCCCACTATGGAGTGGCCTAGAGATCATCCGTATTTTTGAGATTTCACCTTTACTTACATAGTCGGTGATTGATTTTATACCCTTGGAGGTAATGGATGGCAATGCTGTACCAATGAAGTTTAACTGAGGTTCGGCTGTTGCTGTTACCCCCTTGGGCGATGAGTTTCGAGAGTTTTTGAGTTCGCTCTCTTAAGGTTTTTGCCTTAAGGGAGCACTTTGAGTCTTCGGGGAAAGTGTTCTCCGGCACGGCCCGCTGAGGGGCTTTGTCGGTGAATTATTTTCTTCGGAATTTGAGCGGTTCTGCTCGGTGGTCGGGGAGCCCGTCACTGAGTGGAACCAACGCTGAGATATGGACGATCTTTCGCCCACTATGGAGTGGCCTAGACATCGTCCGATTTTTTGAGATTATCACCTTTACTTACATAGTAGTGATCGATTCATTAATGCCCTTGGAGGTAATGGATGGCAACAATGCAATGCTGTACCATTGAAGTTTAACTGAGGTTCGGCTGTTTTATCCTGGGTTAATGCGTTCGCTCTCTTAGGTTTTGCCCTAAGCGAGCAATTGAGTCTCCGGGGAAAGTGTTCTCCGGCACGGCCCGCTGAGGGGCTTTGTCGGTGAATTATTTTCCTCGGAATTTGAGCGGTTCTGCTCAGTGGTCAGGGAGCCCGTCACTGAGTGGAACCAACGCTGATATAAAGACGGTCTTTCGCCCACTATGGAGTGGCCTAGAGATCGTCCGATATTTTTGAGATATCACCTTTACTTAAACAGTCGGTGATTGATTTTATATGAGACGCCCATATAGGGTAACGGATGGCAATGCTGAACCAGAGAAGTTTAACTGAGGTTCGGCTGTTGCTGTTATCCTGGGTTAATGAGTTCGCTCTCTTAGGTTTTGCCCTAAGGGAGCAATTGAGTCACTGGGGAAAGTGTTCTCCGGCACGGCCCGCTGAGGGGTACTTGCCGGTGAATTATTTTCTTCGGAATGAGCGGTTCTGCTCAGTGGTCGAGTTTCCCTGAGTAGAACCAACGCGGAGATTTGGACGGTCTTTCGCCCACGAATGAGTGGCCTAGAGATCGTCCGATATTTTTGAGATATTACCTTTACTTAAACATTCGGTGAGATTGGTTCATTAATGCCCTTGGAGTTAATGGAAGGCAACAATGCAATGCTGTACCAATGAAGTTTAACTGAGGTTCGGCTGTTGCTGCTACCCCCTTGGGCGATGATTTTTTGAGTTCGCTCTCTTGGGGTTTTTGCCTTAAGCGAGCACTTTGAGTCTTCGGGGAAAGTGTTCTCCGGCACGGCCCGCTGAGGGGCTTTGTCGGTGAATTATTTTCTTCGGAATTTGAGCGGTTCTGCTCGGTGGTCGGGCAGCCCGTCACTGAGTGGAACCAACGCTGAGATATGGACGATCTTTCGCCCACTATGGAGTGGCCTAGAGATCGTCCGATTTTTTGAGATTATCACCTTTACTTACATAGTCGGTGATCGATTCATTAATGCCATTGGAGGTAATGGATGGCAACAATGCAATGCTGTACCAATGAAGTTTAACTGAGGTTCGGCTGTTGCTGCTACCCCCTTGGGCGATGAGTTTTTGAGTTCGCTCTCTTAGGGTTTTTGCCTTAAGGGAGCACTTTAAGTATCTGGGGAAGGTGTTCTCCGGCACGGCCCGCTGATGGTCTTTGTCGGTGAATTATTTTGTTCGGAATTTGAGCGGTTCTGCTCGGTGGTAGGGGAGCCCGTCACTGAGTGGAACCAACGCTGAGACATGGACGGTCTTTCGCCCACTATGGAGTGGCCTAGAGATCGTCCGATTTTTTGAGATTTCACCTTTACTTACATAGTCGCTGATTGATTTTATATGAGATACCCATGAAGGGTAACGGATGGCAATGCTGAACCAATGAAGTTTAACTGAGGTTCGGCTGTTGCTGTTATCCTGGGTGATGAGTTTGTTCTCTTAGGTTTTGCCCTAAGTGAGCAATTTGAGTCTCCGGGGAAAGTGTTCTCCGGCATGGCCCGCTGAGGGCTACTTGTCGGTGAATTATTTTCTTCGGAATGAGCGGTTCTGATTGGTGGTCGAGTTTCACTGAGTAGAACCAACGCGGAGATTTGGACGATCTTTCGCCCACGAATGAGTTGGCCTAGAGATCGTCCGATTTTTTGATATGTCACCTTTACTTATACAGTCGGTGACTGATTCATTAATGCCCTTGGAGGTAATGGGTGGCATTGCTAATGCTGTACCAATGAAGTTTAACTGAGGTTCGCCTGTTGCTGTTACCCCCTTCGGCGATGAGTTTTTGAGTTCGCTCTGTTAAGGTTTTTGCCTTAAGGGAGCAATTTGAGTCTCCGGGGAAGGTATTCTCCGGCACGGCCCGCTGAGGGGCTTCGTCGGTGAATTATTTTCTTCGGAATTTGAGCGGTTCTGCTCGGTGGTCGGGGAGCCCGTCACGGAGTGGAACCAACGCTGAGATATGGGCGGTCTTTCGCCCACTATGGAGTGACCCAGAGATCGTCCGATTTTTTGAGATTTCACCTTTACTTACATAGTCGGTGATTGATTCGTTCAATCCAATAATACCCTTGGAGGGTAATGGATGTCAATGCTGTAGCCAATGAAGTTTTAACTAAGGCTCAGCTATTGCTGTTACCCTCCTGCCATAATCAGAGCTTTAATAGCTCAATAACACCTTATCCCTACACTGTCCTCTACAGATAACGGGGAAGATGAAAAGCATTCTTGCTTCGCCCCTTTAAGCCAGTCCTTATAAGGACTATAAGGCATTGGTATTCAGAGGATGTGAATGATCGACCGATGCGGGGATTAATACCATTGGAAGGTAATGGATGGCAATGCTGTACCAATGAAGTTAAACTTAGGCACGGCTGTTGCTGTGACTCCCTTGGGCGATGAGATTCGAGAGTTTTTGAGTTCGCTCTCTTAAGGTTTTTGCCTTAAGGGAGCAATTTGAGTCTCCGAGAACGTGTTCTCCGGCACGGCCCGCTGAGGGGCTTTGTCGGTGAATTATTTTCTTCGGAATTTGAGCGGTTCTGCTTGTTGGTGGGGGAGCCCCGTCACTGAGTGGAACCAACGCTGAGATATAGACGGTCTTTCGCCCACTATGGAGTGGTCTAGAGATCATCCGATTTTTTGAGATTTCACCTTTACTTAAATAGTCGGGGAATACCATTGGAGGCAGGGTGACCACATCTAGTACTTTTTATATAAATTTTTAGTGTTCTCGTTCGTTCACCAACAGATCTACTACTTTATCCCTTCCGAACAACAACATGATAGCTAGACATATGAATTTAATATTTTTATTTTCTCCCATGTCGCATTCAATGACACAAGAATATGATTTCTCTTTTTTTCCTACCCCTCTCACTGTTCGTTAGTCTTCTCTCCCCCCCTCCCCCCCTCACGATCCCGTATTCACGCAATCCGACTGGTATTAGTCAATGAAAATATATTCTTCGCTGTTCAAACACTTCTCGCGCATTATAAGAAGTCCAGTGTTTTTATTAACAAAAACTTGTTTAATTCTTCATCGAAAATATTATTATTTAGATTTTACTTTTAAATATGGACAGGAAATACTTTCTAAATTTAAATTGATTCTAAATCTCAGGGGAAAATATGTAGTGCATGAGTCAGTAAAGTACATAAACGAATAATTGAAAGTGGAGATCACAATGCCACTCTTCCCACTCACAAGAAACCACTTCTCACACAAGTAATTCAGATAAAAGAGAAAGTGATGCTAGTTATGGTTCAAATTCAGGTTTACAAGGTTCATCTAAAAAAGATGAAAAAATCATATAAGCAAAAATTCAAAGAAGAATGGTTGGAGGATCCCATTTTTAAATCCTGGATCAGTTCAGGTAAAAATAAAGGACACACTGCTTACTGTAAATATTGTGATATAAGCATTAATGGTAGCAAATGTCAATTGATTTGTTATGCAAGCATGTAGAATCTAAAAGAAGTCACCAGGTATAATGTCAATGTTTAAATCCATTTACAAATACTAGTCTGGAAATTAAAACGCAGAATTAAGATTATGTGCATATGATGCAGGTCCCTTCCGTACCGGGGTGCAATGAACCCGGGCGACACAATTTAGGGGCAGTATAATCGAACACGTTCATAAAAAATAGGGAATAAATAATACACTGAAATATTTGTCACCTTCGAATGTGAGAGATTTCAGTGAGCGGCTTAGTCACTGGGTATTTAAATAAATGGTACGATCTTGAACACAACTTACTTTAATCACTGCTCTCAACACACTGAACAAACATTTTAGGAATTTCTTGAGTTTTCTTCTTGATGGACCTGTGTTTCACTCAGGATTTCTCCATGAGTGCAGGTCACAAAGATGCCTCCAACGATCTTGATCTTAAGCCTCTCTCTCTTCCATGTTATACCCATAGATTTCACTAGTGGATCTTCCCATCTTGTAGGTGGTCTTCCTTGTTTTCTCTTTATTCTTGGTTGCCAGTTGAGTTTTCTGTATGTCCATCTGTTATCCCTGAGACTGGCTATGTGACATGCCCATCTCAGCTTGCTTTCATATACATTTCGGTTACCACATCTTTTATGCCTGATCTCTTTCTTAGTTACGTGTTTCTAACATGTTCCATTTTGCTGATGTTACAAATCCTACGTTCTATTGCACGCTGAGTTATTCTGAGAGTCTCTTCTTTTTTTCTTGTCGTGTTCCATGTTACATTATACGAGTATGTTTGTTTATTATATAAAAATAAGTTTTTTTTTTTTACTATTTGTGTGTTTTCTTTAATAAAGAAAACACACAAATGGACTCCTTTTGACAAAAGAAAAATGGAAACATTCATCAGCTACAGATTTTACTGTTTCTGAAGAGTTAATTAGCAAAATCTGATAAAAATAATGAATAAATACTTCCAGTGTTTTTCGTGTAGGTGGGAACCCCTGTATATATGTAAATAGCATATTAAATGACTGAAGATTTAATGTTACATTATTTTAAACACTAAAATAAGACTAAAAATTATATGGTAAACTAATACACATGTGAAGTGCTAGAGTTACAACTGGGACTTCTGTTATGATGAATGACAATTGCAGCTCTTGGACTCATAAATGACTAAAGTGAAGTGAGTTTTGACTTTTTTTTCTTTTCATATTTGTGGCGCATGCGTTAATTTAGCGGTTTTACATTGCATTCATCTATTATAATAAGGTAGTAATATCGTAAAATGTCTTAAACAGAGTAAAACGAAAGCAAATGGAAATTTAGTACTTTTTTTCGGATTTAGTACCTTTTCCTGCATAAGTTAGCACGAAATATTTTTGCTGGGTGATCACCCTTCTTGGAGGGTAATGGATGACAATGCTGTAGCGATGCCATGCCATGTAGTTGAGGACAATGAAGTTCTAACTGACGCTCGGCTATTGCTGTTACCCTCCTGCCATGATCAGAGCTTAGCTCAATAACACCTTATCCCTACACTGTCCTCTACAGATAACGGGGAAGATGAAAAGCATTCTTGCTTCGCCCCTTTAAACCAGTCCTTATAAGGACTATAAGGCATTGGCATTCATTATGAAGGATTTTATATACAGATTCTTAGTCAAGACTATATATTAACTAGTATTTCCAAGAACTAAAACATGCAATAATTTCATCCCTTGGCACAAACTCAGCGAAATATCAAGGCGTTTAGTTTGGTAAATGCCTAAACTTCAAGACACACGTAAATAATATCTCCACTAAAGCCAATCAGACTGTAGCACAGCTATATCCACTTTTAAATAGGAACAGCTTCCTAAACATAAACAATAAAATCCTCCTCTACAAATTAGTGATAAGTCCTCAACTATCTTGCGCCTCACCAGCCTGGGGACACAGGACCAAAAGAAACATCCACAGACTATCTTCGGGCGGCTTAGCAGAGAGGATGCAAGTGTCACTTCCACTGAGCTACACAGGTCAGCAGGTATTAAGTAAAAAATAAAGAATATGTTACACAATCTGTATAAAATAAAGCATCCTTACCCCACCTACTGTACTGTTGTAGTACTCGTTTACAATATTTTGTTTGTGGATGTCACGTAAAAATATATTAATTACAGCTCTTGCAGAAGTATTCTGTTTTGTTCGATTTCCTTTAAAAAATCAACTAACGCTTTTTATTCCCTAATAGGGAGTAGGCGAGGCCTTTATACCCCATCTAGCTTTTGGAGACTGAGTGGGCAGTTTAATCTCCACTGGTAGCCAATCAGAAATAGCTGGCCCATGTCTATCACTAATTATAGCAGCCACCGATGAAGAGGCTGCCAAACAAGTGCTGCCATCTCTTGGTACCTAACCCTAACACGATAGGTCACTGTTTGAAATAATGTAGGTATTACGGTCGATTTTCTTGAGTTTACGGGACGAAAAACCCGAGTTTCTGAGAGGAAAAACCCGATTGCCTGTGGCAGAGATCGACTAACTCGGGAACCAGTCGAAGATAGGCTTAGAAAAAGTTCCTCCAGTCTGCGACTAGACTAGAACCTAGGTCTAACTTCAAGCTGCCAAGCGCAGAGGATGCAAGCGCCACTTTCACTGAGCTACACAGGCCTTTTGATTTCCTTTTATAATTAGGATATTAAAATTGTTGTAAATTATATTTATTATAATAAACTGTTATCAGCTATCATTACTACAATTTCACAGCTGCTGTTTATTAAGAGTGTTTCAACAATTGAAACTCTTGTGTTTATTTTATTTAATTTTATCGATATTATGGCAGAATTTCAGAGAAAACTTATTTTGTACTCGATGAAGCGAGCATAAACTTTAAATTAATTTGTTAAACAGGTTCATAGATGATATCTTTTAGTTTGCAATTTCACTTACCAGAATTCCATATGCAATTTTATAAAACTATAAGTGTATTGCTATTGACTGTATTGCATTTTTTTTCTATATTCATAATATTAGAATTGCTTTCTGAAAGCCAGCATAGATCAGATGGTAGAATCCACAACATAGATAATCAGTAATGCATAAATAAAATATTATTAATTGAATAGCAGTAGCTAAATTTTTTTAAAAAATCCTCAAACTATTATTTAATATCAAAATACTTGCTCGTTTGAGGGAAGAAAATCATATTTGGATATTGTTATTAAGGTTTTTGAGTGGCCTACTTTAACACCACTGAGTTTTTTTAATAATTTTGTTTATAAGGTTCTTGGCTCAACGTGAAAAAGTGCTAGAGACATTGATTCAATCCAATACCCTTGGAGGTTAATGGATGGCAATGCTGTAGCCAATGAAGTTCTAACTGAAGCTCAGCTATTGCTGTTACCCTCCTGCCATGATCAGAGCTTGAATAGCTTAATAACACCTTATCCATACACTGTCCTCTACAGATAACGGGGAAGATGAAAAGCATACTTGCTTCGCCCCTTTAAGCCAGTCCTTATAAGGACATAAGGTGAAAAAAAAGTATATATCTTTTAATTTAATACTCAAGAATTGGCACACTGCAATTAATTCCTCACTTTATTTATATTTATTTATTTATATTTATTTAGTAGTATTAGTTATTTATTTGTTAGTTTTATTTATTAGTATAAAAGTTGAAATAAGTACATCACAACGAACAGATTAAAAATCAGCAATATAAACTATTATATACAACACACAGCTCACAATGAAAAGACAATTTGAATGGTGTGTGTGAGGAGGAGGGGGATAGGTAATATTTAGCTTAGCTCACTTCCCGAAGGCTAGTATTATGTACTTTAATATCATGAAATCAGATCATGACCTTTTAATATTACTATCCATATGGACCGCTAGAGCCTGTGGGTCAAGCGATGTGGCGTTTGCACACCACGACGCTTGACCGCATGAAGGAAGACCTAGTTTCAGATGTAGTCAGCACCCAGAGGAAATTTTTTCTAAGCGTTTTTTTTTCACCCTATTCCCGAGTTAGTCAATCTCGAACACGGGCAAGCGGGCTTTTCGTCCAGTAAATTCAGGAAACTCGACCGTAGAACCCACACTATTTCAGACATTAAAAAATATTGTGTTAGGGTTAGGGACCACGAGATGGAGGCACTCAGTCATCTCTTCACTGCGTGCCGATTAAATTAGTGAAAGCATTGGGCTAGCTATCTCTGATTGCTACCAGTGGAGATTGAACTGCCCATGCAGTCACCAAAAGTTAGATAGCGTTCAAATGGGCCTCGCCTACTCCCTATACGGGAATAAAAAGGCATTAGCTGATTTTTTATGGGCCTCTATAAAGTGCAATGTATTCCAGTTATGTACACATTATACTTGCAACAAATTGAATGGACTGATTACTAGTAATAAACTACATTCATCAGTAAGGCAAAATGTACAATATGGAAATTTTAACACGGTTTAAGTGTTAAAGGCAATTTGGCCATATGAAGCTCATAAACGTTTCTCTTATAAAGATGCCTTTTGAACTCTGACGGGGATCGAATAGGTCTTGTAACGTAAAGGGCGGCGCTGCTACCGACTACGATACAGAGCATCAAACATATAAGGAAAACCAAGCTTTGATTTTCTGCCGTTTAGCATGAAAATGTTTATTAACTTAAAACGAAGTTGAGTAAAACACCGTTTTGTTTTGTATTTTAGCAACCAATTCAGTAATCTAAAAAGAAATACAGAACTTATATGTTTATAATTTAAAAGAAATTGCGATATTTTATAAAATAATATCTGAGTAAAGTTTAATGCAATGACGCAATTGTTTTAGAAGAAAACAAAATCCCCAAGTCACAAAGCTGACGGTGTGATGACTGTGGAATAAACATGATGGCGCCATCTAGTGGTCTTAGCACTGCACTGGTTCCTCTAAAACCAGCGGCAGTCAGAAATATAAAGTCAGTGGACGAAAGATCTGATCAGTAAGTATAGCGTAACAAGTATGGAAGATATTGGAATGAGAATTTCTTTATATAAAAAATTCTATATATATATAATTTATATATATATATATAATATATATATATATATATATATATATATATATATATATATATACTGTATATATATATATAATGTAGAAAGTTTTTTTTTTTTACCTTGGGTGTAATATACGTTAAAGATACCAAGAAATTGTATACTTGGTTTTAATCATTTTCCCAAGCAAAACAAAGTTTGCGCGTGAAATATATTCACGTCTAAACTACTTGTTTATAGAGACTAATGACTTCATATTACTTGCCTTAGTATGTATGCCATAAGGCAAAGCAAACCCTTTCCGGCGTGTATAATGCAATGTATAATGCGAAGGGTCACTACCCAGATCGTTTTCGACCTTTACTGAGGTGCTGTTTAAGTAAAGACCTTTCTAAAAATTAGGCGGTCCCAAGACCACTCCATACGAGTGACTGAAGGATCGTCCAACTCAGCGTTGTTCCACTCAGTGACAGGCTCACCCCATCACCGAGAAAAATTTCTCAGTAATGACTCTACCCAGTGGCAGGCCACCCCACCACCAGACAGCCATAATTTCAGCGGTGGCCCACTCAGAGACAGTCAAAAACTTACCCCAAGCTGAGCCTCTCATACCTCAAGGAAATGATGTAAAATTCGATGCAGTCGAAATTTCTCTTTTCCTGCATCGACTTTTACAGAGGGCGCAACGCGTAAACACGCTAAACTAACTTTATATTAACGTTGTAAATAATCTAAAAAACCCATCTATGGAACCCCAAGGAATTAATATGCAAGATTGTACAAAACAGAAAATGTCTAAAAATGTAAGGCTCATTGGAATAGATGTCGGAATTTGTATATAATGTAAGTAAATTTTAATGTTCTCAGAGTCAGCCTTATCAGGCTAAGGTCAGTAGTAAAAGGGTGGAATACTTCTGAAGTAGTTCTGCCTTTTTGAAAATAGGATTAAGTGTGCATATTCGGTGAGATCTAAAAGTGAGCTGTAACGTGAAGGTCAAGACAATTTGCGTGGGAATGTTCGGCGTCCTCTACTCTTCGTCCAGAGAACCGAGAAAATTGTATAAAGGTCATCTAGAAGAAAAAGAAAGGAGGAGAGAAGGAAGAAAAGAAGAGAGAATCGACTCCTTCAGAAGGAGTCGATTCGCCCTGTACGTCGGTCCGATTGAAGTCGCGAGGGACAGCCACGGGAGCCGTGAAACTACCGAGGGAGAAGAGATGCAGGACCAGAATGCTTTGCAATAGGACAGTCTGCTAAGTACCTCAATTGTCGGAATCTTCGGCCGATTAATAGATATCGGGAAAATTGAGCTTTTTTTTTTTTTGAATGTTGATAATATGTTGCATGACTCGGTGCATTCTTTAAATGTTAACTTGCTGAAGTTTTAAGCTTAAGGTGGAGTCAAGAGAGAATCTTTCCGTATTGTATGATTTTGCATATTTACAGTTTAGTGTAAATAAATGTTTTTTGTTTACAAAGTGTGCCTCTTTACGTAATGCACTGTTTCGAAATAAACACGAACCTTCAGAGGAATCTGAAGGACCACCTTCAGATTCCTCTCCGAGCCGAGAGAGAACGTGTGGTATTGAATATTACTTGTATATAACTCTTTGGTCAGTTTTCTTTAGTCCATCACAGTAGCAGGCTGGATTTTGATGCCATCACCCATGTTCTTAGCTTAGTTGTATTGTATTTGTAGGTTTGTCATGGTGGCCTTAAGGGTGTCCATTTTTTCTTTTCCCAGAGGACTATTGGTGGCACTGTCTCTTTGGGGGAGACCGAGGGATCGAAACTGGGGGTTAATCTTCCATACCGGAATCCATGGGAGGTTCTGCGTCGGTGGTTTTGCGCTTCTTGCGCACAAGTACCTCTTAAAATTCTGGGAGGGAGGGAGTGGAAATCACCATGTCCAGCTTCTCCCTCCTCAACTTCTCCTGGCAGGGAGTAGAAATTAAGGATGCCGGACCACTCACGTTCAACTTTTCTTACAATCTTTTTGAGAATGCTGTGCGCCCGCACTTTGTTGAGCATCATCTTCCTCCTCGCTCATAGTGATGACGGCACTACAATAGTTAATAATCTGTTATTTCTAATATATATATATATATATAAGTCAACAATGGCGATTCAAACAACGGTGTGTAACGTAAGCAAAAATTAGGCCTAACAAATCGCCTCTTTGCAATTACAGTTTTCTGGGGTAAAGTAATACTTACCTAGAGTAACCAGAACTGCACATCAGATAAGAATACTACCTCAATCATTCTATGCTTTACAAAAACTAGAAAAAATAAAACTGAAATAGACGAATACTGATCAAATTCACTCACAATTCATAATCGTCGCAATACCAACGCACAAAGAATAATCACAAAATTGTGATAAGGACTGGCTTAAAGGGGCGAAGCAGGAATGCTTTTATCTTCCCCGTTATCCTATAAAGGACAGTGTAGGGATAAGGTGTTATTGAGCTATTTAAAGCTCTGATCATGGCAGGAGGGTAACAGCAATAGCCGAGCCCCAATTAAAACTTCATCGGCTACAACATTGCCATCCATTACCCTCCAAGGGTATTAATCTTAATCACCGCATCTCACGGTCGATTAACTCCACTCCACAACGCTTCGGTTGAAATTGCGACTTCCTGTTATAGTACAAATTTATTGTATTCTATCTAGGTTTGCAAGACAAATATCAGATAATTACGTTTAATTTCTAAATAATAAAGAATTTCCTTAATATTTTATTCAATTATTAAAAATTCCATAATTTTCTTAACATATTCTTTAATATTTTTTTATTTTTCTGATTCTTTCATTCCTTTAATGTCCAGTGCATGCTTTAAACTTGCAATTTGTAGTTAATCATATAATTACATTATCTTACGTGAGCATTTTTTAAAACTGTTAGTGGGCAGTGTTTTTCACGGGACCGACTAATGGGTCGCGAGCTACTAGTGGGCCGTGAAATCATTTTATCGGGTCGCAATGAACATTAAAAACAAACAAACAAACAAACAAAAAACATGAAATATAATAGAAAATAGAAAATACCAGAGTATAGATTTCGTAAGTTTTAATACGTACGTACGTTCATTACATTGGATGTACGAAAAAGGGCAACTCGAAGAAAAAGTAGTTTAAACAACACACACCTCATGGCGTTTCAAAAAATGAGTTTACTATCTTGGGGGTTGAGGGAGGGGGCTGTCAGAGTGGTGAGATTAGAAGGCTTGAAAGAGGGTCAGCTAATGCAATTACATCGTATTGAGAGATTATCAGGCGAATGAAAGGGAGAGAGAGAGAGAGAGAGAGAGAGAGAGATAGTCAAAGGCATGAAAATTTAACTGAAGTGCATGGCTTGGTGACAAAGACAGAGATGAGTCCAGCTTTTTAGGAGAATTTACATTACTTTTATTATTACATCTTGGCGAGATATTACTGGAGTGAGTGAAAGTTGGTCGATAAAGGATGATTTAGTTTCAGCAACAGAGGGTAACGGTTATTATATTTTTAGAGAAAACAGGGAAACCAAAATGGGTGGTGAAGTGTTGTGTAGTGCATTTGAATCTATTTGAAACGATAAAAGTCAACAGGGAAATGTTGTCGTGAGTTGCTGCTGTAAACTTAGGGACGCAAGAATATATTTCGATGGCGTGCATCAGTAGATGTTTTATGAGTTAGAACTCATAGAACAAGATAATGATTTGTATGACTTTAATTATGGGAATACAGATCGGAATGAGGAGAATTCACATGGGGAAGAGAAATGGAATTTATACAGCTCTGAGCAACAATTATTTGAGAAAACATGTGCTGGAAGGAACTCGTGGATCGATAGTTGAATTTAGTGCAAACATCAAAAAATTTGAGCATATCGAAGGTAGCCATTTTGTCTCCAATTAAATAGTGATGATCCTGTCTTATAGCGAAAAGTGTTGAATCTTCGGTCAAGAATAGGTTTGTTAAACCTAAAGGATATTTAACTGGGAATGGTGTAATGGCATGATATATTGCAAAGAAAGGATGTCAGTGATGCATGAGCAATAATTCGATGGTATTTGAAGGTAGCAACATCATCAAGCACGAGCTAGAAAAAAGAGAATCGTTGTGGAGGGAATATAACCCGAAGTGTGACCAACGAGTTCGTGAACAGTACAAAAGAAAAGTGGCAAGCGTGGTTCGGAAGGCTAAATCGCAATATGAGATGACCTTAGCTGCGCTTTCCAAAGAGATCCCAAATATTTGAATCTCTATGTAGCGAGTAAAAATAAAAGCGATTATGGAAAGATATCATTGCATTCTTCTGGTATCAAGCTGGCCAAACCTGAAGACATAGGTGAATTACTGAGTGATTGTTTTGTGTAGGTTTATCATCTGGATGAAGGTATAGTAATAAATGGTGAGACAGGCGTGGGTATGATCTTTGATGTAGATGATATTATGAAGATCCTTGGAATATTAAAAACTTCTCAATGCGAATTCTTCCACGGGATTGGATGAGATTTCTGTCCCTATGAATTTTTCATACTCTGAATAGAATTTCTAATTTATTCTCAGCTCCAAGAGTGCTAGGAAGGAAGGAATAAATGATAATTCCATTGCATAAATGGCGGTCCAAAACGGAGGTTGAAATTACAAACACGATACTTTCTCAAGAGTTGTAGTTAGGGTTTTGAAAAAGTTGGTGAAAGCCAGAACTCAAGAATAAGTGGATAATGATTTGATAATTTTTAGAAGACAACATGGCTTTCTTAAGGGGAGGTCTTGTTTTAGCAACTTACTTTAATTTTATAATAAAATAACGCTACAGTTTGATAAAGTTACTGCCTATACTATGATATTGCTGAACTTTGCAAAAGCATTTGACAGAATACCTTCATTGGAATCTAAGTAAACTAAGTAAGTTGGAATGGATAGTGGATTGATGAGATAGATAAGTGAGTAATTGTCAAATAAGGCTCAGTTTTGTGCGTGTGCGTGTGTGATGGAACGGAGTCAATGATCAGAAAACTGACCATTGGGTAATGAAGGGCAAAGCAGATTTTGAGAGAAAATTAGCTAAGTAGGCTAAGGTAAATTCAAAAGTTTTCCACAAAATTGGCAACAGAACGAATGATTATAGATTATAACTTTACTTACTGCTGATGGAAGGAAAGTGACAGAAGCAGAAGAAATAGTTCAGTTACTAAGTTACTTTGCAAGGGTATATCATCCAGGTGGTGACGTTGTAGTTACTGATGTGAGCATTGAGGTAGATGAACTGGAGATACTCAGTGTATGGAAAAACATCAATGTGAATACAGCAGTGGGCCTGGGCGGTATGTCAGCTCGTTAGCTACGAGTAGGTGCAAATGAACTAACAGTGCCTTTGACGAAGTTGTTTAATCTGTTTCAGCGCTGACAATTTGTTACTTCTTCCAATTAGTATCTTTGAAGTGGTTAAAAGTAAAATTCAGGAATGGGTGGATAGGAATATGATGCTTCATACGGTGTAGCACGATTTGTAATAGGAAGTTCCTGCATCAGTAATTTATTCCCATTTTATAATAAAGTAACAGCAGAATTGGATAAAGGAAATGGCTACGCTATGATATTGCCGCACTTTGCAAAGGCATTTGACAGACTGCAAACTATTACATAAGTTGGAGCAGATGGGAATGAATATGAGGCTGGCGGTGTGGGTAGCGGAGTAGCTGAGAGACAGACATCAGAGAGAATGAAGGAGTGGAATGAAAGTGAATGAGGGTGGCTAGCGGAGTGTCTCAGTGCTCTGTACTAGGACCACTCTTTAATTTCTACATTAATGATATAGCGGAAGATTTCGAGGGAAACATTCAGTGTTTGCCGATGATTTAAAACTAGGGAGGGCAATAGTTGATAAAGGTGACGTAGTTTTCTTACAGATATTGGTGATCTGATTTTCTTGGGAATCACAAGGTGGTGACCAAGTTGTCGACAGATTGCGGAATGGTCCCTTTGAAGATAAATTGATGGTATGTGGGTCAATGATAGAAACTTCATTGACATGTTGAAATAGTAGTTATGCCACGACTGAAGAAAAGGAAATACGAATAGTCTGGAATCCGATATTGATATGAGCATCGCAGCGAAAGGATGTTCATTCCACAGCATACCTCTTACAATCTGGATATATCTATCGAAATATTTCTCGTTTTGCGTCGGTTTAAACTTAAAGACTAGATGCGTACAAGTTGTGGTAGAGTGTAAGTTAATATCTAGTATATATAGCGCACTGGTTCTTAACCTTTTGGAAGTTACGGAACACTTTCGATTATAAGAAAAATTTGGGGAACACCAAAAACATAGTGTCAAAAAACTAACAATAAAATTTTGCGTGAATTTGCCTTTTAGAAAAATTGAACTTATTTTAATGCGATACTTGAGCTTTTTGGCTTTTCCAGATTTCAGCAATATCGGATCTAATATGTGACGTTGCAACCCTTATCTCTTTGTCTATTTTAGTAAGTCTTTCACGCTTTTTTAGTTTTTATATTGGCTCATAGAAATATGGTGTAGAAAACTGTAACAATACTTTTATTGCTCTTGTGGAGTGAGCTGGGTATCCAGTTTGGAAAAAAATCCAATATTCCTCAAGAGTTATTTCAGAGAATTTTATTTTTAGAGTACGATCCGTTGAAAAGGTAACTAATTGTTCATCTTGTGACGAAAATTCACAACTCGATGTATTAAATGTGCCAAATGGACATTGTATCCAGTAGTCATAATTGTGTGTATATTTAAGGAAGGAAAGTAACTTGAAATATTTTCTTCCAATACTGTTAAATGTTCTGTTATAACAGAAATAATTCCCTCGACATTTTTATTCTGTATTTTTTTCTGATAAGCGGTTTTTCTTAAGAAGACACATTTTTCCTAAACACTGACAATTTGTCAGTGGATGTCAAAATATTTTGATTTTCCCCTTGGATACTGTACGCTATTTAAGTAATTAAATATATCTGCTAAATATACATTTTAGCACACTGAATATCATTTTGTAGACATTTTACAAAACCATCTGTACCTTCATTTTGAAAAAATACCAATAATTCATTAAGTACTAAAATTAGGAATAGCACTTTACCTCTGGATAACCATTTAATATCAGTGCGCAAAAGCAAAGAATCTTTTGGCTTCCATGGATATGAAAAGTTTTTTTTAAAAAAAGGGGTGCGTTTAAAGGTCTTCACTTGATGTAATTTAATATATTTACAACTTGGTGTAGTACAGGTTTTAATGTTGCCGGTAATATTTTTGAAACTAAGGATTCTCTGAACAAAAACACAGTGCGTAGATATAATGTTTGTTTTTATTTTGTTTGCACGGGTAACAAATCCTTTTAGAGAGCCTACCACTGATGGAGCAGCGTCCCTACAAATTCCTCCACACAGCTCCCATGAAATTTAAACATATTCTAAATATAGAGTTAAAATATCTTGTCCTGTTGTAAGTTCGGTAATTTCTCTGCAGACTAGAAATTGATTCACTATTTCGTTTTCATTAATGAAACGAACGAATCCTCGTTAATTAGCTTCACCGCTAATGTCATTGGACTCGTCAATTTGTAAAGCAAAATGTTTGTTTGGAAAGTTTATTGGTAACTTCTTTCTCAATATCATCTGACATATCTTTCATTTTCTTCTTTTTCTTGGTTCGTCCAAATGAGGAATTTCCATAATTTCCTTTTTTGCTTCGTCACCAAACATAATGTGTACTATTTCACAACATGCTGGTAAAATAAGAGACTCTGCAATGGAATGTGGTTTTAATTTTACAGCAATTAATTCAGCTACTTTACATGAGGCAAGTTGTTCCTAATCAGAAATTTTAACCGTCTTTTCAAAATATTTTACTTCTTGAAATAATCTTTAGTTTTTGAAGCAAGATTGGTCTGCTTTGTGTTAAAATGTCATGTGACATCTTTTATCGGGTAACACTTGTAACCAGTTCGCGGAACACAAGTGTTTAGGGAAATGCGGGTTAAGAACCACTGATCTAACGAGTCAAACGGAATTCGAGTTGACTTTTTTTTTTTCTGATTTAGGTTATCGCACATTTTAATTAGCAGACTTGTCATATCTCTATTTTTATAAAGCTCTTATGACGTGTAAATAGTTGATAGTGATAACGGAGTGCAGATGGCAGATTAAGTAGTGTTTAATTTCTTTTTTTTTTAATATATATTATGTTGTGCCCATATAACGAGAGGTTAGCTGGTCAACCTATAGTACGTGAGAACCGTATATGAGTGGTGGATAGGGAAAGGAGAAACTTGTTTACATTTGATTTCAACGCCCGTATGTTGTATTCCTTGGGAAATACGTCAGGAGAAGACTGTTCCACGGTACCGCAGTAGCATGGAAGAAAGAACAGGAAACGAAACTTGTTATGTGGGTTTCAAAGTGTTCTTTGAAAGGATGTTGGGAGGCAGCTCTATGTGTTCCAATGGGCTTAGTACAGAGTGGTGAATAGCTAGTGAATACTTCCTCGCCTGTATTTGAAGAAAAATATCGTGAATTCATCAGACTGGTAGAGCTGCTTAATAATAATTGACCGGGAAAAGTGAAACTTTATGATATGTTTCCCCCCGCGAGAGTCACAGTCGATGATGCCACTAAAATGGAGAAACAGTTGGAATCGGCGATCTCCACTCCCTCAGATTTTGAAGAGGTCCGCGCACGTAAGAGGAGCAGAACACTCGAAGAACCACTCATAAACAACGAAATGGAACATGACAGTCAAGTTTCGGACTCCACTGCTTCTCCAGAAGAAAAGGTGCCTCCGATCATTCTGAGAGAAAAACACAGCTGGGCAGCTCTAAGATCTACAATGTGCAGTTTACCCATTCGCTTTGACAACGCCGAACACCAGTCTTCCGCGAAATGTGAATGGGTATTCCGGAGGAAGTTCTGGAATTTGTCATTTTAGTTTTCTAAGCATTTTTCATGAATAAATATTTTATAGTAGAAATATTCTGAGGAGAAAAATATTCGTGAATATGTCAAAAAGCTCAGACCCAGAACGCCTAATAACATCCGTGCGTCGTTAATTTTCACAATTTCACAATTAAAAATTGCCTGCAAGCGGATTATAGCAATGGTGGCATATCCTCTGTTCTCAAAACTGAAGGAAATGACATCTGTGTAGCAAATGTCAGTGACCAAGCGGCATGTTTTAAACATGGAAATATTCATGAATGATCGTTAATTTGCACACATCGAAATCTTTCAACAATCGGGAAAGAGAATACCTCCGTTTATGACAGATCATAAAAATTCGCCCAAGCCGAATACAGCAATGGTGGTGTGGTCTCAAAACTGAACGAAATAACATGTGTTACAAATGTCAGTGACCAATCAGCAAGGAAGTATAAAGAAAATATTTCCACTGAAATTGAAGATCAGGATAGTCTGTATCCGGTTCTCCAATCTAGTAATATTGAACACTTTCTTCGCAAGTTCGTATTGTAGGGTGAAAGTTTCGAAACCGTAATGCCGTGATTTTTTAAAAGTAATAGGA
The DNA here is from genome assembly GCF_054136105.1 of Typopeltis vanoorti. NCBI lineage: Eukaryota > Metazoa > Arthropoda > Arachnida > Uropygi > Thelyphonidae > Typopeltis > Typopeltis vanoorti. The sequence continues at coordinate 97,990,734 of NC_143565.1, forward strand.
ATACAGATTTAAATTCTAACATGAATAAGAGACAAGGGACTTTGTTTAATTTTGGTATTAAGAAATCTCTTATTGAAGGTGTTTGTGACGGAACAGATAGTGTTACACCTGATATCTTAGGAATATAGTATTCTCAGCTATCATGGTGTAACAGGAAGAATAAATATCATAAATTAAAACCCCTGCATGAAAAAATGAATTATTTAATGGAAAATTTCTTGCATCCAGTAAAATGTATAAAACGTAAGGGTTGTTGTTAAAGTTGCTGATAAAGGAAGGAATGTATTAATATTGTAATATGACTTAAAATAAGGAATTCTAACTAAATAAGTAGCTAACAAAGGAAAGTATAGATTAATATTGTAATACGATTAAAAATGAGAGAGTTAAGTAAATAAGTAGAAAAGGGTGAGTCATAAAATACGTTATGTGAGAGATTAAGTTATTAAGTAGAATTCATAGAAAAAGTTTGAAAGGGGATTAAGTCAGGCTAGCACAAGAAAAGCAAAGCTATCGCTTAGGGCCGATCCCCGGATTGAAACATTGAGACGGGGTTGCCGATCAAATGACGTTTGGCGGAAAAACGCCACCCTAATTGGTCGATGATTAAAAAACAAGTAGAAGGAGGAGAAAGGAAGTAAGAAAAGGTGCCGTTAGGAAAGCAGCTGTAAAAGGGTTGGTAACTCCCCAGAGGAGACTCTTTTTGGATAGTCGCTTTTGGCCTTGGAGTTTGGTTTTGGTTCTGGTGGAGTTCACGGGATTTTCCTGAGTGGCGACAGGGGTGATATCTCCTCGTTACAACACGGAAACGAAAGTGAGCGGGATTTCGATTCCCATTTTCCCGAGTAGGAAGCAAAGGAAAAAATTGCCATAAAGTCCTAGAAAAGGAGGGATCTTCTTCGTTTCGACGATAGTGATAACTTCGCAAAGCAGAAAGCTGTAAAGAGATCGATGTCCTCGTTGCTAATAGTAGAGCTAATATATGTGTGTTAAAGTATTCCAGAGTTACGAGAAGTTATACCAGAGGTTCGTTTGGAAAAGAATAAAGGCCCATACGAAGAGCTCAAGAAAGGTACTGTAAATCATAACCTATGTTGGCTAGAAATTTGTCAGTGAAAAGTATCGTGATTCCAATACAGAACTGTTGAAGTTATACTAAGACTTTAGTATATGACAGAATGTGTTATGTGTAGATTGACTAGTGTTAAAGATTTGTGAATGATTAAGAGTCCTAAGGTATTTTTGCATGTCTATTATATTGCACAAGATATTTAAATGACATAATTGTGTGTGAGTGCAAATAACGGTATAACAGAATAGTGTGAGATAAGTAATTACGTATCCTAAGAATTGAATGCCTAATGTAATGTATAAAATAATTGAAACGTCACAAGTATGTGTTAGCAGTGAATGATTTGTTAATCTACTTCAGTATGAATAATCAGATAGTGTGAATTGATCTAATTTGTTCACATCAGGTGAATTTATGAATTAATGTGTATGGCGGCATAATCACAAATAGCCATATTTCTTGTAATGATTTAATGTTAGTCTATAAGTATTTTAGTTTAGTATTTGAATTGTACCATGTTTAGAAACTTAATAAACCTTTTGTTCAATGATAAAGGAGTTGTCTGATGTTGCTAATCCAATGCACCGCTTAAAATCATCGTACCTAATCACGAGGGAAATTTAATGTTGAGGAAAGAGATTAAGAGTCACGACTGCAATAATATTTAAATACTAAGAGATATATTCGAGATTGACTTTCTCCCTATTTATGACAACATAAATGATGCAGTTGATAACCACTTGAAAATATTGTACTTAGTCACGCGGAAAATTTAAGGTTGAGAATCGAGTTAAGTGTCACGACTGCAATAGTTGCACTTTCAGATATATTTGAGTTCTTTCTCCTTGTTTATGTATGTAATATCCTAAACTAAATATCCCAAAAGGCGCAGTATAAATACAAATATTAGGGGTACTACGAGAAGCAATAACTTAGATATTGGTTTAAGTTTTGGTAAAATCTCGGGCATAGAAGTTAGAAGAATATAGATAAAAGGAATAGTGAGTCATCCACCTCAAGCCTACAAAGATCTCCAACAAAAGGAGGGAAAACTACCAGCACACAGGAGAAAAAGTCTGCATTCACTCGTAAGTACTTATAATATTATAAATTTTTGGTGATCAGAATTGGATATGTCAATGAAAATCAGCACAAATTAATTTAACGATGGTTTAATTGATGTTTAATTAATTATTAATTAATAATAAAAATCAGCTAAATTACCAATTAATTATTAATTAATCCATTACTAAATAACCAAGGTGTTCCCTGAAAATTTCAGGATTTGGGAAGTGTTCCTTCGTAGAAAAATTTTGAGAAACCCTGGGCTATACAAAGGCCAAAAATGTGGATGAGGGTATCAAGATACACAACACGCCACGGTGACAGTGTACAGAAGGTTGACAAAAGAAATGGATGTTAGAGGTATTCAGTACCATTCCTTCTCGCTCAGTTTGGAAAAAAATTTAAAAGTGGTCCTTCGGGGCGTCTGTGAAGACATTGATCCAGAAGAGATAGCTGCTGATCTTAACTTACAGGATCTGCCGCCAGTTAAGGTCAGCAGAATGTACAGATCCGACAAGACTCCCATGCCGTTAGTCCTTGTAGAGATCCATAACATTTACAAAAATACTTAAAACTTAAAAACAATCTGCGGGCTTATCGTCACACCAGAACCACTTCAGAAAAGGGCATTTTCTAGGTAATGCCACAGGTGCCAAAAGTTTGGCCATGCCCAGAAACTATGTAAAGCTGAGTTTAAATGTCGAAGATGTGGGGATAGCCACTCAATCAATATCTGCGCAAAGCCGAAAACCACCTCTGCTAAATGTACCAATTGCGGTGGCCCTCATCTTTCCAACTATAAGGGATTCAGAACCCGAAGAACAGACGGATGGAGACAGCTAAACAGTCCACCTCCTCAGAGGCTGATTTTTTTTTTTTTTTTTTTTTTTCCAAACTGTTTCAGTCCTCCAATGAACAGGGCGGTCTGGCACCACACAATGCGATCTATTTACATTTAAACACATTCAGACATTTCTATATCTGCATTAGAATTCTAACTCTAGTACCTATTACTGAGAGAAGATATGCTGATTACTGTACGCTCAAAGATAAGAGACCCTTCGACACTTCTGCGCATGTCAAAAGAAGGAGAATCCACTCCGATGTTAGAGTAATCAATCCGTCTTGTGGGATGAGTTGTTTATTATTGCACGTCGGAAAATTAATTTTTCTTTTATGAACATTATAGTTTTTAAAGTGGTAACTATTTTGCTTGTATAACAGTTGAAAAATTTTACGTATAAAGCACGTGATTTTGCGTGTTGGTGACCAATTGGTACATCAGCTTATTTCATTTCCCCTCTTCAACATGAATTGACTCTTCTTGGCAAGTTGCCAGACTATGCTTTCGGATATGTAGTTAAACAGTACTTGTTATGCCAGCTTTATTATTATTATTATTTTTTATTTATTTATTTATTTATTTTAGGCCGTCTGGGTGGCTCAGTTGATTAAAAAAAAACACTTTTTAATCACCTGACAAAATATATAGAATTCCTACACACCAAACTCCGGATCATCGCAGCAAACCTCTTCCAAGTAAAAGACATTATTCCATCAAACATAAAAAGACTCCTATATCACGGTATCTGCGAATCCCTACTCAGATACGGTATAACAGTCTATGCAAACACATCAAACAATCACCTAACAAAATTAGAAACATTACATAGTAAAATTGTGTCAACAGTGATTTGGACACCTTATACGCAACAACCAATATCCGACCAGCACATGGTGACACACAGAATCCTGAGCATTAAAAACCTGAAACACTACATAACATTAACAAGGAATTACTTCAACATCACCTATCGAAACAACAGAGACACATATCGTATAACACGACCTACAACAACTCTCTACATCCCCATACCCTTTAACAACTCATTCGGTTCTTTTGTGAGAACACATTAGATACCCAAGCAACTCAACAACCTACCAAGAAATTTAAAACACATAGATAACTACAGAACATTAAAACACGAACTCTGGAAAATATACCAGCAAAGCTAATATATTATTAACACTAATATACACATCACAAATCACTAGCATCCAGTGCCTACATCCCATCCATAAACAGTAACAACAACATAAATAGTGAAGGCTAAATCCCACTCTTTTCATAAAAGCTAACCCAAGCTTCGAAGTAGGTGGGATTAACTCGCCTCACTCATCTACAAGTAATCCTTATAATCAAAGAATGCAGATTATGTAACAAAACATAAATAAAGTGTATAACAATAATGAAGATACTGATATTATTATTATTTTTTTATTTTTATTTTATTTTTTCTAGTGATCGATGTTTAGTGCAACAGACAAATGTGACAAAAGATAACTGACACTAAGTTTAATAGGTCGTGATAATATAAATAATTAATCAACTAGTTTCGCCACATATGTTAGTGGCTTCTTCTGAGCTAGGAAGAACAGAAAAAAAAAAAAAAAAGAAAGAAAATACAATAAGGGTAAGCATGAACCGAACATCTAGGAACCGTTACACAAAACTTAATAAATAAATAAATAATACAAAAAATCGAAACACGTGGAGCGTGGAAGCTGGCACGGGTCAGTCATTGTTCGGTAGGTATGCATGATGTTTGGTAGAAAAGTTAGTTTGACTCGTGGAAAGCACAAGCGACTTCCAAATATCACATGATCATTCCTTAGTTTCTGTTGTTAAATCCACTGTCAGTTATCTTTCGAGACATTCGTTTTTTGGCCAAAAAAATCGATATACATCGCTTGAGATCATAAGGAAAATATCTAGTCTTTCCGGTACGTACACGTCTCTACTAGAGTTATCTACTACCTTGAGCGATACAGCAACGAGTTCTCTCTCACTACGTTTATGATCTGAACTCCTGCTGACCACGGAAGTTAACTCTATAAGGAAGGAAGACTACTGTCCACTCAAGGTCAAGTTCAAACGTTAAAGGATATCTTGCAACAGGTGAGCTGAGCCACTAAGCAATGCGTCAGATATATCAGTACGCAGATAGAATTACAGAATTTGTGAATTGTGTATATTATGTGTTCCGCACCCCAGAAAAAAAAAAAAGGGTATTTCTGGGGGAAAGCATTCGTGTTTTTCTGATTTCGATACAAAATTTATTTCAAAGAAAAATAAACTTATTTCGTTGTGTTTTTACTATGCAGAGATTATATTACGCATTGTTCCTGTCGCTCTGAGAACAACATGGTTAATTGCACGTTGACGTTACCATAGCAACCACAGCAAAGAAAAGAATGACTACGCGGAGTGCGGCTTTCAAGTTCGTTTCATCCACGTTTATGTAGTAGTATTATCATATACAGATATAATTATTATATAATAGTTACGTATATAATATTTTCTAATCAAATTTTATTTATATTTTAAAAGTTTTTATATAGTAAATAAAAATATTATATTTCTAACTACACCATTTTATTAAATTTATAAGTTCTGTATAGCTAAGTGACTTTTTAAATCAGATATGGATACGAGGCGGGTAAAAAAAGTCCTTTTTAGGACTTCCAGGGTAACAATTAGCAATGCTGAACCGAGGAAGTAAACTGAGGTTCGGCTGTTGCTGTTATCCTGGGTGTGAGTTTTTGAGTTCGCTCCCTTAGGGTTTTTGCCTTAAGGGAGCACCTTGAGTCTCCGGGGTAGGTGTTCTCCGGCAGGGCCCGCTCAGGGGTTCTTGTCGGTGAATTATTTTCCTCGGAATTTGAGCGGTTCTGCTCAGGAGTCGGGGAGCCCGTTGGGGTGCTTGAACGGGGCGGCCGACACTGAGTGGAACCAACGCTGAGCGGTTCTGCTTAAACGGGGAGCCCGTCGGGGTGCTTGGACGGGGCGGCCGTCAATGAGTGGAACCAACGCTGAGACATGGACGGTCTTTCGCCCACTATGGAGTGGCCTAGAGATCGTCCGATTTTTTGAGATTTTACCCTTTACTTACTAATCAGGACTTCCAGGGTAACAATTAGCAATGCTGAACCGAGGAAGTAAACTGAGGTTCGGCTGTTGCTGTTATCCTGGGTGATGAGTTTTTGAGTTCGCTCCCTTAGGGTTTTTGCCTTAAGGGAGCACCTTGAGTCTCCGGGGAAGGTGTTCTCCGGCAGGGCCCGCTGAGGGGTTCTTGTCGGTGAATTATTTTCCTCGGAATTTGAGCGGTTCTGCTCAGGAGTCGGGGAGCCCGTCACTGAGTGGAACCAACGCTGAGACATGGACGGTCTTTCGCCCACTATGAAGTGGCCTAGAGATCGTCCGATTTTTTGAGATTTTACCCTTTACTTACTAATCAGGGTAACAAATAGCAATGCTGAACCAAGGAAGTAAACTGAGGTTCGGCTGTTGCTGTTATCCTGGGTGATGAGTTTTTGAGTTCGCTCCCTTAGGGTTTTTGCCTTAAGGGAGCACCTTGAGTCTCCGGGGAAGGTGTTCTCCGGCAGGGCCCGCTGAGGGGTTCTTGTCGGTGAATTATTTTCCTCGGAATTTGAGCGGTTCTGCTCAGGAGTCGGGGAGCCCGTTGGGGTGCTTGAACGGGGCGGCCGACACTGAGTGGAACCAACGCTGAGCGGTTCTGCTTAAACGGGGAGCCCGTCGGGGTGCTTGGACGGGGCGGCCGTCAATGAGTGGAACCAACGCTGAGACATGGACGGTCTTTCGCCCACTATGGAGTGGCCTAGAGATCGTCCGATTTTTTGAGATTTTACCCTTTACTTACTAACCAGGGTAACAAATAGCAATGCTGAACCAAGGAAGTAAACTGAGGTTCGGCTGTTGCTGTTATCCTGGGTATGAGTTTTTGAGTTCGCTCCCTTAGGGTTTTTGCCTTAAGGGAGCACCTTGAGTCTCCGGGGAAGGTGTTCTCCGGCAGGGCCCGCTGAGGGGTTCTTGTCGGTGAATTATTTTCCTCGGAATTTGAGCGGTTCTGCTCAGGAGTCGGGGAGCCCATCGGGGTGCTAGGATGGGGCGGCCGACACTGAGTGGAACCAACGCTGAGCGGTTCTGCTTATTAAACGGGGAGCCCGTCGGGGTGCTTGGACGGGGCGGCCGTCACTAAGTGGAACCAACGCTGAGACATGGACGGTCTTTCGCCCACTATGGAGTGGCCTAGAGATCGTCCGATTTTTTGAGATTTTACCCTTTACTTACTAATCAGGACTTCCAGGGTAACAAATAGCAATGCTGAACCAAGGAAGTAAACTGAGGTTCGGCTGTTGCTGTTATCCTGGGTGTGAGTTTTTGAGTTTGCTCCCTTAGGGTTTTTGCCTTAAGGGAGCACCTTGAGTCTCCGGGGAAGGTGTTCTCCGGCACGGCCCGCTGAGGGGTTCTTGTCGGTGAATTATTTTCCTCGGAATTTGAGCGGTTCTGCTCAGGAGTCGGGGAGCCCGTTGGGGTGCTAGGATGGGGCGGCCGACACTGAGTGGAACCAACGCTGAGTGGTTCTGCTTAAACGGGGAGCCCGTCGGGGTGCTTGGACGGGGCGGCCGTCAATGAGTGGAACCAACGCTGAGACATGGACGGTCTTTCGCCCACTATGGAGTGGCCTAGAGATCGTCCGATTTTTTGAGATTTTACCCTTTACTTACTAATCAGGACTTCCAGGGTAACAAATAGCAATGCTGAACCGAGGAAGTAAACTGAGGTTCGGCTGTTGCTGTTATCCTGGGTGTGAGTTTTTGAGTTTGCTCCCTTAGGGTTTTTGCCTTAAGGGAGCACCTTGAGTCTCCGGGGAAGGTGTTCTCCGGCAGGGCCCGCTGAGGGGTTCTTGTCGGTGAATTATTTTCCTCGGAATTTGAGCGGTTCTGCTCAGGAGTCGGGGAGCCCGTTGGGGTGCTTGAACGGGGCGGCCGACACTGAGTGGAACCAACGCTGAGCGGTTCTGCTTAAACGGGGAGCCCGTCGGGGTGCTTGGACGGGGCGGCCGTCAATGAGTGGAACCAACGCTGAGACATGGACGGTCTTTCGCCCACTATGGAGTGGCCTAGAGATCGTCCGATTTTTTGAGATTTTACCCTTTACTTACTAATCAGGACTTCCAGGGTAACAATTAGCAATGCTGAACCGAGGAAGTAAACTGAGGTTCGGCTGTTGCTGTTATCCTGGGTGATGAGTTTTTGAGTTCGCTCCCTTAGGGTTTTTGCCTTAAGGGAGCACCTTGAGTCTCCGGGGAAGGTGTTCTCCGGCAGGGCCCGCTGAGGGGTTCTTGTCGGTGAATTATTTTCCTCGGAATTTGAGCGGTTCTGCTCAGGAGTCGGGGAGCCCGTCACTGAGTGGAACCAACGCTGAGACATGGACGGTCTTTCGCCCACTATGGAGTGGCCTAGAGATCGTCCGATTTTTTGAGATTTTACCCTTTACTTACTAATCAGGGTAACAAATAGCAATGCTGAACCGAGGAAGTAAACTGAGGTTCGGCTGTTGCTGTTATCCTGGGTGTGAGTTTTTGAGTTCGCTCCCTTAGGGTTTTTGCCTTAAGGGAGCACCTTGAGTCTCCGGGGAAGGTGTTCTCCGGCAGGGCCCGCTGAGGGGTTCTTGTCGGTGAATTATTTTCCTCGGAATTTGAGCGGTTCTGCTCAGGAGTCGGGGAGCCCGTTGGGGTGCTTGAACGGGGCGGCCGACACTGAGTGGAACCAACGCTGAGCGGTTCTGCTTAAACGGGGAGCCCGTCGGGGTGCTTGGACGGGGCGGCCGTCAATGAGTGGAACCAACGCTGAGACATGGACGGTCTTTCGCCCACTATGGAGTGGCCTAGAGATCGTCCGATTTTTTGAGATTTTACCCTTTACTTACTAACCAGGGTAACAAATAGCAATGCTGAACCAAGGAAGTAAACTGAGGTTCGGCTGTTGCTGTTATCCTGGGTATGAGTTTTTGAGTTCGCTCCCTTAGGGTTTTTGCCTTAAGGGAGCACCTTGAGTCTCCGGGGAAGGTGTTCTCCGGCAGGGCCCGCTGAGGGGTTCTTGTCGGTGAATTATTTTCCTCGGAATTTGAGCGGTTCTGCTCAGGAGTCGGGGAGCCCATCGGGGTGCTAGGATGGGGCGGCCGACACTGAGTGGAACCAACGCTGAGCGGTTCTGCTTATTAAACGGGGAGCCCGTCGGGGTGCTTGGACGGGGCGGCCGTCACTAAGTGGAACCAACGCTGAGACATGGACGGTCTTTCGCCCACTATGGAGTGGCCTAGAGATCGTCCGATTTTTTGAGATTTTACCCTTTACTTACTAATCAGGACTTCCAGGGTAACAAATAGCAATGCTGAACCAAGGAAGTAAACTGAGGTTCGGCTGTTGCTGTTATCCTGGGTGTGAGTTTTTGAGTTCGCTCCCTTGGGGTTTTTGCCTTAAGGGAGCACCTTGAGTCTCCGGGGAAGATGTTCTCCGGCACGGCCCGCTGAGGGGTTCTTGTCGGTGAATTATTTTCCTCGGAATTTGAGCGGTTCTGCTCAGGAGTCGGGGAGCCCATCGGGGTGCTAGGATGGGGCGGCCGACACTGAGTGGAACCAACGCTGAGCGGTTCTGCTTAAACGGGGAGCCCGTCGGGGTGCTTGGACGGGGCGGCCGTCAATATGTGGAACCAACGCTGAGACAGGGACGGTCTTTCGCCCACTATGGAGTGGCCTAGAGATCGTCCGATTTTTTGAGATTTTACCCTTTACTTACTAATCAGGGTAACAAATAGCAATGCTGAACCAAGGAAGTAAACTGAGGTTCGGCTGTTGCTGTTATCCTGGGTGTGAGTTTTTGAGTTTGCTCCCTTAGGGTTTTTGCCTTAAGGGAGCACGTTGAGTCTCCGGGGAAGGTGTTCTCCGGCAGGGCCCGCTGAGGGGTACTTGTCGGTGAATTATTTTCCTCGGAATTTGAGCGGTTCTGCTCAGGAGTCGGGGAGCCCGTTGGGGTGCTTGAACGGGGCGGCCGACACTGAGTGGAACCAACGCTGAGTGGTTCTGCTTAAACGGGGAGCCCGTCGGGGTGCTTGGACGGGGCGGCCGTCAATGAGTGGAACCAATGCTGAGACATGGACGGTCTTTCGCCCACTATGGAGTGGCCTAGAGATCGTCCGATTTTTTGAGATTTTACCCTTTACTTACTAATCAGGACTTCCAGGGTAACAAATAGCAATGCTGAACCGAGGAAGTAAACTGAGGTTCGGCTGTTGCTGTTATCCTGGGTGTGAGTTTTTGAGTTTGCTCCCTTAGGGTTTTTGCCTTAAGGGAGTACCTTGAGTCTCCGGGGAAGGTGTTCTCCGGCAGGGCCCGTTGAGGGGTTCTTGTCGGTGAATTATTTTCCTCGGAATTTGAGCGGTTCTGCTCAGGAGTCGGGGAGCCCGTTGGGGTGCTTGAACGGGGCGGCCGACACTGAGTGGAACCAACGCTGAGCGGTTCTGCTTAAACGGGGAGCCCGTCGGGGTGCTTGGACGGGGCGGCCGTCAATGAGTGGAACCAACGCTGAGACATGGACGGTCTTTCGCCCACTATGGAGTGGCCTAGAGATCGTCCGATTTTTTGAGATTTTACCCTTTACTTACTAATCAGGACTTCCAGGGTAACAATTAGCAATGCTGAACCGAGGAAGTAAACTGAGGTTCGGCTGTTGCTGTTATCCTGGGTGTGAGTTTTTGAGTTCGCTCCCTTAGTGTTTTTGCCTTAAGGGAGCACCTTGAGTCTCCGGGGAAGGTGTTCTCCAGCAGGGCCCGCTGAGGGGTTCTTGTCGGTGAATTATTTTCCTCGGAATTTGAGCGGTTCTGCTCAGGAGTCGGGGAACCCATCGGGGTGCTAGGATGGGGCGGCCGACACTGAGTGGAACCAACGCTGAGCGGTTCTGCTTAAACGGGGAGCCCGTCGGGGTGCTTGGACGGGGCGGCCGTCAATGAGTGGAACCAACGCTGAGACATGCACGGTCTTTCGCCCACTATGGAGTGGCCTAGAGATCGTCCGATTTTTTGAGATTTTACCCTTTACTTACTAATCAGGACTTCCAGGGTAACAATTAGCAATGCTGAACCGAGGAAGTAAACTGAGGTTCGGCTGTTGCTGTTATCCTGGGTGTGAGTTTTTGAGTTCGCTCCCTTAGGGTTTTTGCCTTAAGGGAGCACCTTGAGTCTCCGGGGAGGGTGTTCTCCGGCAGGGCCCGCTGAGGGGTTCTTGTCGGTGAATTATTTTCCTCGGAATTTGAGCGGTTCTGCTCAGGAGTCGGGGAGCCCGTTGGGGTGCTTGAACGGGGCGGCCGACACTGAGTAGAACCAACGCTGAGCGGTTCTGCTTAAACGGGGAGCCCGTCGGGGTGCTTGGACGGGGCGGCCGTCAATGAGTGGAACCAACGCTGAGACATGGACGGTCTTTCGCCCACTATGGAGTGGCCTAGAGATCGTCCGATTTTTTGAGATTTTACCCTTTACTTACTAATCAGGACTTCCAGGGTAACAATTAGCAATGCTGAACCGAGGAAGTAAACTGAGGTTCGGCTGTTGCTGTTATCCTGGGTGTGAGTTTTTGAGTTCGCTCCCTTAGGGTTTTTGCCTTAAGGGAGCACCTTGAGTCTCCGGGGAAGGTGTTCTCCGGCAGGGCCCGCTGAGGGGTTCTTGTCGGTGAATTATTTTCCTTGGAATTTGAGCGGTTCTGCTCAGGAGTCGGGGAGCCCATCGGGGTGCTAGGATGGGGCGGCCGACACTGAGTGGAACCAATGCTGAGCGGTTCTGCTTAAACGGGGAGCCCGTCGGGGTGCTTGGACGGGGCGGCCGTCAATGAGTGGAACCAACGCTGAGACATGGACGGTCTTTCGCCCACTATGGAGTGGCCTAGAGATCGTCCGATTTTTTGAGATTTTACCCTTTACTTACTAATCAGGACTTACAGGGTAACAATTAGCAATGCTGAACCAAGGAAGTAAACTGAGGTTCGGCTGTTGCTGTTATCCTGGGTGTGAGTTTTTGAGTTCGCTCCCTTAGGGTTTTTGCTTTAAGGGAGCAACTTGAGTCTCCGGGGAAGGTGTTCTCCGGCAGGGCCCGCTGAGGGGTTCTTGTCGGTGAATTATTTTCCTCGGAATTTGAGCGGTTCTGCTCAGGAGTCGGGGAGCCCATCGGGGTGCTAGGATGGGGCGGCCGACACTGAGTGGAACCAACGCTGAGCGGTTCTGCTTAAACGGGGAGCCCGTCGGGGTGCTTGGACGGGGCGGCCGTCAATGAGTGGAACCAACGCTGAGACATGGACGGTCTTTTGCCCACTATGGAGTGGCCTAGAGATCGTCCGATTTTTTGAGATTTTACCCTTTACTTACTAATCAGGACTTCCAGGGTAACAATTAGCAATGCTGAACCAAGGAAGTAAACTGAGGTTCGGCTGTTGCTGTTATCCTGGGTGTGAGTTTTTGAGTTCGCTCCCTTAGGGTTTTTGCTTTAAGGGAGCACCTTGAGTCTCCGGGGAAGGTGTTCTCCGGCAGGGCCCGCTGAGGGGTTCTTGTCGGTGAATTATTTTCCTCGGAATTTGAGCGGTTCTGCTCAGGAGTCGGGGAGCCCGTTGGGGTGCTTGAACGGGGCGGCCGACACTGAGTGGAACCAACGCTGAGCGGTTCTGCTTAAACGGGGAGCCCGTCGGGTGCTTGGACGGGGCGGCCGTCAATGAGTGGAACCAACGCTGAGACATGGACGGTCTTTCGCCCACTATGGAGTGGCCTAGAGATCGTCCGATTTTTTGAGATTTTACCCTTTACTTACTAATCAGGATTTCCAGGGTAACAATTAGCAATGCTGAACCGAGGAAGTAAACTGAGGTTCGGCTGTTGCTGTTATCCTGGATGTGAGTTTTTGAGTTCGCTCCCTTAGGGTTTTTGCCTTAAGGGAGCACCTTGAGTCTCCGGGGAAGGTGTTCTCCGGCAGGGCACGCTGAGGGGTTCTTGTCGGTGAATTATTTTCCTCGGAATTTGAGCGGTTCTGCTCAGGAGTCGGGGAGCCCATCGGGGTGCTAGGATGGGGCGGCCGACACTGAGTGGAACCAACGCTGAGCAGTTCTGCTTAAACGGGGAGCCCGTCGGGGTGCTTGGACGGGGCGGCCGTCAATGAGTGGAACCAACGCTGAGACATGGACGGTCTTTCGCCCACTATGGAGTGGCCTAGAGATCGTCCGATTTTTTGAGATTTTACCATTTACTTACTAACCAGGGTAACGAATAGCAATGCTGAACTGAGGAAGTAAACTGAGGTTCGGCTGTTGCTGTTATCCTGGGTGATGAGTTTTTGAGTTTGCTCCCTTAGGGTTTTTGCCTTAAGGGAGCACCTTGAGTCTCCGGGGAAGGTGTTCTCCGGCAGGGCCCGCTGAGGGGTTGTTGTCGGTGAATTATTTTCCTCGGAATTTGAGCGGTTCTGCTCAGGAGTCGGGGAGCCCATCGGGGTGCTAGGATGGGGCGGCCGACACTGAGTGGAACCAACGCTGAGCGGTTCTGCTTAAACGGGGAGCCCGTCGGGATGCTTGGACGGGGCGGCCGTCAATGAGTGGAACCAACGCTGAGACATGGACGGTCTTTCGCCCACTATGGAGTGGCCTAGAGATCGTCCGATTTTTTGAGATTTTACCCTTTACTTACTAATCAGGGTAACGAATAGCAATGCTGAACCAAGGAAGTAAACTGAGGTTCGGCTGTTGCTGTTATCCTGGGTGTGAGTTTTTGAGTTTGCTCCCTTGGGGTTTTTGCCTTAAGGGAGCACCTTGAGTCTCCGGGGTAAGTGTTCTCCGGCAGGGCCCGCTGAGGGGTTCTTGTCGGTGAATTATTTTCCTCGGAATTTGAGCGGTTCTGCTCAGGAGTCGGGGAGCCCGTTGGGGTGCTTGAACGGGGCGGCCGACACTGAGTGGAACCAACGCTGAGCGGTTCTGCTTAAACGGGGAGCCCGTCGGGGTGTTTGGACGGGGCGGCCGTCAATGAGTGGAACCAACGCTGAGACATGGACGGTCTTTCGCCCACTATGGAGTGGCCTAGAGATCGTCCGATTTTTTGAGATTTTACCCTTTACTTACTAATCAGGGTAACGAATGGCAATGCTGTAGCTAATGAAGCTTTAACTGAGGCTCGGCTATTGCCCGTTACCCAGCCATGACTAGAGCTTTTTAGCTCGATAACACACCATCCACACAGATTTTCTTCATTCAGATGACGGGATAAAGAGTCAAGGACTCAGTCCATCGCCCAGTTCTTTTAAGAACTTTAAGATTTTAATTTTAGTGGTAATGGTCATGAATCAATCGCTCGTGAGATGCGGTGATTGTTTCATTCAATCCAATATCCTTGGAGTGTAATGGATAGCAATACTGTAGCTAATGAAGTTCTAACTGAGGCTCGGCTATTACTGTTACCCTCCTGCCATGATCAGAGCTTTAATTGCTCAATAATACCTTATCCCTACACTGTCCTCTACAGATAACGGGGAAGATGAAAAGCATTCTTGCTTCGCCCCTTTAAGCCAGTCCTTATAAGGGCTATAAGTTTGATTTTGGTTTAAGATAACAGATGTTCGTTTGAATGTTGGAATTTGAATATAAATTAGCGGTGGTCATTTCAATCGTCACCTAGTTTTTAGAAAGATATAATGTCAGATGTATGTTCAGAAATCATCTTTAACGAAGAAGGTAATCATATGAACAGCCAAATGGCTTTCCATGTCAAGTAAGGTCGTTAGTATCATCGTTAGGAATTCGATAAGGATATTAGTCACTAACAATATGACACTAATAACTACTTATTGATGTTTTACAAATCATTAATACTAAATTGAGACTCACTAATAAAAGAATCTAAAAACCGGGACAGAACCTGACCTTATCTACGGGGGGAGGGGGTTAAGGATATAATAGAGAGATTGAATGCTTTGTGCAGCATGAAAGGGTATACGGTCATTCATATTGTCACGATGAACAAAGAAATGGGGCGCCTGTTGAATAGTTGTTCATTATAGACTCATTAAAAAGAATAGGGAGCTTGACATGAATGTCAAGCTGTAAAATATTCTCTCTATGTTTGAAACAACAGATGTGTCTGATATAATCTTGTCATTTCGAAATGTATTTGAACGAATTTTGATACTAGAAATGTTTCTATTTCAACTAAAATTGGGAGAACTACAGAGATTTCAGTGAGGAAAAATCTCCTTCAATCAGAAAAAAAGTTTTTATTATTATTATTATTATTTTATATTATTTAGAAATGTTTTGACCATCGTTGTCTCCAGAAATGATTTGATATAACCCTAAACAGAATTCTCCGAGAAATATTTATGCATGTTTAATGTATTTATTTTATTTTATTAAGATTATTTTTGTAAGATGATAGAGATACTTGAAGGTATTTAACACAAAGTTTTAAGGAAAGCTATTACAAAAATCATTAAAGTAAGACAGCATGCACCCACACAAAGCAATACGAAATAGCGTGTAAGAAACAGAAAAGAAAAAAAAAAACTAAAAATTTAATGAAATTTTTTCATTTGTCCATAAAATCCCGAAACTTATGGCTCATTCATTTTATTCTCCAAAGCCGACTGACATTTATCTTTTGTCTATGTTGTTTTTATGTATATTCTTATCAATTATGAATGAAGATTTCTATAATACCATAAAACGTGTATTTTGTTAGTATAGTTTTGTATACGTATGAGGCTTAACTCAGAAAGATTGGCCTAAATAATTCTATGTACTCATACTAAAAGAGAGAGAGCATCATCCTGACTTTATAGTGTTTGGACGATTTACACAAACTCTTGATGGCATCATGCGAAAAGAAAATGAACTCAAAATAAAACAAAAGTCCTTCTGTCGAGAACATAGAATACAAACAACTAACAACCAAAAAGAGAAGTTTTCACAATTTATTCGAACACACAGAGACAAAAACTATTGAAACGCTTCTGTTTTCCTCTATGTAAGGCAAACAAATATACTCCTAAAATTGTGTGTGTGTGTGTGTGTGTGTGTGTGTGTGTGTGTGTGTGTGTGTGTGTGTGTGTGTGTGTGTGTGTGTGTGTGTGTGTGTGTGTGTGTGTGTGTGTGTGTGTGTGTGTGTGTGTGTGTGTGTGTGCGTGCGTGCGTGCGTGCGTGCGCTAATAGTCAATGGAAAAGAACTCTGAACTTCGAAAGAGGTATTATTATAGGATGCCATATCGATAGCTATTCATGCATGATATTGACAAAAGACTGCATCAATCAAAACCTCTAGACAGCATTCCCACCAGATGAAAACTCGAGGGTGCTTCTCAGCCAAGAAACACACAGGAAAACATAGGAAGTTAACTTTAAGGGACGAAAATATAATTAGAAGGTCGGAACAGAAAGCTGGGCAATCTGACATGGAAACTATGAATCAAGAGTTCAGACAGTTTCTAGGGATTCAACTTAAAAGTAGGGTATTACTTTAGGGACTGATTTTTATAAAAGGAAAGATGCATATATACCAAATATCGAACATTACAATCAGTGCAGGCTAAAATAAAAGCACTGTGACTGTTCTGAAGAGCATTCATTGGAAATATGTGATGTGGATCTACAAATAGGTCATGCACTCTTTTAATCGACGAATGCCTTTTGTTTGAGTACATCATCCCAAAGGTGAAGTTTGGTGGTGGAGGTGTCTGGTCTGGAGTTTTTGTTTTCTGTAGAATGGAAAAATAAATTTATTTTATTCTTATGGCAAAAGGAATAAAGAACAACTACAGGTCAATGTCCAGTCTGGAAATCCGATCCAAGGCCTCATCCGTCACCTTGTGGATGTCCTGTAAGTCACCACCGTGAAATTAGCACCTTAGGCAGTCGTTCACAATATGAGTAATCGTCTGAGCCAAGGGAGAACAATCGCAATAAGGGTGGTCTAACAGTCCCCATTTATGTAGTGGTAGCTACATCTGCCCTAGTTAGTTCTGATCCTGTTGATTAATGACCAAATCTTCCTAGGAAGAGCAAAATCAGGCTGCAGAGCACAGGATCTTCTACCAGGAAGCCGTTTGTTGGGAGACTGTTGGACCAGTATTCTCTCTACATGTCAGGTGTTGATGATAGGGCAGCTGAAGAGAGTTCGTCCATGGACAAGAAAGGCTTTCTAGATTTTAGGCGAAGACTACGTGTATTTATGAGAATGTGGTGCAGGAGCTGGAGTGGGTTGCTCATTGCTTTATTAAATTCTTTAATCGAGGCTTGTCTTCTCTGTATATTTGGTGGAGCAATGTTAGATAGGACAGGCAGCCAGGAGAGAGGGGGGTGCTTCTCATTGTTCCACTAATTTTGCACCAGGTAGAGTTTATCTGGGTGTCTATAATGTTTGTGTGCACTTCTTTCCCAGACAGGGACAAAATATTCTGCTGCAGAGAATACGAGGGCTAATGCAGACGATCTTAAGACTTCTGCACCACAACCCCAGGTTGTTCCGGCAAGCCTTGAAATGATATTGTTTCTCCTTTTAATTTTGTTGGACATGTCAGTGATGTGCCTTTTATAGGTTAGGCTTCTGTCCAGGCTCACTCCAAGGTATTTCGGGTGAGATTCGTGTTCTACCAGTTTTCCACAGAAAGATAGGTTGAGGTGCCGATTCGTCTCTGCATTGTTCAGGTGAAATACCGTGGACACAGTTTTTGGATTTGGCTTCAGGCCACTGCTTGAAGTACTCTTCCAGGATGTTCAGGTCTGTGTTCAAGGTTGATTCCAAGTTGGCAAAGGAGGTAGATTGATGTATGATCGCTAGGTCATCAGCGTACTTATACTTGCTTGAGCTGGTATGTAGTAAGTCGTACACGTACATGGTAAAGAGTAAAGGAGATAACACAGAGCTCTAAGGGAGACTGTTGTGAAAGAATCTATGCCTGGTTGTTGTTGTTTTTTTTTTGCCAATATGGACCCGGATCGTTCAGTTGGAGAGAATGGATTCAAAAAGCTGGAAAGTTTTTTAGCATCTTATAATATTTCCTAGCTTTAGGAGGAACCCCCTGATCCAGACTGTGTCATAAGCTGATGTGAGGTCAATGAAAGTGGCTCCAGATTTAAGTTTCTTCTGGAAGCCTGCTTCATTCTGTGTTTTCAAGGCCAGGTCCTGGTCACAGCAACTTCTTCCTGGCCTGAAGCCAACTTGTTCAATCAGGAATGCTCTTTCGATGAGTGGTGAAATTCTTTTAAGGAGAATTCTTTTAAAGAGCTGAAAGGTGGAGCAAAGCAAGGAGATAGGTCATAGATTTTTGACATCATTTGGATCTTTCCCTGGTTTAGGCACGGCAATCATTTTGGCTTCCCTCCACAGATTTGGTAGTTTACCAGTCATTATAATTTCTGAGAAAATGGCTGCCAGCCATGTTTAGCCTTGTTGACCGAGATGTTTTAGAAACTCAGGGAGGATATCATCCACTCCTGCAGCCTTGCCATTCTTGGTGAGTTTAAGGCTACCTGTATACCTCTTCCCGAGATACTGGGTGTATACAAGTTGAGGAAGCTCGGGTACCGCCTTCAGGATTTGTCTGATGGAAGATTGCACAGTAATTTTCCTGATAGAGCTGGGACGTATTTTGGAGGTTTTCGATAAATGATTAGCCATTTGATCAGGAGTTATCTCTGTTGTTTTGTGTGTTGTTGGTTCTGCTCCACCTAATTTTCTCAGAAGCGACCATTCCTGGCTAGATGTGGTGAAATCGATTCATGGATGGTTGAGATCCATTTTTTCTATCTGTTTGTATCCAGGGTTGCTATGAGCTCCTTAGCAAAGGTTAGGTCTTCAGTTTCCTCATATTTGGCTAAAAGTTCTTCGGTTTCTCTACTCCAGCATGGGATCTACTGTTTTCTGTAGCCTCTAGGAATTGAGGCTTTGGCTGCAGTTTTAATTAGTTTAACAAATCTAGGAAAGCAGTTACGAATGCGTGGAATTGCTCTAATGGTTTGCTCGATTTGTTTCTGAAATGCATTCCAGTTGGAATGCATTTTCAAAAACATAAAGACCCGCGAAGGGTCTTCGCGGGTCTTTATGTTTTCTGTAGAATGTAAAAATAAACGGGCTCAGATTTTTGATTATAGTGGGTGGAAAGATTACGGTCGACGGATATGCTACATTTCTCAATTACTGTGGGAATTTTACAGAACAGATTCCTTTTTATTTCAGTAAGACAATGCACCATGCCTTTGTGTAGGCGCTTCCCTGGTTTGTACAGAATTCCGATCCCACTTCGTATAATTTTTTTGGAATCACTTGGAATATTTGAAGGATCTAAAGGATTGCTTCTAAATGCCTGACTCATATTATTACATAGAAAGAAATGCAATCGGAACTAAATAGAGTCCCATGCTTGTCCTTATAAGGACTGGCTTAAAGGGGCGAAGCAAGAATGCTTTTCATCTTCCCCGTTATCTGTAGAGGACAGTGTAGGGATAAAGTGTTATTGAACTTTTAAAGCTCTGATCATGGCAGGAGGGTAATAGCCGAGCCTCAGTTAGAACTTCATTGGCTACAGTATTGCAATCCATTACCCTCCAAGGGTATTAATCACCGCATCTCGCGGTCGATTAATACCCTTGCTTGTATATAGCCTATCTGAAATATAATGCTTTTAGTTATTTAACTTAACAAGGTGTATGAAAGTATATGATATTTTTTTAAGAATCTCTCTGGATAAGGAAAATATATTTATCATTCTCGCTTATGTTTTTGAAATGAAGCTAGACTATTAAACTTTCTTTAAAATAAACAGACCTAAATTACTTCCTTCTTATTAAAATCCTGATACAATTTGCTTTCCATATCCTGTGCCTCTACGCTATTGTCACAGTAAATGCTTATTATGCTATTTTTCTCTGGGATAAAAAAATGCATAAAATCCGGTCTTACAGATCTCCAAAAATATTTTCTGGTATTAAAGGAACTTTCAAAATAATTTACTCTTGAAATGATTTAGACTTCAAGTTTTACAATTATATATTTTAAAATATTTTACTATCTTTAGAGCCTGTGTAGCTCAGTGGATGTGGCGTTTGCACACCATCGCGCTAGGCCGCACGAAGAAAGTCTTGGTTTCGAGTCTAGTCGGCGACTAGAGGAAATTTTTCTAAGCCTTTTTTCGACCGGTTCCCGAGTTAGTCGATCTCTGGCACGGGCAAGCAGGTTTTTCCTCCCGGAAACTCGCGTTTTTCGTCCTGTAAACTCAAGAAAATCGACCGTAGAACCCACATTATTTCAGACATTAAATATATTGTGTTAGGGTTAGAGACCACGAGATGGCGGCACATTTGAGCCGTCTCTCTTCACTGCGTACCGCTTAATTAGTGATAGCCTTGGGCCATCTGTCTCTGATTGGTACCAGTGGAGATTGAACTGCCCACTCAGTCTCCAAAAGTTAGATAGGGCTAAATGGCCTCGCCTACTCCCGTATATACGGGAATAAAAAAGGCGTTAGCTGATTTTTTTTTTTTTTTTTTTTTTTACTATCTTTACAAACACGATTACATATAAAGTTAGGATTAGATAAGAACTTCACTTATTTAGTACGCTGTGAGATTCCGCTCAGCTTACACAATGGTGAGAGATGGATCCTCGTGCCTACCGCGTTCCAAAAATTAGAGAAAGAAAAAAGGGCCGCTTACTGACTTTTGGAGATATGATGGCGTTGGGGAAGTTCTTTTTATTTGTTTTTTATTATTATTCTAAGGCGTGTATTTTATTATAAATGAATAAATCCTCTAACACCGTTTATTCTTCACAGGTAAGAGAGTGAGTAGAGCTCATTTAGTCATAACTAACTTTTTGAAGATAACAAGTGGATAGTCAGTCTCCATCCCTTCAAGCATTCACTAATAGTGACCCCAAGCTATCAACGAATCAAAGCTTTTCGGAGGAGAAAGAGTACAGAAGACAACCGCGTCATCTCATAGTCCTACACCATATCACTAATGTTATTATCTGTAATAGTATGAGCTCTATGGTCGATATTTATTATCGAGAAAAGGGATTAAAACGACGACTTTCCAAGGAGAAAAAAACCTATTTACCTTTACCAACGACTTTTCTTCGGGCTGCACAATAGATTACATTGCAAACCTCAATTCCATAAAGCTAGACAGGCGTATTAGTCACCTCTGAGAACGAGTAATATATTTATTTATTTGTTTATATGAAGAGAGAGAGACGTGTAACGTAATAATATTAATAATAATATTAATAATAATAATAATAATAATAATAATAATAATAATAATAATAATAATAATAATAATAATAATAATAATAATAATAATAATAATAATTAATGAATTAAGATGGGGGGGGTAATGATAATTCCATCATCCAGTCGATCAGTCGGCGCCCGGGTCATCAAGGACTGCGTCAGATGTTTGGGATCCTGAGCATCAGCCGACAAGTGGGCTACAGGACCCAGCTCTCCTTGCTGGGCAATCAGGCCAGGAAGCTGAAAAGCGACTGGAAGAAACCAAACGTAAAAAATGGACTGTAGAAGAAAACAGAGAAGTTATGAAATGTTTTTACAGATCAACACCAGAAAAACGAGGTTTTAGAAAGCGTATGCATTTAGTTTGGAAACAAAAATTCCCAGAATCTGCAATAACAGAACAAAGACTTATGGACCAAAACAATTTCATTTTCCGTAACAAAATATTTACTGAACTTGAGTTGCAAGAGTTACGAAATAAACCGAAAACTCCAGTAACAGCAAATCATCAGGAGGTAGCTCTATCAAGCTTTGGAATTCAACTCAGTAAACATCAAGCTGACGACATACATCAGAAAGTTTTGACAGAAGTGCAGTGTAAATGAAGTCAGGGATATTGGAATACATGAACTCCATAAATGACTGTATAAGACAACCACCATTAAAAGCTTTACATAAATCTAAGATAAAACAGCTCCTCTTAGACGAAAATACTGTGATTAAAACTATCACAACCGATAGCATAAAGGAAACAAATCAGCTCCTATACAACACAGCCCGTATTATTACAGTGAATCTTGGTTGCAAACCGCAAGAGCAAAAGCCGAGGATGAAACAATTTACACCATGGAAAATCAGGTTGGAAAGAAAAGTCAACAAACTTCGAGCTGATTTGAGCAACTTAAGGAATTTTAAAGAAGGACGGCTGAAAAATAATAACATCAAAAACAACCTGATTAACAAATATAATTTGGCCAACAAAACAATTGCTGAAGTTACTGGAGAGCTAAAAGAAAGAATTATAGCGACTGCACAAAAACTTAAATGATATGAAGCAAGAATAAACCAATATGTACAAAATATGCAATTTCGACAGAACCAACGTCAGTTCTTTCAGTCTCTCCAGAGAAATACAAATGCATACCATCATTCACCAGAAAAAGAAGAAACATTCAAATTTTGGAAGACAATCTGGGATAATCCTATTGAACACAATAAAGATGACTCATGGATTAAGGAAATAGAATCAGAAATGAAACAAAAACAAATGCAAAATGTCATTATCACTAAAGAAATGGTCATCGCACAAGCTAGAAAATTTAAAAAAAAATGGAGTGCACCGGGGATTTTGGTTAAAGTATCTAACCAGTCTACATGATCGAATGGCAGAACAATTTAATTATTTGTTGCAGTTCAGGCTCAGTGGAAGACTGGGTGATATCTGGGCGCACAAGATCCAAGTAATTATCACCCCATAACATGCCTACCAACTATGCCTAAGCTGTTCATTGCAATCATAGCAAATTCCATATACCACTATTTATCCGATTGAACAAAAAGGCAATTTTCAAAAATCCAGAGGAACAAAAGACCAGATCCTTATTAATAAAATGATTCTCAGAAATTCAAAAAGACGAAAAATTAACTTAAACATAGCATGGATAGACTATAATAAAGCAGTCGATTCCCTCCGACACTCCTGGATCCTAAAATCACTACAGATGTTTGGAATTAGCAAAAACATACGTTCGTTTCTGGCTGCTGCTGTGAAATCATGGAAAACAACTTTAATAGTGAATAATGAACGATTCGGAGATATCAGCATTAAACGTGGAATTTTCCAAGGTGATTCGTTGTCACCATTGCTCTTCAACATTTCTTTGATACCATTATCTATGATTCTGAACAAAACAAAACTTGCATATGAAATTCCTAAATATAATATCCAAATTTCCCATCTCTTGTATATGGATGACTTGAAGTTATATGGAAAATCGGCCCAGCTCTTTACTGAACACAGTTGGTATTTTCACTCAAGACATCTAAATGGAATTTGTTTTAGATAAATGCGCAATTTTATCTATTAAACGAGGAAAAATTAATGACACTAGCAATTTTAATTTTGATCAAGAGAAATATATAAAAGAAATTTCAGCTGACGAACACTATAAATTCCTAGGAATATTAGAAGCCAATGATATTCTCCACTCGAAAGTTAAACAACAGGCAGCTTGCACATTGGCGTGAATAAGACGTGCAATGGCTACAATATGGATATGTTAAAAAGAAACAGAAGGATTTATTCTAGCAGCTCAAGACATTACAAACTAATGCAATCAAAACAAAAATTTTGAACATGAATAATACTAGCAAATGCAGATTATGCGATCAGAAAGATGAGACAGTAGAACATCTAATCGGTGCCCGCAGCAAAATAGCTCAAACTGACTATAAATACCGCCATGATCAAGTGGACAAAATAATTCATTGGCATGGATGAAAAAAATATGGCTTTACTACTTCTGATAACTGGTGGCATAAATACGCACAAAATAGAGACAGTATTGGAAAACGAAACAGCAAAAATTCTCTGGGACTTTCGAATACAAACTGATTGGCATTTGGAACACAATAGACCTGACATCACAATTATCGAACATCGACAGGTTTGGATTATTGATATCGCAGTACCCAGTGATAACAACATTAACAACAAAGAACTGGGAAAAAATTACTAAATATCGAGATCTGGCAATCAAAGTTGGCTGGCTGTTGGGGCAATTTCAAAGAAGCTCTCCAAATATTTACATCAACGAAGTGATCCCATATGACCTACAAAAAAACAGCATTACTTGGAACAGTCCATATTTTACGATGCTACCTGACGGACTATTCTTAGATTCTTGGGTAGAATCTGAATTATTCTGTATCACCAGTCAAATTTTTATTTATATATATATTATATAAATATATATATATATATATATATATATATATATATATATATATATATATATATATATATATATATATATAGGAGAAGAGGCATCTTTACGACAAGTACTCAGTTATTAAAATTATACCAATTCGTATCATCCCCCCCCCTTCTCCAACTAAAAGGTAAATATGGTTGAAAATGTAAATATTAAAACGTAAAAACTTAAATATAATAACAATGATATCCTATAGGAAGTTTCTCTTGCATAAGTATACTAAATCTATTCAGCAGTAAGATGGTCAGCTTTTATTTATGTTATAATTAGCATCCTGAACAATGAAGGTGTGGTTTCAGATGAAGAATTTCTAGGTTAATTGACGTAACGTAGTTTGTCTGTATTAACTCATCTACAATCGGTCATGTTCGTAATACGCCTTTCAACTTTAGAAGCCACGTGAGAACTAATCTTTTCGCACAGTACGGCTACCCTCTTCACATTCAATTGATCGTTAGTAGTAGAAAAAAAATAAACCTTGTCCTCTTTCAATTAATTTTTAACGGAGCCACAAAACAGTCATCTCTATTTGACTATTCAATAAACTGATGTTATCATAAATGAAAAAAAAAATTAAATGCGGTTAATAGTATTTTAATTGTTTTCAAATGTCACACTTTGTGTATAACAATCACGAATAAAAAAAATTGAATCTCTCTTTTTTATTATTATTTATTTTTGTTTTATTTTCTTGTTTTTCACATCATCATATGTTACTCATTGTTTCAAGTGCTGACCTCTAGTGGTGAAGGATAGTCATCCTTATTGGGAAGGCAAATCTCATCCAATAGTCACAACCATAGTGGCGTCTCGCCCAAGGGCACAAGTACAGGTAGATTCTTTGCAGCATCTTTAAACAGCTCGTGCCTACGGAGTAAGATAACTGCGTGACGTTGTATGTTTGCCTGTCCCGCCTAAAGCGATGATTGCCGGCTGGGTGAACCAGGTGTACGATTTTCGCGGCCAATCTTGTTTTTGTATATTGTGCGTGCTCAGGGCGTGCATGCGGTGTTTGTTTGTGTAATACGTAAGGTTTGATGCATGTATGTACGTGTGTGTGTGTCGAAATTCCGTCCCCGCCTCCCCTAAATCTAATGTGAGGACATTACAAACCTAAGAGTGTTCTTGCTATAAGCAGACTATGAAAGAATATCAGTATGAAAAGGTACACAATGGAATTATTGTGAGCTAGTCTCCGTAGAAGGTCGGACGTCAGTCCCACGACTTTATAACAAAGGTAAGGAAGTTATTTGGACAGATATGGTACTTCGTACCGCCATAACAAAGTACCTTTTCCCCCTAATATTTGTCTAAACATTCCGCTTAGTACGTCTAAAGTTTAAAACATAATAAAACTATATATTATTCTGGTATTAATTATTTCAAATGTAGTAAGTAATACCCAACGAAGCTTATGTAAGAATTCCTATAGTATGGAAGTTTATTTTCGAAGTGCTTTTAAAAAAAATAGCACACTTCATGGTCTCAGACAGGCACAGCTGGTTGCAACTATGAGAAAAGCTTTATATTGATTTTTCCCCATTTTCCATAACTAATTATATTATAATTTATTAAAAGAAATTATATGTATAATTCATTACAACTCGTTGTTCTTCAGAGATTCAAAAATTCTCGCTGTTATATAAACTTTGTATCTTTATTATTGAAATAAAAATATTGCTGAAAAGCAAGGTCTGTTGCTATTTACTGACGAGACTTGAATGCATCAGAATTAAAATATTACTGCGTGCTATGTTTAATTTAATTTTATTTATGTGCTATGTTTAATTTTATTTATAAAATATTACTGTGTGCTATGTTTAACTTTATTTATTTTTTGTAAGAAAGAAAGACACCTAATTATTCAAATTACTACACTTGAATTACTTAAGCGTATTTTATATATTTTTGATTTTGGTGTCCAAATGAAATCAGATTATTTTCATCGTTTTTCCCCCCTTCTCTTCTCATCAAATCAATGTTTACAAATAATTATCATAAGAAATATTTCATTTATTCAAAATGTATTCAAAAACTGTATACAAAAAAAAAAGCTAGATTTAAAATGTGAGAAAGGATTAACAATTGCATCACCTGTACTTCTATCTAATGATATATATATCTGTAGACTAAGCAATATTTAACTGTAATTTATTAACAATATTCAAATAATTGCTTATGTTTGAAGTATCAAGAATTATCCTTATAAGGACTAGCTTAAAGGAGCAAACCACAATGCTTTTCATCTTCCTCGTTATCTGTAGAGGACAGTAGGGAGAAGGTGTTATTGAGCTATTAAAGCTCTGATCATGGCAGGAGGATAACAGCAATGGCCGAGCCTCAGTTAGAACTCCGTTGGATACAGCATTGCCATCCATCCATTACCCTTCAAAGTATTAATGACCGCATCTCACGGTCGATTCTCTCGACAGGTATTAAGAATTCCTTATGGAGGGTAATGGATGGCAATGTTGTAGCCAATGAGGTTCTAACTGAGGCTCGGCTATTGCAGCTACCCTCCTGCCATGATCAGAGTTTCAATAGCTCAATAATCTTATCCCTACATTGTCCTCTATAGATAATGGGGAGGATGAAAAGCATTCTGCTTCGTCCCTTTAAGCCAGTCCTTATAAGGTATTAAGAATTGGAGCTTTATTTCATTAGTATATAAATATTATATATTACTTATTTAGGTGTTATTGGTTAAAGTTAAAAGACAGTTTAATAATTAATGTAATAAAATTAAGTTTTCTTTTAAAACTTTATTTTTTTTAGTGATCTATATAAATTCAATTATATAAAATTACATTCAAAGTAATCTGTTTACGACTCAGTTTCTGGCATTTTATTTGGACACATAGTCTGGGAATTAAGGCTTTCGTCTCGCTAGTATATTCTCTGGAAAACAAACTTAAATATTTGTTTAATATAAATAACATTCATAAATACCAGAGAGAGAGAGAGAGAGAGAGAGAGAGGGGGGGGGCGGCTGATAGTATTGCATGTTATATACTAACAGAGTACTGCTCTACAAATTATGTTATGGAAGTACTTAGCCCCCTTTTTTGTGGGGGGGAGAGTCAATAGTGTGGAGAATACGCCTCAAGCGTATTCTCCATATTGAACGTCTCAAGCTTTTCAATAAGTTATTTCGAATTATGAACTGACAAGCTGTATTTTAATCGAAGTTCTATTTTAATCGTTAATTTAAAAAAATTCATCATAAACGATTATGATTATTTTATGAGTGTTTCAACCACTGTGGTTGAGACTATTATTCATGAAATTAAAAGACAAAGGTTTCCAGTTTTTCCGTTAATTATAATATTAACATTTAAAATATTAATTATTATTAATATTTTAAATATTAAATTATTATATTAATTATTAATATAATTTGTATGCACGGTTCGATAATTTAAGCGTTTTTATTTTATTATATTACTTTTTTTTTTAAAATTATTTTCAGTAACTGTTTTCTGTAAAACTTGAAGTAATTTCCACGTGCGTTCTTCCAGTGAAATTTTACAATGGCCGTTCTGGGTCACTGCATCATCAGGAAACTGTTTCATTCTTAAGAAAGGTCGGATTTCCTTCTTAACAAGAGAATGAATTCCTCAAGACTAAAAGAAAAAAAAAAAACAGAAAAAAAAAACACTTAACTGGAAGAACTGCACAAAAGATTTTTTTAAGGAAGTTCTATTTTTATGATTATATTTTTCAAAGTTTCATTAAAATGACTAATACCTACAAGAACGTAATTTGAATTATCTTAGACCCCTGTTTTGTTTTAAAATCTAAAAATAAGTAGAAAACATTTCCTTATGTTTAAGAAGTACCTTATAACTTCGATTCTTTTCCCGTATTTTTTTTTTTTTTTTTTTTTTTTTTTTTTTTTTATAGCAATGTTCTTTTTATTTTAGGGTTGCGAACAAACATTTTCGTTTCCAAGAAGTTTTAAAAATACTCCGAAAAAAATCAAAATCTTATTCGAACTACGTATATCAAGAAAAAGAAAAAATGACTTTAAATATCCTCTTTTCTTTTTTGTAAGATATTTAGATCCTCTTCGCATCACGTTATAACTAAAATCGGTACTTAAACACCCTTCAGTTACTATTTTGTTTTCTTATTTAAATCTTCAGATTTTCAGAACTTTTGTGTCCATTTATGTTCATTTTCTAAATTAAATTTTAATGCATTTTTTGGATTTTTTTTTTTTTTTAAATTCCGAATTTTTCTAAACACAAGAAGATCCACCGACTATAATATACCCCAACGTCACAGATTTGTACCTTTTCAGTATTTTACTTCCTCGTGATATCATTTAAGGTAAGCCTATTTGATTATTGTATTCTGGCCAAAGGACACACTAAATTAGAAAAAAAAAAAAAAAAGATGAGGATTGCAAAGGTAAAGATATAAATCGAGTCGTTCAGAATTATCGTTGAATTAGAATGAGTTGCCTATGGTATTCATCATTGATTTCTTGTCTGTATTAAAGGGGAGGATAAACAATCAGCTACAAACTCCACAGAGAAAAACTGAGTTGACACGTGCCACGCATCATTGCAGCCATATTTAATTAACGCTCAGCAGGGCTCCAACTATTTTCGTTTCTAGCACCAACTGCTTTCTTCATTCACTCTATAAAAAGCCCTGATGAAGCAGCCACATGAGAGTACTGTGCGTAGACTAATAACAGTTCCCTAATACTTATACAAGTTGTAAAATGCAATTAGTCCGCGCGGTTAGCCTAGTGGCCATGGGCTTCGCGACCATATGTCTGGTTAAGGAGTGTCCTAGGTTCGATTCCCGTCGCCGACGTGAGGAAATCCCCCCCCAAACCATCCTTCACCAGGTTTTCCTTTTATAACCCCCCCCCAAAAATAAACTCCACAGTTTATTTGGGGGTTTTTCCTCCCGCAAACTGGCTCCTTGAACACACGCAGCTACAGCCATAGAATATACCAGGAGGCATAGTCGCCTTATCCTCGAAAGGCTTAAGATAGCCGCGTAACAGGCCAGTAAGCTTAACACGTAGAAGGGAGAAGGAGAAAATACAATTAAAAAATAAATATTTTTAACAATCAGTCCAAGGAAGGGACAAATGATATTAATCGGACCATGAAGGAGGCAGACAAATACATTCTTTGTAGAGAGAGAGATAGAAATCAGTTTGAAAACGTCAAAATCCATTAATACTCTAATAATAATATGGAAAGAGTTTTGCAAAGATCATATGACCCCTTCTCCGATTTCGATTGGAGAGTCATCATGATCTGTTGATGATTTACACTCTACGCTTTTCTATCAGAATGGAAAAGTTAAGATGTAAAGAATCCTAAGTCGGCCTGGGTAGTTACATAAGAATCTCTGCTTTTCTACTAATACAAGAGTCCGTAAATCACACTCTGACATGGAAGTTTGTGAAACCAATCTATGCCTCAAATACTTTCAGATGGTAGCTGGTGATGATGGCAAATAGACTCAAGGTGTAGATGATCCATCCTTCACCAACTGCGTATTGAAGGGGATGAAAAATACTCGTTTAACTCTTAAGAGCAGGATCTTGATGTCATTCGGTTTGTAACTAAAAACCTATAGAACGTAAGTACTATGTCCGTCAAATTATTCACGGACAAGCTTACCCCCCTCCTCCCCCCACACACAAAAAATCTTGTTTAATTTAATTGAGCAGTTTTAAGGCTTGCCATGTGGACATACTCGTTGTTATACGTATTTGCTGAGCTGCATTCGAGATTTGTATGAATCACGGATTAATAAGATGTAATTTTGTCCTAATATATTTGACTGCTGGTTCTAATAAGAGGATTCGTGTTATGCTGGATTTTTACTAATGTATATTTGAGGGAAAAAATAAAAAAAAGCAATACTTTTTTTTTTTTCGTTTTGCGTAAGCGATTAAAACCCGTGAGACTTTTTCTATTTTATTGTTCAGTTACATTCTACAAATCAGGTGTGTCCAATTCTGACCCTTTCAGAACGAATGAGTGGGAGTTCGCGTCCTATTTTCCAATAAAAAAAAATCCTGTACGTTGTGTGTGTAAAAAGCGTATCCCCAGATATGTGATTGAATAGGACCGAATGAAGGAAACTACAGATAAATAATTTCCGCCCATTTAAGTTTTGGTTACGGCACAGTGATTTTGTGCTGTTTGCGAAAAGCGTGCAACCTTTGAAAGATACCCCCCCCCTGTGTTTCGAAACATATTTCCAGGAAGCAATAAAGCACTTCTTACTCGATGAGTACATCCCGATTTAATCAAGAATAATGACTATCCAAAATCTACTGCTTTTATCATATACACCTACACGAGAGACCAGACCACGAGCTAAATCGGTTTTATTGTTCGAGACTTGATTGTTCAGTACAATTATTTGGTGCACACAATTGTCATATTTTAGATTACAATACTCATCTTTCCAGTAACATCTGCTATTGTCATTTTTTCCCCTGCATCTTTTCTCACAATTATATCCTCCCGAAAAAATAGGTTTCAACATGTCCTAGATTTTTTTGTTTATTTGTTTCAGAGTTAATACCACCTAGAAAGACATTTTTTTAAATCATCTGAGATCATCTGAAATCAGTCAAATTATTCCTTATCGCTGAGTAGGAAGGACTACAGATGTGCCCTAGTGACCGTAGTCTCGTGCACCCTTTCGGGCGTGGTTTGACAACCTGGCTTACACGCAACACTATGAGATCCATCAGGAGCGCCAGTTGCAGTTTGTACGTAGCGTTTCTGATGATTGTCATTCCACTTCTATATGTGGTTTGTCTAAAAGGTCAGTGTCAGCTTCTTTTTTAAATATAACTCTAAAAATTATGTATTAAGAGATTATTTATATCTGTAATTCCGTATGTAACTTATTAGCATTGATACATGGATAATATTAATGATATCTTTCTACTGTATGACAAACAACGTAGCCATTCAGTCTAGATGACGTCATCCTAATGGTCTGCCGATCAACTTGTGTAGTCTGCAATAGAGATGCTACAAAATATAATAAACGGCTGTACTTCTGTAGTACAGCCGTTAATTTCTCGTTAGTTAATATAGCTTAAGTAATTCCGATAACCTAAATTAATTTTATATCTCAAATTTATGTATTTTCTTTACTAACAGTAATCTGGAACAGTAATGATAATAATGGCCAGAATTGGCTTCTACTCTTCAAGTTTCTCTTCAAAAATTTTCATATCTAGTTTAGTTCTTTCTGATTTGACATGTTGAAAAGTAAAATGCTCAAAAATCAAGACGATCGATTTTTGATTTGCAAACAGACACCGCTGTATAGACCAGTATGGAGTTTTATGGCCAGTTTAACCAGAATGCGATCTCCTCACAAAACATTTACGAAAGTGTCATTAATCTTCGTGATTGATGACAATCCAGCGACATTCTCAAATTCCTTACTCCTTCTATCATGAGAACAAGTTTTCCTAAAATCCGACTAGCTCAGAACCCAACAGGTTACAGTAGAGAAAACCGGATTAGCGGCCTGAATGAAGGTGCTTCGATTAAGGCCCAAAGTTATGGCATGTTCAAGTTGAGTTCTTCTATTGCAAATTCGAAATACTTAGCTGTATATTTTCTAAATATGTTTTTATAAGCAACGATATCGTTTTTTAACTGAAATAGAAGGTAGGATTAAAATATTCGATCATATTTTCATTAAAATATTTGTTTCCTATTTAATTTAAAATTATTCACTAATAAATTATATTTCAATTCTCTCCTAAATGTTTAAAAATATATTAAATATACATCTTAATTATTTTTAATAGCTCCACTTGTGGTGTCAAGTAGTAACAATCCCAAAGGACACACATGGCAGAAACGAGCGCTACCTGGCGAGAAAATAGAAGAAAATGTGATATATTTGACAGATGGCCATTACCTTCCTGAGAAGACACATTTCAGCTCGGCTATAGAACCCATAACTAGCACACTGCTTTTTACCGAACCCCCTAGTTTGTGGATTCATCCAACCCAAGTAGAAGAAATTAAACCCTCAGGAGCTGGATCCTGGCAGAATCAGAACTTCGATAGTATATGGACGAGTGGCGAAGTTAGACAGACGGTTGTAATGTCATCTGCAAAAAGAGGTAAGAAAATACGAAAATTTTATACGGTTTTTTATGCTGTTCTATTATTCATGTAAGTCCCAGCGACGATGATTTATAGAATATTTAAGAACTTATGGTAAGTTATTTTTAGTCTTCCATTCGTTAAATTACAACTCCTGAATAGAAACGAGCTAAAAAATATTAAATTTTTAAAATGGAAACCCCGATGTATAAATTAAATCGAACTTGAACTCTTTAACATAATAACTTTAATCTAAGGACATGTCATGTAACTACTTTTTTTAAGCATTCATTTACAAAATTTAATTATGAGAAATGCATTACTGGAAGTAAAACGCTTTTACGAAACTAACTGTTCTAATAAATTAGTTTGCTCGCACGGAAAATGATAATTATTCAAAGTTTACATTGTTACTGCAACCACAAAACTGATATTATTCTTATGCGTTAAAGCGGTAAGTTTGCTGTTATTAATGATAAAAAGATCTTAACGACCTCAGCACATCAGAGTGCAAACATTGATAATAGGTAGAAAGATGTTTAAATACCATGCAGTTCTTTTGTGTATAAATTCATATCCTCCCTTCTATATAGAAGTTATCTGAATTTTAGATTAATGACAAAACATGACGCTTTAAGCGTAGGCAAACAGAACTTCGGCTGTTGCTAGGGGTAACCATGCTGTGCACGTGATTGCCAAGCAACTGTTTTGCGAATTGCAAATACGTGAATTTGTGCATGTTGTTTAGAGGGCGTTACTAGCTAGTTGGGAAATTTATTAATATAAAAGAAATTTTATTATACATTTTATTAATAATGCAGTTTTCATATAATGTTAATTCATTTTAAATGAATTTTTAGTGAAAACAAATAGAAAAAGTATTAATAACGTAAATACTTTTGTTTTTTAGACTAATTAACATAAAAGATTGAACCTAATAAAAGGAAAACAAAATCGCTTTAAGCAAAATAACTTACTCATTTCATGCTTATGCGTAACATCATTTGGATACCGGAAAATCGTTCCCCCGTCTGATATAATCTCGATAGAAGACTCATGGTTCTCAAGGGCATATTGTAGACGCTTTCGCTCTTTCTCCGAAGTGATGTCACATGTGGGAATTTCTCCGTTTAAATGAGATATTCAACTGAAACGCTCATGTGTAGAAAGAGAAATTTTTCATGCACTGATGAAAACGTTGGGACATTGGATTGGCAATTCTGTTGCGTGAATTGCGTCTTGTAGCGTTCCATTTGTGCAGTTAGCGAGATGAGGAGTGGAGGAGAGGAGAGGTGATGTTAGGTCATTGACAGTGATTTGTGGGAGGTTTTTTCCCCTTCGCTCTTGTTATAGGTTATAAATTGCCGAATATGACTGTCTGCTCTGATGGATATTTATGACTCCGAAAAACCGCACAAGTAAATCGAGATATTTTGGTGTATCCCAACGGTAACTGTGTTGGTTCACCAGTGATCCGTACTAATTCATTTTCTCCACTTCTTCCTTGTCCTTATCTCTTCATAATAAAATAGTCGTTTAGGAAAAATACTGAGATTTAAAGTCAGAAATTTTAATAACTGCAAGAGTTTGTGTATTTCATTTAGTGTGACTTCTGTCCCTTCATAAGTTTATCACACACACTATAAAGGAAAGACCTTACTGGTATTCTTGCAGTGGTCCTATTACAAATTGCTAATCTTAGTTACAAGTACTTTCCAATATTAGATCTAGCACGATCTAAATACTAGAAATACTCTCTCGTGATAAAATTAAAGGCTATATGAAAGAAAAAAAAAATACAAATGCGCTATACAAGATTATATGCATATGAAATTTGTAATTTCAATTAACAACTGTTCTTCTAACAACAACCAAAAAAAGTCACACATATACTTTATTTTCACATATTCATGAAGATCTTGAGTTTAACATTATCAACTTTTAGATACTTTGCTATTAGCCCATAAAATGCAATAAAAATAAATAAAAAAATAAAAAATGAGAGTAAAAAACAAGTTATATAGTATTGCTATTTTATAAATAGGAGTGTTTGTCCACTTTGCTTTTGGCTGACGATATTATGTAACAGTATTTTGTGGCAACATTATATTGCAGTAATTCATCGCTTTAGCTACATTGGTGATACGTAAGTAAAGCCAATCTCTAAAAATTAAGACGATCCCTAGACCACTCAATAGTAGCCGAAAGACCGTCCATCTCAGCGTTGACTCCATTCAATGATGGCCTTCCACCCACCACCACCGAGCAGAACCGCTCAAATTCCGAAGAAAAGCATTCCCCGACAAAGCCCCTCACCGGGCCGTGCCGGAAAACGCCTCCCCGGAGACTCAAATTGCTCCCTTAAGGCAAACACCTCAAGAGAGCGAACTCAAACTCTCGAATCTCAGCGTCTATTTAGTCTCCTCTTACGACACGCATGGATTTGCGGTGGAGCTATTCTTATCCCGGCAACCTCGAGCTCTCTGTTATGCTGATGTAGAAAAATGTAAATACGATATCTATCATTGCTTTCGTTTGGTGTAATTGCATTTTAAATCAAAGTAGTAGATAAAATTAATTTTGCTTGGTATGATTATACGAGAGGACACTACACCTGCTTTCCATACTCGTGGTGAGTTCTACTCCTGCCATGAGCATGGATACCTGTGAAAATCACTGTCAGGTGTGAGATCAATTCCATGTTTGGTCTTGAGTAGGAGTTTCATATCGTCTAACCCATAGTCTACCCAAACAAAGAGCTGCCAATGATCACACCCTACTACATTCTTCCGTGTTACTGAGAGTGTACCTAAATGATTCTGTGTCGGGAATTCATGCCGATCACCCAATAATTGCCATTATGTTTTAAGTCGCCTGCAGTTTCTAGCTGCTTTTCTTATTTATTAGAAAGTCTAACTCACTAAAATATCGTCATTATTTATTTAGTCTATAGAAAGAGTCTATGCCATTTGATGTATACAAGAAGAATCTGCAGTCGTCATGAAAACGTGAAACATCTTAATGAGACTAAATTATTTCAAGTACTGAGAAAGAAAAAAAAACTTTAAAAAATTGTGTATTTATTTTATGTATTATTGTTTATTTACTCAGCAACCTCACTAGGACGAGCAACTATGGAAACAGAGATACAACTCAGTTCCCCATCTCCTGAAGATCTCAAATCGTTTTATTCTACAATAACTATATCAGCATCCTCTAGTTTGCAGCCTACAGTAGCGCCATTTATGTCAAACGAAACACCATGGAATGAAGAAAGTGTAAGTTATAGTGATTTGCAGATTTTTAAGTTTTACTGTGTGTACACACACTTCTCTCCAAATGTACGTCAACTATGTGTCAATAAAAAAAAAAAATGAATCAAACACAGAACAAAGATATACTAAAATAAATTGTTAGGAGTAAGTGAATAATAAGACATTTTCACTTACTCCTAACAATTTATTTAGTATATCTTTGTTCTGTGTTTGATTATTTTTTTTTAAATTTATTATTGCAGGCCTTTTTAACAGGCCAGCGGGCTGATGGAACCACCAAGCAATTTGAAATAAGTACCACCGTTGGTATTATTCGACCTACAGAAGTAGCCTCGCCTGCTAGTGCTTCTCAAGCGTAAGTGTACACTTTTAAATAACAATAAATGTCATATATTCAGTGAGTGCTATTGAACACATACGATTCAACAAGAATTATACATTAAAAAAATAATTATTCAACTGATTAAGGTTTGATCAATTGGGAATTTCGTATTCTGTTTTCTAATTACAGATAAATCTACAAGAGATGGTAAAGTCCATAAAGTGTCTTCATCCTTAGAAAGAGGAGGAGAAAGTATCCAGCACAACATATGAAAAAAAATCATTCCGAAAATAAAATGCGTGATTTTTTGTTTTCCGGTCCAGCTCAGGGTATGGACAATCCACCACATCTTTGATTACCTTCTTGGGATAGCTTTTGTGCAATTTTATAATATATTTATCACCATGCAAAGACAGAGTTATGTAGTGCTTATTTATCAGTTTATTAATCAGTTACATATTTATGTTTCATAATCATATGTTTGATAAGCCAAAGATGATAATAAAGTTTTATTTCAAGAATAACTGTCTTCATAAGACTATTACACTTTTTTTATATAATAACTGTCAACACAATAACTGTCTTCATTTTGGCTGTTATAGAAGTAAATAGTAGAGTAATAAATAACTACTGCTAAAAGCAGACAGAAGACAGAGGGAAAAAAAACACATTCCGATTTTGAAACTTTTACAAATTGCGTATAGGCTAGCTAACGTAGCATACGACTTACGTAACACAATATAGTTTAAAATATTTTACTTTAAAAAAGATAAAAAAAACTAGGTGGCGCTCTAGAAATGTATATCATGTTTCATATGAAATTACAAACTAGCGTCTACTTCTACATACCTTCACAGTATTTAAATTGATAATCAAATGAATGAATTATTCTTAAACTTGAGAAATTATTGTGAATACATTTAATATAATTCTATTATCTGTTCAAAGATTATATGCTCTGTTTACTTCGAATAAATATTTGAAACGTATTGGTTTCGCAGTTTAAGAATGTCCACTTATTCATATTTCAACTTTTATTTCGATTATTCTTAAAATTATGGAGAAAAAGTATAAAATTCCTTGTAAATTATAATGCGTTATTAAAATTTGCTTAAATTAAATTAGAATTGTTTCCATTTTATCAAAAATAAATAAATATATTAATACACCATTTATTTTTTAGCATAAACTATTAACAAGAATGCACAACGAGAGAAGTTGGTTTGATTTAGATTGCAAGAGAATACCCTTGGAGAGTAATGGATACCAATGCTGTAGCTAATGAAGCTCTAACTGAGGCTCGGCTATTGCTGTTACCCTCCTGCCATGATCAGAGCTTTAATAATAGCTCAATAACCTTATCCCTACACTGTCCACTACAGATAACGGGGAATATGAAAAGCATTCTTGCTTCGCCCCTTTAAGCCAGTCCTTATAAGGATAAGTTGATTTGATTTTTTGTCGCTAAGAAGTGAATCATTATCGGTAATTTTATTATTAGTAAATAAATTAAATCCAGCTTAGAAATTTTCTTTCGCAGTCTTCTTTCAGGTCTCTGGGTATCGCCAAATGGAATTTGTTTTGACATAACGTAGTACTCAACGAAGGTCGCGTGACAGACCTTCTATCACTTATATCAGCATTTTAACATTCGCGTGCAAGATTCACATTTCTAAGTTAACCTAACAGCGACTCAGTCTTTTCCTAAGAGATACGAAATTCATTTTCTTATTATTTATTATTACTTTTTCCAATGGTGACAGATGCTATTGTAGGGAGAATGTTATTCACATACTCCACTAGCGTCTTAGATATTAAGAAGTTTTATGAGCACCGCAATAAAAAATATTTTTGCTGGAGTTTAATGAGAACGTTATACATGTCTTCAGGAATTTAGTTCAGTCATTCAGATAGAATTTGAAGAAAAGCTTTTAAACACGCACTAACGATAATCTACAAGACATTTTAAAGTTTAATTCGGTCCTTACCAAATCGAAAAATCGTTTTTTTTTTTCTTTTTGTTCGTGTATTTTATTTATTTTTATGAGCGTAAGTGGTGCTAAGAAATCATTTGCTTCATCATTTCTTTGAAAGCAAAATTGAATAAAGCAAATATAATATAGTGAATGACAGTGGGGGCTGCTGCAACTTTCGAAATATACATACACACTGTAAGTACAGTGTATACATGTTTGGATAAAATATCAAAATTATGGTAAAAATTAAACATGAAAAAATATTGTTTATTATCGATAAAATTATACAGTTTGGTATAATTCAAAATTACTTAAAAATAAAATCCATTATCATAATCCCAATAATGTTCTAAAATAAAAATTAGTCTTTAATTGTAATGTCCAAACTGTATATAAACAACAGTGGAACTGCGTGACGGACAGTGTCGCATTACGCTAATAGTTCGCATCTCACTATGACGTGCATATGCTTGCGCGCTTAGCAATATGACACTGTGGTAAACACAGTGCTGCTAGCACTCTCCAAGTGCTACAAGATGAATTTTTATTATTTTTTATACAAAATAATAGAATTGTCGATGATAAAATTGAATATTACAAACAAATATAAATTAATTAATAAATATATTTATATATCGAGAAAAATTGGGGGATGCTGCAGTGCCTATGCACGAGCCGCCCCTGGTAATAATAATAATAAAGTGGTATTTCTCATCGTTCATATCCTCCATTCACGTCCACAGTAATTTGTCCTAAAGAATATCACTTGTTACAAAATCACTTCAAAAACTAACATGCAGAAAAATAGCAAGTTTATTAGTATACCCAAACCATTTATTGACACTTAATGGTTATGCATACCACCATTATATATATCTGATAAGAATACATGCATATATGTATATCTATATAAGCAAAGTTTTTGCCGTAATTGCAAGGTCGCAACTTATTTATTCGTTGAACCGGGGTGAGGTGTTTGATTCAATGGATGAAAAAATGCATTAGATACACACTGGTTGCTATACGCGACATATGAGTTATAAACAATGTTTACTTATGAATGTTTGAGCTATCTTTCAACTGAAGTTGTACACGATGCCTTCGTTGTAAAAGAGTTTTTCGACTAGTTGGATAGTTGAAGAATTGCCCGATGTTATTCAGTAATCATCATACTCATCTTCATCAATAAATGGCCTTCTAAATCGTCGTCTTCTTCTTCCTCGTCTACACAAAAAAAAAAAAAAAAAAATGAAATAATGGAAAAGAATTACGTTAGAACTCCACTGGACTGGAATTCACGCTGATGCATTTCTCATCCCTGTTTAAACGTTTTTAAAACACATTTTAAATTAAAGATAATTTTATTATTACAACAAACGCATCCTATAACAGCAGAAAGTAAACAACTTCAAGATAAGGAACATAATAATGCAAACGCAGGAACGCCCATTTTGATTCTGTCACTCGAAAATAAAAAATACTAAACTGAAGACTGTTCCAAATAATTCCAAAAAAGTACTGCTGACAGAAAAATTAAAAACAGTGTAAAAGTGATACCAGAAAGACAGAATAATTTATTTAAAGAAACTGAAGTAAAAGAAATACTGCCCGACCACAGATGCGAGATCCATTGACATTTGTGCGCATAGCAGAAGAAGGCGAATCCATTTCGATAATAGGCTAATCAATGCGTTTCGTGAGATGAGTGTTTGTTATTACACCTAGGAAAAATATTTTTTCTTTTATGAAAATTCTAATTTTTAAAGTGGTAACTATTTTGCTTGTACAACAGTTGGAAAATTTACGTATAAAGCACGTGATTTCGCGTGTTGGTAACGAATTCGTACATCGCCTTATTCCTTTCTCCCCTTCAACATGAATTGACTCTTCTTGGCACATTGCCAGCGAAGGTTCTCACATCTGTGGTCGGACAGTACAACTATAAATAAGAATATGCGGCAAACATTTACATTGAATTGAAATTTACATTTACGTTAAATATGTTAAATTTGCCGCATATGTTAACGGCGTTTCATATCAAAGAAAACTCTTTAATTTAATATGAAACGCTGTTTACAGATCACCCAATTTAAACACCATAAAATTTCTTGAATTAAACAGAGAACACCAACTGGCAAACCACATAGTCATAGATATCTTTGTTGTAATTCCAACTAAAGGGCGCATTGTGGTTATCGATTGAGGAAATCGTGTCTAGATGGAAAAAAAAATCGAATAATGGATTTGGTTTAGTTTGAATTACGGCAAAGATATCTAAGACTATGTGGTTTGCTAGTTGGTGTTCTCGGGCTGATTTGTCTGTTTTGTAAAATGCAAAATTTGAGACGAAAACCCTCCCAATTTTCAAAGGAAAATTAGCCTAAGACGTTGGATGATTCCAGTCAATAATCTTTGTTTTTTTTTATCGGAATGATCTTACAATTGGGACTTCCTTATTAATACATTGCGAGGAGCACAGTAGGCACAATCATCAATGACACCCTACCGGTTAATGTTATTGTCTTTGGGAATGTCCCGTATGGGCTCTACTTCTGTCAGTAACTAATATCGGCAGCAACTCTAATGATTGACATAGCATTTGATACAGCACACTGAACTGAACCTTTTCATAAGGATAAATAATTATGACAAGGGATGCATTAGAGAATTTTTTTCAATGGAGTTAGGTGTCCATAGCAATAGAGATTTGTTCCAGAATGTTACGTAACCTAAACCCCCTTAGCTTGAGTTTCCCTAGAAGGAATGCTCTAACTATATGTTGCTAACACGTCTAGTTTCACTACAACACCAATTGAGGACTTTTCTTTATGTGAATCTCATCCAGGAAAAAACGGAAACCTATAGTTTGGGTGAGCGAAGAGTTAGATAATCCGGGAAACACTCTAGAGACCAAATATGGAACTTTTTTTTAATATATTCAAGCTTTCAATAAGCATACGATTGGTCTCAAACCGGGGAGATGGAATTAATCTCCCACCTAAAGACATTTACAAAAATCCATCCCCAGCAGAATTCAAATCCACTCGGAGCTTGTTGGTTGGAAAACCGAGACATTATCCACTATGCCAGTGTTTCTCAAACTTCAGATATCCGCGTATCCCTTCTTAAATGTTCATTATTACCAAGTATCCCCTAATTAATTAAGTAAAAAATTAATTAATTAAAAATAAAATTAATTAACTAAAAGTAATTAATTAAAATTAATTTAAAATATTAATTAAAATTAAATATCTATTTTATTTGAATTTATATGTTCATGTAAACAAAACACATGATTTAATTTTAAATTTTGGTTCTCTAGAGATGTCAGATGACACACTCTTATCAATTTCATTTGATCCAGATGCAATATCAACGTTTTCTTGTTGCTTAAAGCTACTTGTATTTGCTATATTGCTCTCTTTTGGGGTTTTTATAAATCCAATCTTTAACCAATGATCCATACGTAAGAATTTGAAACCTAAAAAAAAAAAAAAAAAAAAAAATACTGTATTTACTCGAATATAACTCGAAATTTTTTTCCAAAATTAAAGCTAAAAAATCGCGCTGGAGATACGTGCGGGAATTTTCAGAAACTAAAGTTTTCAGAAAAAATTGAAAATGGTGCAACTTACCAAGAAGCTCCTACTCGCTATTACTACTTTTGGCATCGAGAACAGTTTCTTTGTGGGCATCGTCAAAGTCATCTACCCAAATAGCGTCATCTTCTTTCCCATTATTTCAAGCGAAAATTACCAGTAATTTACAAGACTTGAGGTACGTAGAGCAGCGAAGAACTGCATATGATTGGTGCGGTATTAACAAAAGACCGCGCGAACCAAAGACAAATTAGCGTTTCAACAGTTGAGTTGAAATGCTAATTCCCTAATATCTGAAACACCTTCACTATATATTTCTTAGTTTTAACACGTTAACGACGGGGGTGGGTGGTATCTAGCAAAACCATATGTTCCACCGGCAACATATGGTTTTGCTTGGTCTATACAGCAGTTTCTGTTGGAGAGGGAATGTGATTCATTAGTTAGTGCCGTTTTATGCCGGTTGTCTCGAATTGCACTGTTTGTTGAAAAATATAATGACTCCTTTAATTATGCCGAAAATTGTCACGTAACCCCTAACGACCTTTCGCGTACCCCCGGGGGTACGCGAAAGGTCGTTAGGGACAACAGTGTTTTTCGAAAATAAAGAGTTTGTGAAATAACCCACATTTTTATAGAATGCTGTAGATGTATACTGAGAAGATTTTTTCCGAATAATTTGCGATTTTTTTAACTATATTATTATTATTTTAGCTATATATATATATATTAAAGTAAAATCTGTCTGCTCTCTGGAAGACTTGCAAGTGCAGTTACTTAAGAAATCAGATCAATAATATCCTTTATAGAATTAACATAAAAATAAAAACTTAATGAACATAACGTTATCTTATAGTATCAACTTACCCCATAGGAATAGGGATATATCTTATTCTTTCTCTTAAGGGTTCGTCCACTCTTGCAACGTCGCTTCCACCGGTCATCGGAACTGGCATAATGAGCCGTGGTGAGCTATCTCTGCCTAACAATGCAGCAAATAACATTAAGTCTTTCCAAGTGGTAGCCATCGTTTGATGTACAAATAACAGACCCACGAAGAAAATCACGAATACATATTTTCGTTTCCTCATCTGAATCATAATAGCCTTGCTAAAAGAAAGAAAAAAAAATCAACGCCTAAAATAATGAAATGTATGTTCAATTCTTATAAAATTACAATGTTTATTGCCTAATTAATACTGGATATAGTTTCGAATCCAAATCGTATTCCCCTTTCATATTCTTTCTCTGAATAATAATAATAATAATAATCAAATGACGCTGTTTTTCCCATTCAGTACTTGAATTCAAATATTTCTGAATATTTATTACATTAAACAAACAATAACAATTTCTAACACAACAGAACAATTGATCAAGTTATTTGCGTCAATTTGAATATCGAATTACATTTCCAGATTCGAAAATGGTGTTACAAATAGCAAATTAAAGTAATAATGTAATTCCTATTAATAGTACTTTAAATTTACCTTGAACGAGAAGATGAAAGGTTTATATCTTACTAGAAGAGGGGAGAAATGTACTTGATATAATTCCCGTTTGTTTGAACATCCATCAAATGACATACGAGGAGAATGATACGTTTTTCATTTCCCTTCTAAAAGTAGGTTACAAAATCTTCACTGGGGATTTTCTTTCCTTGAGTTAAAAATGACTGACAGTTCTACTGTTCAATAAGCATTTATAAATAGAATGATAAGTACAGAATATGTGACGAGTATTTTAAATTTAGAGGCTGCACAATCTCAGAAAACATGTATGTTGTTTTTCATAGCCTGAATTCATTTTATTGAATGTTTCCTTTTCGTTCGATTTTTCTTTTCCTCCATGGGTTGCGTGATTTTTCCGATACAGTCCTGCTTACACATCCAGAGAATATGACGATACATAAAAGTCCGGAAATTTATTCAGAACTTTGAACTCTACTTCGAGGTAGATAAGTTATGGTGTTCTTTATACAAAAAATGAGGTTTTGAAAAATAAACGTTTTGCTTCAAACCTTCCCTTTTACAGTATACTGTATATTGTAGAAAGGAGATCTGTCTTCTGTTAAATATCAAGCTTAATATAATAGTATGAAGCAATATTGATATCTTATACATATAATATTAGATATATTATATAATATTTATACACTAAAAATTAACAGTCATCCGTTTTTCTTGTATTAATGTTAACATGTAAAATTTCGCCCAACATTTCTTGTAATTTGATATTTTGGTGCCTCCATGGAGTCAAAAGACTCATGGCGGGAGACCCAATATTGACATACTAACCGTTATTCACATAATACCTGTCATGCTTCCCCTTAAACTCATTCACAGATGAAGCATTCACAACCACCTCTGGCAACACATTCCACCCATTTACAGCCCTCCAAGCAAAAAATCTACTCTTAACACCCTTGTTAACCACACTCTTACACAATCTCCAGGGATGACCCCCTCATTCTCTCCCTTCCTGCACTGGTCTTAAAAAGTCATCAGTATCAATCCTATAAAACCCTTTTAATAATTTATATGTCTATCATATCTCCTATCCTACGTCTATCAACTAGTTTTTGAAGCCCGCAATCTATCCTCATAGGAGACATCCTACAGGCCCAACAATTTTCGTAACCTGCCTCTGAATCCTCTCCATTTCCACATCACCAAGAAATCCTGGTGATCAGATCTGTGCACAATAGTCCGAATTAGGTCTTATTAATGCCTTATAAAGTGGGATAATCACTTCCTTATCCCTGCTTGTCAGTGTGTTCTTCAACAACCATGTAATTCGATGTGATGTTTTGGCTATCTTTGCAATATGCCCTTTAAACTTAAGTTCTCTATCTACAATGACTCCCAAGTCCCTAACCTCATCAACCTCCTGCAGTTCAGTTCCATCAATATAGTAAACAGCATGTGATCAGCATGCACATCCTTCCGAAGTGCATCACCTTACACTTGGCCACATTAAACTGACAGCGACTTAGTTTAGGCCAAACCGTCAGCCTATTTAGTCATCCTGCAAGATATCCACATCATCTGAATTAACTATTTCTCTTCCCAGTTTTTATCATCAGCAAACAAGTGGATATCTCCTTTCAAAGTATTTCCAATATCATTGATGTACAAATTAAATAATAGAGGACCACGCAGGTGACAAGTGTTGTGCCCTGAGGCACACCACTAGTCACCTGCCTTCTATTGGACTCCCCTCCACCATAAACCACTCTTTGATATCTATCCACTAGCTACCCTCTAATCCAAATCACTAACCTCGGATCCACACCAATTCGCTCCAATTTAT
The DNA here is from genome assembly GCF_054136105.1 of Typopeltis vanoorti. NCBI lineage: Eukaryota > Metazoa > Arthropoda > Arachnida > Uropygi > Thelyphonidae > Typopeltis > Typopeltis vanoorti. The sequence continues at coordinate 98,035,632 of NC_143565.1, forward strand.
ACAACAGAGTTCTATGTGGAATCTCGTCAAATGCCTTTGCAAAGTCCAGCAGGATCACTGTAAAAGGATATCCTTTTTCCAACTCCATCGTTACTTCATTATAGAAAGTGAGCAAATTGCTAAAGCAAGACCTACCCTTCACAAAACCATGTTGCCCCTTATAAAGTATCACATTGCTCTCCACCGATTCCTGAATTCTAATTTTTATCAATTTCTCCGGAACCTTAAACACTACTCCCGATATACTGATTGGTCTATAATTTGATACCGCAGTCCTGGAGCCCCCCCCCCCTTATGTAGTGGAATATTTTCCACTCAATTGGGACTTTACCAGAACTGAGGCTTAAATTAAACAACCAAGTTAGAGGAGGTGCTAATTCTCTTTCGCATTCCCTTACCACATGGGCCAATATGCCGTTTAACCCAATAGCAGTGTTAGCATTAAGGTTCTGTAATATACTGGATCTTCTTTATGTTAATCCTTAGTCCGTACTCTTTACAAGAGTTTTCAGTTCTTTGAACAATTTGTTGTAATCCATTTTCACTTTCTGCCATCAACACTACTTCATCCGCATATCTTAAGAAGAAGATATGTGGATGATGATAAACAACGAAGACCAAGATAATGATAATGGGCAGAGAAATAGGAGATAATGTAAAGATAAGATGTGGAGGAAAGATTTTAGAAGATGTTGATAGATTTCAATATTTAGGTAGCTGGATCTCAGAGAAAGGAACTTTAGAGTTCGACATTAGAAATAGAATAGACAAAGGCAAATCGCCATTTATGGAAATGAAGAGACTTTTAATAAACAAGAATATTAAAATAAGTGTTATAGTTGGAATAGTTAAAGCAACAGTTTGGAGTATTGCAAGTTATAGAAGTGAGTCATGGACACTAAGAAAGAGAGATATGGAAAGAATTAATGCATTGGAAATGTGGTGTGTTCCAGAAAGATGGAAAAGATGAGCTATACAGAGAGAATATCAAATCAAGAAGTTTTAAGACGCGTTGGGATGGAAAGAACACCACTCAAGAATATTATGCAAAGAAAGACCAGATTTGCAGGACATGTTCTGAGAGGTTCTTCGAGACACCTGATAAGGACTATATTACAAGGGAAAGTTGAGGGGAAGAGAAGACGTGGAAGACCAACTAGAGAGTGGTTTAATGACATCGTGGAATGGACTGGTTTAAGAATGATGGAAGCGACAGACAGAGTGGAGAAGAGCTGCTCATCTGCTGCAATCCTCTTGATAGAGGATGCTACCGAATGACGAATATACATGGTGGCCATAAAATAACTTTTCCTCTTTGGAGGCATCTGTAGCTAAAACCAATAAACGGAATGAGACCAAATTTTATATTGAGACTTTTGAAGGCATGGGGAGTTGATTTCCGCGAAAAAATGCAGATAAAAAGGATTATGCAAATTTTACTCTGCGTACGTGACAGCAGCGCTACCAATTCCACTTAAAAAGGGATTGAGAAAGTTCAGGCAGTTATTCGAATGACTGACGAATTGAGCTCAAAATGCGTCCTACCTCAGCGTGCGTAACTTGTTAAGTTGTTTTTCCTTAAACAGTTCAATGCCGTAGCGGCCCTTCGGGAATTTAGAAGACCATAACCTGCGTACAGGTCCTATGTCAGCTGTAGCACCGAGAGCTATGATTAAGAAGTTTGAAGAAACTGGATCACTAGGAGTTAGACTGGCAGAGGACAGAAATGAGTGCAAGAAGAGACAGTAATAGACGTTGCTACTGCGGTGTTCGACGACACAGGGACCAGTACTGGTCCAGGCGCTCGTGCCATAGCTCGCGAACTTGATACGGCTTATGGTACAGTCTGGAAAATCTTACGGAAAATGCTTTACTTCTATCCGTATAAGTTCAGTCGTGTGCAAGCACTAACTACCTTCGCGTTAACGTTTCTTGCCCGAATGGAGGTCGACAATGACTGGTCTTGGAGAATATTGTGTGGTGATGAGGCTCAGTTTTTTCTGAATGGGTCGGTCAACACTCACAACTGCAGAATTTGGGCGGTAGATGGCGTATATATATATATATATATATATATATATATATACAGGGTGTTCGGGATAAATTTGACATATTTATAATTAATTATATTTTTCCGTAAGTTACATGTATTAACACACACTTCTCTTCATTTAAAAGTTTGGACCCTTCTTCATTCATATACAAGATGTCAGAAAGGATGGGTAGCTGGAACCCACCTGAATCATGGAAGAGAATAACTTGTATCATGATGATTCGTGCCCGCCATCAAAATAAGGATATTACGACTGCTGCCCAATGCTCCCTGAATACAGTAAAAACAATCAGGCATGAACTAGAGACTTGCAATGGTGACTACGAGGATGTAGCAAGAAGAAAGATCCCTAGCAGACGATCTGATTGCGTTCGTACAGCAGAATTCCTCGCAAATCTGCAGGAACAGGTGTTGAAGAACCCTGGCATTGGAATTCGGGCTTTATTCGTGGAGTTGCTAACTGTAGTCAAGCCCTGGATAACAAGGGTAGCCAATGGTAGGCCGTATGTATGGCAGCAGGATTCGGCCCCTTGCCACACCTCTGGGAAAAGTCAAAAATGGTTGTCTGAAAATTTCTACGACTTCACCAGTCCAAATGTTTGGCCTCCAAACTCCCCAGACCTTAACCCCATGGATTATTTTGTATGGGGCGCAGTTGAAAAAGACACCAATCGCACTTCCAGTAATACAAAAGCCCAGTTAATGGATAAAATTAAAACAGTTTTTGCGGCCCTTCCCAGGGAGACTGTAGCATCAGCTTGTTCGAGGTTCCGAAGCAGAATTGAAGCTGTGATCGATGCTAATGGTGGTTATTTTGAGTAAATCTTGTTGATAGTATTGTAATTAACTCTGCCTGTAATGTTTTTTTTGTCAATTCATTAAATTTAATAGATACAAAGAAGATTTTCTTTTTCCTTACGAAACTGTCAAATTTATCCCGAACACCCTGTATATATATATATATACAGTATATCGATATATATATATATATATAACAACCAAAAGTTTGACCAATTCACCTAGTGCTGCCAACTTCTGTATATTATTTATTCAAACAAGCTTTAGCAGTTCAATTTCAAGGTTTTATTGCTGAAAAGAATCAAAAAAGTATACCAAAATACGATAGCAACTCTTGGTGTGCCTGTTCATCTGAAGTTGTAGCAATTCGGTGGTGCCACTAGCTGAGGAACAATAGGTTTAGGCAACCGTGAGAAAGTTTGGTTGTCAAGCGCTATTTTTTTTTTTTTCATTTTGACAACGTTAAAATGATGGAAGAAGTGGGTAAATATTACACCAAAGATTTGAACAAGATTTTCGTCAAGACTCACCAAACAAAGAAGTAGGCATTGTTACTAGATAAACTTCAAATATAGTTGGTAAGTTTTATTGCAACACAAATCTTTCCGGGGGGAGGGGGGGGGACCTCCACAGACACACATATCAGTGAAGTACTGGATAATTTCTATCTTGGTATATCTTTCAATAATGATTATCTATTGGTGGTTTTCCCCTTCTTTCTTGATAGGAAAAAAATCCATATGTTATTACCGGTTGTTACTAAGATATTTGTATTGTGCTGTACTTAAACACAATGAAAGTTGATTCAATGTCCATTTATGAATGCACGCGACATTTATCAAGATAGGCATACAAACACTTATCCTGATTATCTAACAATTCTTAGAAATCATCTGCTTCAATCCCTAATTGAATCACATTCCCAGATTAGTAGTGGGAAGGTAAGAAAGAGAGTAGACGATAATCCGAAGGAAGAATTTTAAAATTTGATAAAAAAAATTAAAGACTTTGCTGATTCCTAATGCTCTTAACTTAGGGACCTGATCAAATGATCCTAAATGCACTCCCTATTTATTCCGGCGGAGACTAGCAAGAAAGAGTAGCCTTGGAATTGTAAGTAAAAGGACAAACAACCCACAGTTGACCTGAAATAGCCTAAATATGCATTCAAAGAAGCTGTAACTATTACAATTGAGAAATACAAAACAGAAACTCATCCATGTGTTCGGCTATTCACATTCCCATAAAAAGTTTCCACTTGGATTAATTGGCTAAACGTTGTTAGAGCACCAGATTAAGATTTCATGAAGCACATTGTCTTATGCCCTTGAAAAAAAAATCAACTCTTGAATGGCACACGACTTATCATGAAAGAAATTACAATCGAGATTTAAATTTTAAAATAAAAATTTTAAAATTATTTCAGTTCACCGAGAAAGTCTCCAAAGAAAGGTTATATTCAACTGGGCTAATATGATCGCTCATATGACTCATACGTATCATTACATATTCCTAGCATTAGAATTCTATACAACCTTTCAAGTAGTTATAGATATTATTTGCCAATAAATCAAATATGAAATAAATAAATAAATAAAACTTAGTTCATCCCCCCCCCAAAATGAAATCAGTAATTAATATGAAGTATCAATGATAAGTGATTTCTCACGAGATAATTAATTACTGAGTAATAAAAGTAACGAATAATATTTATTGTTAAATCCAAACTGGAATATTTCCTATAAACAACGCCATTAAATGAAAAAATGATAAGCAAACTTTTTTCATCGTTTATAAAAGTGTCCATATAATAAGTATATATAATTATAATGAAAAGGTAAAAGATGAAAAATAATCATAAACTATCTGGGAGCTATTTTTCATTAAAAAAATAAAAGAAAAGTTAGTACCAATATTCAGCTATTCGTTTTTTATTATCACTACCAAAGAGTATCGTTAGCAGTCGTGCAACGATAAAAGTAGACCAGGATATGCATCAGTCAGCTTGTGCTGCAAAAATTTAATTTGTGCTACTCGTCTGTTTTTTTTTCTATTTATTTAATGCTCAGGAGTTTTTTTTTTCCCTGTCACAACTTCTCCGAACTTGATGAAGGATTAAAAATTAGATTTAATAATAATTTCTATCATAACAGCATTTTCGAGACCTTAACTGCTATTTATTCATAAAGATAAAAGTATCTGTTTTGCAAATATAAATATTTATATTTATATAAATAAATATTATAAATAAATATTACAACAACAACAACGTTACTGGCTTGCTGGGTGAAGCATAAAACGCTTTTTATTTTCCCCTTTATCTGTGTGGAGAAGCTTGATGGGGGAGGTTGTGAGACTTATGCTCGCACTTTGTGAACTATGGAGTTAGCTCTGTTCTGCTGAAAGCAGGATTGCCTTGGGCCTTTTGTGTTTTTGATAGTCATGTTCACTATAACTGGAAGCTTGTGTGATTAGTGGATTGGGATGAGAATGTGCCTTGCTGAAGAACTTTTCCGCATGGTCATGAAGGAGAGAACGGATGTCAGGGGTTCCGGTTTCTCTGTGGATCTGCGTGTTTCTGACGAACTATGGGGCGTCTAAGATCATCCGCAGGCATTTGTTTTGTATCCTCTGTAGTTTCTGGATGTTAGATTTGGATGTGTGACTCCATGCCGGGGATGCATATGTGATTACTGGTCGTATTATCATCTGATATAGTAGCAGCTTGTTGCGTTTATCCAATTTGCTGTTGCGATTGATCAGGGGATAGAGTTGGGCTATGGTTCTGGATGTCTTTGTGCCTATGAGCTTGATATGGCTGTTGAAATTTAGCTTTTTGTCTAGCTGTACTCCAAGGTATTTGGCTTCTGTCTGCCATGGTATCTTTTTTCCGAGAAGTTCAATATCATCTTGGATGAAGGCTTTGCGTCTGGTGAACAGTATAGCTGAGCTTTTGACGGGGTTTACTTGTATCCTCCAGTCGGAGAACCATTTCTCGAGCTTTGTGATGTATCCTGGAGACGACTGATCGCCAGGTGTGGGCGGAGAGATCTTGTCATTATGGCTGTGTCGTCAGCATATATAGGGCTGTGATGGTAGTCCTCAGGTTCTGTGGAATGTCAGCCACGTAGATAGTGAAAAGTAAAGGAGCCAAAAGAGATCCCTGAGGTACTCCTGCCAGGATTTTGCGCCTAGTTGAGATGGTGCCATTTGTTTTTATCTGCATTGATCTGTCAGTGAGGTATGATTTTCTTAGTTCTTAAAAGAACTGGGCGATGGACTGAGTCCTTGACTCTTTATCCCGTCATCTGATTGAAGAGAATCTGTCTGTGTGAATGGGGTGTTATTGAGCTAAAAAGCTGTAGTCATGGCTGGGTAACGGCAATAGCTGAGCCTCAGTTAAAACTTCATTGGCTACAGCAATGCCATTCGTTACCCTGAAAGTCCTAAAAAGGACAAATTCCCAAACCCCGAGGTATGATTTTATTATGCCTTTATAATATTATTTTAAGATATAACATTTTTAAAAGGGTGTACAATAAAATTAATATTTTAAAACATAATAAAAAATTATTTTATATATATTAAATTCGTCATTTGTAATATTTTAGATACTCCAATGTTTTAAAATTTTTCTCTGATATTTTTCGTGTTCAAATAATAATAGGCATCTCTAATGCACAATGAGATTTACAAGTAACATATCTAACGACATGTGACCATCCCCAGCCATATGCAGATAAATTCCAGAAGGCAATATTTGTATTCTAGTGCACTTTGAAGAGGTTTTGTCTACTTACTTTGTATTATTTATTACCGGTACTCATTTTCCTAGTTAGGTGAGAGAAATTAGTTTTAGAAGCTACGCAAGATATGTCAAAAATGTAAAACAAATTATATTACGACTAAGCGTTAGCGAGTGGGAGGAAGAAGCTCTAGATTTTGCTCTAAAGTTGGCAATCCCTGGTATATAATATTACATACTCTCCTTCTGTTAACTTCATTTTAGTATTATACTCTATCTGCGAGTTTTAACTAAATAAAATTGCATTTTATTATAAAAAATAGATATTATTCTAAATATTTTAAATAATTTTATAAAAAATTAAAAAGTTTAGAAATAAAAAGAAGATTAATATATAAAAATTAATACACCATTTATTTTAAAAGATAATTAATTATAAAAAATCCCATCTTTGGTGTTTTAAACATTAGAAGTTGCCATTGCGATTATTTTTAAAGTAACGTGTTTATACTTGGCGATTTATGATATTAAAGTTCCCTCTAATTTTAAATAGTTTAATTGAAATTTTCCCATGTCCATAATCTTTATTTTCAATTTACTGCGATAGATATTTTTTTTTTTCGCGCAACCGCTTACAATTTTTTTTTTCATTATCGAAAGTTATTATTTTTGTCTGTTTTTACTTATAAATAAAGCTATGCAAACCAAATAAAACATCTAAAAAGAGTATAAATTTAAAAAGAAACGAAATATTTTTAAACTTCGTTTTATAAATCCAACCATTGTTATGTTATTATTATTTATATCTTTAAATTATGTATTATAAAGGTATTATTATTTAAAGGAATAGAATAAATTCAGAAAAATTTTAGTATTCCAATCCATCCATCAAAGATGGGTTGAGTCCCCAACAGCTTTAAATAATGATGTAGCCGACATATTTTATGTCTGTAGAACTCTGTGTTTGTTCACAGGGCCCGTTTGCCTGTTTTTAGAGCGAAACACTCGAGTTTCCAGAAGGGAAAAAATACCAGCTGAATTATTGAGACTCCATGTTCCGATCATTTTACATTAATTCAGTAGCTTAGTCATTGCCAAGCATAAATAAATTCAAAATGATCGCTAAGACATTTTATAAATTTTTATGATAATTAGATCTCAATATGCAGAGATCAGCCATGCAATGATAGCACACACCCAGCAGTCAAATCTGATTGTTAAAATGGATAGTCTCGAGAATACTTCCTGTTGAAACAATATATTTATCACGATGACATTATCGGTAACCTCATCACAAAAGCAAACAAGATATAAATTATGTGCAGAAAATTAAATCCAAAGAAATTATTTCTTAATTCATTTCGCCGTGTTCAGCTACGTATTTATACCATTCATAATATCTGTTCAACTGTGCCCCCACGCTATTTGAATGTGTGGATATATACACCGTATTATGAAACGAATTGAATAGGGAGTGAAGCCTCTTTCATCTATAATAAAGCAAACGTAATTCTACTGAAACGAAAATATCATTATGACCTAATTAGAGATTAAATTTCATGCTCCGCTCGTGCGAAAAGGAAAATAATGATGAGATGCGCAGTGCACGATGCGTGAAATAAATAATAATGGAATTAGCTGTAAAACGTTACCTTTATTTATTCCAAACTAGAAGCAGTTAAGTAAATCGAAATCAATAAGCAATGCAAAATCTCAGAAAAATACTTGGGAAGAGGTTTGTGTGTAGGATTTGCCAGTCACTCTTTGGGAGATCAAACTTTTCTTATAGGACATTCTCTCAAACAAAGAGATATCCTTCCCTTTTTCACGCGTATGCTTCTCAAGCAATATTGCAAAAAAAAAAAAAAAAATTATTTATGAAATATTAAAAATAAATGTTAAAACAAAAGTGAAAATCGATACTACTATTCATCCAGAAAGCGAACCTAAGTTTCTTTAATCCATATTCATTATTGAAATCTAAGAACAGACTACACAATACGCATCACTCAGCTTTTTGCATTTTAATAATTTATAAAAATTACACTGTAAATTGAATTTATTCATTTAATTTTTGATATTATTTTAAAATCATTTTCTGATTAAAAACGATGTTTATTTTATTACTTTCATTTTTTTTCTTATAAAAACTATATCTTGAATATGTAACGAAAATGATTCTTTGTGTTTAGGTGGATTAAGACATACCATTTTATTTAAACGCAAATGAAGTGACTACTTTATATTACAAGAATCTTCTTCTTCTACGCGTTATTCCCGCTTCCTATGCAGGGTCCGCGTGTTACTTAGATGCGACTTCTTGTTAGTGCTACTCCCAACCGACCCGTCGCCTGGTCTGCCGCTGGGGGGATATATTTTTTTTTACTGTAGAGGCGTATGTTCACGGGGCCAGTTTGCCTGTTTGCGGGATGAAAAACGCCAGATAAACTGGCGGAAAAACCCCTACTGACCGCGCCCAAGACCGGCTAACTTGGCTATGCTATGCCTGAGGAAGATCCTCAAATTCCTCACGTCAACAACGGGAATCGAACCTGGGACACTCCTTCCCCAGGCATATGGTTGCGAAGCGCAAAGCCACAAGGCTACCCGCGCGGTCCTTATATTACAAGAATCATTACCCAAAATTTCTTGCAATAACTTTAGGTCTTAAGATGAATAATTTTAATCCGCTTCTTGTAAATAAGCAAAAGTATTCCTAAATAACTTTGCATTTTGTTATAAACATAATTATTATTCTAAATATTTAAAAAACTTTTTATAAAGAAATTAAATATTTTGGAAATAAAAAGAAGATTAATGTATAAAATTGATACACCATTTATTTTAAATGATAATTAATTATAAAAGATCACATTACTGGTGTCTGCATTGTCAAAATTAGTGCAATTTGATAATCTCAAGGATAATCGCTTCTCGGCCTTTTGGCTTAGATCTGTGTGTAGTTCATTTTTGTGAACTTTCCCCATAAGTGATTAGCAAATTGTAGTATAGTATAGTATATGTTAGCTCAGTTATTATCGGCAAAGCGTCTCATAGAGGCCTTTGATAATAAACTACAGCAGCAGATACAGAATAAACCCCAGACTGGGGCAAGAACAACACACTCGGTGGTGGGAATAGCTTAGGCCCCCCCTCACCAGCATGGCTTTTCCGCGTACGCGGACCCTTGGAATCGAAGTGAAGCTGATCTACGACCTCGATGTTTTGCCAAAGCCCTCATCGAAAGCGTCGGCGCTGAGCAGATTTTTGGGTTTACTCCCTTTGTGGTGGCCGCTTCCAAGTAGTAGTAGTAAGGAGTGAGCAAACAAGAGACAAACTACTTGCAGGATTCGAATGTAATGGAAAAACAATAGTTCCATTTTTGGTAGGGAGCATTACCAAACTACTTAGAATCCTCAGATTCCCTTTAGAATATATTGAAACGGATGTAAATATCATCCACGAAATATTCGGGAAATGGGGCGTTATACACAAGGTGGAAGTCCTAAATGACGCAGAAAACCCCAAATGGAAGTTGGGTGAAGTCCACATCTCCCTCGAGATGAAAACGCCACTTCCCAACTTCATTATTATTGGATCCGCCAGAGTAATGATAAATTACCCTGGTGTAAAGAAACAATGTTTTAGATGTGGTGCTTTCACTCACCATGGGGCGGACTGTCCTAGAGTGAAATGTAAAAACTGCCTCAAAGCAGGCCACAACCAAGAAAACTGTGAGTCAGCTTGCCTGAAATGTGGCGTAATTGACCACAAAGTGGACACATGCCCATCCAGAACCCTTGCTGAGAGGATGGGTGGTGCAATCACGCCAGCAACTCCACCAAGCAATGGAAATGACACAGCACAGGAAGCTTCTCCTCCTTTCGAGGCTGCTCCTGATATAACAGAAATCCATACCTCCACGTCTAAGAAAAACCGAAAGGGGAAAAAACTTCCACAAGCAGTAAAATCCAACAAGAAGAAACAGTCGCTATTGAAACCATCAATACCAATATAGATACTAATACACATGATATAGATAGGGAAGAAGGAAAGATGGAGGTGAACACCAACACCTCCAAACGGCCATTAAGCCCACAGGAAGAAGAGTTAGTAACGCCCAAAACAGCCAAAGTATCTGAGACCGCCCACCCAGAAGTCCCTCACGCGAAAGCAGGGGAGACTCTCAGCCATCTCATCAGAGGTATCCCAGGGATGGCGGAAAAATTCAAAGAAGCGATAAAAAAAAATAGGAGAACCTGAACTCCTCCTCACAGGAGAACATGGATCTGACATCGTCAGTGCAAAATGGGGTGACATTTTCGTTGATGACATCAGCAAGATCACCCCTGAGCAAGTAGAGGTAGCCCAGGATTTAGACGAGGAGGCAGCTTCGGCGTTCTTCATAGTTCTCTGCAAACTAGACATGGCCAAGGGAAGTGAGGTGGCCAAAAGAATAATAACTGCCCACAACAAAAGAAAGACACGGTAACCACCTTGTGGGGTTTCTGTACACAGCTTCACCGGTTTCAGCTATCACAGGTGGGGGAGGACCTGAGAACCCGAGCGGCGAAGGCTTACAGCGAGGCGGTGCAGTTCCTTGTGAGCTGCATCACTCGGGCCAGATCCTTCCTCCACCTCTAAGTTTACCTTTCAATTTTTGCTTTTCTCTGTACTTTTTTTTGTGTTTGTTTGGTTTGTTTTTTTTTACATCTTTTCCTTTTTAGGATTTTTCCTTTTTGTAAAGTGAAAAATCAATGACCGTTTTAGAAACGCCCCTGTGGGGCAAACAGCTAAAACAGGTCAACTGAGGCCTCTTTCACCTACCCTACCACTATGCACTCTATCTTTATTTCCTCTCCTACTATCTGCTGACTCTCAGCCTATCTTACTCTACAGGCCGATGATGAAGATTTGTTGAACTCACAAATTATTATTATAAATATAATTTCACAGGATCATTTCTGTAATGTGATTAGCAACGGACTATAACGAAAGTGTAGTATCTGTTCTTATAAATGATCATCAAGAACATAATTTCATCAAGGATCATTTCTGTAATGTGATTAGCTACGGACTATAACGAAAGTGTAGTATTTGTTCTTACCAGCTTAAGAGTTAAACGTAGTATCTGTGTTACAAGGTTAATAACGAACACGGACTCCACCAGGCGTTCGCGGTATTAACTGACCAGCACAGATGGAATAAACCCTGGACAGGGGCAATAATAAACACTTGGTGGTGGGAATAGTTAGGCCCCCCCCACCCTCCTAGCCAGCTATGGCCAATGTTTTGCCGCGCACGCGGACTCTAGGCATCGAAACTGACGCCGATCTACGACCCCGACTTTTGGCTAAAGCCCTCATTGACTGCGTCGGTGCGGACCAGATTTTTGGATTCACTCCCTTCGGTGGTGGCAGATAACGCCGAGACTAGAGACAAATGGCTCAAAGGCTTCCAATGTAATGGAAAGGAAATTATTCCGTTCATGGTGGGGAGCATTATCAAACTGTTCAAAATCCCCAGATTCCCCTTGGAATATATACAAAGTGACGAAAAAGTCATCCACGAAGTGTTCGGAAAATGCGGTGTTGTAGGAAACATACAAGTCTTAAACGATGCAGACAACCCACAATGGAAGTCGGGGGAAGTAAACATCTCACTCGAGATGAAAACACCGGTTCCAAACTTCGTCAGCATCGGGTCCGCTAGGGTAATGGCGTAAAGAAGCAATGCTTCCGATGTGGATCCTTCGACCATCTAGGAGCGAACTGGCATGCAAAAACTGCCTAACGACAAGTCATTCTCTGGACCAATGTCTCATGGTTTGCCTCAAGTGCGGGTCCAAAGAGCACAAAGTTAACACCTGCCTATCAAGAACGCATGCAGAAAGGATGGGAGGTGCTATTATACCAGTCACAGTCACCTCAGTAGAGAAGCCTACAGCTACTACAGAACAAGAGTCGGGAAACCCGGTTTTTCCAACTCCAAACGAGGCATACGGCAAAATAACGGTCGCAAAAGAGAAGGCAGCCGCCACAGAAACCATAGCCTTCACACCCAAGAAAGAGAAGAAACGAGAAATCCATGCAGAAGAAACAGCCAATAAACAAGCTGCCTTACATGATGAAATGGAGGCAAACAGCACCCCCCTCAAACGACCACTAAGCCCAGAGGAAAAGGAGATGAAAAAAATAAAATCAGCAGAAACAGAAGAATTAGAGACTCCTCATGCAAAAGCAGGGGAGACTCTAAAGCATCTAGTTAAAGGTCTCCCTGGGGTGGCAGAAAATTTTCAAGATGCAATGGTGAGAATAGGGGTACCTGAGCTACTCCTCACAGGGAAGTATGGTCCCAATGTAGTTAGTGCAAAATGGGGTGAAGTATTTGTTGAAGACATCAGCCAAATCACCCCTGAGCAAGTACAGGTAGCCATGGACATAGACGAGGAGGCAGCATCAGCGTTCTTCATTGCTCTCTCCAAATTAGACATGGCCAAGGGAAGTGAGGTGGCTAAAAGAATAATGACTGCCTATAAAAAGCGACAGTCACAATAACCATCCCATGGGTTCCCGTCCACAGCTATACTGTTCTCTAATTCTAAGGCGGAATCTCTCAATTTACCTTCATTAATGTAGGAATTTTATTTTAACAAATTCTTCTTCTTCACTTCACTTAAGGATATTGACAGAAGAAAGTTAAAATATTTTGGACACATAGAAAGGATGAAAATGGACTTCTCAGTGAGGATTCGAAAGTATTTTATCGAGAAGTTTGGATTTAAGACAAAGTTCGGTTTTTCAATATAAAGTATAAAAACTGTAGCGGTCACTAAGTAATCAAAATGCTTCACTCTACTCGAAATTTGCACACTTTAAATAACAGACCAAAGATGCAAGTACTGTTGAGTACATCATGAAGACTTTTCTGTTTATCATGAGAACTTTTGGATCTGTCGTATATGAAATCTAAATTCTAATAGTAAATCACCACAATCTTGATTTACACTTTCTATCCAAAACGAAACCGAACTTTTCGAAAATAGAAGACACAGTGGCGCCACCTGTCGTGTCTTTTCGTTGTCGAAAGCGGCAACCTTCATTAGTGTTGTGTCAGCTGTTTATGACATTTGTTTCATTAGAAACCGAGTTATAGTGCCAAGAGGTGACAGGGTGTTTTGACGAACGGTCGGAAAATGAGTTTCAAACAAAGAGCTGCGATTGACTTTTGCGTCAAACTTGGTAAACGTTTTACCGAAACGCATCAAATGCTTCAAAAAGCATGCGGTGATGAATGCTTATCCCGTACTCAAGTTTACGAATGGTTTAAGCGATTTCAAAGTGGTCGTGAGACGCTTGAGGACGACGAAAAGCCGGGCCGTCCAAGAAACTGGAATGAGTGAAGTTAACATCCAAAAAGTGCGTGATTTCATCAAAGAAAACCTGAAATCTACCGTGAGATTGCTTGAAGATGAATTGGGGATTCTAAAATGAACTGTGCACAACATTTTCACCGAGAGTTTGGACCTTCATAAATTGAATTCGCGATTTGTTCCCCACAAGTTGACCGACGACCAAAAAATGTATCGAATTGAACACAGCAAGGACCTCATTAAAAGGCTCGTAAGGATTCAAATTTCCTTGAAACGACCGTTACTGATGACGAAACGTGGTGTTTTGAGTATGAGTCCGAAACAAAGCGCCAGAGTGCTGAGTGGAGACCACCAGAAGAAGAGCATCCGAATAAAAGTCGCTTGGAGAAGTCAAAAATAAAGACAATGCTGATTTGTTTCCACGATTCCAAGGGCATTATCCACAAGGAATTCGTCCGCCTGTCTGGCCAAACGGTCAATGGTGAGTTTTATCTCGAAGTTTTGAAGCGATTCATAGCAAGAATTCGTCTCGTACGACAGAATATCGTGATGACCGAACGTTCGTGAAAACACATTGTCACTATAACTCGACATCAAATGAAAGAAATGTCATAAACAGTTGACACAACACTAATGAAGGTTGACACTTTCGACAACAAAAAAGATACAACAGGTGGCGCCACTAGTTTCTTCTATTTTGGAAAAGTTCGGTTTCTTTTTGAACAGAGAGTGTATTTTTCTTGTAGAGAAAGAAGGGGATTTATTACCAATTGAAAATAGTTGTCATCATCGAAAAGACAGTTAAAAATTATTGTTTTGTCTTCATTTATGCAAGTGCCTGCAACTTGTGAAAAAAATAGACAATATATGAAGCGATGCTCCTACAGAATTTTTATCTATGATGATTACGGCAATACTATCTGCATGCAACAGACATTTGATAGAAAAAAAACTGGACTGAGCACAGCCATTCCTTTAATTTCTATATTTTCTGTGATCATTTGAACAAGAGTCTTCATACAAATAACATAAAGTTATTATGTTATTTCTGAGTTATTGAAAAGAATTCCCAAATTTCTTAAAAACCAATAATTACCTTATATAGTCCTTATATATAAGGACTGACTTAAAGGGGCGAAGCAGGAATGCTTTTCATCTTCCCCGTTATCTGTACAGGACAGTGTAGGGATAAAGTGTTATTGAGATATTAAAGCTCCGATCATGGCAACAGGATAACAGCAACAGCCGAACCTCAGTTAGAACTTCATTGGCTACAGCATTGCCATCCATTACCCCTCCAAGAGTATTGGAATGAATGAATCAATCCTCCAAAAATGTTACTACATTTGCTTATACTTTTATATAACACATTATGTTATAAAAAAATAAAAGGTGTATTAAAATGACTTAGATTTTTCAAGTATTTTTGAAGAAATTAAAACTTTTGAGTTTAGAAAATAATTTTATATTTAAGTTATAAGAAAATATAATAAACATTTAATATCTAAATATTATTCTTCAATATTTTCAACAAAATCCATGGTTCTGTATAATGATAAAAAGGAGTTCTCGAGTTCCCAGTTGGGAAGGGTGATGGGACTTAAATTATCAACAAATGCCATATCCTTGTTATTCTTATGAATTCGAATTATCAGTTCTTCTTGGGTCGAAGTTAATATACATGATTTTAAAATCATGTTAAATTTTGTTTTCACAGATATATTCTGACAAAAAGCCAGAACATTTTTGGAAATTCTACTGGTAATCTGCCCAAGGTTAGTGTTATATTATATCTAGCGTGAAAGAATCCAATGATTCGTTTGTAATTTTGTATTAAATTCCTTTAACAGAATATTTCAATAAATAATTATCAACTTCTTTGAAAGATAAATGAATTATTCTGTGATTTCTTCTTAATAACCTGATTCAATATTATTATAGTTACTTACATTAAATAGTTAATTACATTACAATTAAAATGAAATTAAAAATGTTGAAGACAAAATCACCAAAACAAGAGTGCTGTTAAATACGAATTCGCAAATTTCAAAAAAATCCAAAAGAAATGAATCAATCGAATGAATGAATCAATCGATTGACTCCTCATCCAAAAGAGTTTGCTCATACTTTTATATAATACATAATGTTGTAAAAAAATAAAAGGTGTATTAAAATTACTTCGATTTTTTTAAGTATTTTTGAAGAAATTAAAGTTTTTAAGTATATAAAATAATTTTATATTTAATTTATAAGAAAATATAATAAAAATTTAACATCTAAATATTATTTTCCAAAATTTTAATGAAACTGACAATGAACACAAATATCATAACCTGGAAATTAAAGTCACACTAAGTAATACAATAGAAGTTAAAATTACGATATGATATGGACTTGCTTCATCTTTGCTACGAGCTGTCTATTCCAGCCAAAATGTTGGAAATTTAAAATGTGCATTCGTACTGTGGGTGATTCAGCACTTTGGTAAAATTGTCTCTTGCTCTAGTCTAGAGACTAAAGAGTCTTTTCAAATCAGGCTTATATTTGAACATATAATCTTAACATATCAGCCGAAACTGACATAATTGTTATTTTCAATTCACGCCAAATGACTGAAAGAAAAGTTTCCCTCTCATATTTCAAATGATTATGTCATTTTTATTTGTACGATTCTATTTTCTATTTTTTATGTGAACCCCACGCATTGAAGATTATAAGCCTTCAGTACAGTACAGTGGATAGGATAAGAGAAAGCTAAATGGAAATCCTGCTCAAGAAACTAAATCGGGTTATTTATTTCCAATAAGCTAGATGGTGGTGTCTTACACTTGGCGATGATAATCTTCAATCCTCCGAACATATTCATAAACGTCAGTGCCCAGAGCGGTATTCGAATCTGCAAGTGTTGGTTGGAGAGTGAGTAACTTTGAACTTTGAACTTTAAACTTATTTGGTTGATGGATTGAGTCCTTGACTGTTTATCCCTTCATTTGGATTTTAGATTGTGGGTGATGAGATTATTGTGGGTAATTTACCCGCTCATTGTGAGCATTGAGGCTGTATCAGCTTTCTCTTGCGAGGGAGGATTTCGGTTTTTTATGTTTGAAAAGGGCTTGTAGTCCGCTGCCTGTCGAACTAGCTGATTTGGGTGATTATCCGTTATTGTGAAGAATTTCTCCGCAATGCTTGTCATGTAGGTCTTAATATCTGGAAGATTGGCTTCTGGATGTTTCTGATGAACCATGGGGCATTAAATGCCATTCTTAGGCATTTATTCTGTATTATCTGAAGTCTGTTGATGTTGCTTTTAGTCGTGTGACCCCACGTTGGAGAGGCATAAGTTAGTTGCGGTCTGATTACCAATTTGAAAAAGAGGATTTTGTTGCTTATGCTTAGGAAGCTGTCCCTATTCAAAAGTGGATATAGCTGTGCTATGGTCTGACTTGCCTTAGTGGCGACACTATCCATATATGACTTGAAGACGTCTATCAAGATGAACTCCCAGATATTTGGTAGAATTGCGTTCTTCTATTGCGTTTGGTAGTATTCGGTTCTTCTTTACGTCTGGTGAAAAGTACTGCAAAGCTTTTGTTTGGATTAATTGCGATACGCCACTTGGTGTACCAATCCTCCAATTCATTGACTGCCCTCTGCAGTTTGATTGTGGCCAAGAGGGGACGGAGGGATCTGGCTATAATGATTGTGTCATCGGCATATAGAGCTGTGATAGCTGGGGACAGTTTGGGGAGATCTGCTATGTATATGGAGAAGAGTAGGGGAGATAGCAAAGAGCCTTGAGGGACTCCGGCCGTGATTCTCCTCTCTGTGGATCTATTAACGTTGAGTTTTATTTTAAATTTTCTGTTATTTAGATATGATTTGATAAGTAGCACTAGTGGCAATGGAATACCAACTTCGTGTAGTTTAAAAATTAGTCTATGATGCCACACTCTATGAAATGCCTGAGTGATGTCCAGGAAAACTGCGCCAGAGTGTTGGTGGTACCATTCATACCCTTAGGTTATATGTTTGATAACTCTGTAAATTTGTAGCGTTGTGGAGTGATATTTCCTAAAGCCAAATTGTTCACCTTGAATGACATGGTTACATGGTTGTGAGAATAGCACGTTCGGCTATCTTATCTATGCATGAAAGAAGGCTGATTGGTCTGTAATTTTCAGGAAACTGTGTATTTTTTCCAGGTTTGGGAATTAGGAAAACGTCGACAATTTTCTGTCGCTCTGGGAAATAATTTAGCCTGAGGATGGCATTAATGATGGCTACCAGATGCATAACCCCTTTGCGGGGAAGTAACTTGAGTACCTTGTTTGTTATTCCATCTGGACCCGGAGCCTTTTTGTTATTTAGTTTTCTTAAAATCTCATACTTCTGTTGGTGACGCGGATTTGTTATTGGATTGGATTGAGGCATTTTGAGTTATTTTACGCACTTGGGTGTGAATTTTACTTATGAAATTTATATCTGTATTAATATAATTGGGGCTGCATTGTTTTTCTAAACTGTCAGCAAATGCTTCAGCTTTTTCCTCGTCGTTGTAGACAACATTAGATTCACCTTGGATTGGAGGAAATGGAAAACGCTTTGAACGGAGTGATTTCATCATTTTCCATATTGATTGATCCTCTGTGTTTAATTGGTGAATTGTTTTATTCTAGAGTTCGTTAGGGTGGTCCTTTAGGGCTTATCGAACCTGGTTTGTTGCTCTATTGACTGCGTTTTTATCCGCTGGGTCCACTGTTTTCTGATATTGTCTTCTTAATCTGTTTTTCTATTGGATAAGACGTTTTATATCCTCTGGGAGTTTATTTGATGGTGTACATTTGGTTATATTTGTTACCTGCGAAAACTCTTGAAAAACAACTAGCTGTCAGTACTTGTTTTTCAAGAGTTTTCACTGCTTTTTCTACATCTTCGGCAGATTGTAGGCGGTATTGGAACAACGTTTTCCTGGAAGGCTGAGGGAAGTTGTTTCCAATTTATAAATGTGGTGATGTTTTTCGTTAAATCTTGTATGGTGCCTAGTTGTAATATGGTGGGGTTGGGATCAGAACTTAAGTCGTTGATTGCTTGTATCTGATAGCTGTGCGCTACGTTTTTTAATATAGCTATATCTAGTATATCAGGACGTCTGGTTGCTCCGTAATATGTGGGTTCAGTGGGTCCTATTACTGTTATATTTCTTGAAGTGGCGTAAGAGTTGAGTATTCTTCCGTTAATATTTGAGTTTCTGCTGTTCCAGACTGAATGTTTGGCATTAAAATCTCCGGCTATAATCACTGCTCTTCCCGTATTTAGTATCACATCTAAGTCAGATTCAAGAAGTTTTTTATTTGCGGGGTTGTTGGCTGCATATATCGTAATGCTGCTTGTGTTTTCCATATGTATTTCTATTCCTGTAGTTTCCATGTGTTCTGTTTCGGGTTCGGCTATTGAATTGTGTTTTGTGTTTCTTTTCACAAAGATGGCAGCGCCTCCACCTCTAGCAAAGCATCTGTCTGTACGTAAGTGTTATAACCATTGATTCTGATTTTGTCACTTGGACGAAGATGTGTTTCATTTATGAGGATGATGTCTGCTTGGGTTTCTGCTGCAAACTCCTGCAGCTCCTGTAATTTGATAGATAAACCATTTGCGTTCCATGAAACAATTTGTAACGATTTCGGTTTTCTTTTAGACTTATCCATTAAGAATTTCCATAAAGAGTGATTGTGTGTGCCTTAAAATGATATCCTTGGCTTCCTGATTGGGTTGGTTTGTCGGAGTCCAGCAAGCATTTCACCTAAGTGGCTTGTTATGTTCAGTAGGATAGGTTTGTTGGTTTGCTGTGACTGATTTGGTTTTGGGTCTTTTTGGAAGGTTGATCTTGTAACTTTAGCATACGATCTTCCATCCGTTGTGGAGACTATGGTTTGATGGGAGGACGTGTGTTCTTGAAGAGGTTTACTGGTTTTGAGTTGTATCATTTGGTTTTGGGGAAATGCTATATAGCCCCTATAGTTTGCAGGGTGTGGTCCTACGCAGTTTGCACACTTTGCTGGAAGTGTGCGGGGTTTATGGCATTCATTTGATGCGTGTTTGCCACCACATTTCACGTAACGAAATTCAGCCTTACAGCATCGTTGTGCATGCCCTATCTTCTGGCATCTATGGCACTGGGTTGTAGTTGATTTATGTTTCAATACCTCAACTTTTATGACTAGATCACAGATGGTTTGTAGATTGTATATATGTTTTTGGTCTTTACTTATTTCCACCAGAATTAGGGGAGAGGGTGTTTTATCAGCTCTCCTCATTCGGCTGACTTTAATTGGGCTAAATCCCTTAAATTGGAGGTCTGCAGTGAGGTCTTCTATTTGTAATGTTTCAATTACTCTCCTTAATACTACTTTTAAATTTTTCTCACTGTTGAGTGCAAAAGTGTGGTATGGCAGGTTGTTGTTTAGAAGTTTGGTTATTTTTCTGTAGTCTGATGACGTTTTAGGTTGCATGCGAATCCCTTCTTCTGTGTTTGTGGCTTTAACGAAGATCTTATCTGAAGATATCAGTGCGGATGCAACGGATGTCCAGTGCTCCTTGGCCCTTAGGACGACTGGGGGTACCCTTTCTTTAATTTCATTATCTGAAATTAAAGAAAAACCTCCTCTACTGGAAAAACCTCCAGTAGAGGAGGTTTTTCTTTTCTTTTTGATCGTTTGGAATTCTGTGTTGGTTTCCAAAAACTGCGGAGTATTATCCAGAGATGCAGCATCCTCTATATTCGTGGAGTGTCTTAATTCTGGTTCAGTCAACATACTTCCATCATTTAGATCATCCATCCTATCCTCTGTGACTGCTGTAGGGGGAAATGTGTCTAACAGCTTTACTTTCCCTGGCCAGTTGTCGCTCAATAGTTTTCCTAATCTTAGGAATTCTCTGTAAATTTCTTCGAATATGCTTTCGTTGAGAGGTTTTGACATGTCTGATAGGAGGCAACAACTCTGTTAAAATAAAGTTTGAGAAATGGGTCCTAGAGCCCCCAAAACGGGAGACTGATACGCGTACGCAAGCCGCCATTTTCCGACCTCACAATTCCTAAAACTCTGAATCATTTTTTTTCAGAGTGAGTAACTTATAAGGACTGGCTTAAAGGGGCGAAGCAAGAATGCTTTTCATCTTCCCCGTTATCTGTAGATGACAGTGTAGGGATAAGGTGTTATTGAGCTATTAAAGCTCTGATCATGGCAGGAGGGTAACAGCAATAGCCGAGCCTCAGTTAGAACTTCATTGGCTACAGCATTGTCATCCATTACCCTCCAAGAGTATTGGATTGAATGAATCAATCACCGCATCTCACGGCCGATTGTTGTAAAAAAATAAAAGGTGTATTAAAATTACTTTAATTTTTTAAGTATTTTTGAAGAAATTACAAATTTTGAGTTTAAATTTTCAGTTCGTATTAAATAATAATACGCATAGTTATCATGATTATCCATTCTTTAGGGTTGTAATTCAAAATGTTTTGGAATGGAAGTCTTGTTCTATTATGGCATCCTTTGTTAATTTTTTTTACATCAATCTAAGACGAGTAGTGGAAGACTGGGCAAGACCAGAAGTGCTTTTGCACTATTTTGCAAAGTGCAAAAGCCCAAGAAGCGACATGGGTATTATCAAAGGTACGAGGAAGGGGGGTTAAGTGGAATCTGTCTATCGAAAAATAAACAAGTGCGTTTTGGTATCATTGATGTTCACAAGGTTACACTTGTCCTACTCGAAAATGTCAAGGAGATTAGGATTTAAGGTTTGGTAATGGGAGATCTTAAAGTTTGGAATGACTGTGAACCATAAGATGTGTTCGCTGAAAGAGTAATACGTACGTTGCCATAAGAAGAGCTATGATGCAACTTGTGATCAGTTCATTTATATACACATACAAGAAGGTGATGGGTAAGTCGGGGTACTCAAGTATAAAGTCTTAGAGTAAAACATTATGGAGGGAAGTACACGAGCAGAGAGGAAAGCGGACATTGAATTAAAACCAATGGCAGACCTTAAGATGGTAACCAAAGTGAAAACCCTGTCAAATATTTATGGATACGTCAGAAGCAACTACGAGTTTCTGAAGTTGACTGTTGACCTTTTCCATTATTTTCAAGAAAACTAAAGTGAGGATAAAGATGATAATTTGGTGACTAATCTCATCATCCTTTTTTTTGGAGTGGGCTGGGTATAAACTTGCTTTCATGCTGTAGAATAAATGCTGGACGAATATGATATATATTAAAGACGATATACGATCTATTCAGGACTCGATGTGTTTGTTTTTCAGGAGAAAAATCCTTGTTCTGCTTCTGTCTATGATTGATTAACTCAGCCCTGGTTAAAAAAAGCACCCCGTAACGCACATTATGAGGGAAATGAATGGGTATCCCCCTTCGGAAATGGGGTTCACATGTCTGGAAAACAGACCTGGAATGCATGCAATTATTACAGAGATAAATTATTATTCTTAGTTTTCTCTGCACATTTTTAAATATATATATATATATATATATACAGTATATATATGTATTACATATATATATATATATATATATATATATATATATATATATATATATATATATATATATATATATATATATATATATATATATATATATATATATATATATATTATAATGCTCCTTCAAATCAAATGTCTACATCTACACACCCGTAAGATCCTAAAAAACATTTCTAACTCTATATATATATTACATATATACATATTACATTACATATATGTATGTATGCTCCTTCAAATCAAATGTATACATTTGCACACCAGTAAGATCCTAAAAAACATTTCTAACTCAATGTACTATAATATAATATAATAATATATAATACTCCTTCCAGTCTTATGAATAAGTAAAGCCGTCTCTAAAAATTCGGACGATCCCTAGGCCACTCAATTGTGGGCGAAAGACCGTCCATCTCAGAGTTGGTTCCACTCCGAGATGGCCTTCCACCCACCACCGAGCAGAACCGCTCATATTCTGAAGAAAAGAATTAACCGACAAAGCCCCTCACCGGAAAACAGGCAAAAACCTTAAGAGAGCGAACTCATATTAGCAATAGCAGAGCCTCAGTTAGAACTTCATTGGCTTCCAGTCTAGCAATCTAGTGTTTATGCACCTGTAAGATCGTGAAAACAACTCTACCTCAATGCGGATTTCATATATTTTCTACATTACAAACAAAATGGTTTGCTAACATATTTTTAAAGTACTCTTGATTAGAAAATAAATTAGAAATGTTTATAATTTTACGGTAAAACATATTATATTTTATAAGATTTTATATTCACATTTAAATCCTTTCCGGGTGTAAGAAAGATTTTCACTGAAATATCTTTACCACTAGTGGTATATATAAAGGCTTGTTTTTCACTGCAGTTGCTTTCCTATCTCACAAAATGCAAAACACACACACACTTCCTTTGGGGCGTGAGTGTGGGTTCAATTTTCAATTAACAATTTGATATTTACCCACACAAAGAGTGGGTAAATATCAGAAAATATGAAAATATTCTTAATATGTTCCATTTCTCAAAAAAAAAAAAAAGCTTTCACATACGTTTCATAACATTTTTAACTTATTTCTGCTTCATCTGCTGGTACAAAACCCTTGACACGTCAAAATTCTTCATGCTTCTAGTAATAATGATCACCATGCGATGTATGAACAGTTATTTAACTCTTCCAATGATTTCAGTTATTATATACTTGATTATGATCATTTGCTTCTTTATGATTATTCATAAATTCCGAAAATTAGCTTTCAAATTTAGACAGACAGAGTCTGATTTTAGTACCATGCAAATCTCGTTCGGACTGTCACGTGGCATTTGTCACTGACCAGTCATTGAAGGATGCCAAAGGACGATGCTTGAAACGCAAGATCACACATGACAGATTAAAGTTGCGTGACTAAAGCAGATCCTAAGAAGGTCACTGTTAAGGCTATTTTATGTTATGGGAAGGATATTAACTTCTATTGGACAGCTTTCAAGTTCAGCGGCCCGTTTTAGCTGTGTGGACGGGAGTATACACATATAAAGGACAGACTGTCAAAGTTTTGAGGTCATTGTGGGGAAACCCCTCACCACTTTAATTATAT
Organism: Typopeltis vanoorti; assembly: GCF_054136105.1. NCBI lineage: Eukaryota > Metazoa > Arthropoda > Arachnida > Uropygi > Thelyphonidae > Typopeltis > Typopeltis vanoorti. The sequence goes on from NC_143565.1 coordinate 98,059,761, forward strand.
ATTGACCGACTGATGCCAAATTTATTTTTCATTGACGAAGAACTAGTTGTGATGGGTGTTGTGGAAAAACAAAATAGTTAAAAAAAAAATAATGTTTTTAATTTCGTACAGATTACAAGCTTGGTTTAGTTGCTTTTGTTTTCTTGCTTAATGAACTAACAATCCAGTCTTAAGCTATCTTATAAACACTGACAACATGAAATCTGAGTTAACTATAATCTTAGCTTCGTTGTTTGTCTTGAATGAAGCTATTGGACCTTCACTAAAACGGGAGATGAAAAGCATACTGGGAAACTTAATGCTAAGAGAGCTAGTTGATGGAAGAAGGAGAGGAACTTCATCTTATCGAGGTCCGATCCCTGCTCCTTCCAGATCAAGGGATAGTGGAAGACTCCGGAGAGGCAGAGGTAGAAGAGAACGAGTCAGATATATACCACTACCGTAAGTAGAAGCGATTTTGTAAGCACTGTAGCAAACACTATAATTAGATTTTGCTTTTTATAGAATGAAAAATTCTCAGAGGTAGTTCACATTATGAAGATTTTTATGAGAGATTAACGAAATTTTAACGCATGCGCTGTGTGTGTGTGTGTGTCAGAAATGGACACTAATTTAATTGCATTTAATAGATAGATAATGTATTGAATCCTCTTTCTTCTATTCTTCATTATATAACAGCTTCCTTTCAGGTCTATTAACCTTTTTATTTATTTTCATCAGTCGTCACTTACTTAATGAGGCGTTAGGTGGCGCATCGCTTCGCTTCGCTTGCGTTGAGATAGGCAAAGGGAATTGTTTTGTTTTTTAGATGCAATAACAAAACATATAATTCATTCATTAATATCCATTAACAAAGTTACATTTGAACTAAAGAATTAATATGATCTCAACAATGAAGCAAATAAAATGTCTAGAACCGTTCTTCTCAACAGAATAGGATTGTACTTGACGAATATAAACATTTCTTTGAATTTTTTTTTGTTACATAATAAATTTTCTTAAATATAAACTTATGTTAACTCAACGTTGGAGTATTTGTTAAATTTATATTTTAAAAAAAAAATAAAAGTTATATTTATTTAAAAATTAGGATTTAAGTTAATAATTAAATTTACATTTAAAAATTATAGATTTAAAATCGGTTATTTATAAATTTATAATATACAAATTATAACATTTTAAATTCGAAACATATATATTTAAAATGCGAATTTACATTTAAAAATAAATTTAAAATATTTAAGTTTTCAAGTTTATATTTATCTAACTTTTCAAGTTTATATTTATTTATGTCTATTGTATTAGAATTATGAATGATTACCAGTACGATTATGATTATCCTTGTGATGAGTGCTGTTATGAACACAGACACAGGAAGAAAAAGCATAAACATAAAGAAAAGCACGTCGAAGAGGAACCGAAAGAAAAAGTCCGAGAAGTTGTTAAATACATTCCCTGGATGTAAGTAACGCTTATTCTTTATTCATAAAATAATTTTATCTATGTTTAATAATAAGCTACGAAATCATATTTTCGTTTCGTTTTTTAAAAATACTAAGTTTTATGAAGAAAATGATTAAACTAACATAAAGTATGAAAAAATAAACATTTCATATTATTTCAGGCTTTTCTTTACTTGAACTCCAACCAAAAAAAAAAAAAAAAAAAAGTAACTTTTTTTTTTTTTTTACTTCATTTATTTTACTTCATTTATTGTGCGTCTTACAATGCTGATTTGTTTCTACGATTCCAAGGGCATTATCCACAAAGAATTCGTTCCGCGTGGCCAAACGGTCAATGGTGAGTTTTATCTCGACGTTTTGAAGCGATTGATAGCGAGAATTCGTCGCGTACGGCATGAACATCGTGACGACCGACCGTTCATCAAAACACACTGTCACTCTTGGCACTATAACTCGGCTTCTAATGAAACAAATGTCATAAACAGTTGACACAACACTAATGAAGGTTGCCGCTTTCGACAACAAAAAGATACAACAGGTGGCGCCACTAGTTTCTTCTATTTTCGAAAAGTTCGGTTTCTTTTTTGGACAGAGGGTGTAACCGGTGTATATTATATGTTTATAATTATTAACTGACTTAAAACACCGAGAAAAAATACAAGAAGTTTAATACTTGGTTATCTCAAAAGGACTTTCTTAAATAACGGTTACTCTCCTAAAAATATCTGTAATCGTCTTAGTGCACGTAATCAACATAGTAATAAAGATAACTCAAACCCAACAGCACACATCTCCTTATCATATAGTATAAGTTCTCTTTCTCCTAAACTAGCGAAAATCCTGAAGAAATTTAATGTTAAAACATATTTATCCACCTTTTTCAATATAAGTGTATATATTAAAAACTTTTAATCGAGTGAACTTGATTATGCAAGAGATTGCCATCGCTAACTTATACTATGTGGATTTATGTACACCGATTCACTTACTTGTCAATAGATGGCGGCACGATTCATAGTTAAACACTTCTGTGCAACCAGTATTCTTTATGATGTTCCATATCCCTTTATGAGACATCGTAGAACAAGGCTCTTGAAGCCACGTGATAGTTGTTTAGCATTTTTTTAAAGCAGTTCATTACTCAAATGGTGAGAGAATTACAATTAACGAAGAAAATGGCGTTTTGGGATGGCCGCAATCCAAAATTGGGTCTGGCTGTACTGATGAGACCTCAATAAAGGTCGAAACCGGTCCGAGTGACCCTTCCCATTATGCATTTCATTACATACATCTCAAAAAAGTGTGTACTTTGCATTATGGAATACTAAGGCAATTGATGTGACGTCATCAGCATCTATATGCAAGTATATATCGGATTCCAGGATTTTTATTCATTTATATCTTCTTTTATTGCAAATTCCTCACCGAAAGGCTTATTTTTTTGTTGTCGTTTTACATTTTTAACTGTTTTATGGTGTTAAATTGCTTTCTTCCGTATAGCCATGGGCGTCCACAAAGGGGGGGGGGAACAAACGGGGCACTTCCCCCTGGGATCCACTTGTGAAAAAAAAAATTAAATAATTAAGTAAAAATTTATTCATCATCATCATCATCATCATACGTATCAAGGATTTAGGCCTAGCATGGCCTGTTCCGGCCTTAGAAGTCATCGTTGAATCGTTTAAGAGGACGTCCTGGTTTTCTTTTTCCTAATGGCTTGTACTTTAAGGCTTGTTTTGGTAATCTTTCTGTTTTCATTCTTTGAACGTGTTCCATCCATTTATGTTTATATTTTTTATTTTTTTCTATTACTGGTTCTTGGTTTAATTCTTTCATAATATCTTCGTTTCTTTTGTGATCAAATAGGGTATACTTTGCAGTTTTTCTCATAAACTTCATTTCTGCTGTTGTTAATCTTTGTTTGTCTTTTTGTTTTATTGTCCAGATTTCGCTTCCATACATTAAGACCGGTAAGGCTAATGTATTGTATACTTTTAGCCTGGTTTGTTTATGAACTAGGTTTGGTTTAAATATAGAGTTAATTACTCCTGTTATTTTTAAATATTTTGCAATTTTTATGTTTATATCTTTTTCATTTTCATATTGATGTAATTATTTGTCTCCAAGATTTGCTCCCCCCTGGAAAATTTTGCTTTGCCCTCCCCCATTAGCCAATTCACTGACTAGGTAGCGGCAAATTTCTTGGAGTATTCAATAATCCATATACCCCCCCTCCCTCCCTCCCTCTCTCTCTCTCTCTCTCTCTCTCTCTCTCTCTCACACACACACACACACACACACACACACACACACACACACACACACACACACACACACACACACACACACACACACACACACACACACACACAAACAAATACATTTTAACGTACTTCCCCTTTCCACAGTGCTTTCCTAATGATCCTATCTAAGATTTACCGCAATGTGTGCGTTATCTTTATGCAAATCACAGTACGAAGTTTGCAGTTCCCTCTCCTCCTCCTGATACGTATATTAGGCCTAGAGGCCCGTTACGTTCGTATTAGGCATGGCCTATTACATTTTGAAACCGCAACCGCCTTGAGGATAAGGTGGTTATCCCAATACCTCCCGGTGTAGGGAAGTATAGGGCTAACGCCTTATGTGCATCTACAGACATAAGGAGTTATGTCTGTAGATGCTTGTTCACGGGACCAGTTTGCCTGTTCTGTGGGAGGAAAAACCCGAGTTTCCGGGTGGAAAAACCCCAACCTCCGAATGAGACCGACTAACTCACCTTTAGTCGAAAGAGACCAGATAAAGGTTCCTCACGTCACTGACAGGAAATCGAACCCAGGTCTTTCCGACCAAAGGGCTTCGTCTATACCAGGGGTCGCCAAACTTCTTTGACCATCGACCCCTTCAAGAGTTTCTTGTCTTTTTTATCGATCCCCTCTATTTTACTATTACGTAATTATAATAGGACAAGCAAAAAAAGACGCTTATGTGAGTTTTTAGATTGTTTATTTTATAGTTACAGTGTTTATTGTATGTATAATATAGTATACATTATTATATTACTATTACTACTACTATTACTATCACTAGGAATATCACTGGTATTACTAGTGATATTAATAAACTACTGGTATTACTACCAGTCCTACTCATCTCTTCAACATAGAGAAGTTTAGTTCGTGAATGAATAACGATTGAATTGTAATATGTATGTTGATGAATTTTAGAACATTAATGCTCACTTGTATGTCGATCCACAAAAATGAGACTGGGATCGAATACGTGTAAGTATAAGTAAATAAGAACTGCGCACGTGTTGCAATCTCGCTCCCACTGCGCCGGCCGGCAGGAACCACCAACATCCGTTTATTGATAAATACGTCATTTTGGCCTACTTGATTGGCCTCCGTAACTATTTTCATGCCCTTGCTCCATCTTATTACAGGTCCTATTCATTTCACTGTTCCCACGATTCACTCTTAATTGCGTTGTTGTCATTCAGGATGGAGGTAATCCAAATTAACCGAATTAAATATTACCTGTACAATGATGTCTTATATTTTTCTATCGACCCCTAACAATGTTATATCGACCCCCAGAGGCCGATATCGACCCCCAGAGGCCGATATCGACCACTTTGGCGACCACTGGTCTATACCGACGAAGCTATGGAGGCTCTGCAGTTCCCTTTAGGAACTTCAAACTTTTTTTTCCTCATTCGGAGTGTTATTACTCTACCTGTTATAATGAGCAGAGTTCCTATGTTTATGTGCTTCCTTTAGTATCTCTTAGAGAGAAGATAGCTTGAGCTCAAAACTTATTGGTTACTAGAACTCTTCCTTCTCTTTATCCGCTAGATTCAAAGCTGATATTTAATTTTTTTGTTTTCAATACTCAATGCTATTATTATTATTATTATTATTATTTTTTTATTTTTATTTATTTTTTTTTTTTATTATATCCCTATTTTCTTTGAGCCATGGTTATGGCAATCATCCTAGCTGGAAAACTTAATGTGTCTATCATCGGCCAAAGTGGCGGCGTGTGTTTGGGGTAGGCATGATGGCACTTCGCGTTCGACCCCTTCTGCTAGTCGGCTCTTACCGTAGACTGGTGTTTTTTTTTTTTTTTTTTATCCGGTTTGCATGTCAGCGGGGGGAAGAACACGAGTTTTTGTGTCGGGAACCCTTTATAAGAGTGGAGCTAATTCACATTCAGTTAAAACTAAAACTGTGTGGGCGAATCAACTAATAAAATATATAATAATAATAAAAGATAAAACATTTATAATCATAAGCATAATGATAGCAACTAATAATTTAATAAATTTACTAAGAATAAATTTATTAATAATTCGCATAAAGTATAATAAGAAAAGAATAAAAATCATAAACAAGTATTTGTTCTTTTCTGAGTTTATAATAATAAGAATTGTCACAACAAACTTTTACTTCTAAAATTATTTATAATAATAATTAAACATTGTTGGAAAACACAAGATAAATTCAAATTCATAAAATGAGATACTTAGATGGAAAATTTATGAAAATACCGGTCATTGTTAATGTTTCTTATAGTCCTTATAAGGACTGGCTTAAAGGGGCGAAGCAAGAATGCTTTTCATCTTCCCCGTTATCTGTAGAGGACAGTGTAGGGTTAAGGTGTTATTGAGCTATTATTAAAGCTCTGATCATGGCAAGAGAGTAACAGCAATAGCCGAACCTCAGTTAGAACTTCATTGACTACAGCATTGCCATCCATTACCCTCCAAGGGTATTTTGATCACCGCATCTCACGGTCGACCAATGTTTTCGCTTAGATAGATTAATATATAATATTCTCATAATATTTCACAAAAGGTGTTTCTATTCTTTCTATTATAACTCTTTGTTATACAAATAAAATTGCATTAAATTATAATAATTATATTTAAAGTTAAATTAAATACATTATTTTATATATATACATCTCTTTCTTGCACAAAATATTAAATACCAAAACTTCGGTTTAGTATTTCTACGCATTTTTTCGAGTTGGACATCTTTATCGCAGTTGCAATCATGTTGGAAAAAACTAATTGCTTATTGCATTCATTATATTACTACTTTTATCTTTAATCTGTTATACAAATAAAAGCATTATGATAAATTTATAACGAAGGAAAAAATCATTTAAGATATTTTTGTCGTTTTAGCTTTAAATTTGACGGTGATCTGCAGTGTAAAAATTTCTGTCAATGAGAGACGTGCATCATCAGCTGCTATGTAGCATTTTTTATTTTATTTATTTATTTCTTTTTTTTTTTAAGATTCGCTCAAGTTCATACAGTCGAAATATATACAGTAAGTCAAATAAAGTGAAATTGTGTCGTGGAGAGATGTTTATTGTGGAGATCTTTATCTGTCTTACAAAAGCAAATATCCTTTAATATAAATATCTATTTTCATCTTAATGTTGTACTTTTTAACCTGGGAAATGAAACAAATCTAAACACACGCGCTTAACGCAAATTATCCTGAAAGAGCTATCAACTACCTAACGGTAGTTTCCCGCAAACCAAACAGCCACGAAGAACATGCGTGCGCCTTTCTCGGTCTCGCATTGTTTAGTATTGAACACGGGCGTGATGTCTGTTTGTATTCATACACTTGAACGATTTTTAGTGTTTGCGTGCGCTGTGGTAGTAGGGTCATGACTGGAAAAGGGAACAGAAATTGAAAAAAGGGAATCCATGCGTAAACTCTCCTACCAAAACTGATCTAGAGATGAAAATGAAAATTAGAAAAATATAGGAAGATGGAAAAAGTTTAACGGCCATCTTGGTCTTGCATCATCAACAGTGAATATAAGTGTGAAGGATGCTGCCCGTACAAAGGAAGTCTGTTTGAGAAAAAATAAATATCTGAGGTTTTTCCCCACCGTAGGGAAAACCACCTCCGTAAAATTGGTGTTGGGATCCTGAGTATGTCAGTTAGTCTCTTTAACACAACCATAACAGAAGAGATACTCGACACTTTACTGTAGGCAATCCTCCAAGCCAAAGTTACAGTGAAAAATGGTTGCACCCAACTCTGTTGGATGTCTGTGAAGAGCAATTCTTCGTTTATGCCCATCGATAATTTCCAGTACATTTGTTCTGGGACCAACTGAAGCACCTAGACCCTCTAATCTGTTAAAAGTTTTCTTAGTTGGTTGTATACAAAATAATACCCTTCTGAAACCGCATCAGCACACACCCAGTCTGGTCACTGATCTCCAAAACAGGGAAGAAAGTCTACTAAAAATAATCTATAATAATTAATATGTCTGATGCATGATTTGAAGATAGTGCTTTCCTTATCGTTCGAGAACCATGTTTAAAGTAGGATTATGCCAATATAGGAAACTTGAACTTCTTGCATCGGTGCTCTCCTAGCTCATCCTAGGGTCAATGTTTTGAATCCTTCAGACGGTGTGGAGGAAGATTCTTATTCCAGATTTCAAAAACTAATCAGTGTAACATTCGTTCCATTGTACTCTTTTGAAGAGGGTTGTTAAACCTCTCTATCATTTGACTGTTTGTAGTTGTCGGGCCATCTTGAACTCTGGGACACTGCTTTTGTGAGCAGGATCGCAGTTCCATGCTACTTGCATTGGCATTACAGCGCAATTATCATAAAGTCACTTAGATTGAGCTGCTGACTCATTAGGCAGCGCGCGCACACACACTAGCCTGGAACAATGTAACAGCGTTTGTTTGTCAATAGTTGGCAGTATACAGCAACCAGCGAAATCTGATTGCTCCTGTAAACGTGTTTAAAAGACCAAAACAATAAACTGTTTCTCTTTGAAACACTGGATGTCTTCCATTCAAAATAAAGTCATATTCAAAGGAAGAAAACAAATCTACGGATGATGTAACGAATAGCGAAAAGGTTCGATGCAAAGGGTGTTCTATTTTTCTAGGCTCTTGGGACTGAAGACCCTTCCGATCAGAGTATTAAACACTTTTTTCCGCTCAACTAAATTCTGAAGACATCATGATATCGGTACATAAACTACTTTCTTTCATAAACGTTCGTCTTGAAGAAAATAAACCATAACAACAGACAAATATGCTGAAATGTAACCCATCTTTTATCTAAATGAATATTCTACAGGTAATGACTCATGGATAGGTCATGCGTTAGGTGTGTGGCAACTAGATCAGACATCTTGGTGAGCAATAATGTTTTTTTAAAAAAATAAATAAATAAATAAACCGTGAAGAATTTGAAAGCATCAGGAATGCGTAGAGATTTTGTTTATCAATAAATAATTTGGTTTTTTTTTAGAAAAGAATTTTAGATTTTAATTTTAATGATCCAAATTCACATTCTTTTATATTAATGAACTATTACTATAACACTAACTTTGTTTTTTTATCTTTTAGAGTGAAAGAACCAAAGTTTGGGTTTCCTCCGCATCCTTCGTTTCATGATCCATTGGAGTTTTATCCTTATGTAGAACCAAAAGACCATGATCATTCCTCTTCTCATAATTTTGACTTCCTTACAAATCGCCACTACCGACCACCACTTGCTTCTGATAGCGTCCACCAGATGGCGAGCGGAGACAAATGACAATACTGAATTTCCTATTATTATTATTATTTTTTTTTCTCTCCGAATAAACTATCCTAACTCTTTTTTATTTGTTTGTAATTTTCTTTGTCAGGTAATTAACAGAACAATGAAATACTTTTTTTTTATTTTTTTAGTAGAAGACAATCTTATTTTAATAGTGTCATGATAAACAGAATTGTACAAAGCTTCATTCTCCCTACACACCCAAAGACAATACATTTTTTTTTTTTTACCTTGTTGACTTTACATTTCATGAGCGTGAGTTTAATGTGAGCATTGTGGTACACTAACCTTGTTATGAAGAAATGCTTCAGTTGCTATAACTATTGCGTGTATATTTTACTATGGAAGGCTGAACAAGTTATGAGCATTGACCTTGGGCGAGTCAATTCGCAAAAGCGTTTTTTTTCTTATGTCCTATAAATGTTACATTGTACACTAGACACATTGCTAAAAAAAATGAAACAAATTATGAATTTAGTGAACGTAGTTACCTCGGGGATTTAAAACGGCGTCGAAAAGGCTATGACAGACTTAAAATGGTATTTCAGCAAGTGACAACCAACAACAATAAGATTAGGTAATAAAAGGCACAACGACCTCTACCGGATGATTACTAGTTCAAAACAACATTTATTTCAAAGTTAAAAAACGGTAAGAAATTATTATTAGACTTTTTCAGAAATAAAACATCAAAAATAAAAAAACAACAAAATAAAAGCTTTCATGCTTGGCGAATTCACCTAAATATATTATTACCAAGATAAGCTGAAAAGTCTTAAACTGAAACAAAGCAAAAGGCAAACAGGAGTTTACACTATATATAAAATATATATATATTTACTTGAGTGATAATATTGCGCAATTTTGCTTCCATTTATTACTAAACTGTCCATTTGCTGAAAAATAATCTCTTTCGCCAGTTTTTCCTTCTACTAGTTATAAAGATTTTTAAGATCTGTAATTTTATTTGATGATATTAAATTTTTATGGGTTTTCTTTTTCATTTTTCCTGTATATATGACTACAAAAATAGACACCTTTGTGAAAAGTCAATAAGTTTTAGTAATATAATTTCATAAGCTCTTCTACTGAGATAGCGGGCGATATATGGTGGGGAAGGAATCAATCGACCGTGAGATGCGGTGATTGATTCATTTAATCCAATACCCTTGGAGGGTAATGGATGGCAATGCTGTAGCTAATGAAGTTTTAACTGAGGCTCGGCTATTGCTGTTACCCTCCTGCCATGATCAGAGCTTTAATAGCTCAATAACACCTTATCCCTACACTGTCCTCTACAGATAACGGGGAAGATGAAAAGCATTCTTGCTTCGCCCCTTTAAGCCAGTCCTTATAAGGATTACTGAGATAGTGGACTGAAGGGAATCAATCGACCGTGAGATGCGGTGATTGATTTTATATGAGATGCCCATATAGGGTAATGGATGGCAATGCTGAACCAATGAAGTTTAACTGAGGTTCGGCTGTTGCTGTTATCCTGGGTTAATGAGTTCGCTCTCTTAGGTTTTGCCCTAAGGGAGCACTTTGAGTCTCCGGGGAAAGTGTTCTCCGGCACGGCCCGCTGAGGGGTACTTGCCGGTGAATTATTTTCCTCGGAATATGAGCGGTTCTGCTCAGTGGTGGGGGAGCCCGTCACTGAGTGGAACCAACGCTGAGATTAGGACGGTCTTTCGCCCACTATGGAGTGGCCTAGAGATCGTCCGTATTTTTGAGATTATCACCTTTACTTACACATACGGTGATTGATTCATTCAATCCAATACCTTGGAGAATAATGGAAGGCAATGCTGTAGCCAATGAAGTTCTAACTGAGGCTCGGCTATTGCTGTTACCGTCTTACCATGATCAGAGCTTTAATAGCTCAATAACACCTTATCCCTACACTGTCCTCCTTTACAGATAACGGGGAATATGAAAAGCATTCTTGCTTCGCCCCTTTAAGCCAGTCCTTATAAGGACTACTGAGATAGCAATCAATCGACCGTGAGATGCGGTGATTGATTCATTCAATCCAATACCCTTGGATGGCAATGCTGTAGCCAATGAAGTTCTAACTGAGGCTCGGCTATTGCTGTTACACTCCTGCCATGATCAGAGCCTTAATAGCTCACATAACACCTTATCCCTACACTGTCCTCTACAGATAACGGGGAATATGAAAAGCATTCTTGTTTCGCACCTGTAAGCCAGTCCTTATAAGGACTACTGAGATAGGGGAGAGTCCTTTTTAGGACTTCCAGGGTAACGAATGGCAATGCTGTAGCCAATGAAGTTTTAACTGATGCCCGGATATTGCCGTTACCCACCATGACTAGAGCTTTTAGCTCAATAATACCCCATCCACACAGATTTTCTTCATTCAGATGACGGGATAAAGAGTCAAGGACTCGGTCCATCTCCCAGTTCTTTTAAGAACTACTGAGATATGGTAGGGGTTAAATTGGAGGAAGAGAATCGAACGTGAGATGCGGTGATTAATACTCTTGGAGGGTAATGGATGGCAATGCTGTAGCCAATGAATGAATGATGAAATCTAACATTTTTGGTTGTTTGCAACAAAATAATCATTTAAATTTAAGAACTACACATATCTGAAATATAACGAGTAGACTCGTATCTTCATGCAAAGTTCCCAATGACTTCATTGCTGAGGAGGATACTAGTTGGATTCCATTCTTTATGGTATAAAGCCAGACTTCCTCGTTCCCTATTGCACTGCTATTCAATGAAGATTCTGTTGTATAGTGTTTCCTACTTAAGCTCCAAACTAGCTTTTGCTAAGACTCAGTGATTAATGGATGCCATTTTTCCATGTATGTTTCTCAGTGATCAAAAGATAGTTTCTGCAACTTCCGTATGGAGTAATCTTCTTGGCTGTACATTTCGTAAGAGGTGGTATAGTCAGTGTCCAAAGCATATTTAATAATTGCCTTGTTTGCAGGCAAGTCAGATTATACTGTATATGCCTTTGGGTTTTGAGAGTGTTGCAGAACCGACAAAGATATGAATCTTTCAGAATTTGCTGGGATTTCTTGGAGTTGATATGAATTTCTGCCATAGCTTCATTATATGCATTTATTTCTAGCTGATAGCGCGTTTGTATGGAAACAGGAGAGAATGCAGGTAGTTGGTTGGATGTAACATAGGGAAGTTGTATTCTTTAGTTGTACATAGTTCTGTAGTTAGGCAGCAGTGAGAGAGAAGTGTCGAATGACCTGAGTAGAAAAGTAGGTTCCTTGTTGATTCGACAACGAACTCCAACTGAACATGTGCAGAATTCTAGATACGCATCTGAACATAAAGAGTATCAATGCAAAAGAAATTGAACTGGCAGAACTAAAGAAGTACCACGTGGACATTATTCATTATTCGTGTTACTGGAACAGAACCTCCGTAGCTCATTCAGTATAATAATAGATATAGATTCAACACTAAACATAAGGATAATCTTGAACGGCAGACAAGGTTTTACAAAGAACAAACATCTAAATATAAATTCGATTGATTACAGCAGGTATTTGACATAAAGAAAAAGTAAAAATGCTTGTCGGAGATTTATACAACACAGTAGGCAGAATGATACGCATATACTGAATTTGTCTACAAGGATAGAAAAATAGAAAGATTAGGACTCCATGGTGAAAAATAAGCGGTAGTTACCCTAAAAGAAGAAACCACATCGAAAGTTATTAACAAGGCAGCAAGCACGCTCTGAGAGAACAGAGAATAAATCGCAAGCAAGTGAAGCAGTGCGTAAAAAGCAGCAGCTAAACAAAAACCAAGAACATGGAAAGACTTCGGGAAGAATATAGACATAAATATCAGGAAGGTGTCAAAAATGCTCTTGAGGCTATTGGAAAACTTTACAATTGGAGGAAAGAGTATTACAAAAGGAATCGAAGATAATAAAGGTGACATGAAAATTGAAGGTCTATTTAAATGTTGGAGTATGATTGGAGTAGAACTCTCATAGTTCTTATCTATAAAAAGGAAAATAAAATGACTGGGAGACTTACAGAAGAATTTCTCTACTGAGTGTTCTTACTTGAGAAGGGGTTAAGAAAAATTGTGGAAAGTAAACGTGGAGGACAAGCTGGGTTTAGTACAAATAAAAGTTTCCAGGATCAGATATACAATTTAAGATGAGTAGTTTAGAAATCCTGGGAATATAACAAGTATCTCTAATACGCTTTGTGGATTTGGAAAAGCTTCAGAACACTAAAATTATATCAGTAATACGTAGTTTATATTTAAATTCAAATCATCAGTTATAACTACGAAGGGGGGGGGTCTGAAAACTTCTGCTAAATACCTATATAATAAATTCATTACAGAAAATAACTTCTGTAATGAATGTCATATGAAAAATCAGTAATAAAAAGACAGAAACTATGAAAATAGGCAAGAACATCGAAAGCATTATCGGCATCCTGAATGGAGAACCTACAGAACAAGTGAATGTTAGGTATTTAGGCAATTCTAGTGAAAAATGGCGTCAAATAACGAAAATGGACAACACAATTAGCAAAGCTAACACATAGTATGAGTCCGATGAATAAATGCATATGGAATAAGAGAGAAATTAGACAAAATAGTAAAGTAACTGATTACAAGGCAAAAAACAGTTCAAAGACTGGACACCAGAGATATGAGAACTCAAAAAAGATTAGTGAAGCCAACAGATGGCACAAATGATGGCAAATCTCATGAAGACACATTAGGAATTTGATGATAATGAGTTTGAGCACCAGTGAAAAGAACGCTCCATTCAGATCGTGCATTTGGTGGCTTTCCGAGAGCTGTATGGCATCGCAGTAAAATTTTATTTCTTCAACAAATGTTGGTGCATTCACTATTCAGAAGATCAAATAACATTAGAACAGATGTAGATTTTTTTCCACAATACATTCAAAGTTAGTTAAATACATAATGTGTCATTTGTGGATCTTGAGGAAGGATGTCAATAATGTTTGCAAGAGGAAACTTAGTCCTGCTCGCCCTAGCAGAGTAGCTTGAATAAAAACAAATCAAATTTGTTTGTAATATACTTGTATACGGTTTCCTTCAGGTTTTTGAATAACAGAGTTATCTCAAAAGATCTGTGAGTCCTGATTTGCAATCTTCTGCGTTACCAGGTTGTAATTACACCCACACTTACATGTATACGTTGTAATCTGGTAAGTCTAAATAAGCCCTTTCCAATAATCGAGAAAGAATTATTGAAAAAAAATACTATCATCTGTTACTATTGGTTTTTCACCCATCAGTGGTGGCCACAAATTCAGTTCACGGAATGGGAGGGGGAAAAAATTCTATATTTATGTGACCATTTCTTCCTTTTTGATGTTCCCATAAACAATAAAACATCCCAATTATATGCCATTCTTTTCAGGATCACCGAATACGTAAGATGCCTTTAGGCAAACGAGACCCCATATTAGGGCTTTTAAGAGCAATTGAATGCGACAGATGTTTTTTTTTTCTTTTTCTCTCTCTTTTGTTTTCTTCAGACTATTAGTTGTGTATAGCGTACTAGATTCGATACGCATTGGATGCATTATTTAGACTGTGAGACCTGCCGCATTAACGAGATACGCGCGAGCAATCACGAATATCATGTGCCCCGAAACTCTCGTAGAAGTTTGTGATCCGAGGGAAAGTTCGCCCTGCATTCTCCAAAATACTGGAATTGGATGAAAGAAAAACTGATTTGTCCTAGAAGATATATAAAAGAGTGGAACGGAAAGATACAGGTTCACAGTATAGCGATTTCAACAAGTGAGAGGGTCGGTCAAGGAGTATCGTCGTGCTAAGGTAAGATCTACAATTAAAGATCGCAAATAATTATTTCATTGCTTGATAGGAAGAATTAATATGCTCCCTATTTCATTCATTATTGGTATTTAGCAGCAGTTTTGGTAGTTTTATTGGTTACATTTGTGTTCAATTGAACACTTTATTGAAATATAAATAAACTAATTGGTAATACAAGACCTATAAGGATAATAGACCGGAGAATAACTTTAGAGCTAACTATACGCAGCCGGAGTCTCACCAGTCTAGTGGTAATTAGACCAGATCAACACCGAGAAAGAAATTAGGGGCTCAATTGGAAGCATCGACAATAGGAATTTTTTCTAGACATTTTTTTCGGTCGAGTCTGTAATTAATAAACTTTTTCTGCAAGAAATAGATTTTCTTTATCCTCTGTAAATAAATACTAATGCAGAGAGAGAAGACCATTTGCCTTGATCTAGCAATGGTAAAAGGCAGGAACTCCAGCTACCTATAGATCTCCCCCCCCCCCAAAAAAAGAGGTACTAAAAGTACCACTTTTGGAAATTAAAAGAAGATTAGATTTGTTTCCTAATGCTGACTATATTTAATTATTCATCATTTAGTTATGATCAATAAATAATTCCTCTTTATTATACAATGAAGTCCTACTTCACAGACCAAATCTAAACCGTAATGACGTTCTTGCTATTCCTAAAGTATGGGAAATTGTCCTACAAAATGGTGTAAAATAAATGTTTATATATATATATATATATATATATATATGTGTGTGTGTGTGTGTGTTATCTTATTTTAATGTAATTTTTTTCCAGTTATATTTTAATTTAATTCGCTAATTAATTTAACACGTTACTGCACTCATATTGGGACTCCATTATAATCATGAGCCCTAACTGTATGTTATTCCTAGTATTGATTGAATTAACTGTACAGACGATGTCCTATGATACTTAGGATGAAATATTTCATCCTAAGTATCATAATGTCATTGAAATATTTCGTCGTCGTCGTCCAGGTAGCATCCTCTAGCAAGAGGGTTGCAGCAGATGAGCAGCTCTTCTCCATTTCTCTCTGTCTGTCGCTTCCATCATTCTTAAATCAGTCCATTCCACGATGTCATTGAACCACTCTCTAGTTGGTCTTCCACTCAACTTTCCCTTGTAATATAGTTCTTGTCAGGTGTCCCGAAGATCCTCTCAGAAGATGTCCTGCAAATCTGGTCTTTCTTTGCATAATATTGTTGAGCAGTGTTCTTTCCATCCCAACTCGTCTTAAAACTTCTTGATTTTATAATCTCTCCGTATAGCTAATCTTTTCCATCTTTCTATAACACCACATTTCGAATGCATTGATTCTTTCCATATCTCTCTTTCTGAGTGTCCATGACTCACTTCCATAACTTGCAATACTCCAAACTGTTGCTTTAACTATTCCAACTCTAATACCTATTTTAATATCCTTGTTTATTAAACTTCTCTTCATTTCCATAAATGCCGATTTAGCTTTGCCTATTCTATTTCTAATGTCCAACTCTGAAGTTCCTTTCTCTGAGATCCAGCTACCTAAATATTGAAATCTTTCCACTTCTAAAATCTTTCCTCCACATCTTATCTTTACATTATCTCCTATTTTTCTACCTATTATCATTATCTTGGTCTTTTTTGTGTTAATTCTTAGTCCATACTCTTTACAAGAGCTTTCAATTCTTTGAACAATTTGTTGTAATCCATTTTCACTTTCTGTCATCACCACTACATCATCCGCATATCTTAAGTTATTAATGATTCTTCCATTTATTTTTATTCCTTCTTCTACATCCTCAAGTGCCTCTCTAAGCATTTCACTATAAAGGTTAAACAATAATGGTGATAACTTGCATCCTTGCCTAACTCCTCTCTCTCTCTCTCTCCACCGGGAATTCTCCTGTTTCATCTCTATTTACACATACTGAGGCTATTTATTCTAAATATTATGAAATATTTACTTATTAAATTTATTACTATGCTTATTACGTGTGTTTGTTTCATTCCACAAAGGTAATGGATGGAGTTATTTAGCCCCAATAACCTTTTCAAAATCGCTAAGTAGGCAGTAGCAACTGTAGTCAGGTGGAAATGCGTATTTTAATCTAAAATACATATTTCCACCTAATCTAAAAACTGACCATAGATCTCACCCCAATTACAAAGAATAATACTAGCTAGGGCTTCTTATTCCTTTACGCGTTTATCCCGCTTGCAATGCAGGGTCCGCGTGTCACATTTTGATGCGACTTTTTTTTTGTTAGTACAACCCCCAACCGGCCTGTCGCCGAGCATGCCGCTGGGGGGGGGGGGGGTTGAGGAATAAAAACATTATAGATTTTTTTAATTATTATTTCAATGTCATTGCTGGTGATATTTTCACTAAAGATGAGTCATCTAACTTTTACTCAAGTTCCAATGGGCAATTTGATGCTCAGATGATGTTTTTCGCCTTGATGTAAGTAAAAATCTTATTATCTAGATGGGTATTGTTTTGAAAAAAAAAAGTTCCCGTTTCTATAACTTTCTTGACTCTGTCCCTTTTGCTTACCCTTTTGATGCACTGTCCTAATTAGCGATTGATCAAACTGTGCAATGTGGAACTAATATCGAACCTGGTCACTTAAATTTAGTTAATACTCCATTATCAAATACCATCAACATGCGTTAAGTCATAAGTCATCCTTATATGATAGACAACCATCCCTATTTCATAGACAACCAAGAGATTTATTTCGCTTGATTGTCTATCAAATTTGTTCCTGATGAGCAAAACTATGCTGCCAAAGTCAGCTTGCGATGAGAGTACGGAACTTAAACTCAGTGATTTGCTTTTTGAATATCTGAAATAACGGAAACCACCATGCTTTCAGGCATGCTCATTTGTTTCCCAATCACCAATATACACATCAAAATTAAACCATGCATCATCATTTTGTAAAAAAATGGAACTCGCCCCCCCAAAAAAAAACCAAACAAAAAAACTCACCAACTCAAATACGAAATAATCATGTGAAACTGTCTATTTTTTATTCTTCTTTCAGTCAGCTTTTCAAAGATGAAACAATGCGAACCGATGAAGACTATCATAATTCTCTACCTCATGTTGAACTGCGTACAAGGAAAAGTCAAGTGGAAAGATATTCTTGCATTAGGCATTGCCGCACGTTTAGCCGGCAAAAAGCTCGTCTTTCCTTTGCCTCTACCGTTACCTATTCCAATACCCATATATAAAGACCATCATCATGGTCATCATGGTGGTGGTGACCATCATGAAGAAATGAAGATTATTCATTATCCGTAAGTATACAGTTTAAAAATTAAAACCTAAACCTTCTACTTCTGCCTTTTTAGAAAAGTTATTTATAGTTTTAGTTCGAACAAACTATCCTATTTTAATCTGTAGAAATCCAAAATTTATGCAAATAGTATATGCAGCAAAATTTATTTATTGATAAGTATTATTTCGGTTATTTATTATAAAAATTTGTTAATTATTTTACACAACGTCGTCTGCTCAATGACTTGAATTTTCAGAATGACAATATTGAAATATTATGTGGCGCCATCTATGGACAATATCATAGTACTATTCGCCTATATACTGTATGTGATAAGCACAGAATCTATTCTGTAAAATAGTTAATAGAAATATGTGACAGAAACAGTTATAGATTTAGCAAGATTTGTAGAAAAAAATAATTGAAATTTTTAGCATAAGCAGTGTTTTTTTGTCTACAACCTAAAGGATTTTTTTTTAAATAGGGTGAAGAAATATGTTCCTATATAGTAAGTATTATTATTATTATTATTATGACAGAGAAAATAATGCTGTAGAAGTAAACTGATATAAATATTTAATCTTTGACCTTTATGTAAATCTATACTTTTATATTTTTAAAACTAAATTCTTATATTTTAATTTAAAATATTTTATATTAGTGAATTCTTATTATTGTATAATATTTTTTAAATACAAGTTTACTTTTAAAATTAGATAAATAATCCTTTTAATATTAAAACAAACTTTATAAACTAAAAACATAAAATGATTTTTTTTATATTTACAGTACTAATTGATAATTATTCGAATCATTTAAATTAATAAGTAAGAGGTTGATCAAGAAGTTTATGCTAAATCTATGCTAAAAAAAGTTCCAACTTTTCTCAGTGGAATAGAAAGGCTTAAGAAGATTTATTATCTGCCTTTTATTTTTACGAATTATAGTTGAAACCAATTTGAAAATAATATTGAAACCAGTCCATTATATAGGGTGGACCATAAGTCACAAAGTGGTTTAAACATTTAATATTTTTTTTTATTGTTTATTTTTATCATTTTTTTTTTTAAATAATGAAACCAGAAGATGTTTTTTATTAATTACGAAACACTAGATCATCAATGCCTCCCATTTTCGGTTTCACAAAGACGGGCCCTTTCTACAAAAAGCATATCATACCTGATTTTTGTTGTGTGCCGTTTTACCATTCTGCCGCTAACAGCGTCTTTTACATACAGAAATTAGATCGTGCTTCGAAAATGGATGTTTTGAAAACGTTCCTTGAAAACTGGAATCATGGTCATGCCAAGTGATGGCGCCATCTCATGGTCATATTAGAAACACCCAATGCAAATGCTTCCTTCGCCAATTCAACCCATTTTCCTTGATATTTTCACGTGCAATGTGTGTTTTAATTTCTTTAAAATTCTCATAACAATTATTCACTTGGATGCATTGATTCAATTCAGAACATTCATTATTATAGATCACAGCTGCAAGCGATATCAGTTAAAAGGCTTAATTACTCCAAAGAATCAAAATATTCAATCGAAACTATATTTAGTCTTCCTACAGCCAAATGAAATCCATGAAAATTTGGCTGTGGAAGAGATAACGGTAAAATTTATATACAGGAAATACAAACAAACTTGTCTCTATATAATAGATATTCCTTATTCTAGTCCTTTGTAAGATATTTCAGGCAATATACTAATTAATTAATAATATAAAAATTGAGAAATTAAACTTGAAATGATTATTTTATTAAGATCTTTTTATATTGCAAAACTAATTTAAAATTGCTATATATATTTTTTTTTAAATTTCGAAGATATTTTGATAAATTCATTTTTTTTAATAGTTTACTAATACACCATAAATGAGTTAATATTTCTTAATTATATATTAGAAATCTATCATATTATCTTTCAAAAATGAATTACTTTTATTTGTTGTTTATTTTAAATAATTTTTTTAAGAAAATAGCCATTGCATCTGAAATCTCATCTTGCAGCATAAAGGACTCGTATGGATCCTTTTCCGGTATGAAAGGAAGTTGGGATTTTGATGATTACTCTCAACATCACCATCATCATCAGTGCTGGTAACAAAGGCTATAACAAAGGCTATATTTCCCAGCATTCATATCTGTAAAATATCATTTACAAGTCATGTACTTCATCTTCATTCTCGTAGTGGAATAGCCAATTAATAGAATTGGAAATCATTCATCTAAATGTGATAAAAAGCTTCACATTGGTGAAGTAATGTTTAATTTATTTAATTAGTATAATCATTAATTAAATAAAAGAGAAGTAATAAAAAATAGTAAATTATATTTAAATTTCGAATGGTTTTTTGATAAATTTGTTTTTTTTTTTAATAATTTAGTAATACACCATAAATAAGTTAATATTATCTAACTTTATAAAATTTTCTTTCACTTTTCAAAAATAATTTCTGGAATGTGAATAAAAATTTTATTCAATTTAAGGAATTCGTGTGTTTAATTTTTTTTTTTTTTTTTTTTTTGTGAAGATTACAAGTCGTAAATTCTTTCATTTTGTGAATCTTTCTTTTCAGATTGATTATAATAATAATCATTCTTATTATAAGAAATTTCCTTATTATAATTGTACTTATTTTTAAATCATGTGTTAATAATAATCGTTGTAATAACTGATATAGGAAATTATAATAATCATTTTTATGAAAATTATATAACGAATATAACAATTTATAATAATAATTTTTTAAAGAAAGGATAAGTTATATGCGAAATTAGAATAGTCATGGTTGTAAGAAATGATCTCTTAAAACTGAAAAATAATATTATTAAATGATTTGACATGGAATTATGTGTGGAATGATGATGTAAGATATCTGACCCTTAACATGTAGAGGACCAAACTTCGGATTTACAGAGTAATTAGCAACAATAGGAATATAAGTGGGTTAATTTAAATTAATTTTCTCTTCTATTTACGACGTCCTCTTTTCGTGAAACGCAGCCAACTTTCTTCTTATCTGTTATGTTTTCATCAGATTCATTCAATCTGCAGGTCAGTAGCCAGCTCCGAGAGGATCCTAAAGGAGTCATTAGCTGGGAAATTCCGATATATGAGGAAACTGTGGGGGAATTGTACAAATAAAGATCCTTGTATAAACTAGTAATTTGTCTATTTTTTAAAAATCTTGATGAAACAAGAATATAATGTTATAAGATATAATTATTAAGATTGATGACTGTTCAAGTTTGTAATTATATTTTCTAAATAGAATATTCTAGTCTTTAGTCCTGATTGGAGAAATTCCCACGTTAGTTGGGGAAAATGTGTACTTCCCAAAATTTCCATATCGATTAGTGATAATAAATGACTGAAATGTGTCTGTATATATTCTGTGTCTGAACTATAAATGTGATCGTGTTTGATTTATGAATGTAAGAGTAATGGTTGTTAAAAAAAAACAATAAAATAATTATAAAGCGCCATTCAGAGTCACGTGTGGCTGTATTGATACATACAGGGTGTTCGGGATAAATTTGACATATTTATAATTAATTATATTTTTCCGTAAGTTACACGGAAAAATATAATTAAAAAAAAAAAGAGAAGTGTATTAACACACACTTCTCTTCATTTAAAAGTTTGGACCCTTCTTCATTCATATACAAGATGTCAGAAAGGATGGATAGCTGGAACCCACCTGAATCATGGAAGAGAATAACTTGTATCATGATGATTCGTGCCCGCCATCAAAATAAGGATATTACGACTGCTGCCCAATGCTCCCTGAATACAGTAAAAACAATCAGGCATGAACTAGAGACTTGCAATGGTGACTACGAGGATGTAGCAAGAAGAAAGATCCCTAGCAGACGATCTGATCTGATTGCGTTCGTACAGCAGAATTCCTCGCAAATCTGCAGGAACAGGTGTTGAAGAACCCTGGCATTGGAATTCGGGCTTTGTTCGTGGAGTTGCTAACTGTAGTCAAGCCCTGGATAACAAGGGTAGCCAATGGTAGGCCGTATGTATGGCAGCAGGATTCGGCCCCTTGCCACACCTCTGGGAAAAGTCAAAAATGGTTGTCTGAAAATTTCTACGACTTCACCAGTCCAAATGTTTGGCCTCCAAACTCCCCAGACCTTAACCCCATGGATTATTTTGTATGGGGCGCAGTTGAAAAAGACACCAATCGCACTTCCAGTAATACAAAAGCCCAGTTAATGGATAAAATTAAAACAGTTTTTGCGGCCCTTCCCAGGGAGACTGTAGCATCAGCTTGTTCGAGGTTCCGAAGCAGAATTGAAGCTGTGATCGATGCTAATGGTGGTTATTTTGAGTAAATCTTGTTGATAGTATTGTAATTAACTCTGCCTGTAATGTTTTTTTGTCAGTTCATTAAATTTAATAGATACAAAGAAGATTTTCTTTTTCCTTACGAAACTGTCAAATTTATCCCGAACACCCTGTACTTTAGTTCCGCAAAAACGAAACTGTATTAAAAGTATTTTTTGTGCCTTCTCTTTTGTAACTTATATAAAAAAGTTAAAATAAAAAATCAAAGTAAAAAAAAAAGAAAAAAAATGTATTTAAAAAAAACAATTTAAACAGATAAGTCAGTGTTTAAATATACATCTTATATTTAACAAAGTGCTTAAAATTCATGATATGAATCTTTGCGTTTTTCAACATCCGGGTTGGATATTATTTTTTTTGTCCACACTAACACTGACTACTCTCGCATGTGAAGGTGATACATAAACAATACTTGGGAAAAAATGGTGGATATTAACTTTTAAAGGAGCGAGTATCACTACAGAATTTATTTATTTAATTATGATTATGGATGCATAAAAACAGACAGTATACTATATTGAAATAAGCATTGGGACCTCCTAACTTCAGAAGGAAACAGTAATCTTATCATCGTCAGAGACCACCAGGGAGTCAATCTCATTAAGGGAAGTCATATATCACCCACACCAATTATTATACCTTCAATTAAACTCATTTGAAATAGATGGGCGTCGTCTCGTGTGGTCTGTACCGCTATATGACATGTCATTGGCCTATCTGATTGTAACATTCACTAAAGACTATGTAACCTAATTGTAGGCAGCATCGTTATCTATCTGAGGAACCATAGAATGTTTAGAATGACGGTACAGAAATCTTGGTAGTTCGGTTTAGAAAACTATCAACTAAGGGTAGAAAGAGTACACAGGAAAGTTAGAATATAGTAGAATTCAGAAAACAATTCCAGAATCTCAGTCTCTATGGATGAGCACTGCCCACACGTACCAAATCATTTATAGCAATTAACAAGGCCAGCTACATAGTGGAAAGAAGACCGTGAACGGTTGGCTATAAAAGAACCGGAAGGCTGTGATATTATAATGATGAATCAAGTTGAATCTTTCCTGATCGGATCAATAAGACGGATGTTATGTGTGATGTGTCATCACACATGACAACATAGTCGAAATGGATAATGCCATGCTTGCTACACTTTGGCATTTTCGTGGAATCGTGTGAATTTGGCATGGATTCCACAAGGTGCTGGATTGCATCTACGTCTTCAACATACCAGACACTCTTTTAACTGGCTCAGATTTCACGGAAGAGGACGTTGCTCCTGGATCCGTTTAACTAACATATCCAATATATTTTCAATGGGGGGGGGGGTTCAGATCCGGACTTTGTAGTGCCAGGAAAGATGGTGGAAGTCACTATCATGCTCTCTGGACCACTGCTTAACAATTCTTGAACGATGAACAGTAGCATTGTCGTCCATGAAACAATAGTCATCTGCTGGATAAAATGTCAACAGCGCAGGATGGACTTCGTCGCAACAATGTTCAGATATTACTTGGAGAACACTCAACCTTCCAGCAATATCAGGAAACCTTCTGAACCAATAGAACATGATACACATCGAGAACCTTGAGTTGTGTTTACAAAGCAAGCTAGGTTCATTCCTCCATTGGGGGGGGGGGGTGTCTTCAAACTCTCTGCCTATCGTCGGTACAGAAAAGTTATACCTTGATTTATTTGATCACATTAATTTTTCTAGTCTTCCCGTGTAATGTCACATTGTTTGTGACACCACTGTGGACGAACTTTCCGGTTCTTCGTAAAAATCGATGGTTTCCGTATAGGCATGCCACTGCTAATACCCATTTTCTTTATTTGTGCATAGCTCGGTGAGATATGGTCGGGAACAGCCTTCATTAAATGCTTTGGTCAATTACTGCATACAGGAAGTTCTGTTTGTCCGTACAAGTCTTCCAGTGTCTTCGTACAAGGCGATGGCGATCTGCTTCCTGACAGGCTATCATAGTACTACAGTGACTCCTCTTAGAAAATCAGTATGGGTTATTTTTCCGCCGGTTAAACACCCAGGATATCTTACCTTGCAAAATATTTAAAGAGACGGAGTAAACACGATAAGCACTACGAACACTCTACTACTGGCGCAAACTGCATATAAACAACAGTGGAACTGCGCGACGGACAGTGCCGCATTACGCTAATAGCTCGCATCTCACTATGACGTGCATATGCTTGCACGCGTAGCAGTATGAAACTGTGGTAAACACAGTGCTGCTAGCGTCCTTCGCCCTCCTAAGTGCTACAAGATGGAGTTTTATTATTTTTTATACAAAATAAGAGAATTGTATAGGATTGTTGATGATAAAATTAAATATTACAAGCGAATATAAAAAAAATTAATAAATGTATTTATATATCGAGAAAAATTGGGGGTGCTGCAGTTCCGTGGTACCTATGCACGAGCCGCCCCTGATTATACTGTTGGATGAGTATTATAGAGATGAATAAACTTAAATTTTCCCTTCAGCTTTTAATTTAATTAAATGTGCGTGTTATATTTGGGATTTTAAGGCGTTGGTTCTTCTGTAATTATCGCGTTTTTTTTTTTTTGTTGTTGTTGTTGTTTTGTTTTGTATAGTCTCTTTATACCTCAGTATTAAAATGACTGTATATTTGTTGTAGATGAAAATAATTATTTTCGAAGGTCACCTTCAAATAATACTATATCATCTACATATCCAACCAAATTTAAATTCTCTTGTCTTATTTTTTAAGATTTTTATTCCATTTAATATTTATTTTAAATTCTGTTACAATTTCACCCATTTTTACGTTCAATGAAGACGAACTTTGAAGAATGCATTATCTAATTTTTTCCTTTTAGGGATTTTCGGGATATTATTTGAATTGTGATATTGTGTATTGTATTTTACACATTCAATTTTCTAAGTGAAATCAAATAACTTGAAGTGGCACGTTTCGTGATACCAATCATTTAAAAAATGGTATAATATGACGTGGATAAAACTGAGTTGACTTATCTTCCAAAAGATAAGGATGAGAGGCTAATCACTTTATTTAACCCTGCGGACTTCGCGGTCGAAAAAATTGCAGCGAAGATCGCGTGTATCTGAGAGATACATTCATTACTAGTATGTGCTAAAATGCGATAAAACTTTAAAAAAACCGCAAATATAATACATGATGGTTAATTTATTGTCAATTACAATCTAGAAATGATTGAACAACAACAAAAAAAAACTAAACCAATACTATCTGACATCAGAGTTCGCGGTATCTCTCAGACACAATTTACTATCAAATATCACACACCTTTACATAACACGTGTTAAACCAAAACTGACTGCAAAAACAGTGTGGAATATCACTCGTAATATACGCATGCGCAGCTACTCTTGACCTCTAAGCTATACACTGGATATGTGTAAAAATATTTATATTAAACAATTTGTTTGTATCTGTCAGATCAGCCGCGACCTCCGCAGGGTTAAATTATTATGATGATAATTATTGGAAAGAAATTCAAATCATCGCCAGGTGGTTAAACATATTATCAATAATTTCCTACATTTTTAATTAATTTTCTTCTACATCTTCTTCGACGAAGTGTTAAAAACATTAACTGGAAAAAAATCTTAAAGGCAATTTTTTTCTATTCATGTCTGAACATATCATTGAATAGAAAAAAAAAACCATCATGTTCTGTCCTTGAATCATCATCATTAAATATCTATTAGTTCCATTTTCTTAGCGACCAATATGTTCAGATGGTTGATCTCCTCCTTCAGAAGTAGATCGACGCTGTGAACACGCAAGCAAAACAAATACTATTTATGACCAGATCTATAAATGTACTTTTTAAAGATTACAAGGAAAGTATTGTTTAAAAAATACTTAAAATTTCTTTTTTAGTTCCTTTAGATACTAATATGCCTCTATAGATGGGTTGAACTACTTACTTGTATCTCCAACCGAAATTATAGTGACTCAGAGCGTCGCCATGGTAACGAGTTGCTCATGCGAGAAAAGAGCAAAGTTTCTTGGTGGGTCTGAGGAAGGGGAAAGATTATATCATAAGGATTATTTTATAGTAATATTGACATAGAAAGCACAGATTCCTTAAGGGATTAGTTGGTAAAATACATGAGCATGTATGTACACGAATTCAGTGAGGGTTGAACAGTTGGATGAAACCAAGGCAAGATTCTCATCTGAATGGTTTAGAAACTGATAAAGAGAGAGTCGAAGAAGTCAGGTAAGAAAATATTTCGTACTTAGTTGTTGCTTTATAACGTGATTCGCATTCCTGTCGGTAACTGTTATCCTATTTTGTGTGAAAATAGAGAAAGCTCTTTATAGTTTTGTTTATTGGCTGTGTAGGAATTAATGAGTTGTTTTTAAACGTGTTTTACAAAATAAGAACGCATTTATTAGATTGGTTTTGTTCGTCTGTAAGTATGCTTATAAATAACAACCTGTGGCGGCTCGTGACTTGAAATCGCGGAGGTGCTGCAACTTTCGAAATATACATACACATTAAGTACAGTGTATACGTGTTTGGATAAAATATCAAAATTATGGTAAAAATTTAAAAAAAATTAAACATGAAATAATATTGTTTATTATCGATAAAATTATACAGTTTAGTATAATTCAAAATTACTTAAAAATAAAATCCATTATCATAACCCCAACAATGTTCTAAAATAAAAAAAACTATAACAAATGTCATGTCTTTAATTGTAATGTCCGATGTGGAGTGAATGGATCGACTGTGAGATGCGGTGATTGATTCATTCAATCCAATACTCTTGGAGGGTAATGGATAGCAATGCTGTAGCTAATGAAGCTCTAACTGAGGCTCGGCTATTGCTCTTACCCTCCTGCCATGATCAGAGCTTTAATAATAGCTCAATAACCTTATCCCTACAGTGTCCGCTACAGATAACGGGGAATATGAAAAGCATTCTTGCTTCGCCCCTTTAAGCCAGTCCTTATAAGGATAAGGAATTGTAATGTCCAGAAGAGTGATGCTTGTTCAGTACGAGGCATGAAAAAGATGGCGGCTCATGTGTTAGTGTTTAGTGTCGTGTATTATTGATGATGAATTATGAATTGGTTTGATATGTTTTTAGCGATTTATATTTATGCTTATTCATTAGTAATAGTAGTTAATTGCTTGCTACCATAAACAGTCACTTTATTTTCCATAGTGTTTATCCAGGTAAGTCACTTGTAATTACAAGGGCAATACGCTAGACCTACAGCCGCTAGTATCGCCTTTGTTTGTTTCTTATAGTGACATTTTATTGCTGGTAGACACCTAAGAGTGTCAACGGGATTTGCTAGTGGACCCTCAAAAGTCCACAGGAGTATCTTTACCTGCTCGGGACACCTGAGAAATCTCTACTCTTTCTCCATCTGTGTCTTGAAATGGCAAAACTTGTGAATGAAACCAGGTTCGAGGATGTATATAAGGAATTCCTCAGACTGGGAAAGCTGCTGAGTGATAATTGGCCGGGAAAAGTGAAACTGTATGACACGTTTCAGCCCGAATGTGTCTCAGACGTTGTCGCTGAAGATCATTTAGAATCGGTGCCTTCTACTCCTTCAGACTTTATAGAAGTGCGTGCACGCAAAAAGCGAAGAACAACAGATGAACTGCACAATAACAATAGTGAAATGGAACAGGATTCTCAGGGTTCGGACACCGCTATTTCTCCTAAAGAAAAGGTGCCTCCGATCATCCTTAGAGAAAAGCAGAAGTGGGCAGCTTTAAGATCCACAATGTCCAATTTGCATATTGGCTTCGTTAAGGCCAAAAACATGGATGAAGGCATAAAGATCCAGCCAGCAACAGTGACAGACTATAGAAGGTTGTCCAAAGAACTGGACGACAGAGGCATCCAGTATCATACCTTTGCGCTCAGCTCCGAAAAAAACTTAAAAGTAGTCCTTCGTGGTGTCTGTGAAGACATTGACACAGCAGAAATAGCTGCTGACCTAAATTCTCAGGATCTGCCCCCAGTCAAAGTGAGCAGAATGTACAAAGCTGACAAGACTCCCATGCCATTGGTCCTTGTTGAGATTCATAAAATATACAAGGATATTTACAACTTAAAAACAGTCTGTGGTCTCATCGTCACACCGGAATATAGATGTTTAAAATGTGGAGACAGCCACCCAACCAATACCTGCACAAAGCCGAGGACTACCTCGGCCAAATGTGCCAACTGCAGTGGCCCTCATCCCGCGAACTACAAAGGATGTACTCAGCACCCAAAGAACAGACGGATAGAGGCAATCAATCAGCCCTCCTCCTTCAGCACAAGAACACCAAAGGCCCAGACATCAAAACGGAGACTCAGCGGCCACAGTCGGAGACCTCCAATGATAGAGACACCCGAAAGCAAACAAGAAGCTATGCTGATGTGACACGTACAACTAGACCAAATCCAGAACGAAATCAACCAACAGCACCTAAAAACCTAACCGCTGTTATTACGGCCTCACTAGCAAACATGCTACAAAATTTCAGCCTATCAAACCCTACTGAAACCTCAACTAAAAGATTTCTTCGTGAAACACAGGTCATCCTCACAGCTTTCATAAATGAATAGTAACAAACTCATTCCAGCATCTCTTCAGATAGTTGCGTGGAACGCAAATGGCCTTAAAAACAAAATTCTGGAACTCCGACACTTCACATCTAGGTATCAACCAGATGTTATTTTAATCAGTGAAACTCATTTAAAAACCTCAGACAATCCTACAATAAGGGGCTATCACCTATACAGAAATGACAGACTACTTTACAGAGGCGGCGGCACTGCCATCTTTATAAAAAACTACATTAAGCACCACTCTGTGAGCATTCCTTCAACCACTAACCTTGAGATCACAGGAGTGGAAGTAGTCACCAGCTCCACTGGCAAACTGAAAATCTACTCAGCTTACAACCCTCCCCAAAAACACTACTTCACTCTGATCTAAATGCCATCTTATGCACCAGAGAGCCCATTATTATTGCCGGGGATCTGAATTCCAAGCATCCTGCGTGGAATTGTACAACCACAAACAAGAATGGTTGCATCCTTTACAATTACTTAGGATCAAGCAACGCTGTTGTGGCAGGCACCACTGAACCAACTCATCTCAGTACGTTCGGCACTACTGACATCCTGGATATAGCTATCCTTCAGGATATTAAACTTCAATTCAGCATCATATCTATGGATGAACTATCATCCGATCACAATCCAATTCTACTACAGCTGGGAAATCAAGAATACCTATGTCCTCCTTCTCACTCCTACATTGCATGGGAAAGACTGTCAGCAGCACTGAAGGATTATATTGGACCTGTTCCTCACATACGCACAAAAGAAGAAGTAGAAACTGCAGTTACAAATCTCACACAACAAATTAATTCTGCTATAAAGGTAGCTTCCTCCTACAAATCTGCCCGCAAGCCAGATCGTTTGCCTGAAGACATCATGAACTTGATCAGAGACAAAAACAGAGCTAGGAAAAGATACGGTAACACGTGTGCTCCACAAGATAAAATAAATCTAAACAGATTAAATGGGGCAGTAAGAGATGCACTCAGAGCCCATAGAGACCAAGTATGGGATGAAAAGTTATCCTCCATTTCTCCTACTGATCACTCCATCCGGAGACTACTGAAAAATATCAAAAACAAAGACAGATCCCTTTCCCCAATATTCTCTGACCAGGGCCTTGCTCAGACAGATGTAGACAAAGCAGAAGTTATAGCACACAACTTAGAGGAGCAATGCAGGCCTTCGTATGGAAACTTTGACTTTGACCACATATACTGTATAAGATTCACAGCAAGGTCAGCCACTCACTCAAACTTCCTATCTCCAGCACCGACCATATTGCACCAACATCACCTGCTGAGTTATATGACATTATTAAAAAATTAAAGAACAAAAAATCTCCTGGGCCAGACGGCATTACTAATCGGGTGATTAAACTTCTTCCCCGAAAAGCAATAGTGCACCTGACCAGTATAATAAATGCAATTTTAAGATTTCACAATTTTCCTTCCACCTGGAAACTGGCTGACGTAATTCCTATACATAAGCCAGGCAAAGACCCACACCTACCGCAAAATTATCGTCCAATCAGTCTTATCTCAAATCTGGGTAAGGTTGCAGAGAAGGTCATCCTCTCACGACTCCAAACCTCAGTAAATGACCTAAACATCCTCCCTAAAGAACAGTTTGGTTTCAGGCAACACCATAGTACTACCCAGCAAATCTACAGAATTGTGGAATACATCACCACCAGCTACAACTGGCACCAGTGCACAGGCGCTGTTTTCCTAGACTTATCCAAAGCATTTGACAAAATCTGGCATTTTGGACTCCTGCACAAACTTATCTCAGCCGATACCTCACTAAAAATGGTTCACTTCATCCATTCATATCTTCAGAATAGATCAATGCAAGTAAAAATCAACGGTTCTACATCCTCCCAGCGCCACATCTTTGCTGGAGTGCCGCAGGGATCTCTACTGGC
This sequence comes from Typopeltis vanoorti, assembly GCF_054136105.1. Classification (NCBI taxonomy): domain Eukaryota; kingdom Metazoa; phylum Arthropoda; class Arachnida; order Uropygi; family Thelyphonidae; genus Typopeltis; species Typopeltis vanoorti. Next base: position 98,090,860 of record NC_143565.1, read on the forward strand.
TCCATTTCTGTTCTCTATATACATGTCAGACATCCCGCACAATCCGATGACTTCCATTTTGGCCCTGTATGCGGACGATACGGCAATACTAACCAGATCTCTCAGACCACATTTCATTACCAGAAAGCTTCAAGAAAACATTCTAAAGCTGGAGGGTTGGTTCTCCAAGTGGAGATTGGAAGTCAACCCCCAGAAAAGCTCAGCCGTTCTTTTCTCAAAAAGGCCAATGTCTCCTGCAGGAGATGTGTTACTATTCAATACTAAAATTCCCTTGCAGACAGAAACAAATTACCTGGGTGTAATTCTCGACAAAAAGCTATCTTTCAACCACATCAAATCTGCGTGCACAAAGGCATCTAAAGCTATAGCTCAGATCTATCCGCTAATTAATAGAAATAGCAAGCTCAGCAACAGAATCAAATTGCAACTATACCAGATGACGATTCGTCCTATAATCACCTATGCCTGTCCGGCCTGGAGCCACACCTCTAATGCTAACATTATCAAAATACAGCCGATATTTTGATAATGATGCAGAATAAGTGCTTGAGAATGATTCTGAACGCCCCTTGGTATGTTAGAAACAATCAACTCCATAGAGACACAAATATTCCCTATATTTTCTCTTTTCTACAATCCTTAGCATCCAAGTTTTTCCTAAAGACGTCCACACATCCCAACGATTTGGTTCAGCAAGCTGCAGCATACGATCCAACGGACATATTCAAATATAGAAGACCAAAAGCTATATTAGCCTCCTATAACGATGCATAATCTCCATGCCCATTCACTGCGAGCAAACTGCTCATATATTTTACCCTCACTGTAACCACAACAGATAGCGGGGAATATGAAAAGCATCTTACTTCACCCCTAAAGATATAAATGTCAATTGTTAATTGTCAATTGTAATGTACAAATATTTAAAGAGACGGAGTAAACACGATAAGCACTACGAACACTCTATTACTGGCGCAAACTGCATATAAACAACAGTGGAACTCCGCGACGGACAGTGCCGCATTGCGCTAATAGCTCGCATTTCACGATGGCGTGCAGATGCTTGCGCGCGTAGCAATACGACACTGTGGTAAACACAGTGCTGCTAGCGTCCTTCGCCCTCCTAAGTGCTACAAGATGGATTTTTATTATTTTTTATACAAAATAAGAGAATTGTATAGGATTGTTGATGATAAAATTAAATATTGCACAGCAAATATAAATAAATTAATAAATATATCGAGAAAAATTGGGGGTGCTGTAGTTCCGTAGTGCCTATGCACGAGCCGCCCCTGGCTATGATAATCAACGACATCCCCCCCCCCCCCATGTATTAAGGCTATTACGAAGAAGGCCTTTTTCATGAGTGTTGTGTCCGATTATTCATCGAGATAACCTGTGGTTCGTGAGAACCAAATCCCATCCTTTCACTCCAGGTTATCGCACGCATGATTTCCTCAATAATATGAATTCATATTCAACGCATCACAAAAATTATAGAATAAAATAAATTTTTATAGAAATATAAAAAATACTTAATATTTTTAGCAATACATTTTACCCCGGGTACCTGCAGTTAATATTAGCAATTAAAACTTATTAAAATGCGTCATAACTTTGTATATTCTCTAACTGAGCAAAATTTGAAATGTGACATTCCTATGCCACACTGAAGGTTTCTGCGTTAGAGGCTAACGATGAAGATTTCGCCACTCTTACTACCTTCTATAATTTTAGAAAATCAACACCTAAGAAACCAGGAGTGTCAGAAAAAGAAAAAAAAATTACATTTTTTCTCTCTGAGCATAGATGTTTCCAAGCAGAATGACAAAACCTTTTAATTTTGTCAATTAAAAGTAATGGGAACAACAATAATTCTTATTGTTGTTCCCATCTTGTTTCTTCATTGTATATTGTATATTGTATTCAGTGAATAAATATCAGGCGTTAATAGTAAATAAAATATGTTTTTAATAAATAGGTTAAATATATAACAAAAGCTAAAACTAAAGGTAATTGTTAATAAATCCTTGAAATTATTTTTAAAACTTTAAAACTAGAGAATACACCTTTTTAGACCTTCCATACTGTGATATTATAGTGACACGGAAAAGCGATATTGGAGTTTAATGTTTAATGTTTAAAAAATCTATAATGTTTAAAAATCTAAACCAAATTCTCTCATGATAACAGCATGGAATGCCAATGGCTTAACAAATAAAATTCTCGAGCTGCAAGAATTTGCAAAAAAAAAAAAAGATATAATCTTGATCAGTGAATACCACCTAAGACCATCAAACAATCCAAAACTAAGAGGCTATATTTTATACAGGACAGACAGACTTAACTCTAGTGGAGGAGGCACGGCTATTTTTATCAAAAATTATTTAAGTCACAACGCACTGACTAACCCCCAAACTCTAAACCTTGAGGTGACGGGTGTGGAGGTGCACACTAATAACGCAGGCAAACTCAACATCTACGCAGTGTACAACCCTCCCAGTATTCGACTATTAACAGCAGACTTAGACTCCATCCTCGGCTCCACGGATTCCATAATTATAGCAGGAGACCTAAACTCCAAACACACGGCCTGGTTCAGTTCGTCAATCAACTCCAAAGTTCGTCAATCAACCTTATTCAACTGTACGTTACTCAACTCATCAATAGTAGCTGGACCCACTGAGCCCACACACTACAGCCCATCAGGAAGTTCTGATGTATAAGACATAGTTATCCTCAGAAACATCAAATATCAATACCAGCTGGAGACAGTAGAAGAGCTTAACTCAGATCATAATCTCATCCTACTCAGGTTAGGACTTCAAGATCAGCTCTCTCTCAATCATTCTTTCATACAATGGGACAAGCTCTCTAAGGTTCTCCCAGTCCACATCGGTCACCCCCTGTCATTCGTAAAAAAGAAGAAATAGATCAAGCTGTAAACAATTTAACTAGGCAAATCAACTCAGCAATAGCATCAGTCACTCAAACCACTGTCTTCCACGTTCCTAACCGGATCCCAGAAGAGATAATGGACCTGATCAGGGCTAAAAATAAGGCCAGAAAGTGCTATCACAATACTAGAGCCCCGCAGGACAAAACAACCTTAAACACTTTGAACAGACAGGTTCGAAAAGTCCTCCAGGTCCACAGGAACTCCAAATGGGAAACCAAACTCAAAGAAATCAACCCGGAAGATAACTCCATGTGGAAGTTTGTAAAATCTCTTCGTACCAAAAGACAACCACTTCCCCCTTCAAAGACCAATCTTGGAATTGCACACACAGATGAAGAAAAAGTAGAAGCCCTAATTGACAATCTGGAAAATCAATGCAGCCCATTTTATGCAAATTGAAATGTCAATCTTATTTACAAAGTTCATCGTAAAGTTAGAAATGCACTAAGTCAGCCTAAGGATGATTCAGAAACCATCACCCCCACACCACCAACAGAAATAATCAATATCATTTCCCATCTGAAGAATAAAAAGGCCCCCGGCCCTGACGGCTTTACCAACAGAATAATAAAGCTACTCCCACGGAAAACCACAATTCATCTAGTTAATATTACCAATTCCATTTTAAGATTCCAGTACTTTCCCACAGATTGGAAAATCGCGGACATTATAGCTCTGAAAAAGCCTGGCAATAACACACAACTTCCCCAAAGCTGCAGGCCCATTAGTCTGATTTCCTGTCTTGCCAAAGTAATAGAAAAGGTCATCCTATCAAGACTACAATCAGCAGTGGACCAACAGAAAATAATCCCAAATGAGCAATTTGGGTTTCGCAAAGCTCACAACACGGTGCAACAAATTCACCGACTAACAGAACATATCACTCATGGCTTTAACTGGCACCTTCATACTGCTGCTGTATTTTTGGATGTTGCCAAGGCCTTTGATAAGGTCTGGCATCAAGAATTTATCTTCAAACTAATCGAAAACAATATCCCAATTAAACTAGTGAAACTCATATATTCATATATCAATGAAAGATACATGCAAGTAAAACTCAACGGAATTGTTTCATCAAGGCTCAAAATTCTGGCAGGAGTACCTCAAGGTTCTCTTCTGGCCCCAATACTTTTCACAACTTACATGGCAGATATTCCTCTCAATCCAAGGATAACTACTACCAGCCCTTTATGCCGACGACACCGCTATACTAGCTAGATCACTCAGCCCTCACCTAGCAATCACTAGACTCCAAGGAAGTATCAATGAGCTAGAAAACTGGTTCACCAACTGGAGGATTCAAGTAAACCCCCTCAAAAGCTCAGCCATAATGTTTTCAAGAAGAAAAATCTGCAACAAAGACATCCTGCTCTCTGATCAAAAGATCCCATGGCAATCAGAGACCAAATATCTTGGGGTATTAATGGATAAGAAACTCCTTTTCAACAAACACATCAATTTCATTTACTCCAAATCTTCCAAAGTCATAGCTCAGCTCTACCCATTGATCGACCGTAAGAGCAAATTGAACTTACATAATAAATTGCTTCTTTACCGGATGGTAATACGTCCAGTCATTACCTATGCCTCACCAGCATGGAGTCACACTTCAAGATCAAACATTTCAAAATTACAGAGAATCCAAAATAAATGCCTTAGGATGATTCTGGATGCACCGTGGTTCGTCAGAAATTCACAGATTCACCGAGAAACCGGCACTCCATACATCTCCTCCCTTCTTCGTGATCTTGCAGAAAAATTCTTCGTGAAGTCAAGTTCACATTCAAACCCACTAATTGTACAAGCTGTCAATTACGAGACTTATTACTACAAACACAAAAGACCGAAGGCTGTTCTTTTCTCAACTGATCATAGCTAACACAACTGCCCTCAGAGGGCGAGCTTAATTGCTCACAATTCTCCCACTCCCAAACAACTCTCATTACAGATAAAGGGGAATATGAAAAGCACTAGTGCTTTACCCATCCTGTCAGTAATGTTATTGGTATTGGTTGTATTGGAATTTCGATTACTGTGTTTATATGTGTTTGTGGGAGTGAGAAGAATGGCGGCGGTTAGTGAATAGTGGTTAGTTAGTGATTATTGATTATATAAATATCGTGCAAGAATGGAGAACGTAAAAGATATTAAGGACGCCATACAAAATTTAAATAAAGGTATGTCTGTCTACATTCTGAAATTCATCCTAAAGAAATGTGAATCAGAATATCCTGGCTGTCTGAATCTTTTCACCCAAGTTAATGATACTGAAGAAGATGAAGTAGACACTCAAGGGGATTTACACCTGTTTCACCTGGCAAGACTCCCCGACAGCTTGAGTTTTCACAGGAGGAACAATCTAACAAAAGACGCAGAACATCTGAAGATGTAATGGAAGAGGGTGTAGCAACACACGACACTCAAGTCCCAAGATAAAAAAGAAAAGGTCCCTCCAGTTATTCTCAGAGATAAAGACAAATGGACCTCAGTCTCAAGGTCCCTAGGGGAACAAAATATTAATTTCTCCTGGGTAAGAAATACTGACGAGGGTGTCAAGATTCACCCTACCACTGTTACCGATTATCGAAAAATGATGAAGATGCTGGACAACTCCAAATTGCCCTTTCACACCTTCGCGCTAGCAAGCGTGAAAAACCTAAAAGTGGTTCTGAGAGGGGTTTCTGAGGGCATCACAGCTGACCTCATCAGGCAAGGATTGACCCCAGTCAAAGTTAGTAGAATGTTCAGGTCAGATAAAAGGCCAATGCCGTTGGTATTGGTTGAAATCACCAGTACACAAAAAAGAATTTATGAAGTAACTGACATATGTAAGCTCAAAATTACTACAGAACCTCTAAGGAAAAAGGCATTAGCAGGGCAGTGTCACAGATGCCAAAGGTTCAGTAATGCCCAAAAGCTGTGCAGAGCTGCCTACAGATGTCTAAAATATGGTGACGATCACCAAACCAATTCCTGCACCAAGCCCAGATCCACACCTGCCTGCTGTGCCAAATGTAAAGGACCACATCCGACTAACTACAAGGGATGTCTCTTCCATCCAAAAAACCGTGGATCAACAAGAACGAACCACGCACCCCCAAACAATGATACCATAAACAACCAAGCAGGTCGCCCTCCTGATCATAACACCTCATATTCAGCATCGCAGGAAGGCACTCGACCTTCATCCATGTCCAAATCATATGCAGAGGCCGTATGAACACAGACTCCCTCATCGCAAGAGTAAACAAGCTCCAAACTCACATCAGCTCTAACCTCTTCACTTTCAACAATGTTGCACGAATTCAGCAAAGAGCACCTCACCATCTTCCAGAAAGAGATTCCATCAAGAAACCCAATCCATACTAACAGCTCTCTATAATGTTTAAACAATTCAAACCGAATTCCCTCATGATAACAGCATGGAATGTCAACGGCTTGACAAATAAAATTCTTGAGCTACAGGAGTTCGCAAGGAGATACAACCCAGACATAATTTTGATCACTGAATCCCACCTCAGACCATCGAACAACCCAAGATTAAGAGGTTATATTCTATACAGGACAGACAGACTTAACTCTAGTGGAGGCGGCACGGCTATTTTTACTAAAAATTATTTAAGCCACAATGCACTGACCAACACCCAAACTTTAAACCTCGAAGTGACAGGTGTAGAGGTGCACACAAATAATGCAGGCAAGCTCAAAATTTATGCAGCATAGAATCCTCTTAGCATTCCACTATTGACAGCAGACTTAGATTCCATCCTTGGCTCCACGGATTCCATAATTATAGCAGGAGACCTCAACTCCAAACACCCAGCTTGGTTCCGTTCGTCAATCAACTCCAAAGGCCGTTCCTTATTCACCTACACGTGACTCAACTCATTAATAGTAGTTAGACCCACTGAGCCCATCCACTACAGCCCATCAGGAAGCTCTGATGTACTTGACATAGTTATCCTCAGGAACATCAGATATCAATACCAGCTGGAAACTTTAGAAGAGCTTAACTCAGATCACAATCCCATCCAGCTCAAGCTAGGACTCCAGGATCAGCACTCTCTCCTCATCACTCTTAGCATGGAACAAGCTCTCCAAGGTTCTCCCAGTTCACATCGGCCCACCTCCTGTCATTCGCAAAAAAGCAGATATAGACCTAGCTCTAAGTAATTTAACTAGGCGAATCAACATAGCAATAGCATCAGTCACTCAAACCACTGTCTTCCACGCATCAAACTGGATCCCAGAAGAAATAATGGACTTAATTAAGGCCAAACACAAAGCCAGAAAGAGGTATCACAACACTAGAGCCCCCAAGGACAAATCAATATTAAATAACTTGAACAGGCAGGTTTGAGAAGCTCTCCAGATACATAGGAATTCCAAATGGGAATCCAAACTCACAGAAATCAACCCTGAAGACAACTCCATGTGGAAATTTGTAAAATCTCTTCGTACCAAAAGACAACCCCTTCCCCCATGAAGACCAAAATTTGGAATTGCACACTCAGATGAAGAAAAAGTAGAAGTCCTAATTGACAATCTCGAAAACCAATGCAGCCCATCTTATGAAAACTTAAATATTAATCTCATTTACAAAGTTCATCGTAAAGTCAGAACAGCATTAAGACAGCCTAAGGATGATTCAGAAATCATCACCTCCACATCTCCAACAGAAATAATCAACATTATGTCCCATCTGAAGAACAAAAAGGTTCCCGGCCCCGATGGTATTACCAATAGAATAATAAAGCTACTCTCAAGGAAAGCCATAATTCATTTAGTTAATATTACCAATTTTATTTTAAGATTCCAGTACTTCCCCACTGATTGGAAAATCGCTAACATTATATACCTCTAAAAAAAGCCTGGTAACAACCCACAACTCCCCCAAAGCTACAGGCCCACTAGTCTTCTTTCCTGCCTTGGCAAAGTGACAGAAAAGGTGATCCTATCAATATTACAGTCAGCAGTGGACAAACAGAAAATAATCCCAAATGAGCAATTTGGGTTTCGTAAAGCCCACAACACAGTGCAACAAATTCACCGACTTACTGAACATATAACCCACGGTTTTAACTTCACACTGCACCTGTATTCTTGGATGTTGCCAAGGCCTTTGATAAGGTCTGGCATCAAGGCCTCATTTACAAACCAGTTGAAAACAACATCCCAATTAAACTAGTGAAACTCATATTTATACATCAATGAAAGATACATGCAACTAAAACTCAACGGAATTGTGTCAACAGGGCGCAAAATCCTGGCTGGAGTGCCTCAGGGTTCCCTCCAGGCCCCAATACTTTTCACAACTTACGTTTCATACATCCCTCTTAACTCAAGAACAACCATTATGGTCTTTTATGCCGATGACACCGCTATTCTCGCAAGGTCGCTCAGCCCTAGCCTAGCAATCATTAGACTCAAAGGAAGTATCAATGTGCTAGAAAACTGGTTCACCAACTGGAGGATTCAGGTGCATCCCCTCAAGAGCTCAGCCATGCTGTTCTCTAGAAGAAAGGTCTGCATCAAAAAAGACATCTTACTCTCTGGTCAAAAGATCCCATGCCAATCAGAGACCAAATACCTCGGAGTATTGATGGACAATAAACTCCTATTTACCAAACATATCAACCTCGTTGGCTCCAAGACTTCCAAAGTCATAGCTCGGCTCTAGTCAATGATCAACCGCAAGATCAAATTAAACTTACAAAATAAATTACTACTTTACCATATGGTCATACGTCCAGTCATTACCTACGCCTCACCAGCATGGAGTCATACTTCACGATCAAACATTTAAAACTGCTAAGAAACCAAAATAAGTGCTTTAGAATGATCCTGGACGCCCGATGGTTTATCAAAAATTCACAGATTCATCGTGAATTTTTGATATTTTGATTTTTGAAACCGGCATTCCATACATCTCCTCCTTTCTCCACTTAGCAGAAAAATTCTTCGTCAAGTCAAGTTCACATTCAAACCCACTGATCCTACAAGCTGCCAACGAAACGGATTACAACAAATATAAAAGGCCGAAGGCTATTCTACTCCCAACTGATCATGGCTAATACAACTGCCCCCTTGAGGGCGAGCTTAATTGCTCACAAAACTCCCTTACCCAAATAACTCTCATTACAGACAAAGGGGAATATGAAAAGCACTTGTACTTCACCCATCCTGACAGTAACGTTAATGGTAAAAATTGGAATTGGAATTTCAAGACCTTGATTACAACTATAGTTACTGTAACATTGTTATTCATTATGCATTACATTATTTTCTCTTTTTGCGGGTGCTATTTCTCACCTAGTCGTCTTGTCGTCTTTGTATTTCAAAACAACATACACAGCTATTTCTGGTTACGGGAATATTGGTTTTTTGCCATCTTTCTGTTGTTTATTGTCATAGAAACGTGCCATTCAAAAAAAATCCAAATCCATTGTTATCGTAACCCGGAGACCTACTTTAAATACATCACTATAGTCCACAACATTGGCTAAAAAAAAAAGAAAGAAACTGGAACAAAATAATGAAGTTAGGCTACCTTTATTTAAAAAAATAGACAGTGTGTTTGTTCATTTTACTATAAAATTAAAAAAAAATCAGACTAACAACATCAAATTATAAATTCGGTGAATATGAATAATATAATTGTTTTTATAAAGGAATTATATTATTACTAAAGTTATTATATAAATAATTAGTTATTATAAGTTATTTTTAAAGCGCGCGCAAACAATTCACAAAAAACAGATGTATTAAATTTCGATTTGGCTGTGAGATGACGTCACTTACAGTTCTCTAATGGCTCCACTCAAACTGATCTGTAATTATTATTAGCGTTATTACATAAATAACTTGAGGAAATTTTTACTGCTTATTATTATTAGACAGACACGATATGTCTTCTTTCATTATCAAATAAGTTTTTAAAATAACGTAAAACTGAGCAGAGCATTATTATTATTATATTAAGCGCCTCCGTAGCGCAATTGGAAGAACGATGGTATATTGCGCCCTTCGATTGGAATAGGCCTAAGTTCGATTCTCGTCGCGACGGGAGGAAGCTTTATCTGGAGGATTTCAATCGAAGGTGAGTTAGCCGATCTCATACGGAGGTAGCAGGGTTTTTTCTCTTGGAAACTCGGGTTTATCATCCCGCATACAGACAAATCGGCCCTTCAGAACACACGCAATTTACAGACAAAAAATACTAGTTGTAGTAGTGGTGGAGGTGGAGGTGAGCGATAGATGGCGTTGATGGAGATGATTCGTAGTAGAGGTTCCGTGTAGTGGTTGAGACAGTTGTAGGTGTCCTCCCGCGATGAGTCTTCAGACTCCTTGGAGGTATCAGGAATAATAATAATAATAATATATATATATATATATATATTAGGGTTACCAAGTAATTTTATAAACTTGGTTATTTTACTCCTAATCCCAAGTAAGCAAACAGTTAAGTTTGCGCCTGGTGCCTTTACAATGAATTGTAAAAGCACCAAGCGCAAACTTAACTGTTTGCTTACTTAGGATTAGGAATAAAATAACTATGTTTATAAAATTACTTGGTAACCCTAATATACATTATTTCCAAGTTAAAAAATCTCATTTACATCTATATCTCCTCCAGAGATTATTCAAAATAGAAGCACCTTTTAGCAACTTGCATAGGTAAAGTTGATAAGGATATATATAGGGTCTAGCTATGTGTATATATATTGTCTAGCTATGTATATATATATTAAAACCTTTAATAAATATATTTATGCTGTAAAAACTTTACGGATTCTTCCTTCTTTTATGTATGTATTCTTAGTTATTTACAATGCTCTGGTATGTCAAAGAAATGTTGATAAAGACTTGACTTTTCCATACACACACACATACGCACGCACACACAAAGCTGTTGGAAATTCGCGACAAATTAAATGATCTTTGAAGTTAAAATACAATTTCATTTAATGCTGACCATAAGTTTTTATGAAAAGACATAAAAACTAGTAAATGCAAATTGAAAGGAACATAAAAAACGTTGTAAACCAACTAGTAGCTAAGATTACACGTTCGCCTGACAGAGAGGACTTATTGTTCTTATTCATTATCACGCATGCGTGTTTGTTGTAAACGTGTAATGTGATTACTGGCTAGCTGTAGTTCAGCTTGATTAAGAGAGAGGATCAGGTTTTTCCACGAACTGTTTAGAATTACACCCTGATTTCTGTTGAGGTCTCCGCCGGTTATTGACACTATTATGGCTTCCTTGAATAAACGATGTCTATAGGCGTCATCGAGATATGGCATGGAGCTGTTTTGCCACTCTATCGTGTGGTTAGACGTACAGAAATGATGTGCTAAGCCGGAAGAGATACTTCGGCTGTGGTTTACATCACCAACATGTTCTTTTTGTCTGATTTCTAAACTCCGTGAAGTTTGTCCTATGTAGGCATGACCACAGGAGCAGGGAATGTAATATACTCCTGGATATTTGTAGAAAGATACCTTATCTTTAGGGGATACTAAAACTTGTCTGATACTGGTGGTTGTTTGAAGACCACTCTAATGTTGTAGGCTCTTAGTATTCTTGCTATTTGATAAGAAATTGACTTGATGAAAGGGATCACTACAGTAAAAATGTGCTGGGAGTGTGATTCTTCTTGTCTGGGGTTGTCACCGTATAGATATTTTTTGATGATGTTTTGAGGATATCCATTTTGTGATAATGTGTTGGCTATTAGTGAGAGTTCAGTCTGAGTATCCTCCTCTTCTGATATAAACTTTGTGGCCCTATATTTCAACATGTGGATAATGCTCAGTTTGTGTGTCTTGTGATGGTTTGAAGTATAATGAAGATATCTTCCAGTATCTGTGGACTTTCTGTAAATAGATAATTTGACCCTGTTTGATTGTTTCTTTATCAAAATGTCAAAAAAATGCAGTTGGTTGTTGTTTTCCAGTTCCAGAGTGAATTTTATGTTGTTATGTATTGAGTTGATTTTATCCACAAACGATTTTAGGTTTTCTAAGTTGTCTTGCCATATAATGAACAGATCGTCAACATATCTCCACCATGTAGATGGTCTGGGGGAGATTGTGGAGAGAATTTCTTTTTCAAGTTTTTTCTTTGAAAAGGTCTGCACAAGATGGTGATAGTGGGCATCCCATTGCTAGGCCTTCTAATTGTTGGTATATAGTGTTGTTAACCTTGAAGAAATTAGATTGAAGGGAGTGTCTAAACATCTGTGTGAGAGATGTTTAGACATTGATGTCTAGAGGAAAAAGATCTTGAATATTGTTTATTACCCCTTCTATTGGTGTTTTGGTGAAAAGATTGGTGATTTGATCTTTGAAGTTGTTCCTCTAATAATATGTGGCTGCTTTTTGTTTTGTTTTTAATTCTACTCGTAGGCTAGGGTGGTTCATTACTTTCATGGGCATACTTGTATTCTACAAGCAATATTTAGAAAAGCAAGTTTTAACAATAATGAACCATTTTCTTGAGCACTACTTGACTCTTATGATTCCTATTATTACAAATGACCTAAAAATTATAGTTCCCTCCCTCCTCTTCCACCATCTCAAATATTGTTGTATAATTAATGACCAAGCATGTTCTCTGACTTCGAGCTGCTGAACCAGCGATAACAAAAATTCCATAAAATTTTCAAAAATTATTTTCTATAATAAAATTATTATAGAAAAAAACAAACTAATATAAAATTCAATTTTTGCTTTAAATAAATTTAAAATTTTAATTTAAATAATATAAACTAAATTATTTATAATACACCATAATGGTAATTATATTTAAAAAAATTCAAAAGTGGCTTGTATGTTGCATGTAGATTCGATGAAGATGTGAAGAAAGTCCTTTTTAGGACTTCCAGGGTAACAAACGGCAATGCTGTAGCCAATGAAGTTTTAACTGAGGCTCGATTATTGCCGTTACCCAGCCATGACTAGAGCTTTTTAGCTCAATAACACTCCATCCACACAGATTTACTTCATTCAGATGACGGGATAAAGAGTCAAGGACTCAGTCCATCGCCCAGTTCTTATAAGAACTATAATGTAGATTCGATTGGATATCTTAATGGATATTCGTGGTTATTCTTCGTCCGCTTCGACGTTTGCCTTCGCTGCCCGAGTTCAATAGCCCTCACTCTCTTGTGCTCCTAATATTTTTTATAACAGTCCCGCAAAATTTTTCTGATTATTATTCTGTCTTCCATGAGGTTGATGATGCCACTATACAGCTCCTTTGCCTCCTCTTCAGTGAATTGAAGTAAGGGATAAAAGTCATTTGGAGTTGCTGAGGTGGAAAGCCACTTTTGCTCTTGTTATTTCTGCAGTGGCGGCTTGTCTTTCTGTCTGCGTTATTTGCACATGTGCTGCCCTCAAGGTTGGGAAGTCTTCTACATAGTTTGGCTCTACTACCGGTGTCTTCTTCTTTTTTGCTTTTTTCTGTTGTCGTTGTCTCTATATGGGCACCTTTAATGGTCAGGGATTCTTTCCTTTCTGTGCTGATTGCAGGTAGTGGCGGGAATTCTTCTGCTGAAAGTACAGAGGGGTTAACCATTGGGCACTGGAACTTCCTGTGGTCTCGGTCTCTGCAAAGGATGCAGGGGGCTAGGCATGTCACCTGCGAGTGTCCAAGGATTGCACAGTTTCCACAACTGTTCTTTGGACAATCCTTTGCGAGATGATCATTTTGTTGGCAACGGATGCACAGTTTTACCACCCCTTGATAGGAGCACATCATGGAATACCCTCCTATGCCAATGAAATTTGGTACTGGCTTTCACATTTTCAGCTTTACGTGGATCCTGTCCTCCTGTTCGATATCTGGGTATTTGTCGAAATGCGACCTGTAAATACCCATTACCGTTCCATAGGGTGCGAACGCTGTCTTGAGGATGATATCATTCACCTCCGCCGGGAGCTTTCGAAGGTAAACGAATTTGATCCCGTTGCTGCCTACTGTTGTAGCTAGATGGTGTTTGTCTCCTATGATAATTCCCTCTTCTATTAACTGGTCTCTTGCTTTTGGGTTTTTAGTAGTAACCTCATATAGGCCCCTACGATGATCCCAGCAGTTTATATTACTGTTTCCACACCGACCACATTCACGGTGGCATCAGCGATATCCTCAGGGCTGGCTGCTTTCTGCAGTGTGAACCTTACGGTCAAATCCTCTCGATCCTTCGACTGCCCATTTCTTGGTGGGGGTCTGCCAGGGCTGTTTTGGTAGCGGGGGGGGTGGATAAAAAGGAAAGTTTCTTTCCACACACACTGGAATGGTGGAGCTCTCTCGGAGCTCCACCATTATAAGCTGATAAGAACAGATAGACGAAAAAAAGGATTCTTCGTCCTTAGCTTTATGCTACCGACAATTTGTTTATTTGTTACGTAAAGCTTCCCATTTTCAGGTCAAGTTGTCTCTCACGTAACAGTTATTAAAATCATTATCATTACCGTACCATTGTTGCTAGACAATTAACATTGCAAGCATTACGCACGTACTGGATGAAGTTATTTACAGACATTTTATTAACTGCTGGAGCTACAGGAAAAACGAACGGCTTTCTCCCCCTACACACACACACACACACACACACACACACACACACACACACACACACACACACACACACACACACACACACACACACACACACACACACACACACACACACACACACACACACACACACACAAAAGCAAAGAGGGTTCGCCCTGCACATCTTAAAATACTCATATTTTACTAACAGGGTTCGAATACGGAAAATTAATATCAGGATCCTAATTAACTATTTTATTGGATATTTCCTACTCGGTTTTGGGACAACTGGTCATGCTGCATCGTGTGTGGAGGTGATGCCAGGGTGGTTTATCCCATATACAAAATACTAAAAAAAAAAACAAAAAAAAACAGATTTTTAACAGACTGACGTTCTTGTAAACTAGAAGACATTTGAATGATATATGCACGTAAACACAAGAAAGATATTTAATTAACCGAATATTTCGATCTGGAAATAGCAGACCATCCTCAGTGGTATTACAAGAACAGTTTTAAAAAATAAATACAAGCTAGAATACAAAATATTATATAATATTTTGTATTCTAGTGATGTTATGTCACTAAGTATGAAACGGAATATTTTGAAGTAGAGACATGATTGAAAAAAAAAAATTAATGAGTAATCTTGATTAGACTTTCCCAGATTTTTGATATAGATATACAGTCATTACGATTCAGGTTGGGACGATGGAGCAATGCCTCCACGCTTTCCTTGAACAAACGTTCAAACCTATAACGGGATCTATGCAAGACGAATCCTGGACCAAAAGATGCTGTGGTCAGTTTCAATCCCGTGTTGAGCCAATCCAGACTTTTCAGGTTTGTTGTGAAGAATGGAGGATTGATGTTCTTGGATTCTTGTTTCAAGAGAACGTCCAGTCTGTCCAAAATAGGAGAGATCATGGTTGCAAGGAATTTGATAAACTCCAGGAAGAGATAAAGTTGTCTTTAGGAGAAGGAAAATGAGAAGACAATTTGTTAATAGGAGAATACGTAGCTGTTAATTCATATTTCTTTAAAATTCTTGCGATAGATTCTGAAATACCGGAGATATAAGGAATAGGCACTCGACGTATTGAAACGTTGTTATTTTGTGGAGGATTATAAGAATTGAGAAGACGTTGAGTACTTTTTTCAGAAAAGCCATTGAGTTTCATGTGTTGTTGGATAGTAGAAAGTTCTTTCTGTAGATAAACAAAAGTAGAACAATTAGTTTTGGCTCTTCTGATGAGGCATTTTATAATTCCTGTTTTTTGTTCAAGGAAAGCGTGGAGGCCTTGCTCCATCGTCCCAACCTGAATCGTCATGACTGTATATTTATATCAAAAATCTGGGAAAGTCTAATCAAGATTACTCATTAATTTTTTTTTCAATCATGTCTCTACTTCAAAATATTCCGTTTCATACTTAGTGATATAATATCACGCGGCGTGTTCTATTTTAAACGATCTATTGTTAATATTCTAGCTTGTATTTTTTTTTATAACTGTCCTTGTAATACCACTGAGGATGGTCTGCTATTTCCAAACCGAAATATCTGGTTAATTAAATATCTTTCTTGTGTTTACGTGCATATATCATTCAGTCTTATGTCACAAGTTTCCTTAAAACAGCAAATAGAAGACATTTGTAAATGTCTTCCATGGTGGGGGAGGGGGAGGGATCGCCCACCTTGAACGCCAACATTGAGATAGTCCTCAAGCCTGTTTAGGAGGAACCTCCCAGGCTACGTCTATCCCAGTTTGTTCCTTTGTTCTATTGCTTTTATCCGTTTATTGGTTTTTACACTATTTTAATATACGTTTTTAATTTTATTTTATTCGTTTACTGTTGTTAGATTTTTGGTATATTTTTTTTTTTCCTTCAACGAATGAAAATTCAAACGACCTTTTAGAAATTTTACAATAATCCAACAGATAAAACTGGTCAAACTTTGCTACATTTCAAATGAACACTGTAAAAAGAATAAACCAGTCGAAGAGATTCAAGATTGACAATTATTGAAAGCAAATTCAAAACCATCTGAACAAAAAAAAAAAAAAAAAAAAAAAAAAAATAATAATAATAATAATAGAAAAATGAGTGAAGATAACTTAGATTTATGATTTGATTCTCAACGAAAAATTTGATTCCAAGGTAGTGTATAATCAATTTTCCTTTGAGTATAACTGCTTACCTTCCTTCACTCCCTGACATCTGCTAGCTTTCAACTATGTTGCTCATATTCCCATAACGAACCTTATAAGAGGATGACCCCCGAGTGATCTAGTTTGAGGTCATTCTCTTTTCCTACCGTGTGAGTGTAATTGAGAATTTTTTTTCTATACATTCGCAACAATACTTGCTAGCTTTTTTTCCTTTTTTGCCCCATCAGCTGTTCCATTAATAATTGCAGAAAATGTCACCTCTGCCAACATGTTCGTGCCACCTTTTTTCCATTGTTATCTTTCGTCAACAATTGTGGTTGTAGCTTCTGGTTTAGAAACACGCCATGATGTTAATTCATACTACATATTGACATTAATTTCTCAACATATTCAAATGCTAAAAAATACTAATTCATTAAGGCATCATATATACCTCTAAGATACATCAAAGAGAATCATAATAGCTATATTTAAAAAGTGGATACCCTATACATAGCGGATTCTGTATGGTGGAATATTTATTTTACCAATTAGCAAATACAAATACAGGTTATGAAATGATTAAAAGGCAACTCAGCTCGCCAACTATGTGGAATTTAATTTTGCTCATTGGCCGCTGTTGATCTAGAATTAGTACCGACTGCCCTGGGGCTGTGTTAATGGCCACCAATACAAATTTCTTTCCTGGCTGCGAAATATGATCCCTTTCTTTCTAAACGATAGTAATAACCAGGGTCATTGACCTGACACCAGACACTTCTCCGTTTTTCCTTGACCTTATTCTTTGCAGCTGTTTATTCTATAGAAGTAGGTCTCTCGTGGCTAAAACGCCAGATGGAAGATTAGAGGTTGTATGAAATTCCCCAGGGCGGGACAGCTTTGCTTGTGACAAATGGAGTACGTTAGATACGTGTTGTCACGAGCTTCGTACCTTCACCTTGAAAGTGATTGCGTCTGCGACGAAATCTTTGTAACAAGACCTATTTCAGATTTCTATACGAACAACCAAAGGGATGTTGGTTGATCATAGCAAAGAGGAGAAGAGAAAAGGTGGGTATATGTGAGAGAGACAGAGAATAGATCGAAAGAAGTGTATAGAGAAAGAGAGAGAGAGAGAGAGAGAGAGAGAGAGAGAGAAAAAAAAAAAATAGGCCCCCCCCGTAAACATCATGTCGCATCAACTCACTCGAAAGGATTTCAGTTGGACTGGTTGTAATGATGGAAGAGATTAATAATAAAACAATAAAAAAGCCTTCCATCTCCGAAGTAGATCTGCTAACTCACCTTCGATTGCAAATTCGTTATATCCTAGAAGGGATTAGAACAGATGAGTACACTGTCGATATGCTGCTGTAGCAATATAAAGCATGGATTGCGATAGTTCGTATCGTTACAGTTCTAGACCGAATGAACTCTGCAACCTTCTCTATCTTTAAAAATAGTAATCATAAAATTTCTATTAAGCAATAATCTGGGATTTAAAACAGAAAAAGAAAAATAATAGACTGAGTACGGAATATGCGACTCACGAAGTTTCAAAAAAAAAATTCCCAAATTCAACTAAGAGAAGGCTTCGAAAATTAATGGACGTCTAAGAAGGAAATGTGTTCTTAAAACAGTACATCGAAATTTCTTATAGTTATTTATTTGAAATCGTCAGGCTAGTCCCCTGACATGGAGAACATAATCCTACTTGTAAGCTGAAAAGGATAATCGGATTGAATCTATGGGAAACGACCCTGGAATGGAAAAGGTAAAATAAAATTGGAAACGACAAAATATAATACACATAGCAAACTGGAATGTAAGAGGAAGAGCATATGAAGAAATAGAATTAGACCAATTATTAAATGAAAGAAATTTTAAAATAGCAGTAATCACTGAAACAAAAAAGAAATTAAAAGGAACCATGAGAACTGAAAATTTTAATGTGATATACAGCGGAGTCGACAGAGATCAAAGAGCACAAGCAGGGGTCATGATTAGGATTCATAACTCCCTCTCAAAACAATTAAAACATTATAAATTATGGAACGAAAGAATAATAGAAGCTAGAATAAAAATAGATAGAGGCTATTTAACTTCTGGGGCATATAAACATAATTGGTTTATATGCCCCAGAAGAGGGAAGAGAACAGGATAATATTGATTTTTATAATCAGCTACAAAATATATATGATAAAATAAATACAAATTATTACGTAATTTTAGCAGGAGATTTAAATGCAAGAATTGGAAACACGAAAATTAATAATAATTAGGAATACATGAAGAACATACTCTAAACAGAAATGGTAAAAAATTGATTGACTTTGTGGTTTATAATACCTAAAAATAATGAATTCCTTCTATAAACATAAAGACACATAAATATATTAGGGCAGCAAGAGTATGAAAATCAATATTAGATTACTTCATATTAAATGAAAAGACATCAAAATTTTCACTAGATGTTAGAGTTCACAGAGGATATGAAATAAGCAGTGACCACTTCCTTGTTAAAATAAAATTAAGATTACCATCTAAATCGCTACAAGTAACAAGAACAGAAAGAAAAATTGAAACATTTGTTTATAAAACTAGACTATTGAATGACACAAATGTACAATGGCTATATGAACATAGAATTAACCAAAATCTAGATAAAATAAAACAAAATGAAGAAATAGAATGGCTTAATATAAAAACGATACTAAATGCAGCAGCAAATGAAAGCTTAGGAAAGACCAAAAAATTCAATAAAAGAAAAAACTGAAGATCTGGGATGATACAATCAAAGAAATAATCAAAAATAAAAAAGAAGCCTATCACAAATGGTTAAGCAGTAAAATATTAGAAGATGAAATAGAATATAAAAGAATAAGAGCCATAGCTAAAAGAAAAGTCAGAAAAAGACATAGAGAATCATGGAATAAATTTGTTTCTAATTTAGAACATGATTTATATAAAATAAGACCCAATGTATATAAGATTTTGAAACACTTAAATGCAGATACCAAAGAAAACATAAAATTAAACACTGAATTGAAATTAGAAGAATATCTAAATTACTACACAGAACTGTGGACAGACAAATATTTTAAAAAAGATAACTGGCAAACAATTAACGAAAATGAAAAGGAAATAACTAAAAATTAGAATTGGAAATCAGCCTTTAAGAAACAAGAAACGGAAAATCACTTGGAGAAGATAAACTAGGTTCAGAACTATATAAATACGCAGGAACAAGATTCAAAGAAAGATTCTTATTATTTTTAAATAAAATTTATTCAGCTGGTATATTGAATATACCCCCAATAGAATGAAAAAAAAGCAATTGTGATTCCTATCTTTAAAAAAAAAGGTAATAGAGATGACCCTAAAAACTATAGAGGTATTAGTATACTAAATTCCTGTTACAAAATAAAATATATAGCAGAATCTTAAATAGAAACTAATGAGATATTCCGAAAACTTTATTTTAGTACAGAATGGATTTAAAAAAGGACGATCATGTATATACCCGGCCTTTTGCCTAAAATTAATAATAGAGAAAAGAAGAGAATACAATTTAGAAACACATACTGCATTTATTGACTTTGAAAAAGCATTTGACAAAGTTAAAAGAAACATATTATTTAACATATTAAAAAAAAGACAAATACCAAATAATATCCTAAAAGCTATCACAAGTATATATGAAAATAATCAAATACAAATAAGATTAAATCACGAGCTATCATATACGAGAGAGATAAACCAATTTATCTCTCTTCAAGTTGCTGAGAGGGATGTCCCCTCTCAGCAACTCTTTTTAATATCTACTTAAATGAAATAATAATAAAATGGAGTAAAAATTTACATCAAAGAATTAAACTTAAACACTCTCATCTTTGCCGACGACCAAATAATAATTACAAATTCTGAAGATAATTTACAGAAAGCTATTTTAGATCTAAATGAGATATCCAGAGATTATGGTATGATGATATCAACAGAAAAATAAAAAAACTATGGCCTTTAAAGGACAAGATCCAGCAAGAACTAAAATAGTATTAGATAACAAGATCTTAGAACTGGTGAATTCATTTAACTACCTAGGATGTATGATCACTTATGAAAATGAAAAAGATATAAACATAAAAACTGCAAAATATTTAAAAATAACAGGTGTAATTAACTCTATATTTAAACCAAACCTAGTTCAAAAACAAACCAAGCTAAAAGTATACAATACATTAGCCTTACCGGTCTTAATGTATGGAAGCGAAATCTGGACAAGAAAACAAAAAGACAAACAAAGATTAACAACAGCAGAAATGAAGTTTATGAGAAAAACTGCAAAGTATACCCTATTTGATCACAAAAGAAACGAAGATATTATGAAAGAATTAAACCAGGAATCAGTAATAGAAAAAATTAAAAAATATAAACATAAATGAATGGAACACGTTCAAAGAATGAAAACAGAAAGATTACTAAAACAAGCCTTAAAGTACAAGCCATTAGGAAAAAGAAAACCAGGACGTCCTCTTAAACGATTCAACGATGACTTCTAAGGCTGGAACAGGCCATGCTAGGCCTAAATCCTTGATACGCATGATGATGATGATTTATTTGAAATTTACTGTACATGCAGTTCACTGGAATTTGACTTTGTACCCAGGTCAAATGACCGATAATGCAAATTATGAGATATAATGTGGAAACAAGATCAGAGACTAGAAAAACAAGAGAAATGTTAAACACAGGTGAAATGAATATATTAAGAAAAATAGTAAATCAAACTAGATTAGATAAAATAAAAAATACAGGTATAAGAAAACAATGTGAAATACAAGCAATAAACAATTGGGTAGCAACTCGAAGAATAAAATGGATTGAATGCGTGGAAAGAAGTGAAGATAGAATAATAAAACAACTCTGTAGTTGTAAACCAAAGAATAAGAGAACATGAAGACCTAGAAGAGATTAAAAGATACGATTAAAGAAGAAGTCTTGGTCTTAACAGATATTACATCTAATGCTTGAAGAAGAAGTCAAATCCCAACAAAGAATGAAGATGTTTACAGACTCTGAATTGTCCATTCTCAAAGGTGGGATTCTATTTTCAAAATCCTGGATACTTGAATTATTACAAACTAGAGTTATGACCGAGATTTTAAACAAGGGAAAACTTTTTTAGGGATTAAAAGTGTCACGTTTATCAATAATAATGTCATTACCTTACTTCCATCTATCTCCCCCTTTTTCATTGTATACCACACACACACACACACACACATACACACACACACACACACACACACACACACACACACACACACACACACACACACACACACACACACACACACACACACACAGTATATTATAACGCTATCGTCGTGACTGATCCATAGAGAGCTAGAAAACTATAGCATGACCGAGAAATCACGTTGAACCTTTTTTAAATCGCATGGGAGGGTATAGATCTGGCATCTGGCAGATGCTAGGGAAAGGGAATGCCATATAATGCCATGATATGTATATATCATTCAAAGCCGAAATTTGAAACGTTTTTATGTCACGTTTTTTGTCTCCGGCTTACCAGTCCGGAACTAGGGGGGGGGGCACTGTAGGCGCCAGGGGAGCAGAGCTCCCCCTAGTATATATGTCAGTATATTTTTAATATAACATCCACTCATGAAATGTTAAACCTATAGTACTTTAACACAGTAGACGGGCTAATGGGCTTTTTAAAATTATTTTTTCATAAACCGGAAACCATTCTCTACAAATCAAACATAGAACATTTTTTCCCCAGTTACTTCAGACTTCATTGGCTACAGCATTGCTATCCCTTACCCTCCAAGGGTATTGGATTGAATGAATCAATCACCGACTATTTAAGTAAAGGTGAAATCTCAAAAAATCGGACGATCTCTGGGCCACTCCATAGTGTGCGAAAGACCGTCCATCTCAGCGTTGGTTCCACTCAGTGACGGGCTCCCCAACCACCGAGCAGAACCGCTCAAATTCCGAAGAAAATCATTCACCGACAAAGCCCCTCTCCAGGCCGTGCCGGAGAACACTTTCTCCGGAGACTCAAATTGCTCCCTTAAGTCAAAAACCTCAAGAGAGCAAACTCTCGAAACTCATTATCCAAGGGGGTAACAGCAACAGCCGAACCTCAGTTAAACTTCATTGGTTCAGCATTGCCATCCGTCACCCTCCAAGGGTATCAATCACCGACTATGTAAGTAAAGGTGAAATCTCAAAAATACGGACGATCTCTAGGCCACTCCATAGTGGGCGAAAGACCGTCCTAATCTCAGCGTTGGTTCCACTCAGTGACGGGTTCCCCGACCACCGAGCAGAACCGCTCAAATTCCGAAGAAAATAATTCACCGACAAAGCCCCTCAGCGGGCCGTGCCGGAGAACACCTTCCCCGGAGACTCAAATTGCTCCCTTAAGGCAAAAACCTTAAGAGAGCGAACTCAAAAACTCATCGCCCAAGGGGTAACAGCAACAGCCGAACCTCAGTTAAACTTCATTGGTACAGCATTGCATTGTTGCCATCCGTTACCCCCAAGGGCATTAATGAATCAGTCCACCGTCATTTCACGGTGAATTGATTTCTCTTCCACTTTAGCGCAATTTACTTAGTCCTTATAAGGACTGGCTTAAAGGGGCGAAGCAAGAATGCTTTTCATCTTCCCCGTTATCTGTAGAGGACAGTGTAGGGATAAGGTGTTATTGAGCTATTAAAGCTCTGATCATGGCAGGAGGGTAACAGCAATAGCCGAGCCTCAGTTAGAACTTCATTGGCTACAGCATTGCCATCCATTACCCTCCAAGGGTATTGGATTGAATGAATCAATCACCGCATCTCCAACTGAACATATGCATTTATTTTATATAAACTTTATTTGAGAAAATTAATACTGTCTTCACATTTTACAAATATATTTTTAGATTTTAAAGAAATTGTTAATATTTTATTAAAATTTAAATTCATGTTTTATTTCTTACAATTTCTTATAGACATTTAACATTTTTTTTTAAATTACAGTTTATACATTTTATCACTCGAGCAATTCGATATTTGTGGTCATGCGCACTGAAATGTCTGAGATGAAAAAGAAATGTGGGTTCCGTTTTATTATTATTATTATTCTATGTCTTCAGTACTTCTTTTTCTTTCATTCTTTTATCTTCGCGCAGTTGTTTATCGTAATATGTGCGAATTGGGTGAATAAATTAATGTAAAAAATATAAAATGCTTTCATACATGGAAATGGAGATGAAAAACGCGAGAAAGAAATGAGTTCACATATGACTTGAGAAAGTCCACAAGAAGATCATCAAATATTTATTTTTCTCTCCCTCTCTCTCTTTGAAAATCTGATCTCAAGCGAGAGAGAGAGAGGTCAATACCTGCACGAAGACATGTCCGTCATATACGAGCATGCACTGGTGACTATTTACGTAATATTTTTCCGTTTAGACTGATTAAAATTCGTCAGTGGTGTTCTTTTTCCGAAGACAGTAAAACCGAGATCAACGTCCGTGCATAATAATAGTCCCAACTTAGCTCCCTCTTTCCTTGACCTTATTCCGACTATTCGCGGCAGCAGAAACGGGAGGGGGAGTTAAAGGTGACATGTTTCCCGAGGAATCATAAAGTGTGCTGCTGTACTCTACATCTAGTTCAGCAAAATACACTTAATAACGCGATATGCACTTGTATGTAGGACACGTCTTCCCACGTGCTCCTTACCCCCACCCCACCCCCACCCCTCCTCCCTTTATAACCTACAGTTGGACGAAAAGTGAGTTTGATAATACACACGAATAGTTTAAGAGTCACGAAATACCCCCAAGTATTAGAAAAACCCGTGAATGTATGTTAGGGGAAATGTGGGGTCAAAATCCATTGTGTGTGTGTGTGTGTGTGTGTGTGTGTGTGTGTGTGTGTGTGTGTGTGTGTGTGTGTGTGTGTGTGTGTGTGTGTGTGTGTGTGTGTGCGTGCGTGTGCGAGAGAGAGAGAGAGAGTTTCTAACGTTCTGAGATAGCAACAGATGAACATAAATGACCTCTCACTGACCTCACATTCTTTTCCATTGTTTTTGACAATGATAATACACTTTATTCGTGCTTATTGGATAATCTTGGATTTTCGCAAATAAAAAGCTTGTCATATATGTTCTGATCCTCTTACCATTCTTCTGTCAGGGTGTGGCCAACTTAGTGAACATCGGAGCTACCAAAACATAGTCCTGTCTTATTTCACCATCCAACGTCAAAGATACATCGTGAATGTATGTTTAGGGAAATGCGGGGTCAAAATCCATTGTGTGTGTGTGTGGGGGGGGCCTCCCAACTTCTTTCTGGTGGTCTCCTTTTCATCCTATCTCGATCTGTTCTTTGAATAAACTAAGTTTCTTACTCTATCTTTCCCCAAAAATACATCTTTCGGCTGTTCAGTAAACATATATCAACAGCTTCCTTCTTTCTCGTTGTTGCTTGCCAACATACGGCACTAATGTGCTATAGATTTCGTAACATCTTAATGTGGTCGTAAGAGAGATTGATATATAAAACAAATAAAGGCATTCCCGAACAAATGTGTTTCTTATCTAAACCACGGAGGACAAACAGAAAACCATCATAGTAGCTTGTGGATGAATTGGAGAAGGAACCAATCCAAATATTCATCCGATCTTTGTCGATTTATCATTTTGTTAATCAAACAACAGAACTTAACGAGTATGGAAATGACTGAAGAGTTGGTTGGGATTGTAAGCGAACTAAGGCAGTGAAGTAAGTGTATTATTACCCCTGTATACTGCGTGTGTTTTTCTAACCGGTTTGCCTATGTTACGAGATAAAAAAAAATACTGAAGTTTCCTAAGAGGGAAAATCAGTTAACCCCCGATGACACCGGCTAACTGACCTTCAGTTGAAAAACCCTAAAGAGTCGTCGCATCCTCATGATTTGTTACAGAGATGCCTGTGAATGACCGGAGACAATCAAAAAAATGTGTGTTTCTTAATAGAATTCTTGTTATCTAACCTGTTCTGTGGTGTGCCAACTGGAAAACTAGTCAACAAAAAGGTCATTTTGTGTATCCGTATGCAAAATTATTCCAAAACTCTGAAGGATTTCTCAAATTTAGTCTATGGTATGCTTAAAAAAATTATCGAGCTATTTCACTCTGTTTCTATTCGATCATTTGCAAAGGATAAAGCGTGATAATCTATTGAAATATCACTCCGCTACGTATAGATGAAATTTAATGAACTTCGAGATTGATGACGTAACATAGCCTCATGAAAAAAACATTTCAGACCATATTGATCGTTACATCCTTATAAGGACTGGCTTAAAGGGGCGAAGCAAGAATGCTTTTCATCTTTCCGTTATCTGTAGAGGACAGTGTAGGGATAAGGTGTTATTGAGCTATTACAGCTCTGATCATGGCAGGAGGATAACAGCAATAGCAGCCTCAGTTAGAACTTCATTGGCTACAGCATTGCGATCCATTACCCTATTACCCTACAAGGGCATTAATCTTAATCACCGCATCTCACGGTCGATTATATGTCTTGATCGTTACATACCTCTTGGTGGAATTGAAAGAAATTTGGTATTCAGGATCTTTGTTACAATTTGTCGAATCTTATTAAAATTTAAATAAAAATTGAAAAAAATTTCATAAGTTAGTAAAATATAATGAGTATATTAAAGATACATCATCTTTTTATAGAAAAATAGAATGAAATATTAATAGTAATTCAGCTGGACCATTTGTAGTGTCGAAGGTAATAAAAAATCAATTATCTTAAACCAAAAACGAATCACAGTTTAATAAAATGCATTATAACCTTTTTCAGACATTCATGGGATTAAAAAAGAAACTATCATTGCTTGCTAGAATTCATTGAATAATGTAATTTTGTCGCACCTATCACGACAGTTTTCTCTTTAAAACAACTGCTTTCTTAGATTTCTTAGATTCGAGACTGCTACGTAAAACATTCTTTTATTATCCTTTCATTGAATGCCATTTTATTTTTAAAAAAAAAAAAATATATATATATATATATTATTATTATTATTATTATTATTGTTATTATTATTAAAAAATTATTCGAAATTCAAGCCTAATTGATGAAACATTTTTTTTATCATAACTTGCTGATTACTAACAGTTTAATTTTGAATTAATTATTAATAATTTAGGGCTAATTTCATTTTCCATCGACCTTCTAGTTTCCTCACTTCCTTAACGATTGCTTTTTTTTTTTTTTTTTTTTTTTTTACTTTTTTGATATTATAATCGCCCTGCAAATATTATCGTCATTTCACGCTTATTTTAATGATGGCCTAACGACAGGAAGTGGGTTACACTTCTTACAAAACATAATCGTTAGTTCCGGTTAATGAAGGCATTAAGACTCGCTGATAGAGGTACTGATGCAGGCAACAGTGTAAGATAATGTCGATCCATATGTTTAGAATACTCGCCGCATAATGAGAATTGTCCAAATTACTGTTACAACATCCCTGACACTTTGTTTGCGAAAGGGTGGATGGTTATCTGAGGAGCGTCACCTTCTCCGCATGAATAAATGACCCGTGTCTTATGTCCCAGCCTATGTTATTTGCTTAAAAAAAACATAAGATGAAGTCAATGTTCCTTCTTACATTTCCACCCACATATACTCACTTCTTAGGAAAGAAAAACAGCTGTTGAATTAGGGTAAGTTGACGAAGAAACAGGTTTAAAAGAAGGAAGGGAAATCTCATGGGATTGTAAGATGAGAATTTTACTGGTTTTATAAACAGCATATAAAGTGTGTGTAATCGCTCCTACTGCATCTTACCGGACAACCAACTATTTATTGCATTTGCATTCAAAAATATCAAATTTTAAACCCTTGAGAGAATGAAACCACAGAACAAGCAAGGAAACGATAGGAAACAGTCGTAAAGGTGCGCTTTAAAATCTCATTTTCGTTTAGTGACACCATTTATGATAATTGAACAAATAACCTAGCTTGCATAGTTACTGTAGACGTAACTTAGTTGTGTTTTCCAAAAATATCTTAGTATCTCTACAATCTCCAGTTTCTCTGTCAAGGTTACATAGATGAGACGAAAAAAAGTTATGAAACCGCACCAGATTCTCAGGGGCTCACATTGGTGAGTACGGGCATGGCAAACCTGAGATACCCAAGCTAGACCCGAACTTACTTCGTACAATATACATTTGGTATATCATATCTGGAGACTGGTCTTCTACTCTTCTTTCTCTGTACGCTCTCTTACTTCTTACTTCTTCCCCTACCGCGTGCTACTAGAGCAATTCGAGGGCGAGGGGGTGACTCTTTCCTCTCAAACTGTAGTTTCTACTATCTACTAAAAAGGCAAGCCTAGTTGTCTTAAGGTGTCCCCACCACTAGGATACCTATCGTCATGCTGGTCACTTGTCATTAAAGAAACGCATGATGTTACTTTCTAGTGTTAACAAAATACAAACCGAACAGAAAACTATTAAATTATTATATATTGATTATACAATATATAATAATTTAAATATAATGAATAAATTTTACAAACACAAAAATATACATAAGTATACGTGGTGTACAAGAGGACAAAAATCAATAATAGACTACTTTATAGCAAATGAAAAAAAACAGCAAACCTCTTCCTAGACGTTAAAGTTATGAGGGCTAGAAATTGACACAGATTACTATTTAGTACAGGCAAAACTAAGATTTCCCCAAACTGGCTAAAAAAATAAGCAAACTAGTTAAACAAAATCTAATTACAAAGTAAGACTACTAAATGATTCAAGAGGATTAATAACTACTTAGAAAAAATACACGAAAATTAAGACATCGAGAAAGAATGGAATAATATAAAAGAAATTATCGCATCAGCAGCATATGAAAGTCTAGGAACACAAAAAATATCATAAAAATAAAATATTACGTAGGTTGGTCGATTGGTAGAACCTCTGCTTCTAATGGCTCGCAAAAAGTTAAGCAGGTTTGAGCGCGGCTAGTAGTTAGAAGGGATCCAATCGTTGGTGTTGGCACATTCTCCCTCAATGAGTCTTTGGATTCCCTGGAGGGGTCACATAATAATAATGTATGGGACAATGAAATAAAAACAATAATTGAATGCAGATATAAAAGAAACTGCAAATATAAATTGTGAAATAGATGTAAAAGAATTCTTGGATTACTTTACAGATCTTTGGACGGATAATACTGCATCAAAAATAATTACGCTAGAAACTTACAAAATACCTTAAATGATATGATAACAATGATAGAATTAAAGGACAACCTAAATAAAATTTTAAAAAAATGGCAAATCGCAGGAGAAGATGGGATAAACTTCGAACTGTATAAATTTGCTGGAAAAAAATGTCATCAAAGATTACTAAAATTTTTAAATAAAATATATACAAATGGACAAATACCTATAGAATGGAATACAAACATAGTAATATAAGGGGATAAAACCTGCTAACTACAGAGGTATTAGTTTATTGAATACATGCTACAAAATATATAGCAGAATACTTAATGAAAAACTAAAAATATAAATGAAAAAATATTATTAGAATGTCAAAATAGATTTCGAAAAGGACGCTCTACAATGGATGCAGCTTTCTGTTTAAAACTACTTATATAAAAAAGAAGAGAATTTAATTTGGAAACTCATCTTTAGTTTATAGATTACGAAAAAGCATTTGACAAAGTAAAAAGATATATACTGTTTGATATATTACAAAGAATAAATATACCTAATATTTTACTACATGCAATATTGAATATACAGGGTGTTCGGGATAAATTTGACAGTTTCGTAAGGAAAAAGAAAATCTTCTTTGTATCTATTAAATTTAATGAATTGACAAAAAAACATTACAGGCAGAGTTAATTACAATACTATCAACAAGATTTACTCAAAATAACCACCATTAGCATCGATCACAGCTTCAATTCTGCTTCGGAACCTCGAACAAGCTGATGCTACAGTCTCCCTGGGAAGGGCCGCAAAAACTGTTTTAATTTTATCCATTAACTGGGCTTTTGTATTACTGGAAGTGCGATTGGTGTCTTTTTCAACTGCGCCCCATACAAAATAATCCATGGGGTTAAGGTCTGGGGAGTTTGGAGGCCAAACATTTGGACTGGTGAAGTCGTAGAAATTTTCAGACAACCATTTTTGACTTTTCCCAGAGGTGTGGCAAGGGGCCGAATCCTGCTGCCATACATACGGCCTACCATTGGCTACCCTTGTTATCCAGGGCTTGACTACAGTTAGCAACTCCACGAACAAAGCCCGAATTCCAATGCCAGGGTTCTTCAACACCTGTTCCTGCAGATTTGCGAGGAATTCTGCTGTACGAACGCAATCAGATCGTCTGCTAGGGATCTTTCTTCTTGCTACATCCTCGTAGTCACCATTGCAAGTCTCTAGTTCATGCCTGATTGTTTTTACTGTATTCAGGGAGCATTGGGCAGCAGTCGTAATATCCTTATTTTGATGGCGGGCACGAATCATCATGATACAAGTTATTCTCTTCCATGATTCAGGTGGGTTCCAGCTATCCATCCTTTCTGACATCTTGTATATGAATGAAGAAGGGTCCAAACTTTTAAATGAAGAGAAGTGTGTGTTAATACATGTAACTTACGGAAAAATATAATTAATTATAAATATGTCAAATTTATCCCGAACACCCTGTATAAAAAGATAATGAAATAAAAATAAAAATAAATAAAAAGTTGTCTGAAAAACAATCTATAAACAAAGAAGTGAGACAGGGATGCCCTCTATCTCCAATACCTTTCAAGATTTACATTAATGAAATATTAATATAGTGGAACACCGTAAACAATCAAGGTATGGATGCGGAAGAAACCGAATACCCTTGGAGGGTAATGGATGGCAATGCTGTAGCCAATGAAGTTCTAACTGAGGCTCGGCTATTGCTATTACCCTCCTGCCTAGATCAGAGCTTTAATAGCTCAATAACACCTTATCCCTACACTGTCCTCTACAGATAACGGGGAAGATGAAAAGCATTCTTGCTTTGCCCCTTTAAGCCAGTCCTTATAAGGACTATATAAGGACAATCAAGGTATAGAAATTTCTCGAAATAATAAAATAAATACGCTATTATGATGGCTGCGAGTGTCCTATGGCATATGGCATAACCTCAAAGTACTCACCCCTCCTGACGACTTTCTCCATCACATTCAAAAGGCAATCACACGTTTCCTCTGGAACAATACTAACTGGACAACACACTCTGAATTCTGCAAGCCAACAATAACAAGTTAAAAGGATTATCCTTCAGGATAATCCTTCTCCTAAAGACACTTCAGTCCAATCATGCTTATGTAACCACCTTCGATTATATCATGAAATCATCCACCAGAGGACTTAGACTTTCCACAATCCTCCCAATGACCAGTTCTGGGCCCCCACCTCCTAAACTACCTCATTTTTACAAAGATGCTCTACAGCGGTGGAAAAATACAGAACTTCATCACAAACTCACAGGATCAACAGAGTCAGTTGTACAAACTGACTCTGTTGTACAACTGACTCAGTTGTACAAACTGACTTGTACAAACATAAGAAGTCTCACAACTGGCCAGCCCTTCCTTTTCCTTACATGGAACTGGGCAGGAATAAGAATCCCAGAGGACCTCCTGATCCAGGCGCTAAAGTAAAAAACAATCACATGCCTGCCATTGAAAAATCCAAAAATTGAAAAACAATATCAACTCATGCAAGCTGCTATTATAAAAGCCTTCCCAGATATCGCTACACCTCAGGAAATCCGTATTCTTTCTAGAAACTGCGAGAAGCCTACCTTTAATCTTGCATTATCTGAAGCCTCACTGCCAATTATTCTCTCCAACTACAAGAAAATATACCACTTCCTCATATCAGTGCTTCCAACTTCGCACTTCGTGTATTCATCTTTAACCCTCTCATCTACTAAGCTGCACATGCCACCCAGTTTTCAGTGGGATCTTTCATATAAATCGAGGTGTGCCAAACCAGATTCCGACATACAGTGGAGACTATGGCATAACATCTTGCCAACTCCTTCTAAGCTCTACAAATTTCAGCTAAGAGAATCGGATCCGTATCTATTCTGCGAAGTTTCAGGCACCTTGGAACACACATTATCTGACCTGTCCTGCAAACAAAGCGATGATCACCTACGCCCTGAATACAACCTCTAGCACCTGTAACTACGCACACAGCCAAGAAGACTACTGGAATTTAGTCCATACAGAAGAGAACCAACACAGAATATGCAATTTCCTCTTCATCTGCGCCAAGGCCGTCATTTACAGTTTCTACCTTAAGCACACAAGAAATAACCAGCACCCATCCATCACTGAATCGGAACAAACCCTCATGTGCAGCCTATGTCGGAAATTACTTTCACTGGAAGTTGATTATTACAAAGAAACAAGAACTGTGGCAAAATTCTTAGAGGAGCGGAATCCAACTGGTACCCTGTTCTGGATTGCCGACGACAATACGCTTCATCGGAAAGATAACTAAGAGTGAAATTGAACTGTAATATTGACTCTTACTGAAAAGACAAGTCCTGCCTACCACCGATGTATCTTTTGCCTTCATTCAATTGTATATAAGTTTAATAATAAATATCTATCTATCTATCTATCTATCCGTTTACGCCAGTATATGCTAGATGGGAAAATCGGCCTAAGGGGACTGGCTTGTGAACGGTGATGTGTTAGAACCGGTTTTTGGTTCTTTGCAAGCAAGCAGAGAGGTTACATGCTGTTTCTTTGTTGAGATATATTACATAGGAATTACAGTTGTTATAAAAAGAATTACATTTTTCATGCCATTAACAGTTATTTTATCGTGATACTGTATCTTGTAAGAACATAACAGTTGCTATAGGACAATGTTATCTATTTACATGAGAGTAACAAATTATCATTATTCACACTGTTAAGCACAAAAAATCTTTCTTTCCCCTTTCTTTAGGAGGGAGGGGACGATGCCACTTCTATGTTGGAAAGTGGACTATGATGCAGTCGCCCTGCTCGGCCAAGAGTTGATTCCGTGTATTGCAATCTTGATGGAAAAAGATCTAAGGTGTTGTTCTGCCTATGCTGGTGATGCTCGTGTAGGATCCGACTTCTCCCCTTTTGTTTGAAGGCTGCAAGGAGATGGTCAGCCGCCTCGCTCTGTAATGCTGTTGTGCTGTCTGATCTTGTGTGCCGAAGATAGAAGCTATATATTACCACTTTCGCAGTGATGAAGAGGTAGTTGCAGATCTGATGGTTATTCGAATCTGCATGGACGAGATTGAAATACTCCTCTTCTGTATGAAGACTACCACAGATGAGAGCTGCCGTTTCCCGAGACAAACGGATTAATAGTGTGTTGACTAGGCATTCCAAGTAGATATGCCAAGTCATCTATGGATGACTACAATCTATTCCAAATAGATTGTAGTCATCCATAGATGACTACAATCCTGTAGTCATCTATAGATGAAAAGGCAAACTGCACACTGTTCAGAGAATCTAGACTATAATAAAAACTGGATGAATGAGAAAAATTCTATTCAACTTTGAAGCTCTTTTTATGGAATATTCTAAAAGAAAAGTATACGTGGTCATCTCTTAATTAAAAGAGATATTGTTAATGAAAAGGCTAAAATAATAATAAAAAAATAGTTAAGACTACTAAGTATTTTTTCCTCCGGAACTTACTCCATCTTTGCCACTTTGATCAGGCGGCAATCAGTACCGAATATTTATGGTAGGATTCTGCACCCTGATAGTGGCTACGTGTAATGCATCACTGTTCAGGTGTCTCAGCTGATTTAAAAATAAATCTTTTGTTTCAAATAAATTTGCTTCATATCTGCTGTTTTATCTTAGCAGATTTCTGCAGCAATTTTTCAAATTCATCCTTCGTACATTAAGTCAATCTTTCAATAAATTTTGTTTGTTTTTATTTTTATTAATATGTGAAATAGTTTAAGATTACTGCGTTGCGTGCGTGCGTGCGTGTGTGTGTGTGTAAAGAGGCCCTTTTTATTTTGTCTTCATTCGACTTCACAAGGCAGTTAAGGCTTTACCATTCGCTATATCTGTGAAGTTCTCCTAATAATCTTTGAAACTATGAATTTCATGAAACTTTGAATGGCTATTTTCATAGCTTTTCTCTGTCTTCAGCAAAACTCTTTGACAATGAGCCGGAACCTAATAGATCAAACAAAAAACAACTATTGAAATAAATGATTAAAATAAAGTATTAAATATATTATTAAACAATGCATTTATAATAAATTTGTGAAAATGAAATATTCTTCTTCGTTGTACGAGGTATAGTAGAAACGTAATGAGTTTTTTTATCGCGACAATAAGCAGCACTGTCGAACCGACGATGACAGTATGTTAGAATGATTTCACTCCTGTCAGTACCAGCTTCTCGTCAGTAGGATAAATCCCTGTCAAGTTATTGTGTTTTTAGTAAGTGTATGTCTGATGTGTTTGTCACGAAAATGGAGAACGAATTCTCGAACAATCCTGTGCAATTAAATTTTGTGGTAAACTAAACGGGTGTACGGTAATGATTCTTTATGATGTACTGAAGTATTTAAATGGCATAAGCAAATCCAAAATCGTCATAGTCATTTTCGATAGCCATGGAATGATCCACCCAGAATTCCTTCCTGAAGCGACTGTCGATCAAATTTGCTAGAAAGCAATCCTTGAACGGTGCAAAAACACATCTTATGGATATATCCAGAATGACTGGATCTTTCATCACGACAATGCGCCTGCTCATTCTCTGCTGTCAGTTCGGGAATCCAAAAATGCATTCCAGTGTTGGAACAGCCTTACTTGACCGACTTGTCTCTGTGCGACATTTTTATTTTACCCAAGTTCAAGAACAAGATGAAAGGCACCCATTTTCAGACTGTAGAAAACACTCAACGAGCCGTGACAGGGACCATAAACGAGCTAACAGAAGAGGACTTCCAATGCTGTTATACCACATGGGAGGAACTTGGAATTGATGTGTTCTGTGCGGTAAGAGTTATCCTGAAGATGGCTATGACGTATCAGACTATTAATTCAACAATTTTATACGAATTTTGATTTATTACTTTTATTCTACACCTCGTGCACTTCAGAACGAAGGCGAAAAAACTAGAACTCAAGAAAATTAGAACAGGTTATTATTAGTAGACGGAAAAAATATACAGTATATAGACACACTGAATTAACCACTATATATATAATGAGAGGAGGTAGAAAAATCATTACAGTTTAAATGAAATGTATGAGAAAAACCATGTTATATATTGCTAATTTAAAAATAAAAATAAATTGAGGACATATTAACAGAACTACCTTGACTCCAATAACAGAATTAATTTAAAAATGCAAACATAAATACAAAAACATCTCGAACAAATATCGAAAGAGTACACAGAGAAGTAATGAATTATAAACCCAAGTGATTAAAAAAAAGCTAGAACAATGAAAAGCTCCATAGAACACAAAACAGATCACCTGGCCTAAATTTCTAAAAAGAAGAAGAAGAAGAAATGACACACACACACACACACACACACACACACACACGCAGATGCTATTTTTGAAATAAAACCTTAATGCTATTTCGATATAAAAATCTTAAAACAAAATTTTAAAATTTTCAACTAATTTCAAATTAAGCCTTTTTTTTTTGAAAAATGCCATGTTTATATTACTTTTGGGATGTTCTCAAATAAGGGTTGTTTTCTAAGAATCATGCTTCGTCATAGCAAACCATATGATCGAAAAATATCAATGAAAAAGAAAAGCTTGGCTTAGCTGTACCGTAGATAACATATGCAAAGGGACAGTAGAATTAAATCTCCTTTTCCTCACCTACTGTGTCACATTGCTACTTCAGTAAGTATTGAGTTGTCGATTTGACCAGTTATGGAAGTAAGGATAAAAGTATTTCCACAATCAGTTTGTAGTACGCCGGTATTTCTTATCAATAATGAACTGGCTTGAGTACAGCATCTATTTACTTACTTTTAAAAATCCGTACATCTAATCAAAGACGAGGATGTGGTTTACTTTTTTTGATAAGCTCAGACTGAACTGATAGGTGAAACTTGATCAATAACTTTGCAACTAGAAAAAAATTAATAGTCCCACTGAAACTTCGCATTGGTCTCTTTTATAAGCTTAGTAGGTCCATGGCTTCACTAAACTCATTGCGTTTCCATTTCATGGTTTTAAAATATTGTAGTTACATCACT
Organism: Typopeltis vanoorti; assembly: GCF_054136105.1. Lineage (NCBI taxonomy): Eukaryota > Metazoa > Arthropoda > Arachnida > Uropygi > Thelyphonidae > Typopeltis > Typopeltis vanoorti. The sequence goes on from NC_143565.1 coordinate 98,126,882, forward strand.
GCTTGCAATAACGTTTTTGCATATTTCTTTGTGCACTTCCTGAAAAAGACTGCCTTAAATTTGTAAAATATGAAGATAATATCTTTCACCAGACTACCACGGCTATTATCATCTCGATATGTTTTAATCACACTTAAAGTGGAATTCAAAGTTTAAAAAAATCCTAGTTTATCCATTCTTCAATTCTGTAACTCACCGGTCAATTACAACAGTAGCACGATTCTCTCCCCACATAAAACTCAAATTTCATCCCCCCCCCACAAATAAAAAAAAATCATACCTGAGAATACAAGCGAATTTATAGTCATGGTATACTCACGCATCGCCTTAATTTCCCAGACTACATTTATCAGATGCGAACATCGTGGCTTCCTACTCTTGGCCAACTATTTTAGTTCTATATTGAATGATATCGTCCACAGTCTACCAACATTTTCAATCATGAAAGGAACCTTATTGCAGGTCAAAAGATGAAGCAATATAGAGAGATATCTACTTTTATAAACTGAGGATTTCATCTAACAAACTAGTGAGAAAAAAAAAAGAAAAAGAAAAACTGTCTAGAGACACAAAATACGAATGGGTTTTCCCTTCTGGAAACTCTGGTTTTTAATCTAGCAGAGAAGGGGAAAAAAAGAGCCAACCAGCTTACGAACACACTACAAAAGATAGTCTTCGATATCGGTAGTACAATGAAATATACACTGATTAGCTTTGCATTACGAACACCTCCCACCGATTTTCATATTCGGAGCGATAACGAAGTACCAGGTGATCTCAACGTCATGTGTGGCTACTATTGTTGGTTGCTCCCGTACACCACTGTAATATTAGCAACGACGTGCAACAGTCACACTGCTCATTCATCAGTACAACAGCGGGGCAGTTGGACCCATTTCAACATGCACCATGCGCCGTACCTTGCTTTGCCTGGGATTCCACAGTACCAGGACTATGGAATCCCAGCTGGTACACTGGTACCAACAAGGGTACCAATAATGACTGCCAGGCATAGCAAACAACACCTCGCATGGGTCAAAGAATGTCGGCAATGGACCCTCGACAGACGGAAGGTCTTCTGGAATGATGATTCCCATTTCCTGCTGCACCATGATGATGGGCGGGTTCACATTTGGCATGAACAGCATGAAGCACCCCTGGTTGCACAGTTTGGGTTCAACAGAACGGTGGAGGTGGTGTTATGGTCTGGGGAGCTTTTTCTTGGGACGTCCTAGGTCCGTTGGTTATTATTCCACAAACACGGAATGATGAACGCTACAGGAACCTGTTAGCCTACCATCTCCATCTATATCTGTAGGAGGTCTACCGCGACCACAGTGTAATCTTCCAACAGAATAACGCACCTTTTCATCAGGCTCGTATACAACTACCGAATATGGTTAGAGGAACACGACAAGGAGTTCGCCACATTGCCTTAACCCCCAAACTCATCTGACTGGAACATGTGTAAGGTATGCTTACACATTGTTGCATACGGAATAGGTTGAGTTACGCAAGGAGGATGTTCGACACCTTGTGGAATCTGTTCTTAGGCCTCTGAGAGCCGTGATTGCGAAGAGAAGTGGACCAACGACTTATTAGGTGGGTGTTCCTAATGCAAAGCTAACTCAATGTACAGGCTGCGTACAGCCAATGAATTCTGTGACTCTGATACGCGAAGATCTAGGTTTAAAGAGATATTCAAAACAGGATACCTAACATGGAACTGGGCAGCACGAGATACACATGGAATTAAGATTATTTTGGATTTAGGGCGAAAGCAACTAAGTCTCACAGGCAGGTGTTGTGTCTGTTAATCTCTTTTGTCGCTTTGCCTGTTCTTGCGAAATGAAAAACCCGAGTATTCCAGGAGGGAAAATCCTTCTATCCTATCTGAGACCGGCGAATTCACGTGCTTGACAGGATATATGAATTCAGGTTTTTCTAACTAAAGGCAGCATTGATAACGGCTGAATTACGAAGACTCAGCTTTCAAACTACATACATATTGAACGTTTATTGCCATTTTATAAGAAGTAAGACTTATCTGGGGAAAAATCTATGTCCTTATAAAGTCCTTAAAAGAGATCCTCATTATCATCGAGTTCCAATCCTGTATATTATCACATGCAGGATTGGAACTCGGGTCTTTTAAGCCTCCGTGTACCTTCGATACAGAATGAATTGCAAACATTCTCTACTAAGTTTTAATTTTTCCACAAATTAAACAGGCAACCACACAAAATCAGTGTATTTAACAAATACAATCGAAGTATCTTGTTATTTCAGTGAATATATAGTGAGTTAGTTTCTACACATTTCCTAACATATTTTTATGATCGGGATTAGTTTTTCTAAGTGACGTAGGATCACTCAAACACTTAATGATTTGTAAGATCTGAAGTGATTGAAGAGATTACTGATCAACAATATCAAAATAACCTTTGATATTACGACTAGGATAGTTTTCAGGCCCCAAAAAAGCCGTTTTAGCTTATAGTGGCTTGACCAATTAAATACACCCAATGTCAGCACTTTGTTCTGTCTTTTTTAATAGACAAGCATGTTCTATAAAACACTTAAATGATGATTATACAAGTCATTTAATACATCTCTTCGGGGCCATTAACATTGTATCGATGCATAATGAACTACACCACCATTCGTGAGCATGATCTGTTTCGCTTGCTCTCTACTAAGTGTCAAACGTCAGACTTATTTTTATCTGTCCTTACAAAGAGATACTGCTGAGAGGATCGGAGGTTCTATTGACATGTGTTGACTTTGCATTCAACTCACGCACTTCTCTTAATGACCAAAAGAAAGAAGAGCATTGACCAGTAGGTGTCGTGACCTACAAGTCTCTCCGTCGTCTGTTTGTATATATTTGTGTCAGTGACCATGAAGTATTTCCTCCTACTTGGTGTTGTATGCTTTAAGCTATACGTGTGCAACTTGGAACTGAAAGGATTAAGGAATAATAAGCAAAGTCACTTTCCCTGTAAAGGGAAAACGGAGATGTTAACAACCAGTTAACATCTCCGTTCTCATATACAAGCTTTTTTACCCCTTTATTTCCAAACAGCAATGCTGGAAATTTTGTTTTCAAAACACAAAACTATAAAGTTAATAGTAAAGCTAATATCGCAGCCTCAAACTAACTGAATTAACAATGGAGATTTAAAATATACTATTATTCTGTGTGTGTGTGTGTGTGTGTGTGTGTGTGTGTGTGCGTGTGTGCGCGCGCGCATTTTTGTAAGTACCTATGCCCAGGGCCGGTTTTATCATTAGGTGAACCTAGGCAATCGTCTAGGGGCGTTAAGATTTCGGGGTGCCAGATTTGGCTACATAGTTCGAGGAAAAAATTACAACCTTCGAAAAAAATTAGCAAAATCTTGATTAATAATAAAAAACTGAAATAAGTTTGGTTTTATTTTAAATATATATGAATTTCAAAAAATTACTTCAGCAGAACTGCTTAAGAAATGTTTGCTATTGGAAAATTATTTAACAGATGATAATTCTAGAGATATTGACGGAACAGATTTATGTAGTGAATTACAAATAATAGCAAGGCGAATTCTAGAAAATACTTCCTCATTAGATGTCTTGTCATACATATGCAAAAATAATTTAGAAAATAGTATTCCGAATGTGTTTATTGCTCTGAGAATTTTTTAGACATTGCCAGTATCGGTAGAAAGTTCAGAAAGGAGTTTCTCGAAATTAAAACTTACAAAAACTTACACTCGCTCTACGATGGCTCAGGAACGACTCACTAGTTTAGCAATAATATTTATAGAGCATGAAATTGCATCTACAATCAATATAGATGAATTAATTCAAAACTTTGTCAAAGCAAAAGCACGAAAGATTAATTTTTCATAATTTTTGTATTTAAGTGTAATAATTTTCTTGCTATACAGATATTAGGAGTAATCATATATCTGTACAAATGTATTGGTTTTGATTAATAATTTTTTTAATGTTCATAATGATATTATTTTTATAAATAAACACATGTGTAGGTGTACGTGTGCTTGTGTGAGTATGACAAAATATATAAGGGCGCCTAAATTTTCTTTGCCTAGGGGCATCAGATACTCTCGGACCAGCCCTGCCTATGACATAAAAGCAAGAACAGCGATGGGGAGGAAGAGATGTCTTTAACAGAAAATGGAATTTATTCAGAAGTAAAATGGATAGAAACCTAAAGAAAAGACTAATAAAATGTTATGTGTGGAGTGTTGTCCTCTATGCAGCTGAAACTTGGACAGTGAAGAAAGAAGAAATTAAGATTTTGGAAGGCTTTGAGATGTGGATTTGGAGAAGGATGGAAAAAATCAAATGGACAGATAAAAAAAAAACTAATGAACAGGCCGCAAAAAGAGTAGAAGAAGAAAGAAGTCTGTTAAAGAGGATAAAAAGAAGAAAGGGAAACTGGATCGGCATATTCCGAGAGGGAATGGAATCATCAGAGATGCCATCGAAGGGGAAAATAGACGGAAAAATACCCAGAGGAAGAGTAAGGAAAACAGTGCTAGATGACATGCTGAATGGAGACAGGTACACAACCTTGAAAGAGAAGGCTCAGAACAGAACAGAGAGTGAAAGGAAAGTTTTTGCTACTAAAAGAAGAACCTGCTCAATTGCAGAATACTCAAGAATGACGCGCATTAGTGGACGTTTTTTTCCAAATGAAAATGAATTAGCTGATCTCATATAACTGCCAAGATTTTGATCCCAGAAAAGAGACAAACCAGTTGTAGTATACGCTGCTTAGAAAGAAATCAACAGGCACCATAGTTTCAGGAACAAACAGCCATGCCCCCCACCTTAATAAGATGTAGGACCTCCTTTCGCTGCGATGATTGCAGCAATCCTAATCAGAACTTTCCACAAGTGTACGATAGAGATCAATGGGAATTTTGGACCATTCATGTAGGCATATAATGCCTACATGAAGAATGTGGACTCTTGTGGAGCGAGCATCCATTGACCTCACCCGATGCTCCAGTTCATCCACAGATGTTCAGTAGAGTTGAGATCAGAGCTCTGTGGAGGTCAATCAAGTGTGGTGACGTTAATGTTCACAAACCACCCAGTTACAGCAGTAGCCTTATGACATGGCGCAATGTCTTACTGAAAGAGACCATGGCCAGTTCCGCAGTGGCACCACAAACAGAGGTCAGAAGGCAAACTAGGAAAACAGGACCACACCATCACACCGACACCTCCGAATTTCATAGTTGCGGTTACGCACTCTGGTAAGAGATCTTTACTGGGCATCCGCCTAACCCACACCCGTCCATCAGCTCGGTAGAGGGTGCAGCGTGATCATTCCATAACACAGTTTTCCAACCTTCCACTGTACACACTGTTTGCACCACTGAAGACGATGCTGCATGGTAGTTCGGGTAATGTGGGGCTTGCGTATTGCGGTCCTACCATACTAACCCATGTTGCGAACCTCGGTTCTGAATGTTTTTGTGCAGATCTGTGTTCCATTCGATGCCAAGAACACCGATGAATAGAGGTTTTGCATATTATCCTTCGCAGCAAATTGATTCGGTGAGTATTGTAAGTCGTCCACTGCGTGTAGCACTTGGAGTTGACTCTCTACGCTTTCATATCAGTATGGCATCACTGATTGTTGACCTGGGATTACCCAATTTGTCAACAATTTTCCGAACATATAGGTCTGCAACATGGCATCCTATCACAATGCCTCTTTCAAACTCCGTCAGTTCCTTTCTCGCAACCACTTCACCTGGACAACGTTAAACTAACTTTTGAACATCATATTCCTCCAATATATATTGGTTACAATCACATGACTCATTGCATTGAACAATACACCCTGCCCATGGAAGTGTCCTTTGACTTCTTTCCAAGCAGTATATATATGCCGGTCTGGTTGGCCGACTAATGGGAGAGGCCTACACCCTACAGTAGGTAGAAAAATATCCTGTTCATCACATATATATATATATATATATATATATATATATATATATATATATATATATATATATATATATATATATATATATATATGTGTGTGTGTGTGTGTGTGTGTGTGTGTGTGTGTGTGTGTGTGTGTGTGTAGTATAGTACTCGGTCTAACAATGAAAAAAAGAATTTATAATTTTAAAACTATTTTTAATTTTCAACATAATCTCACTTAAGACTAATCCATTTATTCCAGCGATGCTCCAGCGCCATTATCCCGTCCCTGTAGTGGTTCTCAGTAAGCTCTGCAAAATACCCCTCTACAGTTGCAATCACCTCTCGATTCAAAGAAAAACGTTACCAGCGAGGAAGAGTTTAAGTTTTGGGAAGAGTTAGAAGTCATAGGGAACTAAATCTGGGGAATAGGGTGGATGTTCGAACAATTCATAGTGCAGATCTCTTGATTTTCCCATTGCCAAAACACCTTTGAGGACAGATCCTTAAGAAAGATGGGTTTTTTCCTTCTGAAAACCGGATCTTTTCTGACGATTTTTTCGTCTAGTTTGGTTACAAGATCGGAATAATATTCCCCTGTTATTGTTTTACCCTTTTCAAGATAAGTAATAAACAAAATGCCTTTAGCATCCCAAACACCGATGCCATAACATTTCCTGCTGATGGAACCGACTTTGCCTTCTTTGGCGCTGAACAACCGGCTTCTGTCCACTGTTTTGACTGCTGTTTGGATTCTGATGTGTAATGGTGAATTCACACGTCTCATCTATAGTAATAAATCGACGCAAAAATCAGTTTCATTCTTGTTAAAAGGCTACAAGCAGTTTTCAGAGATTTTTATGTGAGTGCATTTTTGATCTGCTGTGAGCAGGCGTGGCACCCATCTTGCGCAAAGTTCTTTCATTTGCAATTCTTCATACAAAATATCCTGCACGTTCTTTTGAAATACCTATAGTCTCAGCAATTTCACGCACTTTGACTCGCCGGTCATCCAATACCATATCCTGCACTTGATCAATGATTTCTGGTGTTGTTACACTTTTTGGACGTCCTTCACGTGGATCATCTTCAAGGCTGGTATGGCCACATTTAAACTCGGCAGCCTATTTCTTAATTGTCGAAAACGAAGGAGAAGAGTGCCCATAAGCCTTTATGAACTTTGATTTGATTTCTTTTGGCGATAAACCTTCTTTTACAAAGAATTTTATAACCGCCCGATACTCAATTTTATCCATTTCAAGGGATACTGAGAACACTTTTGCTTCAGACAGCTGTATCAAACAAACTACTTGATAGAATGACTTGCAATTTCACATGGATGCTTATGACCGATGCACCAACTTAGAAAAGAAAAATCTCTTGCCGATTGTGTTCTATCTATGTTCGAGGCCGAGAACGTTTCAGACCACGCTTGTATATATATAATTTGATTGTGCTGCTTCACTAAGCGAAAATTGTGTACGCAACTACCCACACATACATAATACTCATCAGAAATGTTTAACTGTTACACTGGTTTGCACATTCTGTTGTTGTAATACTGTATTTTATTTTAGTTAAGATTCTTTTGCATGTTATCAACGTTTATTTTCTTTGCGTTATTTTAGGAGCAAAATAAATTTGGGACTCCTTAACCAGTACTATACTATCTTGAATGTGTTTCATCATAAATGTCAATGCCTTCAACAGAAATAATGTTAGCATTTTAAAGGTAAATATTGTTGAAACTAAATGCTTCATAGTTGATGAAATTTACAATTTAATCAAAGAAAATTTTTAAGCCATTCCATTTTAATCAATGAATTTAATCAATGAATTTAATCAATGAAGAATGGAAACAAGTCAAAACATGTTCTGTGTGTTTAAATTGTACTCAAAATTTCAGTCAGTTCTGCCTGAGCAATGAGAATTTTATTATTATTATTATTATTATTATTATTATTATTATTATTATTATTATTATTATTATTATTATTATTATTATTATTATATAATTTAGAATAAGATACGAAACTTAAATGTCTCCTAGAAGCAGTTTGAAAATCCTGTAACGAGTTAAAACAGAACATTGTAGACATTTTAGTTACAGTTATTCTAGAAATGTTCGAGCCTATATATATATATATATATATATATAATATTTAAAAACGTTGTTAACCTCGTGATATGTAGTAAATTCTACATGAAAGTATGGTTTTGCTTTAAATGGTAGCTGAACCAAACAGTAGAGAGAAATATCACAGATAATTATATTTTATTTGCATATTACTTTCAAGTAGAATCAAGTTCTTATTTCTATGGTATTCATCTAAAAGAACTGTTAATATGTTTAAGATGATAGCCATCTTTTAAAAAATCTCGAATTTCTAAAAGACAAAAGTTAAAGCAACGAATAACGATTAACATTCTGACATAAAGGGTGAAACAAAATGCTTTTCATACTCCCCGCTATCTGATAGGGAAACAGTGAGTGGAAAAATTTTATGAGCCAATTGCTCGCCCTGAGCGGGCTTGAAGATTAAACATCAGAATTGGAGTTTAAGATGGCTTTTGGTCTTTTATGTTTGCAGTAATCTGTTGCTTCGTAATTTGTAGCTAGTGGAACCAATTTGTTGGGGTGCAGAGATGCTTTTGAAAAGAACTTTGTTGCTATAGTCTGCAGCGAAGTGTAAATATAGGGGACATCTGTGTACCGATGGAGTTGCATATTTCTTACGAATCATGGAGCGTTTAGGATCATTCGTAGACATTTATTTTGCACACGTTGTAACTTGAGAATATTAGTATCAGCGGTATGGCTCCAAGCCAGAGAAGCGTAAGTGAGTATAAGACGAACCATCAACAACCTACTGTTCCTGTTGATTAGAGGATAAAGTTGGGCAATGGCTTTCGATGCCTTTATACAGAGAGCCTTGATATGGCTAAAAGTTAGCCTTCCGTCCAGTAGTACACCAAGGTACAGTATTTGATTTCTGTTTTCCACGAGATTTTTGTGTAAAACAGGAAGATGTCCCCATTAGGAAGCATCTGTCTTCTGGTGAATAGCATGGCTATGCTCTTCTGGGAATTCACTTGCAGTTTGCATTTGGCGAACCATTTTTCAATTAGTAGTAGGTTTTCTTGTAGTTCTTTATGGCAAGATGTGGCTGTAGAGATCTGGCTAATATTGCTGTATCATCCGCGTAAAGGGCCATGATAGATGACAATGGATTGTGCGAGATATCACACATGTATATGGAAAATAGAATCTGTGCTAGTAAGAATCCTTGCGGGACTCCAGCCAAGATACGTGCTGCGCTGATACCGCACCACTGATCTTGATTTGCATACTCCTGTTAAAAAGATATGATTTAATTAGATGAACCATTTCCAATGGCATTCCAGTTGAGATCAGTTTATGCAGTAATCTGAAATTCCAAATTTTATCAAATGCACTGGCTATGTCAAGGAAAACAGAGGATGCATTCAAAACCCAAAAAATAGAAGATCGTAGACAGACAGACACTCTTCTTCCCCCATTAGATCCACTTCTGAAGCCTCAGCTTCACAGACTCTCAAAGACCAGAAAAAATTGTCAGAAGCCCATCTGCCGTAGTCAGAGGCCTTTAAAAGAACAACCCACCAGCGACAGACAAGGACATATGCAGATGTACTCCGTTCTAAACAGATAACTCATGAACAGGATCAGCTAGTACCACACACAAACCTGACAGCTATCATCACCTCTTCTCTGGCAAATATGCTACTAGACTTCAGCAGATCCAACCCTACACCATCCTCTACTAAAAGATTCCTAAAGGATATACGCAAACCATCCTCACAGCGCTCACTCATGAACAGGAATAAAGTAAATCCAGACTCACTGCAGATTATCACGTGGAACGCGAATGGCCTTAGAAATAAGGTCTTGGAGCTGCAATGGTTCATCCAAAGACATAAGCCGGATGTAGTTTTGATAAGTGAAATGCATATGAGATCATCGGACAACCCCAAAATGCTGCATAGATTTTTAGTCTACCAGCCTAGCTCGTGAGAACCTCTATATCCCACCTACTACTAATCTAGAGGTTCTCACGCACGAGCTCGGCTGGTAGACTAAAAATCTATGCAGCATACAATCCTCCATTAAAATCATTACTATCCTCGGATTTGGACGCCATCTTGAGCATCAGAGAGCCTATCATCATTGCCGGTGATTTTAAAGCAAAACATCCCGCCTAGAACACTTAATAGCAACATCTTGAAGAATCTAAATTATTTATTAATTATTATTTGTTTATAAAGGTGTTGGAGAAAAAGTACAAATTGTTTTTGTTAAAGATGAAAAAATTGAAAATTAATACATTATTCTGAAACATAAATAATTTTAAAATTTTGTTATTAAAATATTTTTCTTATATTTAGTAATACATAACTGTTAAATAAGTGAAAATTGTGATCCTCAGAAATGCAATATCCGGAGTTTCAAATGGTAAGCAGGTAATTCCTACCTATCCTCTTCCTGCCTCTCCAGTTAATCCTGTCTTTTGCAATTAATTCTGCTACTCTCTCTCTCTCTCTCTCTCTCTCTCTCTCTCTCTCTCTCTCTCTCTCTCTCTCTCTCTCTCTCCATGCTATCCATTCTCAGTGCATGTCTAATCCATTTCGATCTGCGTATTTTTATTTATCAAAATTTTACAAAAAAAAAAAATGAATACTCTTGGTCTTGGGAACGGTGATCGAAAATTATATAGCTTTAGTTTGAAAGTATTATTGAAGTTTAATGATTTATTTTTTTACACATAATAAGACGATCGAATATTCTTATGCTTGTAAATTTTTTTCTTCACGATGTCGACGAACATCATATTAAGGAAAAAGGCAAGTAGTGAGAGAAAGGTTTGATTATTTTCCTTCACTTCACTCTATAAGCTACTGACCTGCCTTCAAATGTCTACAGGCAGCGAGAATCGAATTTTTCCTTCCTAGATTTGGGACAATGAGACTGGAAAAACCCACGAAATGCTGTCTTGACACGCCGATTACCTGGTGACCCCAAACATGTAGTTTCGAGGACATATTTAGCGAGTTCACTACAGCGTTCTACTACAACATGTCTCTATTCTTGTACGGAAAAATATTATTAAAAGATTTTAAGCTTTTGATCTATAGAATACTAATCTGCTAAAAAAAAGATAAAATTATTTATACTTCATTATGATACAAATAAAGAAAAAAATTGAGCGAGAGAGAGAGAGAGAGAGAGAGAGAGAGAGAGAGAGAGAGAGAGAGAGAGAGAGAGAGAGAGAGAGAGAGAATCTGGTTCACTTGATCACACAGCTTTCTTTCATCATCCAATTTTCATATTTCGAGCATCTTCCAGATCCTCCACGCCTTTGTCTCTCAACTATGGAAAATCAGTCTCCTACACTCAGGATGCTTTAGATCACAGATGGGTTCAACAATGAATGTTCTGGGAAATACTAAACATCCGTCAGAGTCTTTTACACAAGTATTTTCTAGCCAATTCTCTGGACGAGGGACGAAAATACCTTTGTTTCAAAATAAACAAAACCCTTGAACTTCTACATGAGATAGCAGACACCTTCAGTTCAGAATTCTCTTTTATTTTATGCAATTGGTTCTGACTTTAATGTCCAGATTTTCATCAAGTGAATGACTATTGAAAAACATTTCCGATAATGGGAAATATCAATAGCTTCTCCTGTTTGTACCATAAGACATGGTTATGCTTGGGCATGAGATTTTGATGCCTTTTTTTCTTCTGACTAATTCCAGAACCGAAGCTTTAATTATTATTATTATTATTATTATTATTATTATTGAGGATTTCCTCTGCTCACTAACCATTCTGGGAGAGAGACTTGTTGAGTCCTCTGATCCGTAATCAGAGGACTCAATAAGTCTTGGAAGAACGAGAAAAATGAGTGAAACTTTATTTTCACTTGAAGAATTGCATTCAGTTTAAAAAAAAATAACCGTTGACAATATTTCAAAATACATTTTCATCATTTTATTATCTTTTGCTAAAGTATTTAGATTTTTTCCCCCTTGGCGAGATAAATACAGAGACGTGAGAAAGAGAGATTCAATACCGACATGCTTATTATGGTATTATCGAACCTGTAATGTCCTAGATTCAGTGCTGCACGTTGGGATTAACATTAGCGTCAACGGTGATTAGTGCAGCTCACTCTCGGCATCAAAATCTCATGCCCAAGCATAACCATGTCTTATGGTACAAACAGGTAGGAGAAGCTATTGATATTTCACATTATCATAAATGTTTCTCAATAGTAATACATCTAATTTTGTAATAGTTTTTACCATGGAATATTGAACGTTCAGAACATATAACCAATAAGACTGGAAATGTGTTGCCTAACATTTGAAGTGTATATAAAAAAAAGCATACTACCCTAAAAAGATCTGATAACAATCTGGTTTGGGATAACATCATTTTAATTGTACTTTCTCCGAGCTAGTCAAACAGCTCGAGGAACTGTGGAAATGTAAATTTAAAAAACAGCAAACAAATAAGATTTAAACTAGATTCTAACAAGTTCTTTGTTTTGTTGGAAAAAGAAAATGCGTACCTTTTATTTTTCCTTATGACATCATCAACATGGAAACTGTAACTGAGTGAATCACCTCAAGGAAGTAATCTGTTTGTTTTTGTTTCGTTCTTTTACGTTTGTAAAAGAAACCTTGGAAAGCCTTTCATCCAACAGTGGATTGTGTACGGTTGATGATGATGATATCAGAAATAAAAATCCTACCACCTGATGATTTGGATCACGTAATCGTAGATCAAAAGATTTGTCAAAATGAAATGATGACAAGCCTAACATATTCAATTTTTTTTTGGGGGGGGCTAAATGGAATGCTTTTCATATTCCCCGTTATCTATATAAGAAAATGTATGGATGGAGTAATATAGGGCTATAAGCTCTGATCATGGCAGGAGGGTACCAGCAATAGCCGAGCCTCAGTTAGAACTTCATTGGCTACAGCATTGCCATCCATTACCCTCCCTGGGTACCCATTTTAGCCGCCTCGTACGACATGCATGGGCTGCAGTGGAGCTATTCGTATCCTGGCCATCACACGAGGAAATAAGGAAGTCAGATGCAGTTACCACATATCAGATCATTTCCCATATCTACCAATAATAATCAAAATAAACCCAATATAAAAGAGAAAGCCAAATTCAATAAAAACAACGATATACATACAGATAACAAAGACAGTAGCAAAACAATTGATCACACAAAATCTCTCTCCCACAAAATGAGCTAAGAAATAGACATCAGAGGGAGAGACATACTGTCTTTCTCTCTCTAAGAGAAAAAAAAAACATGGATAACTAAAGATTTAATTAATTGAATAAATAAAAAAGAATCATCTACACAATAATGATTACAATATTTCATTTATTCTAATATACAGATCACATGATTACACAATAGATGATTTAATGAGGAACAAGAAAGAGTATTGAAAGGTCTCAAAACGGAAACAGTTTAACACTTAGGGGATGTAAACACAGACAAGCTTAAAAATATTAGAGAAACGGATGAATATCTAAGCATGTTTCAGACATTCTTTTTGTGTTTCCTGTATGGCACTTCTTTTTTATTTATTCAATTAATTAAATCTTTAGTTATCCATGTTTTCTTTTTCTCTTAGAGAGAGAAAGACAGTACGCCCTTCTTTGATGTCCATTTCTTAGCACATTTTGTGGGAGAGAGATCTTGAAATCAGCTCCTCATAGAAATCATTAACGTTAATTTTCATAGTAAAACATGAGGAATATTTGAGTATATATTCAAATTTCGTAGTAAAATATGGGGAATACTAAAGTATATTCAAATATTATACTCCTTATAAGGACTGGCTTAAAGGGGCGAAGGAAGAATTCTTTTCATCTTTCCCGTTATCTGTAGAGAACAGTGTAGGGATAAGGTGTTATTGAGCTATTAAAGCTCTGATCATGGCAGGAGGATAAAGCCTCAGTTAGAACAGTTAGAACTTCATTGGCTATAGCATTGCCATCCATTACCCTCCAAGAGTATTAATCACCGCATCTCACGGTCGACTCATCGTTATATACAGTATATAATCCTTATATTAGAATTGTATATATATATATATATAATCCTTACATTAGGATTATCTATAACCTCAAATATTATATAGTTCTTATAGTTCTTATAAGAACTGGGCGATGGACTGAGTCCTTGACTCTTTATCCCGTCATCTGAATGAAGAAAATCTGTGTGGATGGAGTGTTATTGAGCTAAAAAGCTCTAGTCATGGCTGAGTAACGGCACTAGCCGAGCCTCAGTTAAAACTTCATTGGCTACAGCATTACCATCTGTTACCCTGGAAGTCCTAAAAAGGACTCTAATTTCTCTAATCTCAAATATTATATGAAGTTTTAACTGAGGCTCGGCTATTGCCGTTACCCAGCCATGACTAGAGCTTTTTAGCTTAATAACTCTCCATCCACACAGATTTTCTTCATTCAGATGACGGGATAAAGAGTCAAGGACTCAGTCCATCGCCCAGTTCTTATAAGAACTATAAGAACTATATAATATTTGAGGTTAATATAGTTCTTATAGTTTTTATATAAGACTATATTCTTATAGTCTTATATAAAACTATATAAGACTATATTCTTATAGTCTTATTATATAAAAGATTAAAGATCTATAAGAACTATATAATCCTAATGTAAGGATTATATATATATATATATATATATATACAATTCTAATATAAGGATTATATATATAACGATGAGTCGACCGTGAGATGCGGTGATTAATACTCTTGGAGGGTAATGGATGGCAATGCTGTAGCCAATGAAGTTCTAACTGAGGCTCAGCTATTTCTGTCCTTATAAGGACTGGCTTAAAGGTTAAAGGGGACGAAGCAAGAATGCTTTTCATATTCCCCGTTATCTGTAGCGGACAGTGTAGGGATGAGGTTATTGAGCTATTATTAAAGCTCTAGTCATGGCTGGGTAACAGCAATAGCCGAGCCTCAGTTAGAACTTCATTGGCTAAGGCATTGCCATCCATTACCCTCCAAGGGTATTGGATTGAATCTTCAATCAGCCGGGTATTTCTGTATTCAGTAGTAAAATTATTTATTTACATTTAAGAGAATATAAAAAAGGTTTTTCTTTATTTTTTAAAAATATAAAATTAAATTTAAAGAAAAAACTTTAATTAAGATAAACCAAATTTAGTTATAAATATATTAATTTATTTTATAATTATGGTATTAAAATTTTTGATGAAATATATAATGATGACAGTTTTATCATATATAATGATAACAGTTTTAAAAATATATAATGATAACACTACATGTAAAAGTACTATACGTACTTTTACATGTAGTGTTCTTACTTAAGAACATGTACATGTTCTTAATATAATTAATAAAATCATGCTAACTAATAGTAGTTTTTTGAATTCGAGATTTGTCTCAGCCAGCTTTGGTGAACTTTTTATTTGGGTGTGGTGACAATGTTTATATATCTTCGTCAATATCTTCATGTCCTATTTTCTCATTGAATGTATAACGACGATATTTGGGTCATTGCCGTTAAATTCTTTGCTTTCAAACTCTTACGAGAACCGACACGCTTCCCAATTACCATTTATCTGTGTGAAAGAACCATCAGAAAAAAAAGGAATAGCAAATATTCGATTTAAACGTTTATTTACTTTATTTTTTTTTCTATTGCTAAATGAATACAAACAGGCTTATGAATGAAGAGGGACTCAGACTCGTAAGCAACCGCTTTGATCAACATGCGGAAAAACAAAGCAAAGACACTACCACAAAGACAACGATTTATACTTAAATAAAACAATAAAAAGGAAGTCATTTTTAAGTATTGGTTTGCAGTTGTTAGTGTCATGATCTTTGAACTGACAGTTGCGTGAGGATGTTTTCAAATATTTGGGTTACCGACACCTCATAATGGCTCAAATGTAAAACGTAGTTTTATGTCTCATCCCAAAACAATCAAATTTTTTTCTTTGATTTTTTTTTAAATCAAAGAAAAAAAGATCAACAAAGTGAAGACGGAAAAGTTAAAAAAAATATTAAAAATTTATTATTAGGTGAAGAGTAACAACCAAAGAGATTTTAGCTATTAGGTTAGTATTAAAGTGGATCGGATTGAGGACAGTTTCTGTTGATTCAACATTTTTTCTTTTAAGCTCCTTGTAGCATAATCATCATCGTTAATAAATCTTAGTTATCGTCTATTGAAAACGATATTCTGATCAACTGCGAATGGAATCCATCTTCACAATTCTTCCTCTTCCTATCATCGATTGTAGGCCAAGTGGCCTGTTCCAGTCTCATGCCATCGATTTATTTCTTGGTCTTTCAATTCTTCTTTTTCCATTTATTTGATATTCATATAGTATTTTGTTACAATTAACTATGCAAAATATCCAACATTCAGCCTTAAAATCTACAGAATAATGATATTATAATTCTCCCAGCAGATAATGGAAATGTAACTTGAAAGAGATGCAATTGGTAAACTTCACAGCCGTACTAAATCTCCACAGGATCGTTACAGAATCTCCTAGAGATTTAAGATTTTCTCTACATCCACTTCATCGTCTCATTCCTATACTATATGATGTACATAAGGAAAATACTCCACTCTTCCACATATAAGCTTTCAAAATATTTGGACATAATTTTGTCTGAATTCCCTCCAAGAGTTCTTAAACCATCTTAACAACGAACAACTTAGAATACAATTTACTGCAGAGTTGGAAGTTAAACGTTCTCTCAAGTTCCTTGATATCAAACTTACACTTATGTCAGTAAAAAATGAAGATTTCTATTTACGGAGAACAGAATCCACACATACCAACAGATATCTTCATGCGCAGTCTTATCATTACCCACCACAAATGTTCGACATTATTAGGTAAACGTACTCGCTCCCTCATCAATAAAGAAAAACAGATCATCAAAGAAGTAAAATTTCTTCTAACACCATTTCAAAAGAACAGTTATCGGAAGCAGACTCTTAATAAGCTCCTGTTTAATCCACCTGCTCACTGTATTGAAGATGGTACCGAAAAGGTTTAAGTTTTCTTCGGTATAGCAGCTCCGTTTCAGCAAAGTTAGTCAAAAAAAGTAAAAATCACCCCTTCTGTCACTAATCCAACCAAATTCCGTTCCTTGACTAAGTGCTCTTGGAGAGTTGACCATGATGAATTAAGTTTCTCTGCTAATTCTTGTATGGTTTGTTTTGGATCTGATTCAACGAGAGTCTTCAGGGCATCGTCATCTAGAGTAAGAGGTCTTCGAGATCGAGGACGATCAGAGAGATCAATTTTTTTTTTTTTTTTTGCAAATCTCCTAAACCATCACTGACATTTGTTAATCTTCAGTACGACTCCATAAGTTGAGCAAATCATTTTGGTAGCCTCGGTAGCATTCTTTCCTTGGTGAAACAGCATACAATGACGTAAATGGTGCTCTTCAACTTTAAAGTCCGCCAATCTAAAAACAAAAACAGATTTTTTAAATAGAAAAGTAATGTTAATATTTAAATAAAAATCAAATTTAATAATTTTTGTGTTATTTAAGAAAAAACAACTGTAATGTACCGTATTTTGGTCAGCCGGAAAAATCCATCTCTGTTAGCCGAGTGGCTATGCACTTCGCAACTATATGCCTGGGAAAGGAGTGTCTTGGGTTCGATACCCTTCGTTGACGTGAGGAGCTTATGATCTTTCTCAGATATAGTCAAGCTAGCCGGTCTTGGGCGTGGAACTGCAGGGCTTTTCACTCCAGTTTATCTGGGGTTTTCCCCTCCCGCAAGCAGGCAAACCTGCCCCGTGAACACACGCATCTACAGACATAGGACACACGGGTAGGCATAAAGCTAGCTACCTTATATTCTTGACGGGTAGGGCATGGAAGGGCTTAGGACAGCTCCGTAATAGGCCAATAAGCATAATACGAAAAAGGAAGAAGAAGAAGAAGAGGAAAAAATCCAGTGAACTAGGTATAGAGGACCATTTGAAAGACATCGCGTGTAGAACTATAGTCACCGTTCTATCCAATCATGTTCTTAATTCTGCTAACCCTGACAATGAACATTCTACTACTCACGCAGTAATTTGAGATAAATCAGAAAATATTTCTAGATGCTATGATGAGTTTGAAAGATTGCTGATTTGAAAGATCAAATATGTATCAAAGTTGAATCGACAGAAATTGTCCTCAAACTGGTTTATCCTAATACTAATCTAAGCTATAACCTCTCTGATTATTACCCATCAACCATCCAACTCTGGCGTACGCGAGATCATACCTGGCCCACATGAGCATAATCAACAATATTGGGATCCAGAACGCTTTTCGTCAAGAAAACTATGATTTCTCCTTTAAGTTCCGACACCAACAAGAAAAAAAAAAAAAAACTAAAGAAGGGGCAACAAGATGAGGATATCATAATTGGTGGAGATGTACACGTAAAAAATAAATATAATACACAAATTAAAAAAAAATATTAAAAAAATCAGCTAACGCCTTTTTATTCCCGTATACCGGAAGTAGGCGAGGCCATTTAGCCCTCTCTAACTTTTGGAGACTGAGTGGGCAGTTCAATCTCCACTGGTACCAATCAGAGATAGATGGCCCAAGGTGCCGCCATCTCGTGGTCCCTAACCCTAACACAATATATTTAATGTCTGAAATAATGTGGGTTCTACGGTCGATTTTCTTGAGTTTACGGGACGAAAAACCCGAGTTTCCGGGAAGAAAAACCCGCTTGCCCGTGCCAGAGATCGATTAACTCGGGAACCGGTCGAAAAAAGACTTAGAAAAATTTCCTCTAGTCGCCGACTAGACTCGAAACCAAGTCTTCCTTCGTGCAGCCAATTGCCATGGTGTGCAAACGCCACATCCACTGAGCTACACAGGCACAAATTATATAATATTAATGAAAACTGAAAAAAATTCCTAGCTCACCCACGGTACGAATGTACTTTAGATTTGCAAAAACTTTTCGTGGATGGGCGCCACATAAAAAAAAGAAAGATGTGATGAACATGAACTGGAAGAATATAATCTTAATCCAACAGTAGGAATAATCCAGGTTGATGAGTAGACCAGTAATACTTTTATATTTAATGACCAAGCCGATTAAGTTGTATAAGAGGAATAGCTAATAATATTAACAGCAAAAAGATCTTTAAAACTGGAGATGTGTAAGTAAAGCCAACTTTAAAAATTTAAGATGATCCCTAGACCACTCCATAGTGGTCGAAAGACCGTCTCGCTCAGCGTTGGTTCCACTCAGTGATGGCCTTCCCCCCACCATTGAGCAGAACCGCTCATATTCCGAAGAAAAGCATTCACCAACAAAGCCTCTCACCGGGCCGTGCCGGAAATCACTTTCCCCGTAGACTCAAATTGCTCCCTTAAGGCCAAAACTTTAAGAGAGCGAACTGAAACTCTCGAATCTCAGCTTCCAATTAGTCGTCTCTTACGACACACATGGATTTAACGTCGGCGCTATTCTTATCCCGGCAAAAATGGCAAAAAAAAATTAGTCATTAGTCATTACAATCTGCGTAATACTAGGTTACTAGGTACGGAAGATTGCGCACCAAGTTATTTCATAAGACATTATAAAAAAATAAAATGGTGTATAAATATACATTAATTAAATTCTGGAAAATTAAAAACATTGAGTGATTTTTATTATATTCTAGTATATATGATATTTTTTTCTTTATTTTTATTAAATGGTTAAATAAATATTCTTATGAAATAAGATGAAAACACTAAGTTTACTTTTAACTTTTAAATCAGAAACTGTTTCTAGAAATAAAGGCTTGAGACATTTTACCGTGTGAGCTGAAAATTAAGGTAAGATGTTTCGATTATTACAAAATATATTAGCTTCTGATTTACTAAAGATAAAAATAAACTTAATTTTTTATCTAATTTGGATAATAATATTTGCTTAAGCATTCAATAAAAATAAAAAGTATATTATATGCTAGACTATAATAAAATAATCAATCAAAATTTTAAAGTACATTTATACACCATTTTATTTTTTACACTATCTTTTTTGAAATACTTTCGTCATTGTGTCTTAAGTGAATAGATCTTCGGAGAAATCGACCGTGAGATTCGGTGATTACTCATACCCTTGGAGGGTAATTGGAGGATAATAGATGGCAATGCCATAGCCAATGAAGTTCTAACTGAGGCTCGGCTATTGCTGTTACCCTCCTGCCATGATCAGGGCTTTAATTTAAGAGCTCAATAACACCTTATTATATATCCCTACACTGTCCTCTACAGATAACGGGGAAGATGAAAAGAATTCTTGCTTCGCCCCTTTAAGCCAGTCCTTATAAGGACTTAAGTGAATAGGAATCTTGAAAAGTTTCCAAATTGACCTTGGAAATCAAGTGAAAAAAATCCACCATACCCTTGGAGGGTAACGGATGGCAATGCTGTAGCCAATGAAGATCTAACTGAGGCTTGGCTATTGCTGTTGCCCTCCTGCCATGATCAGAGCTTTAATAGCTCAATAACACCTTATCCTTACACTGTCCTCTACAGATAACGGGGAAGATGAAAAGCATTCTTGCTTCGCCCCTTTAAGCCAGTCCTTATAAGGATAAGGACTTAAGTGAATACAGAAAAATCTATTCGTTTTATTGAATTCATATTTAATTTACTGGTTATGTCTGTCAAAAAAGCTAAATGCAATAGCCAAATATATCATCTTTTAACTGTTCGTATTCGTCGCCCCTATCGGCAAGAAATTGTTTAATATTTCGTTGTTAGCAGCAACTATTTCTGATTTATTTTCAAAATTACAAAACAACGATTCAGCTACTGCAAGAAATGCTTTTTTAAAAATTGCACCATCACTCAAGGATTTCTTATGTTTGGCAAGAATATGGCTTACTCTTAGCGATGCAGTTGTTGCTGTCTCTGAGTTCGATATTATTTTAATGAAACATAACTACTCTGATGACAAACTTTTCTTCAATTCTTGAATTTTGACTTTTCGTAAATCTGTTACGTGGATACGCCGTTTCATAGCTACTTGCACCGATTTAAAGTGTCGTTCCAAGTTCCCTTTTTTTGCGGCAGAGGAACACTTCCATTGCAAATCAAACAACAACATTTGTCTTTGATCATAATAAAGAAATAATCATGTTCCCACTCTTGATGATAGTGATATGTCTTTGCTTTTATCGTAGTAGTCATGATGGTACAATTTTAAATTATATTAAAACACTTTAAACTTCAAATTTTAAACTTGTAGCAGAGCATTAGCACAAAACAAACAACCGAGTTTATAATACTGCTATCGTTTATACATCGAGCTTCACGTGTTATATTTGTACAGTGAATCAAAGCGAACAAAAACCCAAAGTGGGTGTGTCTATGAGGGCGCATACATTTCAAAGTATACTCCACAACAAAAAGTCTCATAGCGGGAAATTTAAATATTTTAAACTAAATTTGTAATTTTTTGATTGAAATACAATTTAATTTAATATAATTGAATTCATCATCATCATACGTATCAAGGATTTAGGCCTAGCGTGGCCTGTTCCGCCTTAGAAGTCATCGTTGAATCGTTTTAAGAGGACGTCCTGGTTTTCTTTTTCCTAATGGCTTGTACTTTAAGGCTCGTTTTAGTAATCTTTCTTTTTCATTATTTGAACGTGTTCCATCGATTTATGTTTTTATTTTTTAATTTTTTCTATTACTGGTTCTTGGTTTAATTCTTTCATAATATCTTCGTTTCTTTTGTGATCAAATGGGGTATACTTTGCAGTTTTTCTCATAAACTTCATTTCTGCTGTTAATCTTTGTTTGTCTTTTTGTTTTCTTGTCCAGATTTCGCTTCCATACATTAAGACCGGTAAGGCTAATGTATTGTATACTTTTAGCCTGGTTTGTTTTTGAACTAGGTTTGGTTTAAATATAGAGTTAATTACTCCTGTTATTTTTAAATATTTTGCAATTTTTATGTTTATATCTTTTTCATTTTCATAAGTGATCATACATCCTAGGTAGTTAAATGAATTCACCTGTTCTAAGATCTTGTTATCTATTACTATTTTAGTTCTTGCTGGATCTTATCCTTTAAAGGCCATAGTTGTTGATTTTTCCGTTGATATTATCATACCATAATCTTTGGATATCTCATTTAGATTTAAAATAGCTTTCTGTAAGTTATCTTCAGAATTTGTAATTATTATTTGGTCGTCTGCAAAGAGGAGAGTGTTTAAGTTTAATTCCTTGATGTAAATTTTTACTCCATTTTATTATTATTTCATTTAAGTAGATATTAAAAAGAGTTTCTGAGAGGGGACATCCCTGTCGGACCACTTGGTTTATCTCTCTTGTATATGATAGCTCGTGATTTAATCTTATTTGTATTTGATTATTTTCATATATACTTGTGATAGATTTTAGGATATTATTTAGTATTTGTCTTTCTTTTAATATGTTAAATAATATGTTTCTTTTAACTTTGTCAAATGCTTTTTCAAAGTCAATAAATGCAATATGTGTTTCTAAATTATATTCTCTTCTTTTCTCTATTATTAATTTTAGGCAAAAGGCTGGGTCTATACATGATCGTCCTTTTCTAAATCCATTCTGTACCTCTAGAATAAAGTTTTCGGAATATTTCATTAGTTTGTTATTTAAGATTCTGCTATATATTTTGTAACAGAAATTTAGTATACTGATACCTCTATAGTTTTTAGGGTCATCTCTATTACCTTTTTTAAAGATAGGAATCACAACTGCTTTTTTCCATTCTATTGGGGGGATACCAGTTGAGTAAATTTTATTTTAAAATATTAAGAGTCTTCCTTTGAATCTTGTTCCTTCGTATTTATATAGTTCCGAACCTAGCTTATCTTCTCCAGGTGATTTTCCGTTTCTTGTTTCTTTCAGGCCGATTTCTAATTCTTCTTCAATTACTTCCTTTTAATTTTCGTTAATTGTTTGCCAGTTGTCTTTTTTAAAATATTTGTCTGTCCACAGTTCTGTGTAGTAATTTAGAAATTCTTCTAATTTCAATTCAGTGTTTAATTTTATGTTTTCTTTGGAATCTGCATTTAGGTGTTTCAAAATCTTATATTGGGTCTTACATTTGGTCTTATTTTATATAAATCATGTTCTAAATTAGAAACAAATTTATTCCATGATTCTCTGTCTTTTTCTGACTTCTCTTTTACCTATGGCTCTTATTCTTTTATATTCTATTTCATCTTCTAATCTTTTACTGCTTAACCATTTGTGATAGGCTTCTGTTTTCTTTTCGATTATTTCTTTGATTGTATCATCCCAGATCTTCAGTTTTTTTTCTTTTATTTAATTTTTTGGTCTTTCCTAAGCTTTTATTTGCTGTTGCATTTAGTATCGTTTTTATATTAAGCCATTCTATTTCTATTTCTTCATTTTGTTTTATTTTATCTAGATACTGGTTAATTCTTTGTTCATATAGCCATTGTACATTTGTGTCATTCAATAGTCTAGTTTTATAAACAAATGTTTCAATTTTTCTTTCTGTTCTTGTTACTTGTAGCCATTTAGGTGGTAATCTTAATTTTATTTTAACAAGGAAGTGGTCACTGCTTATATCATATCCTCTGTGAAAACATCTAGTGAAAATTTTGATGACTTTTCATTTAATATGAAGTAAACTAATATTGATTTCCATCCTCTTGCTGCCCAAGTATATTTATGTATCTTTATGTTTATAGAAGGAATGCATTGTTTTTAGGTTATTATAAACTACAAAGTCAATCAATTTTTTGCCATTCCTGTTTAGAGTATGTTTTCCATGTATTCCTCTATTATTATTAATTTTCGTGTTTCCAATTCTTGCATTTAAGTCTCCTGCTAAAATTATGTAATCATTTTTATTTATTTTATTATATATGTTTTGTAGCTGATTATAAAAATCAATATTATCCTGTTCTCTTCCTTCTTCTGGGGCATATAAAGCAATTATTGTTAAATAGCCTCTATCTACTGCTATTTCAAAATTTCTTTTATTTAATAACTGGTCTAATTCTATTTCTTTATATGCTATTCCTCTAACATCCCAGTTTGCTATGTGTATTATATAGTTGAATATAGTATTATATAATTGAATTATAAACTGGAATTATTGTACAAAAATATTTATTTAAAATTTTTAATTAACGTAAATTTTAAATAGAATCATAATATAGAATCATAATATAGATTATTATTTGATAAATAGGTTTACATTATTTATTTGCTTTATCGTATTCGTCATCTATATGTTATTTTCAAAATTGAAACAAAATAAATTTTTGTGATCTACCCCAAAACATTATGGAATTCGTGAACTATGATATAGTAACGCAGAAATCATTAATCCATGCAAGTAATGCAGAAATCATATATATCTCATATACAAGTAGACAAAAGGTGCTTGAACTTCTTAATAAAAATCTCTAGATAAGAGAAAGATGTAGAAAGTTTTTTACCTTGGGTATAATGAACTTTAAGGATATCAATAAATTTTATACTTGATTTTAATCTTTTTTCCAAGGATTAAAACCAAGTATAAAATTTCCCAATTTAATGCATAATGGAAAGGGCCACTACCCAGACCGATTTCAACCTTGGTATGTCTAATGGGTCTGGCTCTCACTGAAGAGGCCTCAATAAAGGTCGAAACCGGTCTGGATAGTGGCCCTTATCATTTAACATTGCATTATACACGCCTGAAGGAGGGTGAGCTGTGTATTATGGAATACATAGTAAGGCAAGTGATATGACGTCATTAGTCTCTTTATACAAGTAGCGCAGACGTGAATATATTTCACGCGCAAAACTTTGTTTTGCTTACTTGGAAAAAGGATTAAAATCACGTATAAAATTTCTTGCTATCTTTAACGTATATTACACCCAAGGTAAAAAAAACTTTCTCCATATTTATTTTTATAGACATATATATTTTCTGATAAAGAAGTTATGATCCGTATATTTTAAATATTTCAGTTTTCTACTATAATATAGATAAATCCATATTTGCGTTTTCTCTTCATTTCCATATCTTTAACAGGTTCTGAAATGTGGAATCGCTGGATGGTCCTGTTTGCTGTACTTATCTTGTCACATGAATACTAGATTTACTGATACCCGGTTTCTTAAGGGGTGAATGAGGTGGTTTAGGAGGATGAAAAATCTTGCTATAGATTCACTTCTATATCTGCTTCTAGCCAATTTACTTATGAAATTATTTGAAAAAAAAAAAACCTCACTCACAACCCAAAAATAGGGCTGTGTTATGTGGATATTTTCATCATCTCTCCAGGTTCAACAGAACAACCAGAAAAATTCACAGTAGGCCTGAACAGTCTACACCCACGCATAAATTTCTCTCTTAAAGAGCTCTTCGAGGTCTACGAAAAAAAACAAAAAAAAAACTAAAGTAATTTACTCAGTATATGGAAAGCCTATCAGCAGTAGAAGATACATTCATGCTCCATCTTACCATCATCCCTTGCAGAAGATGGTAATAATTGAAACGCTAAAGGACTGTGCATACAGCATCTCTAGCAACATACAAGAGCAATCAAGAACTGAAATACCTAAGTCATACCCTTATGTCAAGATGGTTAAAAAGTAGAAGATGATCACCAGGATCTTGCAACAACAAATAAGTGAGAAGAATACGAAGGTATACAGTAACCCTTCATCGTATCTAATAGGTAAAGGGCAAAATTTCTAAAATACTTCGAACACATGATGTAAAAGTAGTTTTCATTCCTATGCAAGACAACAAGATTTTTACATTCTCCTAAATCACCTCATTCACCCTTACAGAAACTAGGTGTTGATAACATTCATACAGGATGATTCTAAGATCAACATGCTAAAGATGTGAAATGGAAAAAAAACAATCAGGATTAGGATTTCATACCACCAATGCAATTCCTGCAGTTTATAAAAAGGAAAGATCGTATCCGGACCGACCATAACTGCTTTGGTAGAAAATTTAAGAAAACTTCAGAAATGCTACGTACTTAATGCAATAAAAACAAAGGCATCATCTTGCATCAAGTAAGATTATGCCTTTATCTGGCCATGGTTCAACAAGAATATCATGCATTCAAACAGGGCCGGATTACCATTTAGGCAAAATAGGCAACCGCCTAGAGCGCAAGCCATGAAGGGGCGCAAAAATTCAAGCTATGCTTTATTCATACTTTACTAAAATATCAAAATTAAATAGTGATATATGATTTTGGTATCGATTCTTTTTCCTTCATCACACACATCACACTATTTTACTATTTACCTCTTCGTTATTTTATTTATTTTTTTTTTTTTTGCGAGTTCTAATCCAAGCGTGGGCATGGAGGTTTTCGTTTTCGTCTTTAGATGAGAGATGCATTTGTGGGTGAAGCCTAATATGAGACCACTGGCCGCTTATTGGAGGCCTGGTGTGGATTTTAAATGTTTCAATTTTGATCTTTAGAATAAGGTTTCCCCACAAGATAAAAATAAATTTAAAATTCTAAAAGTAATCAATGGGGGTTGCATAAAAATGCGCTATAAGCAAAGCATCAAATATTATGTACCTATTTAGTTTTGTTTAATTGCATTGATACCAATGGGATAACTTCTTTTTTCATAGCAGTTTCTTACTGTTACTCAAAGGCTGGACTTTATCGTTACATCCAAAACTTCGGACTATTATCCATGCTTCTGAATCTCCATCAAGTCGGACAAAGCAATCGGAGATTAAAATTCGGCATCTCAAGTAGCTAAGTTCAAAACAGCTTCTCGGACTAAAGATACCATCAAAAATCAAAATCCGACTTTTGGATTATTTGATGATAATAAAACTAAATCCAGAAAAAGAACATCTTCAGTTATTTGTTGCCAGGTTTCGACCAACGAAAATTTGGATTGAAATCGGAAACGATGTTGCTTTATTCCAGAAAATGAATTGGGAAATTATAAGTTATGGAAAGAAAGTTATGGAAATTCGTGAATGTAAGTTACGAAAGAATCCTATTTGGAGTGTCACTAGGAAAATGAGTAAGGGGTAGCGGTGGGAAATCTATAAAAATAGAAAATCCGCACTAGTCTGAAATATCCATAGAAACTATCATAGCTTGCTCCTACTTAGAATGTCGTCCCTTCAAAAATACGTGCAGTAAACAGTCTGTGAAAATTATCTGCAAGTATATACACCCTCTGTCCAAAAAGAAACCGATCTTTTCGAAAATAGCAGAAACTAGTGGCGCCACCTGTTGTATCTTTTTGTTGTCGAAAGCGGCAACCTTCATCAGTGTTGTGTCAACAGTTTATGACATTTGTCTCATTAGAAGCCGAGTTATAGTGCCAAGAATGACAGTACGTTTTGACGAACGGTCGATCGTCACGATATCTATGCCGTACGCGACGAATTCTTGCCATCAATCGCGTCAAAACTTCGAGATAAAACTCACCATTGACCGTTTGGCCACGTGGAACGAATTCTTTTTGGATAACGCCCTTGGAATCGTAGAAACAAATCAGCATTGTCTTTACTTTTGACTTCTCCAAAAGTCCTTGCCGTGTTCAATTCGATACAATTTTTGATCGTCGGTCAACTTGTGGGGAACAAATCGCGAATTGAATTTATGAAGGCACAAACTCTCGGTCAAAATGTTGTGCACAATTGATTTTGGAATCCCCAATTCATCTTCATTCAATCTCACGGATGATTTCGGATTTTCTTTGATGAAATCACGCACTTTTTGTATTGTTTGTTTTTTTACGGCCAGGCTCTTCGTCGTCCTCAAGCGTGTCATGACCACTTTGAAATCGCTTAAATCACTCATAAACTTGAGTACGGAATAAGCATTCATCTTAAATTCATTCATGTTAAATTCAATCATTCATGTTAAAGTCAATCTGCGATTGACTTTAACAAAGTCAATCGCAGCTCTCTGAAACTCATTTTCCGACCGTTCGTCAAACCATACTGTCACTCTTGGCACTATAACACGGCTTCTAATGAACAAATGTCATAAACAGTTGACACAACTAATGGAGGTTTCCCCTTTCGACAACAAAAAGATGCAACAGGTGGCGCTACTAATTTCTTCTATTTTCAAAAAGTTCGGTTTCTTTTTTGGACAGAGGGTGTATATATATATTTATGTATGGAGAAATGTTTTTTATTATATAAAAACATTTCTCCCTCACTAATTACATTGATCTACACTGTACTCAGCTGGACGTTTAGTAAGGATGGCATCTATGGATTATCGTGTACTAGACGGAATGTTTCATATTATCGTGAATACATGACAAAAGATTAGTTTAAATAATTGCTGTAATCCAATTTCCTCGGGCATATTTCCCAGCTCGCCGAAGGCGATTACAGATTAACATTTGTTGACAGAATGTTCAAGCGTACAAATATCACCTATTTATGGTCACCAAACTATAATTGGGTTGACTGAATTTAATAATAAAAGCTCATGAATGCAGTACTTTAAAAAATCGAAGACCAGGCTGAAGATGAGTTAGTCGAGCTTGAATGGGAAGTGTCAGAATTAAAAAACTCGGCAGATATTTCAGCTTCCGTCAACAGGCGAACAAGCTAGAATATCAAGTGCTGTTTATCGATAAAAACATCCTAATGAGTATATTAATTAATTAGTTAATTATTATCATTATTTATTATTATTATTATTTGACATCTCCAGGGAGTGCAAAGACTCATCGAGGGAGAGTGTGCTAACAGCATCGAACGATTGGTCCCCTTATATATTAATCACCACCTTATATAAATAGATTAAACTTTCAGAAACTCAAAGATAATTAGCAGGCCATGAATCTTAAAATCTTGGAGGATATTAACGAAAGAATTCTTTACTAAAATAAAGAGCCAAAAGGCTTCAATTCTTTAGTCAAATCTTAGCTTCTACCATTTCGATTGGTTGCGTTGTAACCCAAGACTTCAAAATACGAAAATAAATTTAAAAAAAGATATATATATTTCTTATTTTTTTACTCTATTATTTTTTATTTCTTATTTATTACCGAAACAAGAAAAGCCTCCAATGTCATATACTGTTATTTATGTCATCAGAATTCCAGCGACACTCTCAAGCAAAGATAAAAATAAGACAACAATCACTCTTATGTCCACTTGTCAGCAACACATAGCTGACCTCTCATCACATCCCTTTATTGAAGTTATTAAGAACACAAAGGGTTCCCAAGTTCGTTAGACAATGGCCTTAGAAACGAAAGGCACTTTATTCAGTTGTCTACCTTCTAAGTTAATAATAGTGTTCAAACTGTGTCAACAGTCTGGGAAAAGCACAGCAAAACGTACTATTTTCAGCCAACATATCATAAAAGAACCAAAGATAGACCTTAATTTAAAAATTTATCGAATCGTATTCAGAATTTGCCTGATAATATTACACTTCCAGTTAAAATTATGTAAAATGTGTCCGCACACAAATTTTGAAGCTTTGATGTACTAGTATTTTTATCTTCACTTGTTTGTATATTTTTATACCCACCTTCCTCCACGATTTTGATTCTGTGTTCAGTTGTCTTCTTCATAAGCTGACCGATTGTATGCGAAACATAAATTATACGTCAAAATTTTTTAATAATGAATTTGTTTTCAGTTTTATTAACTATCTTAGCAGCGGCATAAGAACATTTGTGCTAATAGCGCTGCCTAAAGATGGAATACAGCAGTGTCTTACCATATACCATAAATAAATTAATAAAAAAAATTAATCATTAATTCTTACAAAGTTAATATAATATTTTAGATAATATAATATTTTAGATAATGTACATACAAATTATATAAAAAATCTTAAAATTCTACAGTTTAAATCCAGCACATTAATACACCATTTTAATTTTAATATAAAATGTTATAAAAAAGTAATATAAGACAGATTTTTCTTGTTTGATTATGCTATCATTAAACCTATGTTTGTTTTAAAAATTATTTGGATTTTAATGTATTTGTATTTCTTCATATAAAAACAATATCCAGTGTAAAATGGTAAGGGTATATCAGGTTATACATATGATGCCACTGAAATGGAAACCTTTATGTAGTTATACGCATACGTTACATGCGCAGCGTATATGCACACGTGTTTCACTACATGCTGTAGGGAACTATTTAAGAATGCTGCTGCTTGTCAGTGATTGTCATGGATCTTGGGACAGCAACGATTTTTAAAACAGCAGAGCTGACTGCTTTCTCAAAATGTGAGATATCCCGAGTGTTTAATCAGTAGAAAAATAACCTATTTTACTTGTCTAAGAGAGCATAACTGTGGTCCTACGATAGTCTGTAAGGAACGAGTTTGCCCACATCTGAGAAGCCTTGTACGGACAAACAGAACTTGATGTGTGCGGCAATTCACCGAAGCATTTAATGATGGCAGTTCACGGTCCCATATCTCATCGAAATATGTACAGGGAATTGAAGAAGATCGGTCTCCTTGGACTGTACTGAAAGTTTGATGGGAGCACGAAACAATGAACCCACTTTGCCTTATAAACATAATTCAAGATGTGTGTTATGTAAGGTGGTGCTATGTAATGGTGAGGAGCACGTTCTCTTAGTACGGAACTGGTCCTGCTGAAGGTCGGGTGTCCACCAAAGAATACCTGAGCATTGTTACCGATTAATTCTATCCTGCAATGTTGACTTTTTATCCAGCTGACGAAGATTGTTTCATGGACGACAATGCCACTGTTCATCGCGCAAGAATCGTTCATAAGTGGTTCAGCTAACATGACAGCGACTTCCGCCATCTTCCCTGGCCATCACAAAGCATGGATCCAAATCCTACTGAGAATGTATGATGCATTTTATAAAAACAGATCCGGGAGTAAAGTCCTCTTCTGTGAAATCTTAGCTAGTTAAAGGACTCTCTGGTGAACACTTGGTATGTTGTAGACGTAGATGTAATCCAAGATTTTGTTAAATCTATGCCGAACAGCATGTGCTGCAATTCGAGTTAAAGGAGGTCCACCAGAGTATTAAATAAAAGAGCAGTTCTGTTCTCTATGTGAGCTAATTGAGCAGTTCTGTTCTCTTTGTACAGCAAAGGGCTGTGATTCAACCACAACGCAGTTTTTGACCCACACCGGACTGATTAGATAGCACTTCTACTACTACTACTAATAGGGTGTGAATTCGAATACCACTTCGGGCATAGATGTTTGTGAATGTTTTAGCTAGTAGACGAATTTCACATTGTAGAGTGAGACCACTAACTTTCTTGTTATAGGCCTGAAGTGCCTTGAAAAATGTCTCTTGTTTGTCTCTCTCTTTAGAGAATGGTTTCCACATTTTCTCCTCCTTAGCCGGCTATTAATGCACAATCGGTTTATAACCCTTCTTAAGAAAAAAAAAATAAATAGAGATTCACAATGTTTTATTCATTATTAAACAAAGAATTAACGAAACCTAACATAACTATTCTCCTGACATCATGCAGCACCTTTAATCTCTTCCTTTGTGGTAGTTTAGGGCACAGCATGCATAAAAGTTTGAAACTATTGCTCAGAAAGACGATTTCATACTTTTTTATTGCTATCCAGCACTTTAACGAACGTTCCCCTTTTTGTCGAATGATTTTTGCAAATAACAATATACTAATAATAGACACTGCCTTTTTAAAACTTTTTTCTAAGAAAGGCAAAACATTACCAGTTATTTAAGTAATGCTAATCACGTTCACCTAATGAGACACACGAATTGCTGAATTAATTGCTGTAAAATATAATACGTCAGTTTAATAGTAAGAATTCAATATGTAAACTCGTTTTGAATTCATTTTCCTGGAGCATCTTTAATTTTCGGTTTACTATTGAATTTAATGGCAAAATTTATTAATATTATTAACATTGCTATTATTTTCAGTGAATCTATTGTTGAAACTGACATGATTGCAGATACACATCAGAATAATATTTCATCAACCATCAGTTTATGGCAGAAACAGTTATTATACTTCAGAAATACAAAATACGAAAATCACCTCTTTAACTCAAGACGTGGCAAAACATGGGAGAAGAAATTTATAAACTTTATAATGAAAAAAACTTTTTAGTTCAGAAATAATAAGCATTCTGGAATTCGACATTTTTGTGTTGAATAGATGGAATATTTGTAAAGTATCACGAAGTCTTTCATTTTTCAGACAATTTGCTCGAAGACTCGAATGAATCCTCGATCCAGTTTGGGAAGATGCGGCAGCAATTTTAAGAAAAGTTGCTTGCTGGCTTCACTATTACAGAGAAACCCATCTCGAACCTGACTAACAGGAAATCGTTAGCCATTCAACAAGTTCAACGTCCACCATAGAATCCTCAATACACGGGAACTCCACTCTCCCCCTAGGCAGATGCTGTTCCGTCAAAGAAAGTGGACAATCCGTGTCTTCGAGTTCGGCCACGCCCCACAAAGCTCTCATCAGGTCACCTCATTTCTCTTTTACCAACCACGTCATTTAATCCATTCTCACAATCCAGTACATTCCATAAATCCGTTCAATGACCTTGGCAACATGACCACAATTGTTTCGAAACGAACGCACGTGCCGTAGGTGACGACATCTTTTTTTAGAAACCGGATTTGAGGTCTTCGCTTCCCCTACCCCCGCTTCATTAACAGCTCTATCTAAGGAATGTTTCTGTTTTCAAAACATTAATATTTATTGTAGTCTTTGTGGTCTTTTATTTTTTTTTAACCAACCCAATCGATCCTATAGAGATGTATAAACTAGCGGAACTTTTCCAGTCGTGAAATTTCGGAGTTCATATGGCGGATGGTTAGAAGTGGTGGTTCGGAACGAGAAGTAATTAACGAGGGATGCTAGCACTCTGGTTGTTGCCTCGAGCATCGATGTCAAGCACCTGATCTTGCGGCCCACTAACCAACGAACGCTGCTTTACCCAGTGAACGTGACCTAGTGACAGAAACGAACTGCCCAAACGAGAGTTATGACCGTTTGGTGCGCGTTGCTATTTCGGGAAAGTGCGAAATCCCTCCTTCTAACCCCTTAGTAAGAATCGTGGCAAGTATTTAAAGAGATTGGAACACAACGCCAAGCACTTACTGTGGGACTACACAACCGACCACTTGAGCTGTTCCAGATTACAACAGGTAAGAATAGATTAAAAGATAGAGGAATAACCTTAGATACTTTATGGTCACTTCAAAAAAATTATTTGTTTTCTTTCTTTTTTTTTTTCTTTTATCTGAGAGGTATGACTATCACGAACATCCTGCTGATATTTGTATAGACCGTAGTAGTTTGATTTCAGCATAAAAATAATAAAAAAAGAAATTCATAAACATTTCTATTCACTGCTTTAATTTGCTTTTAATTGTTTATTAGCTTCCTCTATCGCCTCTTTATTTTTTAGATACAAAAAAAATAGATTGCAAATCAAAGCATATCTAATTAACTTTTTAGTCGATAATTATTTAAATGGATGGTTGCTTCAACGAGATACACATCTTCAGATCTGCAATATACATATTCAAAAGTCTATAATTTGCTTTGGCATTATTATTAATAATCTTCTTTCGTAACTATTTAATTTTTAAATGTGGACTTTCATCGTTGATTTTCATGTTTACACTCAGATTTTTGAGTTAAACTTTTTTTTGTCTGTCATTATTACTTTGATGATTTGAGGAAATGGTTTAGAACAAGCAGAGGTACTAAACAGGGGGACCCAATATCACCAAGCATTTTCATCGCACATTTAGAAAGAGCAATGGATAAAATGAAAGAAGATGCCAAAGGAACATCTGTACATGGAATGAGAATTAACAATCTGAGATTTGCAGATGACATTGTTATTATTGAAGAAGACGAAAGAGAACTACAAAAAACACTGTAACTGTTAAATGAGGAAGGGAAGAGTTTTGGACTTGTTATGAACTTGGAAAAAACAAAGACAATGGTATTTGGTGAGAAGAACATGAAGCAAAATACAAGTGGATGGAAGTGATATAGAAACTGTAGAACAATTCACATACTCGGGAAGTAAAATGGCTTATGATTTGAACTAAAACAGAAATAAATATCAGGATTGCAAAGGAAAGAACAAATCTAAAGGCCATGGATAAGATCTGGAAAAGTAAAGTGATCACCTTGCAAACAAAACTAAGAGTAGTGGAAACATACAACTTTAGCGGTGTACTGTATGGATTTGAAATGTGGGTAATAAACAAGGAATCAAGAAAAGGAATTTTGGCATTTGAAAGAACTTGTTAAAGATTCTAAGAATAGGATGGGTACAAAAAATCACAAATGAAGAGCTCTATCGGAAGATACAACCAAAGGAGAATCCAATGCAGAAGATATAAAACGGAAGCTGCAATTATTTGGACACATCCGCAGAATGAGTGAGGACCGGTAGACCATACAGAGAATGAATAGACGACATAAAGGACTGGTGTGGAATGGGGTTACAGAAACTGCGACACTGTGCACTGGTCAAAGAAAGGTGGAAGAAGATAATAAAGAAGGCATTGGACACAAACGGGCAGTGAGCGCATGGTTCGTGATTATTATTATTATTATTACGTTAAGTTTCAAGGGAATCAGTTCTTACTCTGCTCAACGTCTAAGCTATAATCTCAAAAACATATTCTTGTTTTAGAGCGTCATCTATATTCCCAAATTCTAATGTTTATTGAGAGAGCTGGAAATTCCATTTCTTGTCAACACAACGAAGATTTAAAGAGATCTCAATGATTATTTAAACGGAATTGAAATGATAAACGTTGGTTTATAAAATGTGCACTCATGGTTTTGCCAAGTGGGACAAGCATGCTTGAAGATTCTGGTGCTGTAGATTAACTGTCAGTCCCTTCCTAGAAGATCAATCTCAGTTTTTCTTTAAATATCTAAAATATGCAAAACAGTAGCTAATTATATACTACAATAGCTACATTATGGCGTCAACCATAATTTAAGTTTATTTAAATGCGGCATTATGTAGAATTCCTAAAATTCAAATTATATTTATGAACATGTAGCAACTGTTTTTGGCATACGTGGGTTTGTGTATTTGATTAGTCATAGCTAGGACACATACCACAGTGTTATTACTAAATTAACATGTCATAAGGGATGGATTCAATAAAAATACCACTGATCTTTATTTTTAAAAATAAAAATACGGTAGATGGTGTTATAGCGATTGACAAGGGTCCTTCATTCAGGATCAGCGGACATACTATTTCAATCTTAGGTGTGATAATGGATTCTGCAACAGTACGTTTAGAAATCTATCCAGGAATGTTTATGATTTCTTGATGACTTCAACGCCTTCATGACTCAGTGGTTTTGTCGAGCGTCTTAGAAAGAGATCCCATTTTAAGTTTTCTGCCTGTGACTGAAGAATCTTCCGGACCTACCTTTCATTCTAGTGTAATAACAGTGTAGAAACAAATGATAGCAGCCAACCGTTAACGTCGATTTTTCCTCCACCAAATAATACAAAACGGACTCGGAACACACACGAAAGGTAATGCGACATTTGCTGTTCATTTAAATACACCTGAGTTCGAATCTGTAGGACTTCAATGCTAAATAACTTTAAGAAAACACAGAAGAATATGCGCAATATAAAGGGCCTTTCTAATAACAAAAAATAATGGAACAAATTATATGTATGTAAATATATATTTATGTAAATATACCATGACTTATAGCTTTTAAGCGATAAAACGTGAAAATTCCTATTTTTTAAATCACTAGGATTTAAATTCTCATTTTTCCTTTTATTTATTAATAGTTTTTTTTTCCCCTCATAACTATTCATGCAATGAAGGTGAATACTAAAACATATAAAAGGAATTAAGAGACCAACCCGATGAACATTGGTTAATATTTTTGTTTCAGCTGCATACAAATATTAATAAACAAATATTTATATACCTTGGGAAGAAAAGTCTCATTGGTGATTCAACAGCGCTGAAGAAGCATAAATTTAGAAAACCAAAATGTCAACAGTTGGTATATGTTTAATAATTATTACAATTGATTGTACAATTGTTATAAACAATGTGTGTCTCTTACTACCTTGACGGCAAGATATAATAAAGTTCAAAAAACATAAAAATGGACACTTTCGAATATATTTTTATCGTTAGTATCAAAAAATGAGATAATGCAAAATGATATTCTATTCACTCGCCAGATGGCAGCACCATTTAGGACACAATATTATAATTTTTTTATTGGTGTTGAAGAATACGTGAACAAATTTTATTAAAATTATAAAAAAATTTAAAATTCTTAATAATATTCTTAATAAATTATCTATATATTTTAATACTGAAATTATTTCATTTTTTTATTTAAAGTAGAAAGTACACCTCTCTAGAAAAGGTAAGTGATTATAAAAATAAACGATTTTTAGATGCACTTAATTGGTTATAAATGCTTGTGACCAATATCACGATTTAATCGTTTATGCAGCAAGTGGAGCGATTGATTAAAATATTCTTTATTCAATCTTATATTTCTGAGGATTTTAAAGTTGATAAAGCAAACTAGCTGTAGAATTTCCATTAAAAAAATTACTATACTATTTCTTTTATTATGAATTACTTGCTCAGTAATTTGTGTTTTTTCTCTTCCAGCCATTTTCCAAAATGAATAGATCATCAACAGCCATTTTACTCCTTACGTTATTGCTAGGATCTTTCCTAATACAGGAAACAGAATCTAAGAAATTAAAGAAGTATCTAGCCGCCTTAGGACTTCTAGCAGGAGCTTTAAAAGGACCTAAAATTATTCCACTACCTCTTCCACTACCATTGAAACTTGAAAAACAAAAGCTGGTTCCGTACCCGTAAGTTTCATATTGAATACATAGTGCTAATCAAACTAGATGTGTGTGTGTGTGTGTGCGCGCGCGCGAAATTTTGTTGAACATAATTTTATTAGTAGTAATTACTGATAGTATTCAAAAATATGCTCATAAACCTGAAGTTAGAAATGGGAAAAAAATCTACATTTTGAAGGGTAATAATAAATACATAAATAAATAAATAAACTTTAGAAAGGAATACGTAAAATCATCTCCCCTTCAAAACTTACTCAACATTGCAATCATTCGGCTTCAAAATTTTAATATGAACTTCAATATAGTTTGCGAAAGAGGGGAAGAAATTAGTTGCGCCTGATTTAAGGTATATGGATGATTTTAATTTTCATGTTTCAGCTCTTATAAAGAATTTTTTCACAAAAAGTTTATTTTAAAAACAAACCTTTTCCAACAAGCTGTGACAGTTGCTTTTAACCAGTGAGAGTTCTGTGCGCATGCGCGCAATTTACATTCTGATCATGCGTGAAGATTGTAACAATTCAACAAACAACGTGTTGATATCAAAAATTTCTGCGACTCTCACTCATATTTTGTATGAGTGAGAGTCGTTTGTATACAATAGCATAAAATGCTCTATCCAGTGGCGAATGAAATAGAAGCTGAAGATTTCTATGCATATACAAGGATTAATCAACAATTTTCAGAATTGTATATTTTTTGCCCTCTAAAATAACGTTATATGTATGGCAACCCTTTTCGAAGCAGTTTTTTTTTTTTTTTTTTTTTGTAGCTTAATACAGTCACAATGAACTTAGCACAACATCTAAATTTTTTTCTGAACAAAATAATTTTCAAATAAACAACAGTGACGTCAGAAAAAAGCTTGATGTCTATTGGATCATATTCTTGTTAAAGAATAAACTAACCATATATATTCGGAATTTAGAATTTGTCAAAAATAACTAAAAAGATTATAAATAAATAAAAATATATAAAATAAATAAATATAAAAAATAAATATAAAAATAAAAACGTATAACATAAATAAAAAGATTCATGACATAATTAATGAACATATAAAAATATGTGAGCAGTTTAGGCTAGAATAAATCCTATTGCTGTTCATTCGTTGTTTTGCTGCATGAGCAGAAATACCAGCATTCTCTGGTACTAGAATATGCTCACAAGAAAAAGGGCTTATTCCAGCATTATCTGCTTAAAGTCTTTAATTATAAAACCACTAACCATAGTAATTAATATTTTATTAAAGCTAAAAGTTGGCAGTCTTTTTTTAATATTACATTATATGAGTACGATATTGAATATAGAAAAAATTGTGTGAAATTATACGTCCACTGCAGTAAGATTTCTGACCTAACAACTAACATAGCTCTGATAACCACGCATGCTCAGTGAATACTAGGATTATTTGAGTGAATGGGAAGCCAGTACTGCACTCTTGTGAATTACTGCAAACCAGTTACGTAATCTATTCTTACGTTGTTTAGGGTTCACAAGCACACTCAGTCTGTACTTACTGTGCCGGTTGGCGGTTACCACGGAGGAGGAGGAGGAGGCTATGGAGGCTACGGCGGATTCGGCGGAGGGTTCGGAGGAGGCTATGGAGGTGGCGGCATTATCATCGGGGGCCATGGAGGTGGCGGAGAAGGAGGCTTTGGTGGAGGTTACGGAGGTGGTGGCGGTGGAGGAGGAGGTCACGGCTGGTATTAAAGATTATTATGGATACAAACGTATTTCTCCCATTCCTACTTTTCCTCCCACTACACACATACAAACAAGTGTCATACGAGATGTATATTGATCATAGGGTGTTGCATTTTCGTTACTGAGCCATAAATGGGCTACATTCTGTATAGTTGTATAGATTTTTTTTTTACTCACCGCGTGTATATATATGACTTCAATAAAAAGTAATAAAACCATGTCGTTTATTATTTTGAGTCTGACTTTTTTATTAGCATTTTCCCTGATTTTGAATTGAATCTACACGCCAATTCATCACAATCTCGAAACATGGAAAGAGGCTATCATCATGGAGCAGATTATAATTATTACATTCATATTGCGACTTATGACAATGTAACTTTCGGCATTGTAGTTGCCTTGGCTTGCACTACTTAAAAGACACGAACTCTATTCAAGAACCTGGATATTCGCCTTTTATTAGTGTTTTTGATTAAGGCTTTACGTCTGAAAACCTTTTAAATGACATTACTTTCCAAATTAATATTTTCAACAATCCCAATTAACACATTTTAAGCTTTTTATTTTTATTTTTTATATGGAATAGAGGCTTTTCCCAATCTCGAAACATGGAAATGTGGCTTTTTTCTGTCTAAACTATATCATCTTTATTTTTATAAATTAATTTTTAATTATTTAAATTCGAAATGAGTTGCTTACATGTATATACTATTAGATAGAAAAGAAAATAACTGAATATTTAAACAGCTAAAATAAGTTAGTAGAAGTGCATATAAAATGAACTCTGTTTTTTAATATACGTAAAACCGTAAAAATCACAGTGTGTGTGTGTGTGTTTAGTAATCTTTTATGCGTAAATTAATAACAGAGGATGAAAATGGATGCCATTATGCTTGATTCAAATTATTATCATCATCATCATCATCATACGTAAAGGATTTAAGCCTAGCATGGCCTGTTCCGGCCTTAGAAGTCATCGTTGAATCGTTTAAGAGGACGTCCTGGTTTTCTTTTTCCTAATGGCTTGAACTTTAAGGCTTGATTCAAATTATAATAATTAAAAATAATAGATAACTATTGTACTTATGATTCATATTATGGAAGTTTTTTCCTTTGCTTCATTTACTTGTAACTGCACATAAATGGATAAAAATAATCTGTAGGCAATTTGCAGAGGTACTGTGACTGGGCTTGACTTCCTTGTGTTAATAAACGTGTAGAGCTCAAATGAGAATCAAGTATTATCGTAAAATTCACTTTAGGTTGCCTCCATTATGAGCACCTTACATCATAAACTAGTGGGGGATAAAGTAATTTCACTTTTAAGTGTTACGTTTAAAAGTTTCGTGCCGCCATAAATTGCGACTACCCCAGACGTCTGAATAGGAACTTCCAATAACGACAAACCGTTATTCATATTCACATGCTTGTCCTTCTACATGCTCAGAAACCATTGAAAGTGCACCCCATCGATTTCATGACTTCGCTTCCCGTGGCTTATCGGCAGTTTCTCCGTAGGAACATCAATAAAAGCACCACAGTAAGGCTAATGAAACAAACAGCATGCATTCTTCTTTTTCTCTGTGTTTGATTTCAGTGATCTTTTTATTACACATGAGTGGGTATTAGAATTAAGTGTTGCATTCAAAAGATTATTGAAATCAATCTCAAGTTATAAAATTGAATCTGTAAATATCAATCTACGCTAGCAGACTTTCTACTAGAAAAATAATTGGAAAAGAAACTGAGACACATAATTAATCAGGTCTTTGTTAAGATAAACAGCGCAGAACAAATTTTGAAGCGAAAAAAAATTGTTTTCACTAACACCGTAGGAAGGAATAGCCTAAATCCGGTGAGTTTTTTTTATTTTATTTTAGTTGATGAATAAATACTTATTCGTGTAAAACTAGACCAGCTAATAAATAAATAAATAAACAAATTATTTTATTGTCACACCTTATTCTTGAATGTAAAAATTCTGTATTGATATTTATACTGTATTATTTCGTAAGTAAAATATATTTACACTATTACATTGTATTACTTACTTTATTAATGTAAGCAAAATAAGTATATTTTGACACTTACTATTGTAATAAAAATGAATAAAAATAATTAAGTAAAAATATGTTTATACTATACTAGTTCACTTATGTACACGCTAGTGGGTAAAAAAAAATCGTATTCAGATTCAGAAACCGCTTTTTGCCAAGCTAGTCACCTACAACACTACGGAATGCTTTTCATCTTCCGCGTTATCTGTAGAGGACAGTGTAGGGATAAGGTGTTATTGAGCTATTAAAGCTCTAATCGTGGCAGGCGGGTAACAGAAATAGCCTAGCCTCAGTTAGAACTTCATTGGCTACAGCATTGCCATATGTTATGTTAAAGTAAAGCTGTCTCTAAAAATTCGGATGTTCCCTAGGCCACCGAATCGTGGGCGAAAGACCGTCCATCTCAGCGTTGGTTCCACTCAGTGACGGGCTCCCCCACCACCGAGCAGAACCGCTCTTATTATTACGAAGAAAAGCATTCACTGACAAAGCCCCTCACCGGGCCGTGCCGGAAAACACTTTCCCAGGAGACTCAAATTGCTCCCTTAGGGAAAAAACCTTAAGAGAGCGAACTCAAACTCTCGAATCTCTTCGCCCAAGGGGGTAACAGCAAGAGCCGAACCTCAGTTAAACCTCATTGGTACAGCATTGCCATCCATTATCCTCCAAGAGTATTAATCACCATCACCACATCTCACGGTCGATTCCTTCCAACACTACGGAAGACTTCCTAATTTTTATTACTTAAAATCTATATTAATAAATAAAAGGTGTATTTATATAATTAATTAAATATATTTAAATGTTTTAAATAAAAATTCAATTTCTTTTTATTCATTTAAGAATTATATTTACACTTTAAAATTATATTTTTTATTAATAATAACCTAATCAAATGAATAATAGTAAAAATATATGAAATGATGTGGAGGCGTTGCTATGAGCTCTTATGTTAGAATAACAAAAAGGATTAAATACTATACCACACTTCAATACCGTGGCATCGAGAACTGTTAGATAATTCGTGAACCCTGATCTAGAAACCAAACATGGAACTTTTTTTAAAAGAAAAATCAGATCTATATTCCTTTCAGTACCTTTGAGTTTTTCATGTAACTACAAATCGTTTAGTCAAGCATTTAAATAAATAAGATAGCATCATATGGGGAACCACTATACATATAACGAAATTTTTATTTGATTGACTAAAACGGATGTGACGTTATTATTCAATGGCAACAATTAGTTCCGCTTGCATATGAGAAGCGTACGCAATATATTGCATAAGCCATCAACAAACGACATTATGAAATAAATGGAGTTCTTTATGGTGTATTATTTTAAGGTGGGTTTATGAGGATCCAGTCTGTTTGTTATAATGAAGATCTAACTTAAAAGAAAAAAGATTTTTCGGTTCTCATTTTCTAATATAATTGCCTGAATGGTAGTTGACTAGATAGTATTTCCATTGTCCAATCAATGTTGGATCATGGATTTGACTCCCGTTGTGGGGATGTTTATGAAAGCATTCAGGTGGTAAAAGAATTTTATCTCTCGACATGAGATCGCCACAGCACTTACTGAAAATGGCTTCAAAAAGTTTAAAGTTTTACGTTTTACTAATGAAGCATGGCTACAGGATTATCGAATCATCGTATAATTTACTGTATTAACGTGACACAGGTTTACAACTTTTCCTGAATGAAAAAAGAAAAGAAAAAATATATTATTCATGTGTGTGTGTGTGTGTGTGTGTGTTAAAGATACAAGATCTTTAACATATTATTTACTGACTGAATTCCGATCATTAGAAAAACAAATTAATTTAATTTAACACACAACATATTTCGTCGGAATGCCGACTTCTTCAGGTGTGAGAACATTAAAAGCAAACATAAAAAACACCGTAAAGAAACATTGTACCACTACAATAACAGACTATGAACTGAAGCTACAGTCCAGGCTAAAGTCTATTGTTAGGCATATGTGAGCGTGTGACTTCACGAATGCGCCAGTATCTCATAGCAGAGCTATGTGAGTCTGCCAAACTATAACTAAGATTATTGTTTATGTGAGAAGAGTCTAGAATAATTTCTTTGGATTCCACTATGCGACGTTCTACTTCTTCGTGGCATATATGAATGTTTGAGGTTGTA
This sequence comes from Typopeltis vanoorti, assembly GCF_054136105.1. NCBI lineage: Eukaryota > Metazoa > Arthropoda > Arachnida > Uropygi > Thelyphonidae > Typopeltis > Typopeltis vanoorti. The sequence goes on from NC_143565.1 coordinate 98,169,738, forward strand.
TTCAGTCTATTTCGTGTTGGCGGCCTTCATTATTTGTGTTCACGGATTAATGAACCTGTATATATATATATATACAGGATGTTCGGGATAAATTTGACAGTTTCGTAAGGAAAAAGAAAATCTTCTTTGTATCTATTAAATTTAATGAATTGACAAAAAAACATTACAGGCAGAGTTAATTACAATACTATCAACAAGATTTACTCAAAATAACCACCATTAGCATCGATCACAGCTTCAATTCTGCTTCGGAACCTCGAACAAGCTGATGCTACAGTCTCCCTGGGAAGGGCCGCAAAAACTGTTTTAATTTTATCCATTAACTGGGCTTTTGTATTACTGGAAGTGCGATTGGCGTCTTTTTCAACTGCGCCCCATACAAAATAATCCATGGGGTTAAGGTCTGGGGAGTTTGGAGGCCAAACATTTGGACTGGTGAAGTCGTAGAAATTTTCAGACAACCATTTTTGACTTTTCCCAGAGGTGTGGCAAGGGGCCGAATCCTGCTGCCATACATACGGCCTACCATTGGCTACCCTTGTTATCCAGGGCTTGACTACAGTTAGCAACTCCACGAACAAAGCCCGAATTCCAATGCCAGGGTTCTTCAACACCTGTTCCTGCAGATTTGCGAGGAATTCTGCTGTACGAACGCAATCAGATCGTCTGCTAGGGATCTTTCTTCTTGCTACATCCTCGTAGTCACCATTGCAAGTCTCTAGTTCATGCCTGATTGTTTTTACTGTATTCAGGGAGCATTGGGCAGCAGTCGTAATATCCTTATTTTGATGGCGGGCACGAATCATCATGATACAAGTTATTCTCTTCCATGATTCAGGTGGGTTCCAGCTATCCATCCTTTCTGACATCTTGTATATGAATGAAGAAGGGTCCAAACTTTTAAATGAAGAGAAGTGTGTGTTAATACATGTAACTTACGGAAAAATATAATTAATTATAAATATGTCAAATTTATCCCGAACACCCTGTATATGCTTACTTGGGAAAAGGATTAGAACCAAGTATAAAATTTATTGGTATCTTTACCGTATAATACACCCAAGGTAAAAACTTTCTCTCTCTCTCTCTCTCTCTCTCTCTCTCTCTCTCTCTCTCTCTCTCTCTCTCTCTCTCTCTCTCTATATATATATATATATATATATATATATATATATATAATAAAAATCTCTGGATGAGAGAAACATATATAAAGATTTTTACCTTGAGAGTAATATACGTTAAAGATACCAAGAAATTTTATACTTGGTTCTAATCTTTTTTCCAAGTAAGCAAAACAAAGTTTTGCGGATGAAATATATTGACGTCTAAGCTACTTGTATATAGAGGCTAATGACCTCGTATCACTTGCCTTTGCATGTATCCCATAATGCAAAGCACCCCCCCTCCCCTTTCAGGCGTGTATAATGCAATGCATAATGGGAAGGGTCACTACCCAGACCGGTTTCGACCTTTATTGAGGTCTCTTCAGTGGAGTCTCTTCAGTATGCATTCCATTATACTCGCCTGAAAAAAAAAAAGGGGGATACTTTGCATTATGGGATACATACTAAGGCAAGTGGTACGAAGTCATTAGCCTCTATATACAAATAACTTAGAAGTCAATATATTTCACGCGCAAAACTTTGTTTTGCTTACTTTGGAAAAAGGATTAAAATCAAGTATAAAATTTCTTGGTATCTTTAACGTTTATTGCTCTCAAGGTAAAAATCTTTCTATACGTTTCTCTCATCCAGAGATTTTTATTAAGAAGATCAAGCACCTTTTAGTTACTTATATATGAGATATATCAGAAATATATGACTTCTGCATTACTTCGACCGGAGTGACTGGATCAATAGACCGTGATTTTCGGTGATTGATTCATTCAATCCAATAACCTTGGAGGATAATGGATGGCAATGCTGTAGCCAATGAAGTTCTAACTGAGGCTCAGCTATTTCTCTTACCCTCCTGCCATGCTCAGAGCTTTAATAGCTCAATAACGCCTTATCCATACACTGTGCTCTACAGATAACGGGGAAGGTGAAAAGCATTCTTGCTTGGCCCCTTTAAGCCAGTCCTTATAAAGATAAGGATTACTTCGACCGGTGAGATGCGGTGATTAATACCCTTGGAGGGTAATGGATGGCAATGCTGTAGCCAATGAAGTTATAACTGAGGCTAGGCTATTGCTGTTACCCTCTTGCAATGATCAGAGCTTTAATAGCTCAATAATACCTTAACCCTACACTGTCCTCTACAGATAACGGGGGAGATGAAAAGCATTCTTGCTTCGCCCCTTTAAGCCAGTCCTTATCCTTATAAGGATTACTTCGACCAAGTAGATCTCCAAAACAGACACTGCAGATTCAAGTCAGCCGTATGCACAGAGCTGATAAAACGCCATATTCTCTAGTATTGGTTGAAATCAGAAACACATCTATGATCTTCAAACTATTTGCAATTTAATCATAAAGACTGAATCATTAAAACACAAATCAATAACAACGCAACGTCATATGACCGCTGCCAAAAATTTGGCCGCTCACAACGCTGCTGCAAATTATCGATGCAGATTATCGATGCGTTAAATGTGGTGGCAAACATGCAACAAGTGAATGCCAAAAAACCAGGCACACAACCTGCAAATTGCGGAGGCCCACACCCTGCAAACTACAGGAGCTGCATAGCATTTCCTGAAAACCAGAAGATACAACTCCAAAACAGTAGACCCACGCACGTCCTCCCATCAAGCCACAATCTCTACAACGGATGGAAGGACGTAAGCTGAAGTAGCAAAACCAACCTATCTAGAAGACCCAAAGCCAAGAATAAACCGTGCACAGCAACTCAGAAAACCTATCCTACAGAATACACAGAGTCACTATTCTCTGAAAGCCTTAATGGATAAGTCTAAAAGAAAATCTATTTCATTACAAATTATCAGCTGGAATACTAACAGTCTTTCCCAGCAAAATACAAGAATTACAGCAGTTTGCAGCAGAAACCCAAGCAGACATCATTCTCGTAAATGAATCACACTCCCGTCCAAGTGACAAGAGCATAATCAACAATTATAGTGCATACCGTACAGACAGATCCTATACAAGAGGAGGAGGCACCCCCATCTTTGTCAAAAGAAACATAAAACATAATACAATAGCCAGGGCCCCAAACAGAACACATGGAAACCACAGGAATAGAAATACATATGGGAAACACAAGCAGTATCACGATCTTCGCAGCCTACAACCCCACAAATAAAAAACTCCTTGAATCAGACTTAGTTGTGATACTAAACTCAGGCAGAGCAGTAATCGTAACGGGAGATTTTAATGCCAAACATTCAGTCTGGAATAGCAGAAACTGAAATATCAACGGAAGAGTACACAACTCTTATACTCCTTCGCGAAATATAACAGTAATAGGACCCACACACTACGGAGCAACCGGCAGTCCTGATGTACTCGATATAGCTATACTAAAAAACATAATGCACAGCTACCAAATACAAATATTTAACTACTTGAGTTCTGATCATAACCCCATCATATTGCAACTAGGCACCATACAGAAATTAACTGAAAATACAACCAAAACTGTTAACTGGAATCGATTCCCCTCAGCCCTTCAAGAAAACCTTGGCCCAGTACCACATATCACATCTCCTGAAGAAATAGAAATGGTAATGACATCCTTTGTAAAGTAAATATTAACAGCAATATTACAGGTAACAAATGTGACCTGTACACCGCCAAACGGTCTCCCAGAGGACATAAAACTTCTTATCCGAGAAAAAACAACGAACCAAGTTCGGTATGCTCTGAAGGATCACCGAAACCAGCTCTGGAACAACAAAATACAACAGCTAAACACGAAAGATCAATCCTTGTGGAAAATTATGAGATCGCTTCGCGCAAAAAAAGCCAAAGCACTTGCAGAGAGCTTGTAACGACAATGGCCCCAATTATGACAATATAGATAGAACTTTCATAAGAAAAATCCACGCCTAAGTGTGTAAAATAACTCAGAGGCCTCACTCCCATCTAACAACACATCCATATCGCCAGTAGAGATATATATCAAATCTTAAGAAAACTAAATAACAGAAAGGTTCCTGGTCTGGATGAAATCACAAACAGGGCTCTCAAACTGCTTCCACGTAGAAGTATTATGCATCTGGTGGCCATTATTAATGCCATCCTACGGCTAAAGTACTACCCAGAACGATGGAAACTTGCAGATATCTTCCTAATTCTGAAACCTGGAAAACATACACAGTTTCCTCAGAACTAGACCGATTAGCATCCTATTATGTGCAGGTAAGATAGCTGAACGCGCTACACTCAAGAAGCAGCAGATAACAACCACGTTATACAAGATGAACAATTCGGCTTTAGGAGGCATGACCCCACAACACTTCAATTCTACAGAGTCGTTGAATACATCACCCAAGGTTACGAATGGCACCAACACTCAAGTGCAGTCTTCTTGGATATAACTCAAGCATTTGATATAATTTGGCATTATGATCTAATTTTCAAACTACATCAAGCAGGATTCCCATTGCCACTAGTTTTACTCATCAAATCATATCTGAGCAACAGACAATTCAGAATAAAAATCAATGGAGTCAGATCCACTACAAGAAGAATTACGGCTGGAGTTCCTCAAGGCTCTTTTCCACATACATGACAGATCTTGGAAAGATCTGCCATGTAATTCCAAGTAATCCCTATCCATCACCGCCATCTATGCCGATGACACGATTATCATACCCAGGTCACTCCGTCCTCAACTGGCCATAAACATGCTACAGCTAGCAATCAACATATCAGAGGATTGGTACTGCAGATGGCGCATATCAATCAACTCAGGAAAAAGCTCCGCAGTACTGTTTACCAGACGTAAAGCAGATCAGAACACAACCATACAAATGTTTGGAAAAATCATTCCTTGGCACAACTCAACCAAATACGTAGGAGTTCAGCTTGATAAACGCCTAAACTTCAAGACACGCATAATCAGTATCTCCGCTAAAGCTAATCAGACTACAGCACAGCTTTACCCACTCTTGAATAGGAACAGCTTCCTAAGCATAAACAACAAGGTTCACCTCTACAAATCAGTGATGACCTCACCTAACTTACGCCTCACCTACCTGAGGACATACGCCTAAGCGAAACATCCAAAGACTACAAACGATCCAGAATAAATGTCTAAGAATGGCGTTTAGTGCCCCTTGGTTCATCAGAAACCTCCAATTACACTGAGAAACCAACCTTCTAGATATCAAGACCTACATGATAGGCATTGTAGAAAAATTCTTCACAGTCGCAGATAATCACCCAAATCAGATAATTCGTCAGGCAGCACACTATAATCCCTCACATCGTTTCAAGCACAGAAACCCGAAGTCCTTCATCGCAAGAGAAAGCTAATACAACATAAAAAGATCACAAAGAGCGGGTAAATTACCCACAATAATCCCATTACCCACAAATTAAAATCCAGATGAAGGGATGAAGAGTCAAGGACTCAGTCCATCAACCAAAGAAGTTCCAAGTTCCATTACTTCAACCTTGGTATCTCTCCCGTCTAGCTCCCACTGAAGAGAACTCAATACAGGTCGAAACCGGTCTGGGTAGTGGCCCTTCCCATTATGCACTGCATTATACACTCCTGAAAGGGATGTGCAATGCATTATGGGGTACACAGTAAGGCAAGTGATGTGAAGTCATTAGCCTCCACATACAAATAGCTTAGACGTGAATATATTTCACGCGCAAAACTTTGTTTTGCGGGTATGCAAAATACTGGTCATGTGATTCACCAGGTGTTCTAAACAAGTATTTAAGAATGCTACTGTCAGTAATAGGCAATAGCATTGATTACAATAGTAAAAACTAAGTATCTCTCCAAGTTTGACAAAGGGCTTATTTTGGGTGCCCGTTTGGCTGGAGCCACGATTTTCAAAACAGGAAAGCCGACTGGGGTTCTCAAAAGGTGGGATATCGCAGGTGGTTAATCAATGGGAAAATAACAAACATCATTTGTCTAAGTGGCGTAACTGTGGTTCTAAGGGTCTCCCGTCGTCTGAGGTACGGACAAACAGAACTTCCTGTGTGCAGCAATTCACCAAAGAATTTAATGAAGGCTGTTCTGATCGATATCTCACCGAACTATGCGCAGGCAATTAAAGAGGATCGTATTGACAGTCGCATGCTTATACTGATTTTTGCGAAGAACCAGAAAGTTAGTCTACAGTGGTGTCAGGAATACAATGACTGAACAGTTGAAGATTGGAAAAAAAAAGTCGTGGTTTGACGAGTCACGGTACACCTTGATCTATATGGACAGTAAACAGGGAGTTTGACTGGAGTCCCATGAAGCAATGAATCCAGCTTGCTTTGAAAATACAAACCAAGGATCTGGAAGTGGGGTCATCGTGTAGGTCATGTTCTATTGGTATGGAACGGGACCTCTGATATTGCTGGAAGGTCCTGTATTCTCCAAGGAATATTGCACATTGTTGCCGATCAAGTTTATTCTGTAATGTTGACATTTTTTTTATCCAGCAAGTGACGGTTGTCTCCTGGACGACAATGCCACTGCCCATCGTGCCAGAATTTTTCAACAGTGGTTCAGCGAGCATCAGAGCGACATCCATCATCTTCCTTGATCACTACAAAGGCCGGATCTGAACCTCATTGAGAATATATGGGATATGTTGGGAAACAAATCCGGGAGCAAAGTTCTCTTCCGTCCAATGTTAGCCAATTAAAGGACTGTCTGGTATGTTGTACGCCAGGTATGTTTGTAAATGTAGATGCAATCCAACACCTCGTGGAATCTATGCAAATGTTTAGACTTATAAATAAAATACCGCAAATTGGTTGATTAACCATGCGAAAATAAGAAGGAATCGACAAACTATTGAAATAATTGCTTTCATCATTTCTTCCCACTCCTTAGTGAGTTTATGTGGACTTTATAAATTCACGGTTGTCGCAGCTCATAGGTTGGGTGAGATTATAGCGATATTCTATTGACTGAATCTTGGTTTTCTTAGTGAGTCGATTGTTGTTAGTGAAACTGATATAATACTATTGGTAAGTAATTGAATGATATGAATGGCTAAATATTTCTTCCCTTTAGTGCGTCACAAAAATGTTCCTTTTTTTATTTCAAAACTCCTGCTTGTTTAATCTGTGTACGGTAGATCACACGATTCAGGGAACACTGTAAACATTTTCAAATTCATCTCCCCACTTAATATACGCATATATATTTTTATACGTGAATTTCGTGTTACACGCATCGGTTAGCCCACTGCTGATTGCAGATCAACGTGCCATTTCGTTTTCCCTTTTTTGACAATAAAAGTAACTTGTAAATCGGTATTGGATTGTGAAAGTTTGGTTGATTATATTGACTTTTTCAATTTTAAATTCAAAATATAAATATAATATTTATAAAAACTAGGGTTAATTGTAAAAATATATGATCTAAATGGAATAAATAAAATTTTTAAGGTTACAAAAAATATAATTATTAAAATATTTTAAAACACCTTATTTTTATTTCAATAATTTTTATACAATAAAAAATTAATAACGGAAAAGCTCACATACAAAGATTATTTAATAGTATAATTTTCGTCTGTGTGTGTCACAGGAATCTTCAGTGCATTAAGCTCAAGTTAAACAATAAATGACAATTCCAAAAAGCGCCACTTAAGTAGTTGGTGTAAGATAACTAAAAAGGTCAATAACTTTCCTAAAAATAAAAAAATAAACATAAAAATAAATTAATTAATTAAAAAATAATAATAATAATAATAAATAAAATAAAAAAATCAATACAATAAAAATTTAGGAAAGATTAGCTGATTTGTAAAGTACTATCTCCCATAAAGGGGATAGACGTAAGCCGTCGGATCTGTTTAAGTTAGGAGAATGAAGTAGAGTTTCACACGTTTCTTTATAAAGGCGTTCCATGAGAAACTGACTTTTGTGAAGAACTCTTGTCTTTCTCCAATGAACTCTGTGTCTAGTGAAGATGGCATGTTCTGCAAGTCCAGACTTTTCAGGTTTAAAGTATTCAATATAAGATTGGTGTTCTTCTAGCCGAATGGAGGCAGATCTTCCCGTTTGTCCGAAATAAGATAATCCACAAGAGCACGGAATCTGGTAGACACCTGGAAGATTAAGATGTGGAAGCATGTCCTTAGGAGAAGTCAGAAAGGTGGAGATTTTTCTAAACGGTCGAAAGGTAACAAAAATATTCAGTGGTTTTAAAACTTTTGCTATACGTTCACTGATGTCTTGTACATAAGGGATAGGAATGCGCGTTATTTCTTCTGTGTTTGAAGAGGAAGACATATTAAAACTACTCAAATTTCTTTTAATGAAGCAATTCTTATAACCATTAGATAGAAAGGAAGAAGTTATATATTGTAATTCTTTCTGTAAAAGATCGTCTGAAGAATCAAATAAGCAGTTAGCCTTTTTTAGATCTTCTAATTCTTCGCCAACCAGATGGTAACCTACATTTCTCAGTTTATAGAAAGAAGACTCATACAGGCAGTTATATCCATGCGGAATCTCATCACTATCCCAGTCAAAAGGTAGGAACTATTAAAACACTGGTTCATCGGGCACACTCCTTTTGTTCTTCATACGATCTTTTACAGAAAGAACTACAATATATAACTTCTTCCTTTCTATCTAATGGTTAAGAATTGCTTCATTAAAAGAACTTTGAGTAGTTTTAATATGTCTTCCTCTTCAAACACAGAAGAAATAACGCGCATTCCTATCCCTTATGTACAAGGCATCAGTGAACGTATAGCAAAAGTTTTAAAACCACTGAATATTTTTGTTGCCTTTCGACCGTTTAGAAAAATCTCCACCTTTCTGACTTCTCCTAAGGACAAGCTTCCACATCTTAATCTTCCAGGTGTCTACCAGATTCCGTGCTTTTGTGGATTATCTTATTTCGGACAAACGGGAAGATCTGCCTCTATTCGGCTCGAAGAACACCAATCTTATATTGAATACTTTAAATCTGAAAAGTCTGGACTTGCAGAACATGCCATCTTCACTAGACACAGAGTTCATTGGAGAAAGACAAGAGTTCTTCACAAAAGTCAGTTTCTCATGGAACGCCTTTATAAAGAAACGTGAAACTCTACTTCATTCTCCTAACTTAAACAGATCCGACGGCTTACGTCTATCCCCTTTATGGGAGATAGTACTTTACAAATCAGCTAATCTCTTCTAACTTTTTATTGTATTGATTTTTTTATTTTTTATTATTATTATTTTTTTAATTAATTAATTAATTAATTTTTTTAATTTTTTAAAATTTTTATTTATTTTTATTATTTTTTTTAGGAAAGTTATTGACCTTTTTAGTTATCTTACACCAACTACTTAGGTGGCGCTTTTTGGAGTTGTCAGTTATTGTTTAATTTGAGCTTAATGTACTGAAGATGCCTGTGACACACAGGCGAAAATTATACTATTAAATAATCTTTGTACGTGAGTTTTTCCGTTATTAATTTTGTATCGATATGTCTACTCACGTTATACCTCTTTTAAAACTTATTTTTATATAATTTTAAAGGAAGTCACAATAAACAAAGGTAGAATTTGTTCTGTTTTTGCTCAATGAGTGTTATCCTGTTAGTAGTAGATTATAACACCATAAAGAACAGAGAATGCAGTACCTAATTTACAAAATAAAATATCTTAATATAATATATGTTAGTTAAGTAAATATTAGTTTAATATCCAACGTTTCACTGACTGATATCTGTCAGCATTTTCAAAGGAATACACTGGTAAGCAATAGAAAGTAATAAAAGCTAGGAAACTAACCGACAATTTTAAAAATTATATAAAGTTATCACTGTGCGTGATATAATACGCGTGTCGCAAGCGCATCGTTTGATTTGTTGAGATATTTAATGTAATTTTCATGAAATTTCATTTCTTTTTGGTTAAATGGTCTGATTGGAGTTTTCCATATATCTGGTAAGATTAGGCCTTGATTCTTATTTAAGTTACCTATCGAACGGGCGACTGTAGCAGCTTCTTTAAATGTTCTGGAATGGTAGTTGTCTTCTATGTAGGGCACATGGCTCATATCCCATTCAATATTATGGTTGGTAGAGGCAACCATAATATTGAATCGGTCGATTAAAAAAAATGGACTTTTGACTCGGAGCTCACTTGTTGAGTTTGATGTGAACAGACGTCCTTTATGTGCTAGAAAACGCTTTTTTTTTTCAGCTGAGTAATCACTGTGCTCTAAATCAGTGATGTTTTAGCTTGAGTTTGAGGTAAGAGTGATTGGAGATTGTCGATTGTGAAGATTACCATCCCCCTGACCCTCTCCACAGCACTTCCTAAGACAACACCTCTTAGAATCCCACCGGTGATTCTAAGAGCTAAAGAAAAATGGTCGACAGTTGCGGAGGTGATGACACCGAAATTAAGTTCACATCGGCTAAAAATTCCGATGAAGGAGTCCGCATTCAACTCGAAGGAGCAACGTACTACCGTCGGCTTACTAAGTTTATGGACGAACTGGAAATTCCATACCATACATTCCATCTAAAGAGCGAGAAAAACTTAAAGGTTGTTATCAGAGGTCTAGTGGAAACAATAACATCAGAAGAGATAGCTACTGATCTCGAGTCGCAAGGCTTAGAGCCGATAAAATTCTCGCGTATGTATCGAGCAGACAAACGTCCCATGCCACTGGTTTTAGTGGAAATCAGCAAAGATCAAAGAGAGATTTATGATCTGAAGACTCTTTTGTTTCTAGTAATAAAGACTGAACCACTCAGAAGGAAAACATCTGCAGGACCATACCACCGCTGCCAGAAATACGGGCATGCGCAGAAGTTCTGTAGAGCAGAGTACAAATGCGGATACAACCACCCCTCTCATAGATGTTCCAAACCATGCACTATTCCCTCTAAGTGCGCAAATTGTGGCGGTCCGCATCCGGCGAACTACAAAGGCTGCTCACTCCACCCATCTAAATTGATGAAATCTGGGGAAATAGGAGCCCCATCATTTCAGAAGTGTACAACACCTTCTGCAACAGAAAGCCCTCTTGATATATATCTAGAAAGTACAATTCACGCTGGCTTGGCAGAACCCGTTACAAGCAGTCAAAACTCTGCTGCTATCTTAGGACAGATGCTAACTGCTTTCAGCAAAACAAACCCTAACCAAACAAATTCCTGAAAAATATTCAAGTCCTATTCTCAATGCTTAATAGATAATCCGACTATCTCAATTAATTCCGTACAGATTGAATTCTGAAATGCTAATGGTCTCAGTAACAAACTCCTGGAGCTACAAGAATTTGCAGACCTCTTCATAATTATTGATATTCTCTTAATTAATGAGATGCATCTTCGACCTTACGACAACCCTAAACTTAGATATTATTCGCTACTCAGAAATGGCAGACTCAATACCATAAGTGGTGGAACAGCTATTTTTGGCAAGAAAAACATCCGTTATAACGAAATCAAGAAGACCATTACAACAAATCTGGAAGAAACTGGTATTGAAATCCACACCAACAACGCAGGCAACCTAAAAATATACTCAGTTTATAACCCTCCTGGCAAACCTCTCCTAACTTCCTATCTCTTTCAACTGCTCGGTACTAATGAAGAAAAATTGTGGCTGGAGATCTCAACTCAAAACATCCCTTATGAAACAGTAAAATCTTCAGTAATAATGGGATGATTCTTTACAACTTTGCTATACTAAGAATCATTGTCATTGCTGATGCGGTTGAACCAACGCACTACGGACCGAGAGGCAGACCTGATGTGCTGGATATAGCCATCTTCAAGAACACCTCTCATCAATTCCAGCTACAGGTGATTAACGATCTTAGTTCTGACCACAACCGTGCAATACTAAGCCTAGGAGGGGGATCCTGAACTCATCGCCAGCCTGACCTGCACAAGCTTCACTAAATTCAATGTCGCACTCCGTACTCTTATAGGCTCAGTATCAACTATCTCCTCCTGTGAAGAAATTGACACAGTAGTCAATAATCTAGAAAGTACAATTCACACTGGCTTGGCAGTAGACTCCACCGTTGCCACCAAACCTGCTTCCGAAAGAAATTCTAACACTAATCCGTAATAAAAACAGAATCAACACCGTTATCACAACACATTATCTCCCCAAGACCGTCAAGAGCTAAATAGGACAACAAATTTAGTTCGCTATGCGTTGAATGATCACAGGAACCAACAGTGTGAAAGAAAGAGAGCTATGGTCCCTAAAGGCTGTGGATAAATCGCTGTGGAAGTCGGCTAAAGCTCTCCGTACAACATCCTGCCCATTCACGGCAGAATCTTTCGCGGACGCCCTGGAACTTCAATGTAGTCCTAACTACGCGCATGCGGATTTGCTTTTCATCGAGAAAATCCACCAGCATGTTCGCGGCTCGCTCCCTCAGCCCTGCAGCCGCGAAAATATTTGTCATACTTCGCATAGGGAAGTATGATCAAAAACAATTCTATCATCAAAACACTCAACAGCAAAAAGGCTCCAGGTCCTGAGGAGATAACTAATAAAACTATGAAGTGCTCCCACATAAAGCAGTTATGCATCTGGTAGCCATTTTAAACTCAATGCTCAGATTCAATTATTTTCTCACTCGCTGGAAACAAGTAGACATAATCCTCGTTCACAAGCCGGGGAAAGCACCTCGATTCCCCCAAAATTATAGGCCCATCAGTCTCTAGTCATGTCTGGGGAAAATTGCGTAAAAAATTGTTCTCAATCGTCTGCAAGATGAGGTGAACCAAAACAGCCTTATCCCGAAAGAGGAGTTTGGGTTCTGTACTGGGCACAGTACAACTCAGCAAGTCCACAGATTGACAGAGTTTATAACAATTGGTTTTAATTGGAGAAAACATACAGGAGCTATCTTTCTTTATGTTACAAAAGCATTTGATAAGGTTTGCCTCAAAGGCCTTATTTACAAATTAATTACAGCCAACATTTCCATTATACCTTAACTCACTAACTCTTATCCAAAAGACTGGAAATTCCAAGTTAAGCTGCGAAGACTCAGCTCCTCTATGAAAAGAATCACTGCAGGTGTACCCCAAGGGTCTCTGCTATCCCCGCAGCTTTTCAACATCTGCGTTGCAGACGTCCCAAGCACGGCATCAACCACCATGGCTTGCTATTCCGACGATATGGCAATTTTGACCAGATCTCTCAGGCCGCATTTAGTTACGCAGCGATTACAAAACGCAGCAACAAACCTGGAAAAATGGTTTAAGAAACGGAGGATAGATGTTAATGCTGACAAGAAGCACTGCCATACTTTTAACAAGACGGAAAACATCCCACTGCGGAGAAGTTAAACTGTTCAATGCAGCTATTCCATGGCAATCCAAAAGCAAATATCTAGGCATACAACTAGAAAATCGCCTCAGTTTTAACCCTCACATTGTATATGCCTGCAATAAATCAAATTCTGCAATTGTCCAGCTCGACTCTCTTCTCAACCGGAGAAGCCAAGTTACCACTGAAAACAAGCTGCGGATTTACAAATCAATCATCAGACCCACTTTAACATGCGGATCACCGGCTTGGAGCCACACTTCGTCCAGCAACATCAAAAAACTACAAGTGATTCAAAATAAGTGTCTCCGTATGATTTTTGATGCTCCGTGGTTTCTCAGGAATGCTCTCCTCCATAGAGATGCTAACACACGTTACTTCGCGGGACTGCCCATACTTTGCTCAGGCGGCTATTCACCCCAATCAATTCATTCAAGAGTGATCCAACTACGATGAGAACGACAGATGGAAACACAAGCGCCCGAAGGCAGCTCTGCTCATCGGTACGAACGCTCTCACACGGCCCTAAATTGGGCGATCCAGGTGCTCGATAATCTTTTATCGTATAACCAACTCTTTAGCGATGATGGAATAAAACTCCACGGGATAGTCATCCATCTTGCCATAAAAGTTAACAGTTAACAGCCCTTAGTACTGAGAGTTTTTGTTCTCTTAGGTTTCTTCCCGGTGAGTGGGTTTAATTTAGATGGGTTTGACTTGAAAGAGCATTTTGAGTCTCCGTGGGGAGTGTTTTCCGGCGTGGGACTTTGTCGGTGGATGCTTTTCCCTGGAATATGAGCGGTTCTGCTCAGTGGGAAGGTGAGCCTATCACTGAGTGGAGCCAACGCTGAGTTGGACGATCTTTTCTGTCATAGGGAGTGGTCCGGGGGAATCGCCTAATTTTTAGAGAGACCTTTGCTTAAACAGTGTCTCTGACGAAAACCAATGTGTTTAAAACATCTGTCAGACCAGTGAAACCCTATCAAAATGGACCAATTTTATAGTGTCTGTATTCGGCTCTGAAATTATGTTGGATTCAATATCCACTTAATTTATATGAATTTGATTAATTTCCCAAGCGAATTTTAAAACTGATCTATAACTTCAGTTTTTTAGAAATCAAACTTGCAACGAAAGTACTAATTGGAATTCAACATATATCATACGTGCGAATTTATTTAAAATTTACAAGATATTCCTTGTAATCTTCCGCTTATAACTGACATCGCTGATTTTTTCTTTTATTAAGAAACTAATCAAAATCAGTAAGTATACCCGATAGATTCACTTGTCTCTATACATTCGTGCATAAAAGAAACGACCTCATACAAATGGTAATTTTGGTAGGATGTGGTGTCCTTCCTGAAGTAGCTGTACCAAGCTGCCTACCATTCAGTTTTCCACATGGTAGACAGTTTCCACATGGTGGAGAGTAGTGAGGGATCGCCCATCATCCAACACCTGTACATCTATAACAATTAACTCATCTTCGTTTACTACAAAGATAGGCTTCCTCAATCCAATGTAAGTCATGTAGCAGGATTTTGCTGCTGTTGTCCAATCTTTGTTATTCAACCTATTCTCTATTACCCTCACTATTGCATTCTTTCTTCTGATACATACTTCAGGTGTGCGATCACAATTAGCAATATTGAGCCAAATCTTCTATATTCTCACAGCCTGCTCCGAAGTAACTGGAAAAGAGTTCTATGTTTGGTCTTTAGATAAGGATTTTTAGATTGCCATTGGCAAATCCTCACCCAATCCTTTTTGTTTGAAGTCTTTCTTGGCTGGGGTTAATATTAAACATTGATATCTACATTAGGAATTACATGTTCTTTTAACCGTCAATGTTGATAACTAACTTTCGATGATACCTAAATCTACAGACAAGAAAGGAATTCTCTTCGTGTTATAATATCAGTTGCATTAAGTTAAGGGGGACAGTAAATCCCGTATTATTTTATAGCCGGGTACAAAACTCGGAGATCGAAATCCATCGAAATCAAAGAGTTTCGTGGCGAAGAACTATCGGCGAGTCCAAGCGTAAGTCATCACTTGGGTAGTACAACACTAGGGCAACTCGTTGCAAAAGTGGAGCAAGATCCGTCACTATCCTTAATATTTTCTCATAATGTAAAACGCAGCTCCTAGGAGATGTATTACTGTTTTACATTATGAGGAGAGGTCACTACCCAGACCGGTTTCGACCCTTATTGAGGTCTCCTCAGTGAGTAGGTAGACCTGGAATATAAAGGTTTAAGTGAACCGAGCTTTTATATACCTCTACTAACGAATTGCCAGATCGGTGTAGCCGTATATTATTATTACTACGATAAAGAGCCAAGAGGCTATTTTTCCGGGCGACATAAATTAAGTTACGGTGATAGTAAATCCCGTATTACAGCCTGGTACGAACCCGGTTTTAAAATAATAATTTTCGTACCCAGCTGTAAAATAATACGAGATTTACTATCCCCCTTAAATGAATTTATGTCGCCGGAAAAATAGCCTCTTGGCTCTTCATAATATCAGTTGCAGTTAGAGTTGGTTCGTTCGATCAGCCGAAGAAGAACGGCAAATTCTAGACGAAAAATTCAGCAACCCCCTAAAGCTGTATCATCATCCAAAAGTCCTGACTACCATATCTTTTCCTTCTGTAGCATTCATGTCATCGAACAAATAAGACCTTTATATTTAAACTATGGGAATAGAATTTTGTTCTCATATTTGTAACAGTCTTCTAAATTTTCTTTAAAATTCTTGATTCTGTTTAACATGTCTGTTCTTCATCGTCCTCATGTCACTGTTTTTTTTTTTTTTTTTTGGAAACAATCTTTTTTTATTTGTATTTCGCAAAAATTGCATCATAAAGATATTCTTTGTGTCTGTCCTCTTATCCACCCTTATACGTAGAGCTAGATTTGCTCTGCTTGGAATAATGGCAGAAGCAACTCAACTATGAGATGAATCGAAAACCCTTTGAGCATTGTATGAGGTAAATTCGTTTAACGCCTTTTATTCTCTAAAGGTGTAATCGTTTTAGCACTATCTAACTTTTGGAGAGTGAAGTACAGTCAATCTCAACCTTTATCTAGTCAGAAATAGCTGGCCAACTGTATTAATGATATTAAATGATAGCCAGTGAGCAGAGTACTGCTGACATTTGCCGAGATCGCATGGTTCCTATCCCTAACAGAAGATATTATGTACAAAAATAGTGCGTTTCGTGGTCGATATTACTTTGTTTTGGAAAGAAAAAAAAATCTTACCGGTCAGAGAAAATGCTTAGAAAATTCCTGTAGTCATCACTAGAATCGAACTTAGGACGGCCTTTCTTTCGGCTGCCTAGCGCTATGGATGCCAACGTCATTTTCATAGGGTTACACAGGCATAATCAATTGAAAAGAAAATATTTCTAAATCTAATATTATCAATACACTAAAAGAGTAAGTTTTGAGAGTGTAGTCTTATTCATAAAGAATAAGATCCACTCTTTCTGGATCTGTTCTTTAGGTGAAAGGTGAAATTACTGCATCTAAAGATTTTACAACATGCAGCAATGTAAAGATATTTACATTGCTGCATGTTGCAGTTTAAAATAAGACGTATGCCGTTTCATAGCTGTATTTACTAGAAAGAATTTGAAATCGCGCGCTCTGTAGCATCACACATGGCATAGTAATGCCATTAGTAGAAAGTGTCTGATAGCCCTTGTATTTATAATAATCAAAACCTGTTATATAATGTTATAATAGTATAAAGTGTTTAATTGCCAAGTATTGCAGATGAGTGTTTTAAAGTTTTCCGTTGTAATCAACAATTTTCATGTGAAAAGCTCATATCACTGTTTCCTGGTAATTCTGATATTCGCTGACCACACACATTACAAAGAAATAAACATAAAAATGAAATCAGTAACAATCCAGAACCAGAACGTTACTGTTGCAGAAGGGTAAGCTTACCATTTTTTATACTCCCCGTTCTCCGTTACGTTAAGTATGTTGGAATTTGAGGGATGGCTCCGAGCTGGAGAGGAATAAGTAATTATAGGAGGAATAACTATCTGATAGAGTAGTAGTAATTCGTTCCTTGTGTTTAATTTGCTGTGTCTATTAACCAAGAGATACTTCAACTGATATGTTGAAGTCTGAAGAGGATGATTTTTTCAGAAAGTTTTCCTAGATTTGAAAGCAAGCTAATGGGTGGTAATTTTGAAGTAGAATGTGGATCTTTGACCGGCTTGTAAACTGGGACGATATCAGCAATTTTCCAAGAGGAAGAGAAATATTGCATTCTGAGGATGGCATTTTTACTATTACTATCACTGCCTCTAGAGAGTTCAAAAGACTAATCGAGGGAGGGTCCCTACTCTACAACTGTCTCCAACCACTCCATCGATCAACTACAACGAGCCTGAACTACGCCAATGCCATGTACCGCCCACTACTACCACCACCACTAGTATTTCCACAAACAATCACAAACTTCCATGCCCACAACGGGATTCGAGCCGGAAGGCTTTTGGCTGGAAGCGAACACGCTAACCACTCGGCAAAAAGCAGGGAAACTAGCAGCCTCTCCAAACTGCAGCCGAGCCTTTTGGTCTCTCGCTAATGCAATTGGCCGTAACTTCTGTCCAACACTATTCCCACCTGTATCATACCGAGATGACCATTGCAGATGACAGCACATGGCTGTATTGCATCATCATCCACAGAAAAAGCCAATCTTCTGGCTTCACACTTTCAATGCATGTATAATTGACAATGGTAAATGCCTCTAACCATTCCAGATGCCCAACATACAATGTCCCTCTATATCCTTTTGCTAAAAATAGGTCAGAAAAATACTGTCCAAATTAGACACAAAAAAGTCTCCTGGCCTTGATGGCATTCCTCCAATTGCCCTGAAAGTTCGTGCACCAGAACTGACTACTCTCCTATGTCGCCTATATATACTCTCTCACTCCATTATTATCTATCCCCCAACCTAGAAACTGGCCTATATTCAAACCATTCCCAAGAAGGGCGACAAGTCAGTGCCTAATTACCACCTTATCTGGCTTATTTCAGTCCTGTGTAAAGTAATGGAAAAAATCATCAAACCCCAACTTCTACACAACCTTGAAGGTACCCACCTTATAAACGACTGCCAGTATGGATTCCGTCACTGCTGATCAACAGGAGATTTGCTCATATATGTCACCCATCTCTGGACAAATGCCATGGAGAAGTTTGGGGAGTCTCAAGTGGTTGCACTTGATATCTCCAAAGCTTTTGATTGGGTCTGGCATAAAGGCTCACTAAGCAAACTACCATCATTCCGGACTTCTGTGGTTGGACGCACACTGTGTGTGATGTGGATGGTATTTTATTCTCTCACCATTCAACTAAGCCGGGGTTCCACAAGGTCTGTCCTCTCACCAACCTTCTTCCTACTATATATCAATGACCTACTTCAGTTGACCTGCAACCCAATACACAGTTTTGCAGACGACAGCACATTGCACTTTTCCCTTTCATTTGATAATCCTTACTCTACACAACTCTCTTCAACCCACAGAACATCAACTACCACTGCCCTCAATTCTGATCTCCGAGCCATCCTCCAATGGGGTTCAGATTACCTCATCAATTTCAACGCTAATAAAACCCAGTTCTGTCTTATTTTCGCAAAAAAGAACCGTTGTTTCCCAGTATTCTTTTTGACGATACCCAAATTTCCAGACAATTTGAGTTTTCTCTTCTTGGAATTACCCTGACATCAAAACTCTCCTGGAATAAACACATCACAACCATTACATCTTCAGCTTCGAAAAAACTAGGATTTCTCGTTTGCTCAAGACATTACATCACCGCTGAACAGCTGTTAACCTTATACAACTCACAAATCGACCCAGCTCTCGAATACTACTCTCACATTTGGAGTGGGGGGGGGGGGGCTCCTAAAAGTTCCCTCAAAATGCTTGACTCAATATAGAGGAGAGCAATTAGACTTATTAATGACCCATCTCTTACCAACTTTCTCCCTCCACTTTCGCGCAGACGTTTGGTTTCTGCAATATGTATATTCCACAAATATTTCCATGAGAAATGCTCATCGGAAATATCATCAATAATTCCTCCACCCAGTACTAAGCTCATTGGAACACGTGCAGCTGCCCAACATCCTTTCACAGTACACCTTGAAACCCACAGAACAAATTTCTTTTTTTCCTCCTTCATACTGCTGTACTGTGGAACAGTCTTCCCCCTGATGTATTTCCCAAGGAATGTAATATACAGGCTTTTAAATCCTCTACCAAACTACACTATATTGATAAAAGTATTGAATCTCCTCGGTACCATTACACTTGACGCAAAGAACATTGCGATACATTACATCAAATGTGTGGGTGTGTTTTTTTTTCTTTAATTTTTTTTCGTTATTCTTTCGTTGCTATTCTTAAAGGAGAGATGCTAACAACTTCGAATTGCAATGTCATTTGTTATCGGATTAGTGATTTACATCACACATATACATTTTCTGTATTCTTACTAAACGAACAACACTTGTGTTGTCCGTTTGTCAATAGCTTTATCATAATGTTCAACGGTATTGTTATAAAGAGTGAAGCTAACCCCTTTTTATAATCCCCGCTGTCTGATTAGAGCCAGGGATGCATTGTTAAGGAGAGTTTTTTCTATCGGTAAGGTATGATTTGATTAGACGTATCATATTCATTGATATGTTTACTCTAATGAGTTTGTATAGGAGATCAAAGCCAGATTTTCTCAAAAGCCATCGCAATGTCCAGGAATACAGCACTAGTGTGTTATTTCCAGTGAATTCTGTAATAATATATTTTACAAGTCGATGGATTTGCTGGACAATCCTATGTTTTTGACGAAAGCCAAACTGTTCGTTTGGATTGATGTTTAATTTGTCGGTTGATTCTTGCAGTTTTTTTTCGGCAATTTTTCCAGATTGGATAACAGGCTGATGGGTCGGTAGTTTTGAGGGAACCGTGAATCTTTACCAGACTTGTGAATTGCTATAATGTCCGCAATTTTCCTGGTTGGAGGTAAATGCTGTAATCTTAGTATTGCTTCTATGATTGACAAGATTCATTATAGCTTTGCGTGGGTAATTTGATGGTTTTGTTTGTGACGCCATCCGACCTGGTACTTTTTTTGTTGTTGAGATGTTAATGTGTTAATTATTTCTGATGGAGAAGTTGGATTGGTCAGTTCTAATTTGGTTCTTTTAAGGTGTGTGTAACATGTTGATGAACCTTGTACACTAGATTGATATTTATGTTTTTATATAATGGACTGCACTCCAGATTGTTAACCATAGCTTCGGCTTTCTCAGCATCTGTATATTCTATACCGCTCAGACTTCATAGGTGGGGGACAGATTTATGCTTGTTTCGGGGAGTTTCCAAAAATGTCCAAACTGAATGGTTTTCAGGACCATTAACTTGTTTTCCCATTGTTGATTTCTGAGAGCTTCTCTAACTTGATTGTTTGTTGAGAATATTTCGATCATGTGTTATGATATCGTTTCCTGGCTTTGTTATTTTCTTTAATTAAATTAATAATATCATCCAGGAGACGGTTGGGCTTATAAGGAGTAAAAATCTTGGTGACTGCTGCTAATGCTTTGTGAATTTGATTTGTGAAGTTGGCTGTTGCAACGTTTATCTCTTCCTTGTTTTGTACAGTAGGCACTGGACCAATGTATTTGGGGTTACTTTGGATAATTTTTTTAAGGAGTGAGGGGGGGGGGAATTGTTCCTGATTGCCTAATTTGAGTAAGATAGGGCTGTGATCTGAAGACAGCTCATTCATCGTTAATGGGACCACTCACTGCAATGTAGTTAGACCCCATATAGTTGTTTAGTATATGATTGTTTTTACTGGTCATTTTACTGTTCCAAGCTGAGTGCTTGGAACAGTAAAATGACCTGTTCTGGGCATTAAGTATTCCAGCAAGAATGATGGAGTCCTTAATGCCCAGAATGGCATCTTGATCTGTCAATAGTAAAACGTTTTGCTAGGTGAGTTGTAGGAGCTTGGTGTAAACTTCAATGTCTCTATACAGGTTATAATCCTTTTAGTATACTTTTATTTTCACCATATTCGCTATTTTTGGACAATATAAAGCCACTGCGACACAATAGGGTTTGACTACGTAGATTATATGTTTTGTTATTTAAAATTAAAGAAAATGCCTGATGAAAGCTCATAGAAATTTGCCGATGAGTCATGAGAAGAGAAATCTTAATCAGAAATCCTAAATTAAAACAAATAAAATGAAAAGAAATGCAAATAAGAAAACGAAGGCGAACAGAAAACATTAATTCGAATAGAAAAATTTTGTAGCAATTAAAATGTCGTAGTTTTAGCTCTAAAACATGACAGAAATACAAATTCGATTCTTATTTATCATTGAATGTCAAGGGCAGATTTAGAAGATCTAAGTTATCGCATTTGCTCTAAATATATCTCATAACTTTGTGTGTGTGCATGCGTTAGCTTTAGCCCGTTTATATCACTGTTTTCTTCTTATTTGTTCTTTTTCCAGCTGTGTTTTACTTGAAACATCTGTTTTACTCATTTTTCTTTTTCCAATTCTTAGAATGACCATATCATCTTATCTCCGCTTACATATTTTTGAACATTAACAACGTCAAGTTATGTTTTAAATATCTGACGTTTCAAAATAATTCTGCTGTTAACAGAACTCTTTTGAAAATGCCATCTCATCAAACAACCATCTGATTTTCCTAAGAACTCTCATATTTGTCGATGCTAATTGAATACCAAGTGGTAGTTGAAGAGTGAAATAACCTGGAAACCCTCCTGTAGAGACCAATCATTGAAATTTTTCAAGCCACTTCAGATCTCCAGTAAGTAGGGTAGCGGACTTACTGGAGATTCATCTCCCATTTGGGATTGAAATCCACCACTTGTTGGTTGAGGAATAGAGAAGATCTTCATTTCAATCAATCAACCCATCAGACATTCCAACAATCTCTGATAAAAAGATCTTTATACAATGACAAAATTCTTCAAATGGACGTTTAAAACGAATACTTTCGCCATAATCACCCCATTAAGACTGTCACCATTGCATTGGGCACGTAGTCTTAACGACATCAAGTAGCTATTACCAGTAATGACAAATAAAACTTTATGATAGAATAACACTATAATTACTATGAACGTTGATTACCAAGAACTCAAATGCTAATCAATAAATTTAATTGCTGAAAAAAAATAACAGTTCTTTATTGGAATTATATTTTAAATGCTTCAAAGGAATTAAATTTAAATTTAATTGAATTCGTATTGAAATTTAAAATTTAATTGTTTTACACAACTGCAATTGCTACCTTTAAGTCTGCTAATGGGTGTGATGATCTTTGAAAAGTGTAACAGCATTTACCTACTTTTGTTCTAACTGGGCGAACTTAGGCAAGTTTTTATTTATAGATCTAACACTACGGAATGCCTTAAGTAATCCACCTGTAACTTGCACGTTCCATGTAACGATATTATAGTTTGAAGGTCATAGATACTTTCAAAAACCTGTCTTGAAAACTTATTTTCGCCTGTGCGCTGATTTTCACGTTACCTTTCCGAGGTAGACCAATGTCTCCGACACCAGTTTGTTTTTGTCTTAGCCACCTGGTGTGTTCCGTTTAGTGACCCTTACCGCAACATTGAGAAGGAGGGAGCGAACAACAGTGTGTGTGTGTGTGTGTGTGAGAGAGAGAGAGAGAGAGAGAGAGAGAACAGAGAGAATTAATAGCAAAAAAAGTGAACTTACTTTCCTCTAGGGGCTGAAAAGTCAAATACCCCGGGGATGACCTTGTTTCTAAAACGGCTGATCATGACCTACTCTACGAAACACGTTGTCTGTCCATCCCTCCTTCATTTGCCCAATATAAACTGAATTATATCGTGTCAAAGACCCCCCTCAATATCAGGGCAGAGAATTGCAGTATTTAAGTCACATTGGTGACCCATTAATGAGAGTCCAGTGAAAGACGAGAACACAGA
Source organism: Typopeltis vanoorti (assembly GCF_054136105.1). Taxonomy (NCBI): domain Eukaryota; kingdom Metazoa; phylum Arthropoda; class Arachnida; order Uropygi; family Thelyphonidae; genus Typopeltis; species Typopeltis vanoorti. Next base: position 98,193,193 of record NC_143565.1, read on the forward strand.
CACTGGGATTTTCTACAGGTAAGGTGTGTGTATGTGTGTAGGATGTAAGTCTTATTGATTTTTCACTTTACCATGGAAATTATCCGTAGATTTTCAAGTGCTAGGTGACATTGGTTCAGTGTCTACTATGGGTAGCAACAGTCATCACTAAATTTTGCATGCGTTTACTTTGACATCTTTACATTGACGTAAGGATATGAAATTCATTTTGCCTCTTTATGAGACCTTGAAACGACCGTATCTGGACTAATGTGTGCACATTTGATCTGCTGAATTGCAAATGGATAAAGAAGATGTGGAAAGGCATGTAATCAGAAGAATTACAAAGATGATATTGGGATTATGGGTGAGATAATAGAAGTCTATAAACTTCTGAGAGAGTATTATAGGATAATGGTGGATAAATTTCGCTACATAAAATGTGGGGAGAGAACAAGGGAACGTTTGTGGAAATTAAGTCTGTGTGTAGTTAACAAGGGGGGTAAGAGCTAGATTTTTCTCTCGTAGAGTCTTGAGTGAGTGGAACAGTTTGCCTATAGAAGTACTGAGTGCATCCAGTGTGAATGAGATTAAGAGTTCTTGACTCATTGGAGATATAATAATAATAATAATAATAATAATAATAATAATAATAATAATAATAATAATAATAATAATAATAATAATAATACGAGTGCGATACTAAAGTAACTTCTTGGCTCTTGTAAGCAACTATTGTAAATTATTTATCGAATGAACTAAGGTAGATGTCGCTCCCATCTGTTTGGGTTGCTATGGAAATATATTACATATCTAGAATGAACTAAGGTAGATGTCGCTCTCATCTGTTTGGGTTGCTATGGAGATATATTACATATCTCATTTTTTCATCCATATGTTGTCGAAGCTTAAAAGATATGTGGTCTTGGTTTCGAAACACCTGGATTTGAATTCGATCTAGGAGATAAGGAAACCCTTATAAATGAAGTTTTCTACCAAAGTTGAGCTCCTCGTTTTCATATGGAGGTGACGGTTTGTGTTTTGGAAACCTGAGGTTTTACTCTCTCCTAAATCATAAGTTAGTTAAAGCAATTAACAGATAGTAAATGCATACAAGGTTAAATGTCTTCTCCTACCAATTATCCTATTTGGAAAAAAAAGCCACTTAATCCAATATTAACCAACACAAGCATTGGTAAAATGAGAGCGGTAGGAAAATATTTCATTTTTTGAGTAAGAAAAAAATAAAACTATGCATCTGCATATTATTTCTAGTCTTTCTAGGAAGCTTTCTTTATAATACAATGGATACTTGGAGATCGAGAGGAAGAAAGTAAAAAAAAAAAAAAACCTCCGTATGCAAAGAGCAAGTTGTGAAATCGATTTCCTTATAAGATAGGTCTTTCTGACCAAAAGGCGTTGTCGTTACGATAAAGCCACGGAATTTTACTGGTCATAAAATGTAAACTAAGTTTATATGACCAGTAAAACAAGTACCATCTCCGTTTTCTTTTTTTATTGACTGATGTGTTGAAACAATCGCTCTGACATGAGATCACCTAATTTATCTTCAGCTGAACAGTTCAAAATATTCTAAGCAGAATTCGAAGTTTTTTTGTTTTTTTTTCATCCAAAAGACACGGTGGTTATGAATGACCTGCGATGGTTCATTGTATACTTGTAGTTAATTTTAAAAAGACATTAATATTGTTCGATGTTTCTGAAGTTAAAATACCCTCATAAAAGACTTGGTTGTCCTGAATGTTTATTTATTTATTTATTTATTATTATTCTATTTCGTGACAGTCAAGCAACGGAACTGGCAGACTTGTCCTAGTTATGTCATGTGTGCATTCTAGTTATGAACAGCTTTGTTCCGCGCATTATGTCTCCGGACAATGGCTTTAATTTGTTAACTAATGGGAATGACATCACCAAACTAAGTGGCTACAGAAAAAGACACTTAGTTTGGCAAAGCTTAGTGGTGGCTCATGGCTTGAAATCGTGGGGATGCTGCAACTTTCGAAATATACATACACACTGTAAGTACAGTGTTTGGATAAAATATCAAAATTATGGTAAAAATTAAAAAGAAAAATTAAACATGAAAAATTATTGTTTATTATCGATAAAACTATACAGTTTTGGTATAATTCAAAATTACTTAAAAATAAAATCCATTCCTTTAATTGTAATTACAGGAATTGATTTACAGTTTTTGGACATTACAATTAAATCCTTTAATTGTAATGTCCAAATATTTAAAGAGAAGGAGTAAACACGATAAGCACTACAAACACTCTACTACTGGCGCAAACTGCATATAAACAATAGTGGAACTGCGCGACGGACAGTGCCGCATTACGCTAATAGCTCGCATCTCACTATGACGTGCATATTGCTTGCGCCGTAGCAATATGGCACTGTGGTAAACACAGTGCTGCTAGCGTCCTTCGCCTTCCTAAGTGCTACAAGATGGATTTTTATTATTTTTATACAAAATAAGAGAATTGTATAGGATTGTCGATGATAAAATTAAATATGACAAGCAAATATAAATAAATTAATAAATATATTTATATATCGAGAAAAATTGGGAGTGCTGCAGTTCCGCAGTGCCCATGCACGAGCCGCCCCTCGTAAAGCTACTTATCCTACATACATTCCAACTCTTGAATTCTGAGGATAGGAGAATAGTGCTGCCCTCTATTGATTCATACGGCAAATAGAAAACAAATGTATTATAGTTCCTGCTTATATAAGCGATGTTTCAAAATTAATCAAACACTTTCAAATATTTATTATTCAGTAAATAGGTGTCATACATGTAGTTTAAATATATTTTAAAGGAACTACAGAACCGCAGTTATCGTTATCATCTTATAAATGCTCAATAGACTATACGATGCATATGAAACTTAGTTACTTAATAATAAATATTTAAAAACATTCATTTTGAAATACCCTGCATAAACGACTCGGTTTTGCATTTATTATTCGAATCAAGAGGGTTAATTTTGTTCTTTTGTTGGTCCGAGCAAGACCATTGTTGTTGTTTGTTAGATTTATGAGAGGGATTGAATATCGGTTGCAAACTGACATTTTCCCTCTAAGAACCTATATTTTCTGCAAGAAAACTATTCCTAGATGTTTGCGAGATCTATTCTTCAATCGATAAGGAATATGCCATTCGTTGAAAAGATCATCAGCATCAACACTAATTACGGCAGTGTTTCCCAACGTTTTTTGGATCATGCCCCACCTCAACGCCTCAAAGATTTTGATGCCCTCCCTCTAGCATAATAGTCAGCTGAGTTCTGAAAAAGTATAATATAAATCTGTACTTTAAATAGAAAAGGTAAAACTGTTTTTAATTTGACTTTCTCCAATGAATATAAATTTTATATTACACTTTGTATATTATAAAACATAAATCGAACTGAACTCGGAAAAATAAAATCAAAGTTAATGCAATCCTTGAGCTTGATGTCTGCTGCAAAGAGTTTTTATTTGAGGTACTAATTTCATCATTTTCAATCTCAAATCCCCATGGTTTGTGATATCCGGAGGATTTCGTTTTTTCAGTAGCAAGTCATTTACAGCACTGAAGCCACATTCAACTAAATATGACGACGGGAAGGGCAACAGGATTTTTCTTGAAAAACTAGTTGAATTTCGATATTTCGTTTCTGTCTCGTTAGAAAGCCATGCCGTTGTTCCTTTTATGTTGAATAAAGTTATAACAGACTCATCATTTTGCTTTTCTGAGAGTTCTTCTTGATACTGTACTTATGTTGACTGCTGTTCTAGTGATGTCAGCTTTTTTTTTCTCGGAAAGTCAGGGTTGCAACATCGACAATTTATCGCCGACAATGGTGAGTTTTTTTTAGTATATCGGTGATGAAGTGACGAATGCAACGTCATTTTCTAATTGCTCCCCCCAATATTCAAATTGCCTCCCCCTGTGTGGCGTACGCCCCACGTTGGGAAACACTGAATTATGGGTATAGACCATATTGAACTGTTCCGTTCTCATTATCCATCCAATATCCTTTTTTTGAGGTCTACCCTGCCTTCTCTTTCCAATTGGCTTATTGGTTGAAAAGATTGGAATTCGAATCCCGTCTCGGAGGGGAAGAACTTTTATAAGGACGTCCCACAAATGAAAACATCGACCAAAATAACATGAAGCTAACAAAAATATACTCGCTAGGTAGCCTCAGTTTCGTCAGCGGTGATTCAATAGAACCCACCCCTTTGGATGGTGGGCCTGCAGAAAACAAAACCCGTTCAAAATAATATATTCAAGTCAGTGAAACTCTTACATCATCCAGAAGGTTGAACATATTACAGCATATCGTTCTAACGTCATTTTTGGCCACTTGCTCGGTAAATATAACCTTCAAACGTAATTTAACCTTCAAAAGGCTTCATTCACCTGAATGAAGCCCTCAAAAGCTTTCTCTTCAAATTAATGACGCTGATTTTTTTTTTTTCATTTATAGAGTTGCTTTGAACAAGCTAAAGAATTTTCAGTCAAGTTGTACTAATAAAAGAAATTGGATTATTGTAGCAATCAAAATGTGCTAGTTAAAATTTTGATTGGACTGCGTATTGAATTCAGTTCTACATTTTCGCAGTAATGAGGAGTGCTGACAATAAAAACAAATCTGGAGTGCCTAAGACTCTTCTACTGAAAGGGAAAAAATGAAGAATATTATAAAATTCGATCATGTTTATTTAATAAGCCCGTTTTTAAAAGAAAAAAAGAAAAGAAAATAATATAAAAAGTGGATATTAAATCCAGCATTATTTCAAAGCTGAATATAGAAACTATAACTATAGAAACTATAAACGAAAAATACACCTCTCCGATGTTTCAAGTTCCTTAGTACTGAGAATTTTTGCTCTCTTAAGATTTTTATAAATTTGCATCGCCGAAGTGAAGCCTTTTAGCTCTTTATTTTCGAAGAATATACTATTTTGAAATTTCTCTTTCTTTTGCAGAATTAACTTTCTTTGCATGACAAAATAGAAAACTGAATAATATTTTGGTTCAATTGCATTGTAATATACTAATCAAAATTCGTTTATAATAGTATACATCCATTGGTGCTACGATCCCTTCCTGATAGTAACCATCGTAGCAGTCATTTGACCTTCTTTAGGCATTGATAGTGTTTTTTCTTCCCGATAGATGGCACCACTATTTTCTGCTTTCTTTAAACTTGTTGATCACATTCAACAAGTTTAAAAATGACAAAATATTAAATAATTTAAAAATCATCGGCCACTTACTGCTTAATAGATGTATGTGCGCTTTTTTTGCAAGCATATATATATATATATATATATATATATATATATATATATATATATATATATATATATATATATATATATATATATATATATATATATATATATAGGTAGATAGATAGATTGATATAAATAGAGAGTGTGTGTTGTGCGCATGCTCATAATCCTTAATCTAAAAATGTTAATTGCAATTGAATTATTGCGAATTTATCGTACCGAAATTATGAAAATGTTGAGTTTTTAAACCTCTCTTATTTAAATAAATCAAATTTTATCTGCTGAACTTGAGAGTAATTTTTTTTATTTTATTTTTACTTACTATTCCAGCATTGCACTATGACGTCAAGGCAATTAGTAATTCCACTCTTATTCATTCTTCTGAGTTTATCCATGATCCAAGACAGTATGGCTTTGGGTAAGAAGAAGAAGTTATTAGCCTTAGGACTCTTGGCATCTGCATTTAAAGGACCAAAAGTGATTCCTATCCCTTTACCACTACCGCTACCATTAAAAAAGCAGCGATACGTCCCATATCCGTAAGTAGATTTAATAGAATATTATGAAATCGTTTTTCAATTATAAATCATATGCTTTGAACTTAATTGGTTGATGGACTGAGTCCTTGACTCTTTATCCCTTCATCTGGATTTTAGATTGTGGGTGATGATATTATTGTGGGTAATTTACCCGCTCATTGTGAGCATTGAGGCTGTATCAGCTTTCTCTTGCGATGAAAGATTTCGGTTTGGAGGATTGCGATGAACGATCTGAGGGCTTGTAGTCCGCTGCCAGTCGAACTAGCTGGTTTGGGTGATTATCAGTGATTGTGAAGAATTTCTCCGTAATGAGTGTCATGTAGGTCTTAATATCTGGAAGATTGGCTTCTTGATGTAACTGGATGTTTCTGATGAACCATGGGGCATTAAATGCCATTCTTAGGCATTTATTCTGTATTATCTGAAGTCTGTTCATGTTGCTTTTAGTCGTGTGACCCCAGGTTGGAGAGGCGTAAGTTAGTTGCGGTCTGATTACCGATTTGAAAACGAGAATTTTGTTGCTTATGCTTAGGAAGCTGTTCCTATTCAAAAGTGGATATAGCTGTGTTATAGTCTGACTTGCCTTAGTGGCGACACTATCCATATATGACTTGAAGTTTAGACGTCTATCAAGATGAACTCCCAGATATTTGGTAGAATTGAGCCAAGGAATGATTTTACCAAACATTTGTATGCTTGTATTCGGTTCTGCTTTATGCTATTAAATAAAAATTTAATAGCATAAAGCAGAAACGAATACAAGCATACACATGTTTGGTGAAATCATTCCTTATTCGTTTTGGCTTTATGCTTATAGTCCTTATAAGGACTGGCTTAAAGGGCGAAGCAAGAATGCTTTTCATCTTCCCCGTTATCTGTAGAGGACGGTGTACGGATAAGTTATTAAGCTATTAAAGCTCTGATCATGGCAGGAGGGTAACAGCAATAGCCGAGCCTCAGTTAGAACATCATTGGCTACAGCATTGCCTTCCATTACCCTCCAAGGGTATTAAACCATTCGAGCCTCAATCATCATCTACCATTTTTCTTTGCTTTATGCTACATAACATAACATCATTGGCCAGAAGGGTGAAGCAAGATGCTTTTATTCCCCGTTGTCTGATAGGGAGGATGAATTGAAGGAAAGATTTATGAGCTGAGAGCTCGCCCTAGGGGGCACGGAGATTAGTCATTGTTGCAAGTATTTAGGATGGCTTTTGGCCTCTTGTTTTTGAAGAGGTCAGTTTCATCATAGTTTGCTGCTTGTTTAACTAGATCGTTGGGGTGTGTAGAGATCTTTGAGAAAAATTTTTCCGCTGTAGTCAGTAGGAAGGAGTAGATGTAAGGGATGTTTGTATCTCTATGCAGTTGCACGTTCCTTACAAACCACGGTGCGTCCAACATCATGCGTAAACACCTATTTTGCACTCTCTGCAGTCTGAGGATGTTGGAGTTGGATGTGTGGCTCCAGGCTGGAGAGGCATATGTCAACATTGGGCGGATCGTCAACAGGTAGAGGAGCACTTTGATTCTGGTATTTAGTTTGCTTTTTCTATTTATTAGAGGGTAAAGTTGTGCAATGGTTTTAGATGCTTTCGTACATAAGGCTTTGGTGTGTGGGTTGAAAGTTAATCTTTTGTCCAGAATTACTCCCAGATATTTTGTTTCTGTTTGCCAGGGGATTTTGGTGTTGAAAAGATAAAGTTCCCCTATGGGAGTTGCCATTCTTCAGGTGAAAAGTATTGCAACACTCTTCTGGGGATTCACTTGTAATCTCTATTTGGAGAACCAATGTTCTAGTTGTAGCAGGTTTTCTTGCAACTTTTTAGTGACAAGATGAGGTCGTAGAGATCTGGCAAGTACTGCTGTGTCATCCGCATAAAGTACTAAGATGAATGACATTGGGTTGTGCGGGATGTCTGCCATATATATTGAGAATAAGATCGGAGCCAGTAGGGAACCTTGAGGAACTCCCGCAGAGATCCGTCGCTGACTTGAAACTATACCATTTATGTGACTTGTATGCGTCTGTCCTGGAGGTAAGATTTAATTAGGTGTACGATACTTGATGGTATACCTGCTGAAATGAGTTTGTGTAGTAATCCCAAGTGCCATATTTTGTCAAAAGCTTTCTCTATGTCAAGGAAGACTGCTCCGGTGTGCTGGTGCCAATTGTATCCGGTGGTGATATACTCAATTATCCTATAAATTTGTTGAATAGTACTGTGATGTTGTCTGAATCCAAATTGTTCCTTAGGAATGATATTTAACTCATTGCATCAGAATGCTTTTTTCAGCAATTTTGCCTAAGTTGAGATTAGGCTGATGGGTCGATAGCTTTCAGGCAGGTGTGGATCTTTACCTGGTTTATGCACTGGGACTACATCTGCGACTTTCCAATAGCTGGGGAAATAGTTAAATCGGAACATGGCGTTGATTATGGTGGTGAGATGTACGACAGCTCTTCGGGGCAGCAGTTTTATTACTCTATTTGTTATGCCATCTGGGCCAGGGGCTTTTTTATTCTTTAGCTTCTTTAGAATTTCATAGATTTCCGCTGGTGAGGTGTTTGGAGGTATGTTGTTGCAGGTATCGGTGACTTTCAGTGCATGTCTGACATGGAGGTCTTTGCTTTACTTTATGCTAAGTTCTTAAACTTCAAAGAACTGGGCGATGGATTGAGTCCTTGACTCTTTATCCCGTCATCTGAATGAAGAAAATCTGTGTGGATGGAGTGTTATTGAGCTAAAAAGCTCGAGTCATGGCTGGGTAACGGCAATAGCCGAGCCTCAGTTAAAACTTCATTGGTTACAGCATTGCCATTCGTTACCCTGGAAGTCCTAAAAAGGACTTTTTTTAATGTACTTTATGCTTATAGTCCTTATAATAAGGACTGGCTCAAAGGGGCGAAGCAAGAATGCTTTTCATCTCCCCCGTTATCTGTAGAGGACAGTGTAGGGATAAGGTGTTATTGAGCTATTAAAGCTCTGATCATGGCAGGAGGGTAACAGCAATAGCCGAGCCTCAGTTAGAACTTCATTGGTTACAGCATTGCCATCCATTATTACCCTCCAAGGGTATTGGATTGAATGAATCAATCACCGCATCTCACGGTCGATTGATTCCTCACTCTTTACTTTGTGCTACTCATCGTTGCGTACAATTATATCTATTGCATGTGTATCTGTTAATGGTGTTTAAAGATTTCCTCATATCGAATTCTACTATAGCAATATTTTTATATATATTCATTATAGACAAAAGTAGATATTAAAGATCCGACTCTTTATAAGGCCAAATATATGTAGAAACTTAGAAAAATTCGAAAATATGACCGGAAAGTATATAGAATACAATCGAAGAAGAGAATACAATCGTCTACAATGGAGTTGGCTTAGCTTACATAGAATTACTTACATAGCTTACATAGTCATTGAATGAGGAGTTTTGCTTTTTTAAGGTTCCTGTCTGATCTCTGATGAGAACCAATTAGTTCGAAACAGCTACTAGGCTAGTGAAACCTTTATCAAATGCCCTAATAAAAAGCGTATATACGAACTCCTGGGTAATTACAAGCTACAACAACTTCAATGCAAAGGATTGTATTCTCATAAGCTCTCCGATCAAATTTTCGACGTTTTTCAAGATTTTGCATATATATTTCTTTAAAATAAGATTTGATATTTAATATAACCTAAAATTATTTAATATATTTTGCCAAAATAAAGTCTTATATCTTTTTGTTTGATAATTATCATTACACACCGATCAATAGTTTACTTATGAAAAATACAACATTCACATAGGTTACTTTGTTAATATTCTCTCCATAAGTCTGATATCTAATCTGGGCAAAATAGCAGAAAAAGCTATCCTTTCCAGAATTCAACTTCAGTAAAAAAATTAAACATCCTTCCTTCAGAACAGTTTGGTTTTCGCCAATTTCACAGTACCACCCAACAAATTCACAGACTAATAGAATTCATTATCACAAGTTATAATTGGCATCAATACACCGGGGCAGTTTTTCTTGATTTAGAGAAGGCGTTTGACAAGTTATGGCACTTTGGACTACTATACAAGTTGATTTTAGCTGGCATTCCATCAGATCTAGTTCAAATTATAAAGTCATTTCTTAGTGACAGACGAATGCAAGTCAAACTAAATGATATATTATCTACCCAACGACGCATCTTGGCAGGAGTTCCTCAAGGGTCCCTTCTGGCACCGATACTTTTCACGATTTACATGGCGGACATTCCGCACAATCCAATGTCATCCATCATTGCCCTATACGCAGACGACACAGCTATACTAGCCAGATCTATTAAACCTCACCTTGTCACCAAGAAACTGCAAGAAAATCTGCAGAGATTAGAGCACTGGTTCTCGGAATGGAGACTGCAAGTAAACCCTCAGAAGAGTATTGCCATGCTCTTCACTAAAAACTCAATACTCCCCAAAGATGATATCTTCCTATTTAATACCAAGATTCCCTGAAAAGCAGAAGCCAAATATCTGGGTGTACTGCTGGACAGAAAACTAACTTTCAGTTCACATATAAAAGCCTCATGTTCAAAAGCATCAAGAGTCATTGCACAGCTTTACCCTCTTATCAATAGGAATAGCAAGCTGGATACCAAAATAAAACTGCTCCTTTATCAACTGTTGATTCGACCCATTATCACTTACGCATCCCCAGCCTGGAGTCACACCTCAAGTACAAATATCCTCAAACTACAGAAAGTGCAAAACAAATGTCTCCGCATGATATTAAACGCACCATGGTACGTCAGAAATGTCCAACTTCACCGGGATACAAATATCCCCTACATCTATTCTTTCCTGCAGTCTTCAGCAGTGAAGTTCTTCTCAGTGTCCTCTTCACATCCAAATGAATTAGTGCAACAAGCAGCAAATTATGATGAAACAGACTTCTCAAAATATAGGAGACCGAAGGCCATCCTACTTCCAAATGAAGATCTCTGAATCGCACCCACTCAGGCAGAGCTCTTAGCTCATAAACTTTTCCTCACACAGTAATCCTTATCAGATAGCAGGGAATAAAAAAGCATTTTGCTTCGCCCTTATAGTCAGCAACGTCTTGCGTCTTGCGTGTTAATATTCTCTGACTTAGGTAACTTTGGTTTGATGGGTGACCTATTTCGATATGAATTTTGATATGAACGGACGTATTATATTATATATATATTATTTTAGGCTGAGCCTGATTAGTTTATTTACAAGGTTTTTCACGAAACGCCCATTGCACTGGCGCAGACAGTTTGTTTCCTACTGTCTCCCCCTTCGCATGAAACATGCAAGAGGTCTAATGGCCGGCAGGCCCCACCCGCAATGAGGACCAGTGGTGGATTTATGGTTTTATTTAGGGAGGTAGGATTTCAATCTGTGGCCAAGTGATTTCGTGACACTCCTTTTCCCTATCATAGGACAGCTAGTTGTATTTTACTGCTGGTAGACACCTAAGAATGGGTCTACGGGATTTGCTAGTGGACCCTTAAAAGTCCACAGGATTATCTTTAACCTGCTCGGGACACTTGAGCAATCTCTACCCTTTCTCCATCTGTGTCTTAACACATTTCTAAATTATTGTCATGGCCAAACGTCTGAATGAGGCCAATTTCGAGGGTGTATACATGGAATTCCTCAGACTAGGAAAGCTGCTGAGTGATTATTGGCCAGGAAAAGTCAAGTTCTTTGACACATTCCCCTCACAGCAGTCACAAAGGATAATATGGATGACATAGGTGAAGAGCCCATAACTCTGACGCAATCAGATTTTGCACACTCCCCAAGTATGGAAGATGCTACATCCCAAGACAGCAATTATCATACCTTGGAAACAGATACAGAGTTCCAAATGGTCAAAAAAAGAAGAGTAAAATCTCCACCCAAAACAACAGGGATAGAATTACTCAATGGTCCTAAGGAAAAGATACCACCAATCATATGAAGGGATAAGGAAAAATGGATCCCTGTCTCATCAGCTCGCAGAGAACAAAACATCTCATTCTCATGAGTCAAAAACTCAGATGAGGGAGTTAAAATACAACCCACTACTGTCATGGATTACAGAGAGATGATCAGATTTATGGACAATGCTAACAACCCATATCACACCTTCACTTTACCCAGCGAAAAGAACCTGAAGGTAGTTCTACGTGGGATAGCTGAAAGTATCACTCCTGAAGATGTGAACACTGATCTCTCCAGACAGGGCCTGTCCCCAGTAAAAGTGAGTAGGATGCTCAGATCTGATAAAAGACCAATGCCTTTGTTGATGGTGGAAATAAGCAACAACAAAAGCAGATCTATGAACTAACATAGATCTGCTTTTATTGTTAGTAGTATGCGGACTCGAGATTTCAACTGAGCCTCTTAGGAAAAGAGCATCTGCAGGTCAGTGTCATAGATGCCAAAGGTTTGGACATGCCCAAAAATTATGTAAGGCAGCCTTCAGGTGCTTGAAGTGCGGCGAGGGACACCAGACCATCACATGCACCAAGCCACGCACAACTCCAGCATGCTGTGCAAACTGCAGAGGACCTCACCCTGCCAACTACAATGGATGCCTTTCCAATCCAAAACATCGAGGATCAACAAAAGTCAATCTTGCTCCTCCACGTAACAACGTTTTAAGCAACCAAACAGATCGTCCTGCAGTCCGACACACCTCGCCTTCAACCTCACAGGAAGGAACAACCATGACCAAAACACATGCTGGGGCTGCAAGAACTAATCCTCCTACATCTCTCGAGCTAGAACGCTCCAATATAACATCCGTTTTAACAGCCTCACTTGCCACCATGCTGCAAGAATTCAGAAAGACATGCTCCTCACTATCTTCCAGAAAGAGATTCCTGCAAGGCACTCACAACATTATAACAGCCATCTGTCATGAGTAATAAATTCAAACCAAATGATCTTAAGATAATCGCATGGAATGAGGTTTTGGAACTTCAAGAATTTTCAACTTGTCTCAGTGCTGATATCATCTTAATTGGCGAAACACACCTAAGACCAGCTAATAACCCAAAAATCCGTGGATACACTATGTACAGAAACGACAGAATTGGCACAAGAGGTGGAGGCACAGCCATATATATTAAGAGTTATTTGAATCATAATACAATAGACAAGCCCCAAACAGTAAACCTGGAGGTGACTGGTGTTGAGGTACATACCTTCAATGCTGGGAGTCTCAAGATCTATGCTGCTTATAACCCTCCGAGCATTCCTCTGCTGACAACAGATCTGAACTCCATACTTGGTCCAAATGACTGCATAATAATATCAGGAGATCTCAACTCAAAACACACAGCTTGGTACAGCTCATCAACTAACACCAAAGGTCACACACTTTTCAACTTTACAATGCTCAACTCTGTTGTTGTGGCCGGCTCTACCGAGCCCACCCACTTCAGCCCTTCAGGTAGCTCGAATGTACTAGACATTGTCATCTTTAAAAATTTAAGATACCAATTCAAATAGGAATCATTCAACGAATTATCTTCTGACCACAGTCCCATAGTGCTTAATCTAGGTTCATCAGATCAGTTCTCTCCTCTGCACACATTCATACCATGGGACAAGTTAGCCAAGGTTCTTCCCGATCATTTTGGTCCGCTGCCCAATATCAGTAAAAAGGAAGAGATTGACACAGTAGTAAATAACTTAACCATACAAATTCAGAAAGCAATAGAATCAGTCAGACAATCCACTGTCTTCCACCCAACCAACCGTATCCCTGAAGAAATCATGGAGCTAATCAGATCAAAAAATAGAGCCAGAAAGAGATGCCACAATACCAGAGCCCCCAGATCAAAAAATAGAGCCAGAAAGAGATGCCACAATACCAGAGCCCCACAAGACAAAACAGTATTGAACAATCTAAACAGGCAGGTCTGGGAAGCTCTTCCAAAACACAGAAACCATCAATGGGAAACCAAATTGGCTAACATCAATACTGAAGATCATTCTGTATGAAATTCTTAAGAGCAATCCGCACCAAAAAGCAACTCATTCCTCCTATACAAACCAAGAAAGGGAGAGATCACAAAGATGAAGAGAAAGCCGAAGCACTAGTAGATAACCTAGAATCTCAGTGCAATCAATCTTATACAAATCTAAATATCAACCTTATGTACAAGATTCATCATCATGTTAGGACAACCTCAAGACAGAACACTGTTAACTCCGAACATATCACCCACAAATCCAGTAGAAATGATAAATATCATCTCCCATCTAAACATAAAAAGACTCCTGGACTGGATGGTATATTTAACAGAATAGTAAAACTACTTCCAAGAAAGGCCATAGTCCATCTCGTCAACATTACAAATGCCATCTTTAGATTCCAGCATTTCCCTACTACACGGAAAACAGCCACCATCATGCCATTGAAGAAGCCAGAAAAAAATCCTCACCTTCCCGAAAGCTACAGACCCATAAGCCTATTGTCCAGCCTCGTAAAGGTGACAGAGAAAGTGATCCTCTCAAGATTCCAAGCAGAAACAGATAAGTTAGGAATTTCGCCTAATGATCAGTTCGGCTTCCGTAAGGCCCATAGTACAGCCCAACAAGTGCACCGGCTGGTAGAAATCATTACTAAAAGGTTTAACTGGAAACTCAATACAGCTGCTATCTTCATCGACGCAGAGAAGGCGTTTGACAAAGTATGGCATCAAGGCCTTCTCTACAAACTGATAAAATTTAACTTGCCAATCAAGTTAATAAAAATAATACACTCTTACCTGAAAGACAGATATATGCAGGGTCGGCGAAACGGTTTCAACCAGACGCAGGATCTCGGCAGGAGTACCTCAGGGATCTCTACTGGCCCCTCTCCTGTTCTCAATGTACATAGCAGACATCCCTCTGAACCCGAGAACAACATTCACCACATTATATGCAGATGATACTGCACTGATGACAAGATCACTGAGCCCAAAACTGGCAACTAAAAGACTCCAAACCAGCATACACATTTTAGAAAAGTGGATGGCAGACTGGAGGATCCAAGTTAATCCCCATAAAAGCTCAGCTATATTGTTTACTAGAAAGAAAATCCATACCGTGGAGGATATTTATTTATTGGGAGTAAAGATTCCATGGCAGACTGAAGTTAAATATCTTGGAGTGATTCTTGATAGTAAACTCCTATTCAGCAAACATATTAGTTACATTACCTCAAAGACATTCAAAGTCTTAACACAGCTCTACCCTATGATCAACAGACAAAGTAAACTGGACATGCAAACAAAATTAACAATTTACAAGACGGTAATTCGACCGGTCATCGCTTACGCATCCCCATCGTGGAGCCACACGGCGAATTCAAACATTTTAAAACTTCAGAGATTACAGAATAAGTGTCTGAGGATGATTCTGGATGCCCCCTGGTTCATAAGAAACACCCAGATCCACAGAGAAGTTAATATCTCTTATATCTCTTACCTTCTCCTAAATCTAGCTGGGAAGCTCTTTACCAAGTCAAGTAACCATCCAAACCCGTTAATCAAGGAAGCCTCGGAATATAATGAAGAAGAAATCTACAAATTTAAAAGACCAAAATCTATTTTAAGTTCAGCTGAACGCAACTAACTTCACTGCCCTCAATGGGCGAGCATATAGCTCACAAACACTCCATTCAAAGTTCTTTCATTACAAGACAAAGGGGAATATGAAAAGCGATTTTGCTTCACCCATCTAGCCAGAAATGTTAATGTTAATGTTAATGTCTTTCGTCAGTTATAGACCGGACGTCTCTAAACTGGAATAATTAATTAACTTTGGTAATTTTCAGAGAGGTCTTTACTTTATACAGTGCTTGTTTTGTTTTCAAATAAGGAACTGTATGTGAGTTAAATGCTCCTTCGGGTGACTCGAGGCCATCTCATCCAACAATTGATTGAGAGATTTCATGGTGTTTTTTAAAAGCAAAAAAAACCTGAAAGAAGATCCAAAATCTATAAATCAGTTCTTGGATTTTCGAATAAATATTTTATTAATAAAATTATTTATTAAGGAAGATTTTCGTTCTGTAACACACATGTAAATCAAGCCTGAATTTATGAAAATTTACTGATTTATTTATTAATAAATAAATTATTAATTTATTGCTGTCGCTGATGACCACATACACCTTCCCATATCCTGTTAAGCAATAGAGTTTCTTCACATCCCATTTTTATTCTCCAAATTCTGATATTTTTATACTTTTTAAGAAGTAGCCTAACCGTAACGCAACTTTTTTTTATTTTGTTTTCTCGTTTCAATGTTTGGATTTTATTCTAAACTTAACCTGATTTAAATTCAAAACAATTTATACTGTCATCATTGCTAAATTGAATAATATTTTCCCCGTAATCAGACCAGGAAATACAACATTTATTTATGTTTCAGGTCAATATATCTTCCCGATTCTAGATAAGTTTGATTTATAAGGTGGTTTCTTTACATCATTAACATATTAATGGAAAATTGCAACAGTGTATTAAGCGTTAAGATTTAGAGTGCTATTTAAACTGGTGGAAATGCTACAAGTGAATTACCCAAGAAGTTCTCACAATTTTCCTCCAATCCATGAAATAGTTCAAGCATGAATAGTTACAAAATTAAATGTAGTTAATAATCCCTAATAATTACAAGATAAAGTGGGCTACAAAATAGACGGATACATCCGTTAAACTGAGTAAATAGGGAACGTGAGAAGCAACATTGAAACAAACAATTACGTTTGTGTTTTATGTATTAGATTTATGAATTAAAAAAATTACTAAATATAGAGTTGTTTTAAAAATAAAGAAAAATTTTAAAAAAAACGGACATTATCATTAAAAGAAGTTATATTATTTATATTTAATATGTTTTTCATTCTTCTTTAAATGTAATATACAAATATAAAAATAATTTTTCACTTTATATGTATCTCTTACCCATGAAAGGTTATATGATGACGTATATGATGACGTATGTGAAGATGACATTGCAAGAATCAAATAGGCAATTCTAATTGGTTCTTGTTGTTGTTTTTATTACCAATGAATGATAATGATGATGCAAACGTATTTTGTTTCTAAAATGAACAATCTATTTATCAATCTCTATTTTATTTGCAGAGTTCCTAAATACACGCATTCAGCTGTCCTTGTTGGAGGAGGACATGGTGGCTTTGGCTATGGAGGAGGAGGAGGACATGGTGGTGGTTACGGATATGGAGGAGGTCATGGTTGGTGGTGAAAGCTCTCTAACTGTCCTCTAGGCATCCTATTAATTATTACATCAACAGATAAGATGTGTACATGCGGCACCAGTCTTCGAGAAACTACATAACTGGTCCTTGCCCATCAATAACCTTCTACCTCTTTTATCTATTTAGGAAAAAAGAAAGAAATGATGAGTGGAAGACTTCGTGGATAGTTTTAGGAAAACAGACGAAATATTAACACCTCTCTGAACTTTGCCAATCGACTGGATAACTCAGGTTGCTCATCTTTCCATTGCTCACTGATCGTCCTTAAACAATTGATATAATTTTGGTTGAGGATGGTTCTTATGGCACCCTTAATTCATAAAAGAATGCTGCTGCCCAAGTATTTCTTTCTCTAAATTGGTTGCTAATAAGCCAATGAGTATTTCTATTGCTGATGAACAGATTTATTTGACTTTTGACAAAATACCATTTGGAGAATAGACGTTCTACAAATATTGAGATTATCCAACTACCATGAGATTAATTTTCTTATATTTACTTTAAAAATGGAAAGAAACCACGACTACAAATTGCAAATTACCCACACAAGTAAAAATTAACAAGTACTTCAGCTTGCAATACATAATGTACAAATCTATTGTAATTTTGCAATTTCAATACTATAAAATCTAAGAATTTATTGCAATAGAAAAACTATCGTAATAAATCTGCAGTTTCATAGTATAATATTAAATGTACAATATTATAAAGAAAGTTACTGTAATATTAAATTTATTGTAATGTTGTACTGTTAAAATAATATTTAAATACGATACATATGTAAAATTAACAATCTTTAGATAGTGAAAGGTAGTAATTCATTATGGATACTTTATTTGATTTTTTGAAGAAACGTTTATGTCGTATTTCATTTATTGCTGAGAATTGTTAACTTTTGTACAGACCATGAAGCTGCAATGCATTTTATACTCTAACAGTATTGGTGTAATATAGCAAATTTAATTTAACAATGCAGCAATTAACGCAATGTAAAATAAACAAATATGGAGAGAAAAATGAAAATAAATATTTTCAGTGATGTGAGTGTGGCAGTAAATGTATTACAAATATTGTAAACAGAAAAATTAATGAAAAGATTTTTTGCACACCCACACGAAAAATATTCACAAAGTAATTTTAGTGATGAATCTGTATCACACTGTCCCAAATAATCATCGAAATTATTTTAACTTTACTCATCTCATAAAACCTCTTTTATTATTGCAAACATTTAAAACACAGCAGGAGTACTTTGTGTTAATCACGTAAAAATATTATAAATAAATTTTAAGGGTCGTTAACCCTATTTTCATTTCCTCAATATACCGAAAATTTTACTAAAATACATTTTGTTCATTATCTGAAATTACCAAACACATACTTTAACACTAAATAAACGTTTGTTAATTTTTAAAGTATATATAAGTGGGTTAATGTAACACTATAAATAAATTTACGCTATGTAATTATCAAATCAATACAAAAATAGTAAATTATTTTGAAAATATTATTTATGAGATTGAGATTACAGAGTCGTTACAGAATGAAAACTGTAAATCACAAAGGAAAAAAAAAAGAAAAAATTCAAAATAATAATAATTACAACAGCAACCAAAGCAATTTTTGAAATCTGCAAATTGGTCTTCAATTTAATTAGCCAAAGATGGCTTTTGCTTTCAAGAGAAAAGCCTATATTCTGAGTAGTATACATTCGAATCCTCAGAGATGCAGATACTGCTGTTTTTTGGGGAGAACTGCTCTAACGAACCCTTATATTACTTTTCCATACTCAGGACAAAATACTGGAGAGCTATCATAATGATGAACTGGTTCTCCAGTAGCAAGAGTAATTATCTTTTTCCGATTTTACAAAAGATCCAAACCTTTCTGAATAATAAGATTTCGTAGAACCTGGAAATGGATAATATACTACTTATAATGGTTAACCAGCGATTTGTCAATTGGATGACTTCATACATTTAATAAAAAAAAATGATAATATATAGAAATTGTGAGAACAACAAGGAAGAAGTATTTCAATCCAGGAAGTCTCGTGAAAATGAAAACTTTCTTGCTACTCAAGTAAATTTCTAGAAACAGCAGCTTTACAAATAATAAGTATCATTGTAATATTATAATTACGAGTAGCGAGTTTTAACTTTCACAATCACAGTAATGTGTGTGATGTTTTCCAACTTTCTATTGAGAATTCAAGTAAATTAGAGTTTTTAGAGAAATAAAGATAGAAGTGTACAGAAAACATGATGGGAACGATGCCACAATAATGTGATACGCAGCTTTAGAGAGCTTAACGGGGAAAAATTTTTCGGTTATTAGTAACGTTATTTGAAGGTGTTTAGACATCTATAGAAAAGGTTGAATATTGTACGGATGTGAAATTACCTGCGTAGTATTCAATGTCTAAAAACTGTCTGCTTTCTCTGGAAGGTTTAACAGGATAACCAACCTTGCCACCTAGTATTAGATTGGCTGATTGTTAGTTGAAAACTTTTATAGAGATTCTTTGAGTCTCCTAGAAAAGTTGGAATCCTGGTTCTTTCAACCAAAAGTCATCAGCTTCCGAGGTTATAGTGACTTTTTTTCATAAATTTATTTAGTTGTATAGAACTAGCCTACAATCCATCACTAAATGACAAAGATCACATTATAAATGAGATGGGAAAATAATGAAAAAATAACTATTACCTGAAGCGTAATTAAAGTAAATTAACAATATGGAGAACATGCACTTTCTTGAAATTCTCAGTGCCTTATAACGTTTTGTTCCAACGACTTATCCAGAGTCAGAAAAAAACAAATGATGTGGATCTATTAGTTCCTACAATGTATTCTTGTGCAATTGTGTTTGCGTTCGATCAAGTAGGCAAGCGACCTTATCGGATAATTTCCATTTTATTAACAGATAAAGGTGAAACACGGCTCTGAGAACATCATAACCACATCACAGCTAAAAAATCCCATTAAATCATGAATTTAATTAATGTCACGGACCTGCAACTTATCACTAAATATTCAACATGAACATTAGTCGAATTTTTGAATCGGCTTGCAAAACGGAAAACGCAAGTTGACTACTATTAATATAAACTACTTACTATTTTTTTAATCTCTCATAAAAGAGATATTATAAGCTAGAATTGGTACCAAGCTATCGAAATCATTCAGCAGACATGGATCGAATTCTTTATTTCATGTTAAACAAACAAATACCATTGATCACAGCGCCGTCTCGGATAGTTTATTAGAGCTTGACCAATTATTGATAATTACCTGATAACAGAATCGTATGAATTATTTTATATAAATGCTACATGCATGAATGTGTACAATTTTCATTTGTGAATTGCTCCATAGCAGTGCCTAGGACACACGAAAGAACAATAAAGTCATTTAACAGAAATTTATTATTATACTGCTCAAAACAATCAAGGAATAGTTTAGTTTTCTTGTAAATTATAAAGTTATAAAAATAATTTAAAAATATAACACAATTTATAATAAATATCGATTATTTAAACAATATCTCATTAATTACACCGTATTCATACATAAATAAAAAATATTTATTAATATTAATAAATATTTTTTATTTTTTTATTTATTTATAAATAAATAAAAAATATTAATAAATATCGATTATTTAAACAATATCTCATCAATTACACTGTATTCATGCATAAATAAAAAATATTTATTAATGTATAAAGTACCCAATGGTTATATATAAATGGTTATATATAAATATATATAAAGTACCCAATGGTTATATATAATCATAATCACTCAGGGCGAGCTAAAATAGCTCACAATAATAAATATATATAATATATATATAATTATTTGCAGAAATTTATAATTATAATCATAATTATTTGCAGAAATTTATAATTATAATCATATAATTATTTGCAGAAATTTATAATTATCCGACAGAAACTAAAATATCCCCTAATTGTTTTTAGCAGTGTATTATTATTATTACTACATGCCACCTCCAGGGAATCCCGAGACTCATCGCATCAAACCACTCTACACAATACAATCCTGCCGGATTGTGTCTTGTTAAAAAACCCTATAATTTGTTATAAGACAGTACATCTCACCTTCAGTTGAAAAGGCCCATATGAGTGTTCCAGAGTCATGATAAAATTGAACATCTTTTCCCGAAGGGCGCAGATAGCATCGTTCTTCCAGTTGTACTACGGATGCGGTAGATATATTATTTGGAATCTCGTTTAGGACGTGAGATCAGTATATAAAGGCTCTTCAAATGGAGATGAGCAGTTAGCCAGTTTCATGTGGAAATCGCAGCTTCACCTCTCAGAAACTAATTTTTTTGTTTCCCCATTAATTGCATTAAAACAATACATTATTTTGATCTTTTTTCTGTCGCTACAAGTAATCTTAGTTAATTAATTATATAATATATAAATTATATTATTTATTAAATAATATATTTTTATATTATTATATATAATTATATATTTTATTTTAAAAAATTTGATCATTTTTTAATATTCCCTTCTGTTCATTGTCAGGTGGCTTAACTCATGCAAACTATTCCCACACCACTTCTTGATATCATTTATCCATTATTAAAATACGGCATCGAAAAGTTTGCAAATGACGAGTAGTTCTTCATCGTTACTCATACTCATACTTGATTGTATCTCCCATACAAACCAAGAAAGGGATTGTTCATACAAATGAAGAGAAAACTGAAGTACTAATAGATAACCTTGAATCACAGTGCAATCCATCTTATGCAAATCTAAATATTAACCTTCTATACAAGATTCACCGTCATGTTAGGACAAGTTTACGACAGCATATTGATAATGCAGAACATATCACTCCCACTACTCCGGCAGAAATAATAAATATCTTCACTCACCTAAACAGTAAAAAGGCTCCAGGCCCAGATGGCATAACTAACCGAATAATAAAACTACTTCCGCTTGGAAAACAGCTACCATCATGCCATTGAAGAAGCCAGGAAAAAACTCTCAACTCCCCGAAACCTACAGACCTATCAACTTGTTGTCCCGCCGCGGAAAGGTGACCGAGAAAGTTGATCCTCAAGAGGCTTCAAGCAGAAATGGATAAGTTAGGAATTTTGCACAACTAGCAATTTGGCTTCTGCAAGGCCCATAGCACAGTTCAACAAGTATAAGTACACCGGCTAGTGGAGATCATTACAAAAGGCTATAATTGGGAACTCCAAACGCCTTCTCAGCATCTTCATCGATGCTGAGAAGGCGTTTGGCATCAGGGACTTCTTTATAAACTCATAAAATTTAACTTGCCAATCAAGTTAATAAAAATACTCCACTCATACCTGAAATACAGATATATGCAGATCAAGGTCGGCGAAACGATTTCGTCCAGACGCAGGGTCTTGGCAGGCGTACCTCAGGGCTCTCTTCTGGCCCCTCTCCTGTTTTCAATCTACATAACAGACATCCCTCTGAACCCGAGAACAGCATTCACTGCATTATATGCAGATGATACTGCATTATATGCAGATGATACTGCATTAATGGCAAGATCTCTGAGCCCAAAACTGGCAACTAGAGGACTTCAAAGCAGTATATATTGGAAAAATGTCTAGCGGACTGGAGGATCCAAGTAAACCCCCAGAAAAGCTCAGCCATATTGTTTTCTAGAAAGAAAATCCATAATATGGATGACATTCATCTTTTGGGAGTTAAGATTCCATGGCAGACTGAAGTCAAATATCTTGGAGTGATTCTTGATTAAAAAACTCCTATTCAGCAATCATATAAGACACATTGCCTCGATAACATCCAAAGTAATAACACAGCTCTACCACCCTGTGATCCACAGAAAAAGCAAACTGGATACACAAACAAAGTTAATAATTTACAAGATGGTAATAAGACTAGTCATCACTTACGCATCCCCCGCATGGAGCCACACTGCGAATACAAATATTCAAAAACTACAGAAACTACAGAACAAGTGTCTGAGGATGATTCTAGATGCCCCTTGGTTTATTAGAAACTTCCAGATCCATAGAGAAGTCAACATTCCTTACATCCTCTCCCTTCTCCTAGATCTTGCGAAGTTCTTTACCAAGACAAGCAACCACCCAAACCCGTTGATCAAGGAAGCTTCAGAATATAATGAAGCGGAAAGCTACAAATATAAATGGCCTAAGTCTATCTCAAGTTCAGCTGAACACATCTAATTTCACTGCCCTCACTGGATGAGCTTATAGCTCACAAACACTCCATTCAATGTTCTTCCTTTACAGACAAAGGGGAATATGAAAAGCATTTTTGCTTCACCCAACTAGCCAGAAATGTTATTCGTTGTTACTTAGACTGTTTCGAAAAGATTTAAAGGAAGAATAATGGAAGAAACAAAACAAAAAACTACTTATTAACAGATAAAATAAAATAAATCATGACTTAGAAAAAAAAACTATGTTTCAAAAAACTTTTATGTTCCAATAAAATCATTAAAATCTAATTCTGCAATGCCCTGATTTATAACTCTAAAGGAATTTATATAATAAGTCAAATAAATGTTTTATTTATCTAAACTAATAATTAAACCTAGAAGCAAATTTTATTTTAAGTTGATATTTTTAAAATGTATGCATTTTACTAAATAAATTGTTCTATTTATTTAAATTACAAATAAACCAATTTTAATCTGATATAAATGAATTATATTAAACATCAATATCAATACAGATTCAGAGGAGATTACCCTTGGAGGGCAATGGATGGCAATGCTGTAGCAAATGAAATTCCAACTGAGGCTCGGCTATTGCTGTTAGCCTCCTGCCATGATCAGCGCTTCAATAGCTCAATAACACCTTATTCCTACACGGAATAAGGGGAAGATGAAAAGCATTCCTGCTTCACCCCTTTAAGCCAGTCCTTACGATAAGGACAGACTCAGAGGAGATTACCCTTGGAGGGTAATGGATGGCAATGTTGCCAATGAGGTTCGGCTGTTGCGGTTATCCCCTTGGACGCAGAGATTCGAGAGTTTGAGTTCGCTCTCTTAAGGGAGCAATTTGAGTCTCTGGGGAAGTGTTCTCCTGCACGGCCCGCTGAGGGGCTTTGTCGGTGAATGCTGAGATGAACGAGCTTTCATCCACTATTGAATGGCCTAGGGATCGTCCAAATTTTTGGAGTTGGCTTTACTTAAACATCGCCAATGAAGTTCTAACTGAGGCTGCTATTGCTGTTACCCTCCTGCCATGATCAGTGCTTTAATAGCTCAATAACACCTTATCCCTACACTGTTTTCTACAGATAACGGGGAAGATGGAAAGCATTCTTGCTTTGCCCCTTTAAGCTAGTCCTTATAAGGACAGACTCAGAACATTAAATGAACTATCGTCAGACCATAACCACATTCTACTTCAGCTAGGAAAACAAGAACAACTGTCTCCCCACATACACACTCACAACTCATCACCCCGTAGAGCTGTTGTATATCTACCAATATAATTAACGCAATGTTTAAAATATAATATTTTCCTTCCTCTTGGAATCGGAAAATTGTGGACATAATCCCACGTAAACCGGGGAAAGATCCATATCTGCCCCAAAATTATCGTCCCATTAGCCTGATTTCAAACCTAGGAAAAATAGAAGAGAAAATCATCCTCTCAAGACTCGGTAGACAAACTAAAAGTCATTCCACAAAAACAATTTGGATTTCGCCAATATCATAGCACTACAGAGCAAATTAAATCGATCGAGTATATAACCATTGGAAACTACACACTGGAGCTGTATTCCTCGACATTGCAAAAGCCTTTGACAAAATCTGGCATTACGGTCTGTTATAAAAACTCATCACCGCTAACATTCCGGTGGAAATGGCACAGTTAATGAAATCATATCTTCAAGACAGACATTCAGGTCAAGATAAATTGGACTATCTCAACCCAGCGTCATATTTCAGCTGGAGTTCTACAAGGATCCCCGATTCTGTCCTCAATCTAAATGGCAGATATTACGCATAATCTCATGTCGTCCATCATGGCCCTTTATGCAGATGACACAAGGTGGTATTAGCCAGATCACTTCAACCATACCTTATAGCCTAAAAACCTTCAAGAAAACCTACCAAAACTAGAATAATGGTTTAAAAATTGGAGATTACAAGGAAACCCCCAGAAATGTATAGTTGTGCTCCTCACTAGAAGACTGCAACTCCCAAAGGGGACATCTTTCTGTTTAATTCCAAAATTCCATGGCAAACAGAAGCCAAATATCTCGGAGTACTGTTGGACAAAAAATTAAACTTCAAACCACCATATAAAGATGTGCAAAGGCATCTAAAAACCATCGTTCAACTCTACCCCCTGATTAACAAAAACAACAATCTAATACAAGAATCAAACTGCTTCTCTACCAGTTGATGATTCGTCTTATAATTACATACACTTCTCCAGCTTGAAGCCATACCTCTAATACTAATATTCTTAAATTGCAACGAGTGCAAAACAAATGTTTTCGTGTGATTCTAAACGCTCCATGGTACATTAGAAACATTTAGATGCATCGAGACACAAATATCCTATGTATCTAGTCCTACTTACTCTCTAATTCCTACTTACTGACTATTTAACAGTAAATTAAAAAAAATACAGAAATAAATAAATCAAACGGAGTCATAAAAAATTATCTGGAATCAGTGAGTTATTATTACAAAAGTGTTAATGTATAATATTTCAATCTCCGTCATCAGCGCATGTTAATCTTGAGAGTTATTACAAATATGTTAGTTTAATACATATCCGACTTTTATTTCTATTCCTACCATCCTTCCAAATGAACAAGTCATGCCTTTTATACCTGGTTTCATCCGATTAGCGGTAACAATATAATACAGTTAATGGTTATCAAGTCTTGAACCACTTTCTGGTTTTTCCACCGATACACGTTATAAATATACATGAATTGTAGATCCACACTAAAGCATAGCAGATTATTTTAAAATCGACGCATCCGTCTTTCTTTGTAACGCCTGTCAACATCATAAAATCATAATGAGAGTGTTGTGAATGGTGAAATTACTTCCTCGTGTATTCTAAGGAAGTAACAACTTGTAATAAACTGAAGACACACGGTGATGTAGGTCGCTAGCGCTTCCTTCCTGTCTTAAAGACAACTTTTTTTTCTCTGTTGCAATTACAATTCAAAAAGAAAAGTATAACCTTCACGAATAACTGTTGACTTTCTTTTTTAAGTATTTTAAGTATTTAAGCTACCGCAAGAGGGCACAACAGTCTTCGGTAACAACAAGTATTGAAGCTCTTCAATAAAAAACGCATCTAACCAAACAATAACAGGAAGTAATCTTTAAAACTATTAATATCATCTATTCCATGATAAGTTTATTGTTTTTAGTATAACACGTTTTCTGTTCCTTTTTTATATTTTCGTTTGTGAAATGCATGTGCTACTGATAACCATTTCGAAGAGTTGGGTTGTTAGTGTTGTCGGTGTACTCAAACGTGAATGGTTATCGTTTTTAAATGCAATTGTTTGCTAATTAAAAGTTCCTGTGACGGAGGTTGTGAGTGATGCATGCGAAATATTCCATCAGCGATCTAAGCATATGCAGGTCATGTTTACCATTCGCTTCGCATTCGGTAATAATAGGACTCGTAAATAAACCCATTTCCTATTACTAAGGTGAATTAAACAAACATACTAACTATAATGAAGTTAATGGCTAAATTAGAGTTGGCCAAATTACGTCTAGTGATTAGATCTTCTGGGAATTGATTTCCTGATATGACATGCAAAAGGCTTGATTCGCTTCGTCGTTCCCATTAAACCTAAGCACGTATTACAATAAAGTTTTCTGAATTTATTGGCTTGTTATTTCTCACACTACATTTCTCTTTTACATATTTAAAAAAAAAATCACGTTTTGAAAAAGCTTAGTTGATTAGCCATTGAATCAACTTCCGCTTGCAGTTTAATTCATTTTTTTTTTTTTACTTACTAAAGTATGGAGCTGAAAGGATGTCAAGCCTTTGATGAGAACCAACAGTTCAAAACAGGTGTCAGGCCAGTGAAATGTAATTACAATATTAATAAAAGGATAACATAACAAACTCCTCGGTGGCGCTTGTGTCCTAAATAGCACAAACTATTCCAATGCCGAAGGTTATATTTTCATAAACTTTCTGGTAATTTGTTAAAATGTTTAATTATTTTCTATATTTAGCTATAAAATATGACTGGATCTATAATATTCAAATTATTTTAATATTAAAATTTTAATTTCTTTTAGTTTGTAAAATAATAGGAACTTTCTCTTCACAAACGAAAAAGTTTATTAAATGAATTATTTATTTATTATATACGATAAAATAACTTTGAGCTTTCTCCCCGTGTGGTTGCCGGGATAAGAATAGCACCAATGTAGCTAATGCATGTCGTACGAGGCGACTAAAATTAGTACCCTTGGAGGGTAATGGATAGCAATGCTGTAGCCAATGAAGTTCTAACTGAGGCTCTGCTATTGCTGTTACCCTCTTGCCATGATGATCAGAGCTTTAACAGCACTATAACACCTTATCTCTACACTGTCCTCTACAGATAACGGGGAAGATGAAAAGCATTCTTGCTTCACCCCTTTAAGCTAGTCCTGTATAAATATATAATATTTATATATAATATAAATATATTATATATATATATTTATATATATATATATATATATATATATATATATATATATATATATATATATATATATATATATATATATATATATATATATATATATATATATATATAATATATTTACAGCTCAATTAATACCCTATCTTTACAGTATCTTTACAGTACCCTACAGATACAGATAACGGGGAAGATGAAAAGCATTCTTGCTTCGCCCCTTTAAGCCAGTCCTTATCCTTATATAAGGAACTTCGTCATTTAGGATGAGGAAGTGATCGACCGTGAGATGCGGTGATTAATGCCCTTGGAGAGTAAGGAATGGCAATGCTGTAGCCAATGAAGTTCAAACTGAGGCTTGGCTATTGCTGTTACCCTCCTGCTATGATCAGAGCTTTAATAGCTCAATAACACCTTATCCCTACACTGTCCTCTACAGATAACGGGGAAGATGAAAAGCATTCTTGCTTTGCCCCTTTAAGCCAGTCCTTATAAGGACTTCGTCATTTATAGGGCAATTGATTTTTGTTTGGAAACAAGAAACAAATTGAAACTTGTGATACAAATACAAATTTGTAGACAGGAGAATTTTTTTGCTTTATCTTTTTTTTTCCCTTCCAGGCTTCTGTCCAGGGGGAAAAAAATTAACTCCGGAAAGCACCCAAAAATAGTCTTCCACATCCATTCTAGGAATTAACTGATACTGGCACAACTGGTTACCAATTCTCTCTTTCGCTGAGATATAGTATTTAAAAAAAAAACTAAAATTTTTACTTTCCCTATCATGCCTGATATTTCCTTCTAGGATTTGATTCTTGTGCTAAAACAAAACCACGTGGTTTCCATGACAACTGTTAGATGTCAGACAAAGCAGGAAAGCACACAAATCATGGAAAGTGTTACGGCAGTTGGATACAAACGGAAGAAGGAAGAATATACTGTATATAATATTAACATTCACTAACGACTTTGAAACAAAAAAAAAAAAATCAAAAGAAAAGAGTTTTTTATCTGTACCTCAATGATGACACATTTTATGTGTTATCATTGAGGTATAGATAAAGTTAGCATCATATCTTTGTTTGTACTCTAGTGAAATTAATTTATTTAGTTTCATAATCTGCATAGAATGCCAACGTTGTTACAGTATCTTATGTTTTCACATAACGCCTTATATAAGAGAATTTTAATGTATGACGGAGCTGTCTATTAGTCTGTATTACTTGTTATTAACCAAAGTTTGCTTAATAGGGGTGATATATGTTGTCGTTGTTTTACTTCATATCTCCATCATGATAAATTCAAGATAAAATGAAGTAAGTGTCGTATTCTTTCAACTAATGTATTAAGATACTAATGTGCTATAGGTTGATCAACCAACGTCTCGTGTATGGGCTCAACATGAAAAAAAAAAAAAAATAGAGTATTTGGTGGGGTTTTGATATCTTTTACTCATCCACAGAACTAAAGTGGATGGAGTATATTTTGAATCAACTGGTGACCAGCTTGATGTTATATTATATGATTGCTTGGACAGTATTTAGGACATTATGAATAGATATCATAGCTGTGCAGGGGCGAATTCTCCATGCTTGCTGCGCAAGCTCATTACTTGAAAAAGAAGTAATATTTATTTGTTAATAAATGCATGCATTTATAAGCATTCCATTTAGGCTTTTATTTTTGTAGACAGAAGACGTCTTAAGCTTGCGCGGCAATAATTGAGCTTTGCGTTGTGTATCGAAGGCCGATGCTTGCTCGTCTAGTCAAAGCTACCTTGGCTTGCTCGGTTGTAGGAGCTTCCAGGTCCACGTTGCAGCACTGTGATTTCATGCGCGCGCATAGCCATTTCAGCTCCCTTCACTTCGTCTTAAACACAGGCCATTCGCAATCAAAGTAGCTCTAGCCAGTGAGCTTCAGCTAGCCTTTACAAGTGTGCGTGTTGCTTGGGAAAATTAAGTTACTACCAACATATTGTTGGTAGTAACTTAATTGTTGAAGGTAAGTGTTGACGTCACGATTATTTTTTACGCATCGGAGATTTCATGATGATGCTTGTAATAAAGTATTTTTCAAACTTTTTTTCCATCTCATGGTTACTAATTACTGAATCCAAAAGTATACTAAAATAGCTACGTTTATAAAGAAGACTACTCTTAATAATATTCTCAATGGTCACCTCCGTATTAGGGCACCTCCCCCCACCTCAACACACACTGTAATGTCCAAAAATTGTAAATCTATTCCTTTAATTACAATTAAAGGAATGGATTTTATTTTTAAGTAGTTGTGAATTATACTAAACTGTATAATTTTATTGATAATAAATAATATTTTTTCATGTTTAATTTTTACCATAATTTTGATATTTTATCCAAACACGTATACACTGTACTCACAGTGTGTATGTATATTTCGAAAGTTGCAGTACCCCCACCATTTCAAGCCACCAGCCGCCACTGGTCCTATGCCTCTGGGGTACAGATATATATAATACTAAAAACATAAGAAGAAAAAAAAATTTCTCATACATTTCACGATGTTAATAACATTAATAGTTATCTTTAATGCAATGCATAATTTATTGTTTAGTATAATTATAACCAATATATTGCCTTGCCAATTCGAAGGGGAAATGAACGATAAAACTGTGATTCATAATTAAATGCACCACATATATCAACATGACGTAAGCAGACCCGACAAACAACTGTTGTTTAAACGAACAAAAATACTTAAGGATCCATTGATTAATTCAAAATATTAACAATTTGGAAAGTATTTTTACCGCAAAGTATTATATGATATTCAGAAAGTATTATAAAACCACAGATATTAAATTTAAAAGTATCATAAATTCAAGTCGATTTAATCGAATACCCAATTGTATTGAAGATATACAGATTAATCATGAATCAGTTGCAATGAGGGAAAAAAATGACCCCTTAAACTTGGGAGGAAAAACGCTTTTCCGTTACGTCCTATTTCTTCTTTACACTATTTATCTAATTTACACCGAAATGTTCCAAAGCAAGGTTAGTAGGGTATACTTTTCTTTATGTTGCAAGTGCTTACGTAAGACACACAACCAGAAGCCCGAAGACATTCTCATGACAGCTGTCAACGAGACAGAGATAACAAAACGGTCGTAATGAATTAGGGCTCACTATGGTTAGCTTGTGCAGTCTTTAATAACTATGCTTTGTAAGATCTTTCCAGTTACAATATATAAGAATTAATTTAAAGATAGAAGCTAAACGCCTCATTCCACTTCTGATACTTTTGAATCCTGTAACGTAAGTACATGCTGAGTTGTATCACGATATATTGTTAAGATAGAAATTTCTTGTGTATGTTTTATAATGGTTTAAATCCATTGTTCATGGGTGTAATGCTATTTTACAAAATATGTAAAACAAACAGAATGCAATTCTTATCACTTTATGGATTCTAGAATAAATAAATAAATAAAATATAAAAATTTCACTCACTCCTTTTTCTTCCTCAAAAGGAGCAGGTGGAACTCTTTTAGCCTAAGTAACGTTTTTACAAATCGGTTGGCAGTTGGTTTTCTCTCTTAGTCTGGAACGATAGCTGAGTTCATTGCTATCGATGATTTATAAGACTTCAGGGTGAAAGCACAGCAACAAGTGCTGCCATCTCGTTATCCTAAACTGTAACATTCAGATTGTTGTCTGAAACAGTGTGAGTTCTAAGCTTGTATTTCTTTAGTTTACGGTTAAAACAAACCAAGTTTCCGATTTGATAGCTCTGAAATTCTAATCTGAAGTATTTTAAGACATTCTTTTGGATAATATTATCCTCATGAACACCAAATTACTAAAGATTAAACTATAAATAACACAGATCCTAATACGTGAAAACACGATTCAATCGTACTTCTTTTATTCCTTTCTTAAAAGAACAACTTGAGTTGTTCCTACAGGGATTACTGGTATATGCTGCCGATTTACCATTTATTTGCTCCATCTACTAAGAGAAGTTGTTGTCTGTAAATTGCGCGCGTGTTCTTCGGCGGTATTAATGTCATGCTAAAAGAAAGAGCCTGTCACTCCCACCATATAAAACCAACTAACTCACCTCCAGCTGAATATAGGTCTTTCATATACCCGACTAGTCAGTCATACAAAAGAATTACGTCAACATTTCATCTAACGCTAAAAGATTTACAATTTGTGGGCAGAAATGTACCCCCAGGAAACTTATGTATTACTGGTACCTACTAGTAATGCACAAGTAGCCTGTCTATACTGCATATTTATAACCTGTACTTGCTAGACGACTTCTGGATAGTACAGGTTATAAGTATGCGGTGGATTACCTCTGAGAAATTGTCTGTTTTCAACTAGGTGTGATAATCGAGAAAACAGAGTCGGGTTCGAATCGCGCCGTGAGCATGGGTATTTATGATTGTCTTTATTTGAGAGATGAATTTCATATATATACGAGGGTGGTCTGAAAAGTTCTCGGCCTAACAATATAAAAACGAATTTATAATTTCCAAATTATTTTATTATTTATGCAAAATGCTTCTACAGTTGCAATCACCTCTTGATTCGAAGAAAAACGCTGACCAGCCAAGAAGAATTTTAGTTTTAGAAAGAGATAGAAGTCAGAGTGAGCCAAATCTGGGGAATAGGGTGGATGTTCCCACAATTCATAGCGCAGATCCCTTAATTTTCCGATTGCCAAAACACCTTTGTGAGCAAGTGCATTGTTCTGATGAAACATGATTTTTTTCTTCTGCAAACCCGGTCTTTTCTCACGAATGTTTTCGTCTAGTCTGGTTAAAAGATCGGAATAATATTCCCCGGTTATTGTTTTACCCTTTTCAAGATAATTAATAAACAAAATGCCTTTAGCATCTCAAAACACCGATACCATGACCTTGTCTTCTTTGACGCTGAACATAGTAATAAATCAACGCGCAAAATCAATTTTATTCTTGTTAAAACGCTCCAAGCACTGTTCAGAGATTTTCATGCGAGTACGTTTTTGATCTGCTGTGAGCAAGCGCGGCACCCATCTTGCGCAAAGCCTTTTCATTTGCAATACTTAATGCAAAATATAGCCTACGTTCTTTTGAAATGCCTATAGTCTCAGCAATTTCACGCACTTTGACACGCCGATCATCCAATACCATATCGTGCACTTGATCAATGATTTCTGGTGTTGTTACACTTTTTGGACGTCCTTCACTTGGATCATCTTCAAGGCTGGTACGGCCACGTTGAAACTCGGCTGCCCATTTCTTAATTGTCGAACACGAAGGAGAAAAGTGCCCATAAACTTTTATGAACTTCGAATGAAGTTCTTTTGGCATTAAACCTTCTTTTACAAAGAATTTTATAATCGCACGATACTCAATTTTATCCATTTCAAAGGATACAGACAACACTTTTGTTTCAGACAGCTGTATAAAACAAACTATTTGATAGAATGACTTGCAATTTCAAATGGATGCTTATGACAAATGTACCCAGGGGTGCGCCGGTAATATGTTCAATGTGTGCGACGAACACAGGCGCCAGGATAGTAAAGGCACCAAAGATTTCAGGCGAGGAGGAAATACTTTAAAAAAAATATATTATTCATTAACTATATCAAAATAAATTATATTTATTTGTTTAAATTTTAATTATATGTTATAGATTTGTCTTAAACAAATTATTTATAATCACTTATTTGTTATTATTCCTTAAGATCTTATTTTATTCTGATCCTAGTTCTAACAAGTAGTTTAGCGTAAACAAGTAAAAACTTGAACTTGCGTCAGTTTACTGTTTACAGGATGCGCGCGTTTGAATTTGTTTAATCTTGTTCACACTCGCATTTGCTCTAAACATATATAAGAAAGTCTGCTGCAGTTTTTAACTTTATTCTGTATTCTACTGTTATCAGCAGAATATAGGCAACATCTTGCAACGTACCTGAATCGTCATGAGAAAAATTTAAATCATTCGAACAATTACAAAAAATGGACAAAATTAATTACATCCTTAAAAAAAATAGAACTTGTATTGATCATTTACAACAAACAGTTTAAGATAATGAAAGGAAACGTTAGTATGAAGTTATAAAAAGAATAATTTTTGTAGTACAGTTTTTAAGCAAACAAAATCTAGCTCTTCTTAGTAAAAGTAATAAATTTTATGATCGCAACAATGACAATTTTTTTAAAATGCATTGAGATGTTAGAAAAGTTTGATCCTTTTATATCGGAACGCACGCGACGTGTAGCTAATGATCCTGACTTGAAAAATATGTCCTTCTATTTAGGAGATAAAATTCAAAATGAATACTCACTTTATTGGTATCAAATATTAAAAATAACTTTTTTATAAAGTGTTTTATATTGGTGGGGGGGAAGGGTATAGGGGTGCCAACTAAAGTTTTGCACACGGGCGCCGGACACTACTGGCGCGCGCCTGGATGTACCAACTTAGAAAAAAAAATCGTGCCGATAGTGTTGCCGTCTATGGTCGAGGTCGAGAACTTTTCAGACCATCCGCGTATATAATATATATATATATATATAAACCCTGAATAAATTTTTCCTATTGAACTCGGCTTTCAAAATTAATATTCTATTTAGAACAAAGTATTGGCCCTTTATCTATTAATATTAATAGATTATTAATAGTATTAATACACTGTCCATTCGAGTGGACAGTATTAATAGACTGTGTGTTCGAATCCCACGGTGGCATAGATGTTTGTGAAAATCTTTAGGTATTAGACGATTTATGTTGTCCAGTATGCGACCTCATCTACTTAGCGAACGTCTAAGGCTTTAAAAAGTTCTGTTAGTCTCTAGAAGAGAATGCCCAGATTATTTAATTCTTAACTGCCATTGTTAATAATATACTAAGTGGTTTACGGTCGCCCATAAGTGCGAATAATAAAAAATATTAAATACGAGGATCAATAGCTGATATTGGATAACTGTTAACAATTCTCTGTCCACAAATGCGTTTTCCAATCTTAGATAATTGCTCCATTTAAGGCTTTTTAAACACATATTTAAGAAAGGTTTAAGAATAAAGTCCGAACTTCTTCAAAAATACTTTCTTAAGCGTATCCTAAAGCTGTATTTGTATATTTGGGCTTTGTTTTGAAATGTGATGCTGAGGAGGAAAAAAAAAAAAAAAAAGGAGTGGAAGAATAGAAAGATGATTGCGATAAGCAGTGGTGAAGTATCTAGAAAATGAAGCTAAGAAATTCTTGATGTATGTTTGGTATGTTTTGTCATCATCCACGTGTTCCACTTTCCCTTTTTCCGTATCTGTCTTATCGATGTGAGATGTGGCCAAGCTAACTTACCTGAACAGGATGCAAAGGTTCAAAATTATACGGAAACCAGGAAGTGTAAGGATTTATATAAGGAAATGCCCACAACCAACACAAAAAAAAAATGATCTGTAATAAGTAGAACATGTATATTGATTCAATGGCGGAGACAGGAGGCAGCTCTTATATTAAACATCCAAAAACTAAAAATAGTGGATAATTAGAAACTAATAAGGTTGACGTGTATAACTAATGAGATTTTGTTTCCTTTAACAGAAACACTACTGCAACTTACTAGATATCTGATTTTTATCGTTTGAGTAGAACGTGAACGAATCAATTATTGGAATAGCACTGCGTAGATTTTTTTAAAAAATAAAGTTGCCATGGTAATAAACAGACAGTGGATTTTATTCATTTTGATAATTAATAAAGCTTGTAGAAAGCGATACGTAGGCCACAGAAGTAACTTGTGCCTCCGCCATGCACACACACCCACAAACACACACGTGCGCGAGCGGCAAGGCTTTTCTGCATAAGAGGTTTTGCACCGGAAACTGGTGAAAAACGTCTTGCAATATGTTTGTTTACTTCTCTGATGGAAGATTAAGAAATAATTGGTAATAATAATTATATAAATATAAAACTATGATCATGTGTCGTGCTTCCACTGTATATTGGAGGTGTCACAGGTTCGTACCTCAAACACAAATACAAAACGTTTTCTGCATTTGTGTTAAAGAAATTTTGCTGAATAAACATCATTTTTAACATGACAGGGAAAAAATCTAATGAGTAGCGAGGTGGCCAAGGTGTCTGTGGCACGTCTCTTCTGATTCATCATCAAATGAGTGTCTCCACTCATACCAGTTCCTTCAAAAGAGAATTGACTAATTATGTGCTTGATTTTCCTAAAGCAAACCAGACTTTCACTTTAGGAAATTCTTTTTACGTTCCCAAACTTCTCGTGGCTTCTTTTCTCTCTCTAATAATAATAGATAATCTAATAATACCCTTGCTGCTAATGTGAAACTTGCTTCATCATTAAATAGTAAATTATAAACAAATAATGTCAAGAATTATTTCAACTTCATCGACTTTTGTATCATTCCAATTATGCACAAAGCTAAAATGGTATACGCACGGTGATGTAATTTTGTTTCGAGAATGATGTAAGATGTTGCACTAAGAATTCTTGGTTTCAAAGACGCCGGTCTTTTTGATTTTTGTGGTCTTTTTTTTTTTAATGCTTGCTCTACATACAGCATGGTCTCATCGTTTACCCCCTGTGTTGGTCTCCTTAATGGAACCGGTCTGTTAAATCCCCCCCCACCCATCCAGTTTGTCATTGAATTTGAAGTACTTCCTTGTTGTATTGAGTTCTTGTTGTATTGATGGCTAATACAGACTTCGGCTAAACTGGTCAGCGAACACAATTGATCTTCTTTTCAATTGAAGCTATCTAACACACTGTAGGCTTTCTTACCTGAAAATAAAAGAAACAAATCAGAACAAATGAATTATTAACAATTGTATTTACATCTTCTTTAAGTAAAGTTCCTCCCTGTTGCATTTGACAATTTTTTATGTCATGTAGAAGTAAGGTTATTAAAAATCCAAACTACACCAGGAGACACTCCCTCTGTGTGTGTGTGTGTGTGTGTGTGTGTGTGGTCCGCAGTGGCACCTATATTTGCAACTTTTATTCTGTGACGTATTTATCTATTTAAATAAATAAATAAATAAATAAATATATATATATATATAATATCCCCAATAAAACGACTTTATGTTTTATTTATTTATTTTTATTTTAATATCCTGCAAAATCAAAAAAATACTCTCCGATAATTCTTCATTTCTTGTTTGGCCTCGATTGTTTATAATACCTTTGGGGTTATTTTGCGACAGCCTGCGAACATCGCTTCTGCTTTGTTGGTGTGATCATACAACAAATGTTTATATTTACACTTTATTGCAGTATCATATTGCATTTCAAGTTATTTTAGTAATTATTTGCTACAGTATTTAATGACTCACATAGACAATAAATGGACGTGCATTTGTAACTAGGTAAAGGGGTCTATTTTTAGCAACATCCCACCCGGAACAACTTTCACTAAGAGTCACCTGTTGCTTCAGGTGGACACGAAGTTAGTTCGTGAAATAGAAGCAGAAAGGTGGTGGTTTGAGACCACGACTAGTTCCACAAGGAAAAAACAGCTTTAATTTCACTCTCTAAGGCGAAAATTCGAGCGAGAACACTCATTTTTATTTCCTAACTTTTTACATTTTTTTTTTCATAACTAGGAAAGTGGTCTAACATGCAAGTCATAAGAGGAAAGGTGGTTAGTTTAGACCCCATTTAAGTTTGCAATAACTTCAAATATTGTATGCTATTTGCAGTATTTTTAAGAAGAAACGATTCGTGTGGATAAATACTGACAACTGAGATTTCTTCCCCAATATTATTAGCCAACTAGATTAATATTTATTTTATTACTAACTTCTATTGGGTGTGGTTACCTTTAAGTTTATCTCTTTCTTATTTTATACACGCATCCTAAATGCCCCTGTAAACCCTAGATGCATTTTGGAACCTTTTTTTAAAGTCCTTCCATTATTTTCATCATATTATCCTCAATGTATCGGGAAAGAGACAAAATTCGATTCATTTGAAGTTTTCACTGAACAAACTTATATAGAACAATATTTAGAGAAAGAAATGGCTGTCACTACATTGTTATTTGAATGCTTTTCATATTCTCAGTTATCTGTGGGGGACAGTGTAAGGATAGGGTGTTATTGAGCTGTATAAAGCTCTAATCATGGTAGGAGGATAACAGCAATAGCCGAGCCTCAGTTAGAACTTCATTGGTTACAGCATTGCCATCCATTACCCTCCCTGGGTACCCATTTTAGTCCCCTAGTACGACATGCATGAGCTACACTGGGGCTATTCTTATTAGGGCTATTCTTATCCTGGCCACCACACGGGGATAAATAAATACCAAGAACTTTGAAATTAATTGGTTGATGGACTGAGTCCTTGACTCTTTATCCCTTCATCTGGATTTTAGATTGTGGGTGATGAGATTATTGTGGGTAATTTACCCGCTCATTGTGAGCAGTGAGGCTGTATTAGCTTTCTCTTGCGATGGAGGATTTCGGTTTTTTATGTTTGAAACGATCTGAGGGCTTGTAGTCCGCTGCGTGTCGAAGTAGCTGATTTGGGTGATTATCCGTGATTGTGAAGAATTTCTCTGTAATGCTTCTCATGTAGGTCTTAATATCTGGAAGATAAATACCAAGAGTTCTTAAAAGAACTGGGCGATGGACTGAGTCCTTAACTCTTTATCCATCATCTGAATGAAGATAAAATGTGTGGATGGAGTGTTATTGAGCTAAAAAGCTCTAGTCATGGCTGGGTAACGGCAATAGCCGAGCCTCAGTTAAAGCTTCATTGGCTACAGCAGTGCCATTTGTTACCCTCGAAGTCCTGATTAGTAAGTAAAGGGTAAAATCTCAAAAAAATCGGACGATCTCTAGGCCACTCCATAGTGGGCGAAAGACCGTCCATATATCAGCGTTGGTTCCACTCAGTGACGGGCTCCCCGACCACTGAGCAGAACCGCTCAAATTCCAAGGAAAATAATTCACCGACAAAGCCCACTCAGCGGGCTGTGCCGGAGAACACCTTCCCCGGAGACTCAAAGTGCTCCCTTAAGGCAAAAACCTTAAGAGAGCGAACTCAAAAACTCATCACCCAGGATAACAGCAACAGCCGAACCTCAGTTAACTTCCTTGGTTCAGCATTGCTAATTGTTACCCTGGAAGTCCTGATTAGTAAGTAAAGGGTAAAATCTCAAAAAATCGGACGATCTCTAGGCCACTCCATAGTGGGCGAAAGACCGTCCATATCTCAGCGTTGGTTCCACTCAGTGACGGCCGCCCCGTCCTAGCAGAACCGCTCAGCGTTGGTTCCACTCAGTGTCGGCCGCCCCGTCCTAGCACCCCGACTACTGAGCAGAACCGCTCAAATTCCGAGGAAAATAATTCACCGACAAGAACCCCTCAGCGGGCCGTGCCGGAGAACAGCTTCCCGGAGACTCAAAGTGCTCCCTTAAGGCAAAAACCCTAAGGGAGCGAACTCAAAAACTCATCACCCAGGATAACAGCAACAGCCGAACCTCAGTTAACTTCCTTGGTTCAGCATTGCTAATTGTTACCCTGATTAGTAAGTAAAGGGTAAAATCTCAAAAAATCGGACGATCTCTAGGCCACTCCATAGTGGGCGAAAGACCGTCCATATCTCAGCGTTGGTTCCACTCAGTGTCGGCCGCCCCGTCCTAGCACCGCGACTACTGAGCAGAACCGCTCAAATTCCGAGGAAAATAATTCACCGACAAGAACCCCTCAGCGGGCCGTGCCGGAGAACACCTTCCCCGGAGACTCAAAGTGCTCCCTTAAGGCAAAAACCCTAAGGGAGCGAACTCAAAAACTCATACCCAGGATAACAGCAACAGCCGAAACTCAGTTTACTTCCTCGGTTCAGCATTGCTAATTGTTACCCTGATTAGTAAGTAAAGGGTAAAATCTCAAAAAATCGGACGATCTCTAGGCCACTCCATAGTGGGCGAAAGACCGTCCATGTCTCAGCGTTGGTTCCACTTAGTGACGGCCGCCCCGTCCTAGCACCCCGACGGGCTCCCCGTTTAAGCAGAACCGCTCAGCGTTGGTTCCACTCAGTGTCGGCCGCCCCGTCCTAGCACCCCGACTACTGAGTAGAACCGCTCAAATTCCGAGGAAAATAAATCACCGACAAGAACCCCTCAGCGGGCCGTGCCGGAGAACACCTTCCCCGGAGACTCAATGTGCTCCCTTAAGGCAAAAACCCTAAGGGAGCGAACGCAAAAACTCACACCCAGGATAACAGCAACAGCCGAACCTCAGTTTACTTCCTCGGTTCAGCATTGCTAATTGTTACCCTGATTAGTAAGTAAAGGGTAAAATCTCAAAAAATCGAACGATCTCTAGGCCACTCCATAGTGGGCGAAAGATCGTCCATGTCTCAGCGTTGGTTCCACTCAGTGACGGCCGCCCCGTCCTAGCACTCTGACGTGCTCCCGTTTAAGCAGAACCGCTCAGCGTTGGTTCCACTCAGTGTCGGCCGCCCCGTCCTAGCGCCCCAACGGGCTCCCCGACTACTGAGCAGAACCGCTCAAATTCCGAGGAAAATAATTCACCGACAAGAACCCCTCAGCGGGCCGTGCCGGAGAACACCATCCCCGGAGACTCAAGGTGCTCCCTTAAGGCAAAAACCCTAAGGGAGCGAAAAACTCACACCCAGGATAACAGCAACAGCCGAACCTCAGTTTACTTCCTCGGTTCAGCATTGCTAATTGTTACCCTGATTAGTAAGTAAAGGGTAAAATCTCAAAAAATCGGATGATCTCTAGGCCACTCCATAGTGGGCGAAAGACCGTCCATGTCTCAGCGTTGGTTCCACTCATTGACGGCCGCCCCGTCCTAGCACCCCGACGGGCTCCCCGTTTAAGCAGAACCGCTCAGCGTTGGTTCTACTCAGTGTCGGCCGCCCCATCCTAGCACCCCGATGGGCTTCCCGACTCCTGAGCAGAACCGCTCAAATTCCGAGGAAAATAATTCACCGACAAGAACCCCTCAGCGGGCCGTGCCGGAGAACACCTTCCCCGGAGACTCAAGGTGCTCCCTTAAGGCAAAAACCCTAAGGGAGCGAACTCAAAAACTCACACCCAGGATAACAGCAACAGCCGAACCTCAGTTTACTTCCTCGGTTCAGCATTGCTAATTGTTACCCTGATTAGTAAGTAAAGGGTAAAATCTCAAAAAATCGGACGATCTCTAGGCCACTCCATAGTGGGCGAAAGACCGTCCATGTCTCAGCGTTGGTTCCACTTAGTGACGGCCGCCCCGTCCTAGCACCCCGACGGGCTCCCCGTTTAAGTAGAACCGCTCAGCGTTGGTTCCACTCAGTGTCGGCCGCCCCGTCCTAGCACCCCGACTACTGAGTAGAACCGCTCAAATTCCGAGGAAAATAATTCACCGACAAGAACCCCTCAGCGGGCCGTGCCGGAGAACACCTTCCCCGGAGACTCAATGTGCTCCCTTAAGGCAAAAACCCTAAGGGAGCGAACTCAAAAACTCACACCCAGGATAACAGCAACAGCCGAACCTCAGTTTACTTCCTCGGTTCAGCATTGCTAATTGTTACCCTGATTAGTAAGTAAAGGGTAAAATCTCAAAAATTCGGACGATCTCTAGGCCACTCCATAGTGGGCGAAAGACCGTCCATGTCTCAGCGTTGGTTCCACTCATTGACGGCCGCCCCGTCCTAGCACCCCGACGGGCTCCCCGTTTAAGCAGAACCGCTCAGCGTTGGTTCTACTCAGTGTCGGCCGCCCCATCCTAGCACCCCGATGGGCTCCCCGACTCCTGAGCAGAACCGCTCAAATTCCGAGGAAAATAATTCACCGACAAGAACCCCTCAGCGGGCCGTGCCGGAGAACACCATCCCCGGAGACTCAAGGTGCTCCCTTAAGGCAAACCCTAAGGGAGCGAACTCAAAAACTCACACCCAGGATAACAGCAACAGTCGAACCTCAGTTTACTTCCTTGGTTCAGCATTGCTATTTGTTACCCTGGAAGTCCTAAAAGACTTTTTCAGCCTCCTGAACCTAAATACCAAGATTGTAGTGATAATAGCTTTAATACTTTACTGTACGAGTTGTTAAAGAGGTGCACAAATAAATTAATCAAATAAAGAGCCAAAAGTCTTCACTTTGGCGATGTAAAAATTACTTAAATTAAGAGGATATTTAATCCTACATTATTTCAAAGCCGAATAAGAAACTCTAAGATAGAAATCAAAGAGTTTCATGCCGAAGCACTTGGACTAGCCGAACTTTTATAGCTTGCTATATTCGGCATGAAACTCTTTGATTTCTATCTTAAAGTTTCTTATTCGGCTTTGAAATAATGTGGGATTAAATATCCTCTTAATTTAAATAATTAATTTTTATATTTTTTTAAATTTATTTTTACATTGTTGTCCGAAAACGGACCATTTTCTTTATATAAAATGAATTAATAAATTGATGCATTTAGTA
This sequence comes from Typopeltis vanoorti, assembly GCF_054136105.1. NCBI lineage: Eukaryota > Metazoa > Arthropoda > Arachnida > Uropygi > Thelyphonidae > Typopeltis > Typopeltis vanoorti. The sequence goes on from NC_143565.1 coordinate 98,235,470, forward strand.
TTAACTAATACGATATATAAAAGAAGATTTTAGTGAATGTGTACAAGTTCTGTGATGGATTTACTCAATAATGAAATACGCTCATGAGATGAAACATGATGACCACCCAGCCTAACTGCACGACTGGCCGAAAAAAAGGCTGGTGATAGCAGTATCCTCGTATGGGGGATTGTTGTGGTGGATCTTGCAATGTCCTTTCATCCAATTGACAGACCGTGACCGCTAGTTCTTACCCAGGGATTATTTTTCGGACCCGGTATTATCCTACAATGTGGCCCAAAGGATCTGGACTCTTCCAGGAAGACAAGGATCGCATTGTGTAAGCATGGTTTGAAGAGCATATCCAAGCAATCCTTGTACTCTTCTGTGCTCATTCTCCTGATTTGAATCCAATCAAACATTTGTGGGATCATGTGGAACGCAGCATCCATCGGTCGACGCTAGTGCTTCACTCGGTTACCGACTTCCGTGAGGACGTTATTTTGTCTGATTGGTCCAGAATACCGTACAACACCTTTCTTGATCTAGTGAAATCAATGTCAAAACGGGTGCAAGTGGTTATCTCGGCCAATGGAGACCCAATACAATGTCGTATTTCTAGTGTGACGCAAAAAAGTGCTGATATTCAAAATACTAAATCCTTTTACTAAAATTTCTATATATTTTTCTTTATCTATTAGAAAATTATATTGATTTCCAAAAGGATATACTTATCACGAACTTTGTACTAAGCATATATTTTCACTGTGAGTTTATTTGAACACCCCTATGTAAGCACTGCAAGGATAATGGACATAATCTACCAATCTTAAAGTTCTTAAAAGAACTGGGCGATGGACTGAGTCCTTGACTCTTTATCCCGTCATCTGAATGAAGAAAATCTGTGTGGATGGGGTGTTATCGAGCTAAAAAGCTCTAGTCATGGCTGGGTAACGGCAATAGCCGAGCCTCAGTTAAAACTTCATGGGCTACAGCATTGCCATTTGTTACCCTGGAAGTCCTAAAAAGGACTAAGATCTTCGGATTTCATAATCTACCAATCACTTTTCAATATTCTATTTGTAGATATATCATAAAAAATAATAAAAGTTGTTCTAATTTTTTTAATATTTAAAATTTAGAATTATCTTAATTACAGGTATATTAACCATTAATCTTATAAATAATTTGATAATAATTTTATTATATACAAAAAATTATTCGATAGCATCTCAGTTCTGATTTGTAGTCAATCTCTTCAGAGGTATTGCAGTTCTAAATGTTGTTGGAATATATCAAAATAATGATATAATTTTAAACAAAATATATATATATATATATATATATGAATCATAAAAACTGTGAGTCCACGGTATTATATGTATTATGTGAATCGTACGAAAATCAAAAGATTTTCGTGGATAGGATTATTTATTTATTTAAAATACTACACAGTTGCAAAATTGAAAATTTTGATCAAATGGTGAATTATCTGGTCTCATACGGAGGGTGAGGATTTTTCCCTAACTGTGGTTTTTCGCCCCTCAAAACAAGCAAGCCAGGTCCCCGTGAATTCATTTATCCAGACATAAGATAACTGTGAATGGAAGAGATTAGTACCTCACCATCTTATCTTTATACTGCGCGTTATGAATCTCAGATAGAGATCCACAATGGCCAACCTCCTGAATGGAAAATGACACTTGGCATTTAAAAAAAAACCGCTTATTGCAAGAACCACGAGAAACAAAATTTCTTGGTTTTCAGACCGTAGGTGACTTTGTAAGCATTGCTCACAAAGTATTCCTGGTGAGATTTTTACAGGGTAGTTCACCGTTGCTCCCCCCCCCCCCCGATTTTATCCGGGCTCGGACGGGCATATAGTGGGACGTATTCATGACTGTCACGCATGTTTATTCACGGGACCGGTTTACTTGTTCTGGGGGACGAAAAACCCTTGTTTTCGGGCGAAAAAAACCCCTACGGCCGTATACGACCATCTAACTCACTTTTAGTCGAAAGAGACCACATAATGATTCCTCATCACTGACGCGAATCAAACCCAGGTCTTTCCGACCAAAGGGCTTCGTCTATACCGACTGACCTAGGAGGCTAACAAACTTTCGATCTGGTATAATTGTTGTTCAAGTTTAATAAAGATTCTCCACTTTCATTGAGTAACGATACCTTTATAAGCAAGACCACAAATTATTAAAAACTAATGCCAGTAAAGTAGCAGTTTTAAATTGTAGCTTTCTACCTCTTCAATATTTGGCTCATTTCTTTTTATTTATTTAGAAGATTTTTTTAATCAATGAAATAAACTCTCCATATGTTTAACTATATTACAAGCATGTCTATTATTTCTAAGCCTTACGAGTTCATTTTTTCTAACATATGTCAGTTACACTTCATTGATTTCTTCACCCTACAGACCGTCCAAGTCAAAAGTGTACGCATTTCTGATCTTAAAAAAATAAATAAAAATAAAAGCAAACCGCTATTAGGTCACGCAAAAACCAACCTACCACCCTGAAGTAGTCGCTGAGCCAATTGCGCAGCCTCGGGCAGCAAAAACACCGCCGCAGTCAAACGCTCTGAATCACATTCTACGTTCAAACTGCTTTCTGCTCATGAGAGGAAATTCCCAGAGAGATAGATAGATAGAGAGAGAGAGTTTTACAAACCAGTTACAATGTGTTACTATTTCGGTTTGGCGCACAGAAAGTCACTCCCTATTTCCTTCCCCTCCTCGTCTCCACCCGCCACGGTATATTTAAGAAGTCACAGCTGCTCTGTGAAGTCAGTGATTTCATCAAGAGTGCTCTCAGACTTCCCACCACAGACTTGGATTTATCAATAGTAGGTGATATATTTTTCTTCTTTCTCATTCTCGTGATGGAACATAAATGATCGTTACTAGTACAAGTAGATCTAAATGGTTGTTTAGATCTACTTGGATATTATTTTCTTTAAATAATATAGATTATTTAAAGAAAAAAAAAATAAAGAAAGAACATTTCTTTGCAGCAACTGAAGAGAACGTTGTCTCTATTCAGTGAAAGTCCTTTATAAATGTTTGCATTTTTTTTTTAAATTTTTGAAAGCGAACTTATAATAAGTGCATGAGAACTGGATGGATAACTAATAAGTAGGAAGATGATTAGAGGCAATCCAAGGCGAGTTTTGCAATAAGTTTTTTTTTTTAGTTTTGTGAGTGAGTTCGTGGGAATTTTTACTGCCACTACAGGTTAAGTTTGATTGCGATCTGACCAACTGTATTAGAAAAATTCGACAAATGGATTCGAAAGGATGGCAATAATACTGTACTAGCTAGAAAAATTTAATACAAATGTGTATTGAAGATGTCTGTTGTATCGAGTTATCTCAATCTTGGTTTCAGTCAAACCGTTTTTAATAATATAATAATTATTATTATTTTAATAGTTAGCAATGGGCTAAATGAAATTGCACGTTTGGCCTAAGGTTGTCACTCAAATGATTCTGTGGTTCGACAGATTTTTTGTACAATTCCTTAATACTGAATTTCAGTAAAATTCGTCTAGCCAGAGTCTACGTGTATATACAGAGCATGCGTATAGACCGAAGAACAAAGCGGCAAATTAAATTGTGTTTAATATTAAACACATCATTTAATTATATGAAATTTATTAATAAAATTTAAATATGGGAAATATTTTGGTAAAATATTTTACTGTCAACAAAATTAAAAATATGTGGATGAAATTTTGCATTATTGACCAGATAAATAATAAGGGAAGTATTCATTTCACTATCGCTTACCCAATACTCGCAGTTTCACGTACGACTCAAAGTGAGGCACACGTTGAAGCACACCGACTCAAGGTGTGCGTGCCACTTGTTATTTCATTAACGCTTGCACTCAGTCAGAGTCCACGTCGTGTAGAGTATTTAAAGATTTTTTTTCTGAAGACATGCAATTGTTGATCCTCATATTCGTTGTCTCCAGATTTTATATTGCCTTCTGTTCTTCTAAAACTCATGTTTGTGAATTCTACTTTTGTCTTTTTTTAAAGAAAATGTATGGATGAAGTAATATAGAGCTATAAGCTCTGATCATGGCAAGAGGGTAACATCAATAGCCGAGCCTCAATTAAAACTTCATTGGCTACAGCATTGCCATCCATTATCCTCCCTAGGTACCCATTTTAGTCGCCTCGTACGACATGTATGGGCTACAGTAGGCACTATTCTTATCCCGGCCAACACACGGGGTTTGTTTTGTCTTACAAACTGTCATCTAGTTTATACGAGTTTATCAAGTTCTTTTCTCTTCTATCATAGTAAAGTAAAAACTAATAAGGTATATATTAATATGGAGGATATTATGGATCCATTGATATTTTATAGCCAAATAAAGAAACGTAATATTTTACCAGAGTTTATGAGAATATAACCTTCAGCATCGAAGTTGCACTTGTTTGTACTACATAATCGCCTTTTATTAGTGCTCATATTAGATTTCGCTGACCTGATAGCAGTTTCGAAATTAATTCTTCGAGGCTTTTAAGTAGGTACTCGTATGCCAAATGTTTTCACAATTTCTCTCGTAAATTTCGAAACTTTCAAATTTTTTTATATTTAGCCATAAAATATAAACGGATCCATGATATTTTGCAATCATGACATGTTTAGACTTTATATTTTGGTAATAAGGAAAGATTTTTAAAATAAATTTCGTATAAAAGATGAAATATAACCGTCATTCAATGACAAAAACACAATCAAGAGCTAATAGCATGTTTGATACGGCAATGTATTAAACAAAGAATTCATGTAGATCGCACTTAGATTGAAAAGATTGCAACATCGAGCAAACTCTAGCTAAGAGTGTTTTTCTTGTTTTTGTTTTTTGAAACATGTTTTTGTTACTGAATTGTCCCTAAAATTCGCACCACTCAGAGTCTAAAAGTTTTGCAGTTCAATATGAATAAGGCAGTTATACTACAGCAGCCATAAAAAAAAACTTTTAAAAAAAAAAACTATTTTTTTTGTCATGGAAGGAAGTATCAATCAATCAATCAATCAATATAAATATAAATAAATAAAATAAATATATAGATATAAAAATAAGAGACCTAATTACAGATTTACAGATGCCATTTAAATTATGATTAGTTTCTGCTGAGGAAGCTGTGTGAGCGAATATGAATTGAAGTGATCTTGTATCTCGACTGATGGTGCACGTACATGACGTGCAAGCCTAGATCCCCACCCTCTCTCTTTTATATCCTACATAGCTGAGATGTTCCTTTTTCCTTATTTCAAAACGTCTGCTTGTTTAACCTATGTAAGGTAGACCACAAGAAAATTGATTTTTTTTTTTTAATTTTATAAACACCAGGATATTTGTGAAGATGGGTTGCTATCTTTCGAAGATCTCAGGAAACTACGGAGACAATTTGGACAAGCAAATCACATAAACAGTTGAGAATTAAAATAGTTATCGCGCATTATCTGCTTGTAAATTATTGTAATGACTAATAAAAAATATTTTATAACGAAAAAAGGTTTAACAGTAGACGTGTGATGTCATTATGCTACTTGAAATTACCAAGTTTTAAACATAATCTGCATCATATCCAAGATCTGTTTACATAAAAAGCTTGCGAACGATCACCAGACTTGATGTAAGATAATGGCTTGGTTTTGTACTGTATTCAGTAGGACTGAAGCTTAAGCTTCCTTGAATTTCTAACAAACTACTAAATTTCAATAAAATTCCCCCAACTAATACGAATTTTTATTTCTGTCCGATAGGCGAACAAAATAATAAGTTATTAATCATTTTATAAAACGTATCTAAAAACAATAATCTCACCTATTAAAGATTGTAATTTTGAAATATTCTGATAGAGAAGCCTTCTGATCTAAAAAATTAAATTAAGTAAATTCATACACCTATTCTTAAAATAAATAAGACTTAAATAAATTTAATTTTTTTTTTTTTTTTTTTACATACGATAAGATAAAAAAGATAAATAAATCCTCATTTATCGTCAGTAAAAAGATATACCCGATTATGATGATTATGACAAGGATACTTTAGATCATCTCATTTGTTGGATAGAATTATGGCGCATTTTGAAGTTCTTGCAAACTCCCGATACTTCCAGTGCTTAAAATTAAGCAATTATATTAAATTCTATCGTTAATGATCTCTTCATATGCAAAATTGTTGGGATATTAGCATTCGATTCTAACCGGTATTATTTGACAATAATTGCTTCGATATCACTTCCATTTAACGTATCGACGTTTTAGTGTTTTTGTGTTACCTTATTTTTCTTTACGGGGAAAAAAAAAAAAGGGGGGGGGGAACATCTATTTATACCTCTCAGCTTTGTGGACATCAAATGGAAGCTTGAACTCCAATCTACTTATATTTAACATGCATAGGCACTTCACAGCACGTTGCAAATAATATTCAATAAAAGTTATATTTTTAGTGTTTATTACACGCATACTCATCAAATATACAAAGTAAAAGTATTATTTTATTAAATATTTTAAAGTATACACTATTTAAATAAAATGTATATATTTGTTTCTACAGAAAGTTGTGTGTGTGCGTGCGTTAGCACATGATCTAACTCATCTAGCACATAAAGAACTTTTGTCGTCTGATACGCAGACGACTAATTTATTATTATCAGAAAATCGATCTTTTATCTCCTCTGAAACAAACAATCCCGTTAAACAAATTGGCCAATAGACACACTCATTTAACAAATATTTGCCTCTTAGTTTTACTTACTTTGACGCCATCCTAAATAACAATTCCCTTTTAGCACAATTTTATCAAACTGAATTGTTGAAATTCAAGTTAGACTTGCTCAGCACTTTCTTGCTAAATTTTTTCCTTCCCTGATATATTATTAGAATGTCATTTACTTAATTATTCCTTGCCTTTAAAATACTCGTTACCGTTTGATTCAAATATATAAAATGCAAAATATTAAAAAAATATTAAAATATGCATAAGTTTAATGCTTATGAAATAGAAAGAGGCAAATGTCAAATATTCAGTTTTGTTATTATTATTATTATTATTATTATTAGACACCACCATAGAGTCCGAGAACTCATCGCTGGAGGGCGCACCATACACACTATGCCATCTGCTAGCCACTAATAGTATTTTTCAATTACATATTTGTGTTCTCTATCCGATTTGCTCGTATGCGGGATAGAGAACACCGCTGCCCTCTATTTAAAGTTTAAATTAAAATGTCATTCACTGTTTTCAGTCGGCACATTTATTATTCCGAGAACAATAACAAAAATGTGAATAATAAACAATTCTCTCTGAACATCTTACAAATGTCGAGAGATGCATTGCCAATTCTCCAGTATTATTTGTTAAAATTAAAAAAAAAAAAAATACAGATATCTAGGACACGATCACGTAATTATTAGAGCGTATTTACCAATGTCAAAAAAACAAAGCGTTTGTATAACCTGCAAAAGCTTCAGTTAAAAGCAGAATAATGAAATAATAAAAGCAGAAGACACAACTACATCTGTCGCTATTTATTCTGCCAATCAACATGATATTGGTGACGTCATTTCTGCACGTGTTAAGTATGAAGAATCGACAAAACTGAATAGCTGGCTGTTCTTTCAACTGACAAATAATGCTTTGTGATTAGTAAGTTTTTAAAATGAACTAGTTCTCTATTTTTAACTACGCAAATGCATATAATTAGAAATCAAATGAATAAGAGTATTTTTCCCTTTTAGATAATCATGAGGAATTCAACAGTTTATGTCACATTGATGGTTTGTTTACTATGTTCCTGCATGATCCATGAAACTGTAGCTTTTTCAAAGCTAAAGAAATTATTAGGACTTGGACTTTTAGCAGCAGCTCTAAAAGGACCATCAATTATTCCCATACCTCTTCCAATTCCCCTGAAAATTGAATCATCTAAGCATATACCAATACCCATGCCGTAAGTCTATTATTTATGTTTAATTTTAGATATATTTACGATGAATTTCGGTTCATTCAACATGCAGTAGTAATCAGCGATTATAACAATATAATACTGATACGTTTTTGTTTCTTTTTACAGGATTCATCATCATGATTTCCATTTTGTTTCTTTCGACCATGGAGGTCATCATTATGGTGGAGGTGATTTTTGGTGAAACCAACTTCTTCGTGTTTTTTTTTTTTTTTTTTTTTTTTTGTAAATGAGACATTCCGCACAGTATTCATTTCCCATCATTGTATGTTAACAAAACTTTGTACAAATATGGCGCCAGTTTACATGTATATTCGTGAACTATTGTACATATAGATTTTATTAATAAAATTTTTAAAGAAATCTCTGGCTCTCTGGCTCTTAGACTTTATATCGATGTGTGTGTGTGTGTGTGTGTGTGTGTGTGTGTGTGTGTGTGTGTGTGTGTGTGTGTGTCTTCGTTCTACTATGAGAAAATAATACAGGAGCGATTAACGATTTACGACAAAAAATAAAAAATAAAATATACCAACTTTACCTTTTTTTTATCGAAAAATCAAATAATTATAACACATACTTTCAGTTTATCCGAAGTTAATACCGATAAATTAAAGATAGCAAGAAATTATATAATTGGTTTAATCCTTTATCCAAATGTAAGCCAACAAAGCTTGCGCATGTAGTATTTTCAGAACTGGGACAACTCGTATATAGAAACTAATGACTTCCCATCAGTTGCCTTAGTATCCCATAATGCAAAACACATATCCTTGCGGACATGTATTGTGACACCTTTTGGCCATTCCTATATAAAAATATGACTTCTGCATTACTTCAACTTTTGTATCACTTTTGGGTCTGGCTCCTGTTGATGAGATCTCAATAAAGGTCGAAACCGGTCTGGGTAGTGATCCTTTCCATAATGCATAGCATTATACATGTCCGCAAGGATATGTGCTTTGCATTATGGGATACTAAGGCAAGTGATGTGAAGATATTAGCTTCTATACGAGTTTCCCCAGGCTTGAAAACACTTCAGGCGCAAACTTTGTTTGCTTACACTTGGATAAAGGATTAAACCAAGTATATATTTTCTTGGTAGCTTTAATTTATAGAATAACCAAGTGGAAAAAATCCCAACAACCTATAATTGTTTTAAATTATACTTGACAAGAATTATATTCTTGTTTTAATCGAAAGTGAACATACGAAAGTTTACAAGTGAAGTATCTTTACGATTAGGCTACTATACAGGGCTGCTGGCTTTACATCGAATTGCCTACACATCCCATAATGCAGATTACGCACCTCTATATCTATATATATTGTCATGCTATTTGTTTATGGTGAATATGCTTTCTACATTCATTTAGCTCTCAAAATCCTATACAAAAGTAGTCTGCTGATGAAGATACTTCACGTGCAATGAGTGTCTTTGAAAAACAGTACTTGATATTAGTAATTATTCAAAATTATTTGAATGTCCTAATTTGTCTTGAACAGTGAGTACAACTGACGAACTACAGCAAATATAAAAGTAAGAGAAAGCAGGTAAGATGAATCTATTGTGTACAATATTGAATATGGTGCGAGGTTTAAAGGTAAACGACTTCTATCATGCGTTGTTATCACAGGCTGTCCTACTGTATGATTGATTGCAGCACAATTAGAAAATTGAAGATAACCTGTAGCGGACTCTATTAAAAAGATCAAAACGTGATGATGAAAAGAAATAAAAAAACAAACAGGGGAGCAATAAACTGATTTAAAAGAAAAAAGATATGACAGAGTATCGTTGTCTCTTGTGTAGAGTGAGAGAACGTACTAGAAGTGTTTGTCGGTATTGTACCACATGAATAAACAGGTGGGATACAATAATTTACTGACTACTCAACTAGCTTCGTGAAAATTATGTTCCACATCATCAGAAGAATTACGTCAATATACTGAAAACAAAAAACCAGGTAATAATAATTATCATGCATAATGAAAAATATTTGAACATGAATAACAATAGAAAGCGTACATCTGTTATGAAATCCAGCGAATTTGTCGGTTCGTGGTCTGCTGCTAACCGCGAGCACGTGGTGTTGAATTAGAAATGACCAGACTTGATGTGAAATCATCCCTTGTTTTTTTGTGGCACTGGCGAGATTCTTTCACCATTTTAGATGATTCCTTGCAAGCTCTTGAGGAAAATTTGTAATCTATATGGAGCATTTTGGTTTGTTGCCATAAAACTTGAATTTTGGTTTTGGTTGTACACCCTCTGTCCAAAGAGAAACCGAACTTTTCGAAAATAGAAGAAACTAGTGGCGCCACCTGTTGTATCTTTTTGTTCTCGAAAGAGGCAACCTTCATTAGTGTTGTGTCAGCTGTTTATGACATTTGTTTCATTAGAAGCCGAGTTATAGTGCCAAGAACAACAGTGTGTTTTGACGAACGGTCGGTCGTCACGATATTCAATCGTGACGAATTCTCGCTATCAGTCGCTTCAAAACTTCGAGATAAAACTTACCATTGACCCTTTGGCCAGGCGGAACGAATTCTTTGTGGACAATGCCCTTGGAATCGTAGAAACAAATCAGCATTATCTTTATTTTTGACTTCTCCAAGCGATTTTTTTTCGGATGCCCCTCTTCTGGTGGTCTCCACTCAGCAATCTGGCGCTTTGTTTCGGGCTCATACTCAAAACACCACGTTTCGTCACCAGTAAATCGTTTCAAGGAAGTTTGATTCCTTACGAGCGGTTTTAATGAGGTCCTTGCAGTGTTCAATTCGATACATTTTTTGGTCGTTGGGAACAAATCGCGAATTCAATTTACGAAGGCCCAAACTCTCTGTCAAAATGTTGTGCACAGTTGATTTTGGAATCCCCAAATCATCTTCAATCAATCTCACAGACGATTTAGGGTTTTCTTTGATGAAATCACGCACTTTTTGGATGTTAACTTCGCTCAGTCCAGTTTTTGGACTGCCCGGCTTTTCGTCGTCCTCAAGCGTCTCACGGCCACTTTGAAATCGTTTAAACCACTCGTAAACTTGAGTACGGGATAAGTATTCATCACCGTATGCTTTTTGAAGCATTTCATGCGCTTCGGTAAAACGTTTACCAAGTTTAACACAAAAGTCAATAGCAGCTCTCTGTTTGAAACTCATTTTCCGACCGTTCGTCAAAACACACTGTCACTGTTGGCACTATAACTCGGCTTCTAATGAAACAAATGTCATAAAGAGTTGACACAACACTAATGAAGGTGGTCGCTTTCGACAACAAAAGGATACAACAGGTGATGCCACTAGTTTCTTCTATTTTCGAAAAGTTCGGTTTCTTTTGGGACAGAAGGTGTATGTGCTGCCAATCCTAGTTTGTGTTTCCTTTTGTTTTCGATGTCCTTGATGTGTTTAGATTGACGTACCCCTCCAGATCTACCTGTCTGTCCTACGTAGCATAAACCGTAGGTATCCTTGATGTTGTGGACCCAGTTTTTGGAGGTTAAAGGTTTTTGGAGGCTTTTGTTTTTGGAGGCTACAAAGACAATGCTTGATAGGAGTGAGTTAAAAGTTCAAGAATGTTTGGGCGCACAATTTCTTTCTTCAAACTTGGCATTTCAAACTTCGTTACAGTATTTGTTTCCATGTTAATTCTATTTTTGTTTATTTATTAGTTTTATGAATATGAATCATGAAAATCAGTTATTCCAATAATTAAGCTATTTACGAAGATGTAAAACAATCCATGGAATTCTTAGTGCGCATAAATGTTAACTAGATAGGGGATCATTTGGTTATATTGAGAATGTTCAAGCAATGTTAGCGATATAAGCTTTTGAAGATTTTGTATATAATTGCTTAACCTTTACCACGAGTCGTCTCACTGCTGTACTGAATAAAATCCAATTCCAGGAAAGTGCATTACGAGTTCATTAATTTCACTGGTTTTGATCATTAAGCATGGGATTTGTTACGATATGAAAGTTTATAATCAAAACGAAAAGGAAAATTGTTATACTCTTCACGTTATGAAGTTCCATATTCTCTATCAGTTCATTACTACGGAAAATGAAAAATGATTAACTTAAGTAAGTTCAGTACTCCCCACTGATCTCAATTCCACAGATTGAAAATCTCTGTAAAATTTTATTGGCTAAACGCTTGCTTCAGAGAAGAGGATGGATTTCGAAACCTTGTACGCAATTAGCAAGTTTATAAAGCCATTTTTTTTTCAGGGAGTTATTAAATATTGGTTTTCAAATTTTGTAAAATGTACTTAAATTATTTTATATATATACCCTCTGTGCAAAAAGAAATCCAACTTTTCGAAAATAGGAGAAACTAGTTGAATCTTTTTGTTGTCGAAAGCGGCAACCTTCGTTATAGTGCCAAGAGTGACAGTGTGTTTTGACGAACGGTCGGGAAATGAGTTTCAAACAAAGAGCTGCGATTGACTTTTGTGTTAAACTTGGTAAAAGTTTTACCGAAACGCATCAACTGCTTCAAAAAGCATACGGTGATGAATGCTTATCATGTACTCAAGTTTACGAGTGGTTTAAGCGATTTCAAAGTGATCGTGAGACGCTTGAGGACGACGAAAAGTCGGGCCGTCCAAAAATTGGACTGATGAAAGTTAACATCCAAAAAGTGCGTGATTTCATCAAAGAAAACCCGAAATCGTTCTGTGGGATTAATTGAAGGAGAATTGGGGATTCCAAAATCAACTGTGTACAACATTTTGACAGAGAGTTTGGGTCTTCGTAAATTGAATTCGCGATTTGTTCCCCCACAAGTTGACCGACCACCAAAATATGTATCGAATCGAACACTGCAATGACCTCATTAAAACCGCTCGTAAAGACTCAAATTTCCTTGAAACGATCGTCACTGGTGACGAAACAAGGTGTTTTGAGTATGAGCCCGAAACAGAGTGCTGAGTGGAGACCACCAGAAGAGGGGCATCCGAAAAAAGTCGCTTGGAGAAGTCAAAAGTAAAGACAATGCTGATTTGTTTCTACAATTCCACCGGCATTATCCACAAATAATTCGTTCCGCCTGGCCAAACGGCCAATAGTGAGTTTTATCTCGAAGTTTTGAAGTGATGGATAGCGAGAATTCGTCGCGTACGGCATGAATATCGTGACGAGCGACCGTTCGTCAAAACACGCAGTCACTCTTGGCACTATAACTCGGCTTCTAACGGAACAAATGTCATAAATAATTGACACAACACTAACGAAGGTTACCGCTTTCGACAACAAAAAAAAATACAACAGGTAGCGCCACTAGTTTCTTATATTTTGGAAAAATTCGGTTTCCTTTTTTGGACAGAGGATGTATATCCAAGACTTGATCCTGGAAGTACTGCTGAATTTCAATTCTTATAACATATTGGAATGAAAGAAAGAACAGTCAACAATGTCGTAGTAATTTGAGCTCTTTAATTACAAATGAATCAGCTAATGCACTTATTGACAACAGAAATATCTCCCCTTGCAAAGGTGATATATTGCTTTCCATCACCCATCAGCTTGACTGAAATGGTAGAGTGGGATGAAGAGTGACACACATTGACAGGAAAAGCACTGTTGACGGTATAAAAAAAAACCGGAACAACCACCTGAGAAGAAGAATGGAGGATATGTTAAAAAAAAAAAAAAAAAAAGATTAACAACAAAAGAATTCGTACCAAGTATCAGACCTCGATTGAAAATAGATGCTGTCTCTTCAGGTTTAACTACACTAAACATGACTGAATGTTAATTATTTTTTATTTTAAAATCATTTGTATTATTATTTCTTTTTCTGTAGCTATTATGTTTATCCTTTATCACTATATTACTAATTATACAGTCTTGTTATTTATTTTATCAAGTGTCTGATTGAAGTTTCTAGTATTTCTACTATTTTTGGATGCATTTCTTTTTCGCATTATCAATATATAAAATTATACGTCATTCAAACATAACATTCGATAACTTTTACGCCTATAAACGTTTATTATATATTTATAATCATTTAAAATTATTCGAGTGAATTAAAATTCTTATATTCCTTTTTAATTATACACAGTTTTAAATTAAAACATAGCGATTTGGCCTGTTTCATTAACAGACGTCGTAGCAGTTATCTGTGTTATTTATTTATACGTAACTGCAATATTCAGGACTATTTTCGATTGTGGTATTGCAGAAGACTGATTTATTACTTTAGAACAGTGATTCTAAAGTAATAATTTTTTTCAACCTTTTTCATAATATGGCACACCTAGACTAATTATTAAAATTCTGCGGCACACTAAAAACATATTCTTTTAATTTTTTTGACGATCTGGCAAAAAATAAGCATAATTTTGATCGATTTACATACTGAAGGTATTAATAATAGTAATTACTTATTCTTTTTGGGAGCTTCAATGGAATAAATGAGCAAATTACGACATTATTTCTTTCAATTAATTTGTTTTCACAAATCTCGCGGCACACCGGTTGAAAATCGCTGCTTTAGAAACCTGCATGTTAACAGAAATGGAAATAAATAAATCGAAAAACACAAATATGATACCGATTAAAATATTTATATGAACAACAATGGAGTTGGCTTCCGCAAACAAGCCACCTAGTGGAGCATTTTTTTTTTACCCACTCAATAATTTGTATTTAATTTAGCTTTTACTTAAAATTTTTCATGAGTTGTAATTCTGTCTTAGACCTATGATTTTATGAAATATATAAATAAAAGAGTGGATAATAATAATAATAATAATAATAATAATAATAATAATAATAATAATAATAATAATAATAATAATATATTATTATTATTATTATTATATGACACTTGACTATGACATTATATGACACTACATGACATTAACAAGGAATTACTTCAACATCACCTATCGAAACAACAGAGACACATATCGTATAACATGACCTACAACAACTCTCTACATCCCTACACCCTTCAACAATTTATACGGTTCTTTTGTGAGATCACATCAGATACCCACGCAACTCAACAACCTACCAAGAAATTTAAAACACAACAACTACAGAACATTAAAACAAGAACTCTGGAAAATATACCAACAAAGTTAATATACCATAACACTAATATACACATCACAAATCACCAGCATCCAATGACAACATCCCATACATAAACAGTAGCAACAACATAAATAGTGAAGCCTAAATCCCACTCTCTTCACAAAAGCTAACCCAAGCTTCGAAGTAGGTGGGATTAACTCGCCTCACTCAACCACACGTAATCCTTATAACCAAAGAAGCAGATTATGTAATAAAACAGTTACTAAAGTATACAACAATAAAGAAGATACTGATTATTATGTGATAATATCATTAATATAATACTCTTATGTAACAGGAAAAAATAATTATTATTATTATCTGCATGTTGTACTGAATCCTTGTAATGTACAGAAAATGTCTCATGTATATATATACGTAAATACTCTGTATGATAATAAACCTTGTCACTGTCAAAAAAATTACTACTATTATTATTATTAACATTATTATATTAGTGATTCATTATACAGAAAATTCTGTACAATCTTCATTGTTAATATTAGAAGAACATGTGTTGTAAATACATAATATAGAGGCAAAAAGTATTATTAAAATTTTTAATTGAAATGCAATGTAGAAAATTAACCATATATGCCTGGGGAAGGAGTGTCCTAGGTTCGATTCCCATCGCCGACTTGAGGAGTTTAAGGATCTTTCTCAGCCATAGTCAAGTTAGCCTGTCTTGGGGGTGGACAGCAGGGTTTTTCCCCTAGTTTATCCTGGGGTTTTTTATCCTGCAAAGCAGGCAAACTGCCCCGTGAACACACAGGCTACAGTCATAGGAAACACCGGACTGGCCACCTTATCTTCCGGACAGGTACGGCTTAGAAGAGCTAAGGATAGCTCCGTAACGCTTCTTCCGTTCACGTAACGTAATGCAAGAAGGGAAGAGGAAGAAGAAGAAGATTATTAGTGCTATTCTGATACCTACCGATGAAAATGAACGCTACTTTTCCATGTGTGAATATTAAAACAAATTTACAAAAGAAATAAAGTGACTATAGTGAAAAAAAGAAGAGAAGAAAGTCATTGAACAAATTGAAAGAAGAAAAATAACAATTAAATTTCTTAATTGCGCAGAACTGAATACCATCACGTGACACCTCCTGCCATTTACCTCGGTGGTGATAGACCCAGCATCTATCGTCGCCTCGCTATTCTGATCTCATCTTTCTTCACAATCGTATGTTGATGCTATCTTTCAGTAATGAAACCCTTGCTCAGTGAAGGTGAACAGCAAGTCGTGTTAGAGAATGAAGGAAAAAAACCCGGATATAGAGGCCACGGACATTTCTCCACTAACTCGCTGTTTCCTAGGTAGACCTCATTTCAACTCTTCCGTATGTCGACTAAAATTACGGAAGTAGTTTATAGTAAGGTTAAAAGTGTCACAGTGACATTATTTCTTATTCTCTTTATTTTTTATTCGTGTTGTATATAAATAAATCCATTAAAAGGTTTTATTTATACACATCTCTTTCCATTTTCGTTTAATTGGATATAATAAACGAGTTATTTTCATAGCGAGAACCCACTCATTTCTAAGCATTAAACTAAATGAGCATTAAACTTAAAAATAACAATCCAAATCTCAGAGTGGGTGACAATTGACATTTATGTTTTTAGGGGTGAAGCAAGATGCTTTTCATATTCCCCGCTGTCTGTAGCGGTTACAGTCAGGGGCGCGCCGACAATATGGGCAATGTGTGCAACGCACACAGTCGCCAGGATAGTAAATGCGCCAAACATTTCAGGCAAGGAGGAAATACTTAAAAAAAAAAAAAATTATTCATTAATGAAATAAAGAGCCAAAAGGCTTCACTTCGGCGATGTTACAATTATTTAAATTAAGGGGATATTTAATCCCACATTATTTCAAAGCTGAATAAGAAACTCTAAGATAGAAATCAAAGAGTTTCATGCTGAATATAGCAAACTATAAAAGTTAGGCGAGTCCAAGCGTGAGCAAACACTTGGGTGGTACAATACCGGGTAATTCGTAGTAAAGGTGGATAAAGCTAGGATCGCTATTCTCAGTATTTGCCCTAATGTAAAACTCATCCTCTAGGAGATGTATGTTGTTTAACATTAAGGGAGAATAGGTCATTATTCGACTTTGAAATAAAATAATGTGGGATTAAATATCCCCTTAATTTAAATAATATTATTCATTAATTATATCAAAAAATTACATTTTTGTTTAAATTTAAATTATATTTTATAGATTTGTCTTAAACAAATTATTGATAATCACTTATTTGTTATTATTCCTTAAGATCTTATTTTATTCTGATCCTAGTTCTAACAAGTAGTTTAGCGTAAACAAGTAAAAACTTGAACTTGCGTGAGTTTACTGTTCACAGGATGCGCGCGTTTGAATTTGTTTAATCTTGTTCACACTCGCATTTGCTCTAAACATATATAAGAAAATCTGCTGCAGTTTTTAACTTTCTTCTGTATTCTGTTATTATCAGCAGAATATAGGCAATATCTTGCAATGTACCTGAATCGTCATGAGAAAAATTTAAATCATTTGAACAATTACAAAAAATGGACAGAATTAATTACATTCTTAAAAAATAAAACTTGTATTGATCATTTGCAGCAAACAGTTTAAGATAATGAAAGGAAACGTTGGTATGAAGTTATAAAAAGAATAATTTGTGTAGTAATAAATTTAGGCAAACAAAATCTAGCACTTCGTAGTAAAAGTAATAAACTTTACGATCGCAACAAAGGCAATTTTTTAAAATGCATTGACGATTCGTAGAAAAGTTTGGTCCTTTTATATTGGAACACACGCGACGTGTAGCTAATGATCCTGACTTGAAAAATATGCCCTCCTATTTAGGAGATAAAATTCAAAATGAAATACTCGCTTTATTGGTTTTATTGGCATCAAATATTAAAAATAACATTTTTATAAAGTGTTTTTTATTGGGGGGGGGGGGTATAGGGGCGCCAACTAAAGTTTTGCACACAGGCGTCGAACACTACTGCGCGCGCCCCTGGTTACAGTGAGGGTAAAATTTATGACCAGTTTGCTCGCCCTCGATGCATAATCTCCATGTCCCTGCTTGGGCATGGAGATTATGCAATGCTACAGGAGGTTAAAATAGCTTTTGGTCTTCTATGTTTGAATATGTCCGTTGCCTCGTATGCTGCAGCTTGCTGAACCAAATCGTTGGGGTGTATGGACATCTTTAGAAAGAACTTAGATACTAAAGATTACAGGAAAGAGAAAATATAGTGAATATTTGTATCTCTATGAAGTCGATTGTTTCTAACATACCATGGGGCGTTCAGAATCATTCTCAAGCACTTGTTCTGCACTCATTGTATTTTGATAATGTTAGCATTAGAGGTGTGGCTCCAGGCTGGAGAGGCGTAAATGATGATAGGACGAATCGTCATCTGGTATAGTTGCAATTTGATTCTGTTGCTGAGCTTGCTATTTCTATTAATTAGCGGATAGATCTGAGCTATGGCTTTAGATGCTTTTGCGCACGCAGACTTGATGTGTTGATTGAAAGTTAGCTTTTTGTCGAGAATTACACCCAGGTAATTTGTTTCTGTCTGGCAGGGAATTTTAGTATTGAATAGTAATACACCCCCTGCAGGAGATATTGGCCTTTTCGAGAAAAGAATGGCTGAGCTTTTTGGGGGATTGCCTTTCAATCTCCATTTGGAGAACCAACCCTCCAACTTAGAAGGTTTTCTTGAAGCTTTCTGGTAATGAAATGTGGTCGGAGAGATCTGGTCAGTATTGCTGTATCGTCCGCATACAGGGCCATGATGGAAGACATCAGAATGGATCAATACAAGTCAACAATGGTTCTACCTCATTAGGGATGAGGTAGAACCATTGTTGACTTGCATTGATCTATTCTGAAGATATGAACGGATTAGATGAACCATTTTTAGTGAGATACCGGATGAGATAAGTTTGTGCAGGAGTCCGAAATGCCAGATTTTGTCAAATGCTTTGGATAGGTCTAGAAAAACAGCTCCTGTGCACTGGCGCTAGTTATAGCTGCTGGTGATTTTTTCACAATTCTGAGGATTTTCTCGGTAGTACTATGGTGTTGCCGAAAACCGAACTGTTCTTTAAGGAGGATGTTTAGGTCATTTAAGAGGTTTGGAGTCGTGAGAGGATGACCTTCTCCGCAACCTTACCCAGGTTGGAGATAAGACTGATTGGACGATAATTTTGCAGTAGGTGTGGGTCCTTGCCTGACTTATTTATAGGGATTACATCAGCCAGTTTCCAGGTGGAAGGAAAATAGTGAAATCTTAAGATTGTATTTATTATAATGATCAGGTGCACTACAGCTTTTCGAGGCAACAGCTTGATCACCCTGTGTGAAATGCCGCCGTCTTTGGTCCAGGAGCTTTTTTGTTCTTTAAGTTTTTAATAATATTATATATTTCACCAGGTGATGTGAGTGCGATGTAGTCAGTACTGGTATCAGGAAGTTTGAGTGAGTGTCTGACGTATCTGTGAATTTTGTATATGTGATTGAAGTCTAGATTTCCATATGCAGGTTTGCACTGCTCTTCCAAATTTCTTGTCATGGCCTCCGCCTTGTCCGCATCAGTGTACAAGGCCCTAGTCAGAGAGTATTGGGGGGAAGAGATTTGCCTTTGTTTTTGACATTTCTTAGTAATTCCCAGATAGATGGTCTTCCCATTTTTGGTCTTCCCATAGATGGTCTCTGTGAGCCTTGAGTGCCTCTATCACAGCCCCAGTAAGTCTGTTTAGATTTGTTTAATCTTGTGGCGCACGAGTGTTACAGAATCTTTTCCTGGCTCTGTTTTTTTCCCTGATCAAGTTCATAATGTCTTCAGGCAAACAACCAGGCTTGTGGACAGATTTGTAGAAGGTGGCTACCGTTATGGTGGAGTTAATTAGTTGGGAGAGGCTTGTAACTGAGAAGACTCGGTCTTCTTTTGTACGTATGTGAGGAACAGGGCCAATACTATCCCCAAGCACTTCTGACAATCTTTCTCACGATATATAGGAGTGAGGGGGAGGAGACAGGTATTCTTGTCCTCCCATCTGAAGTAGTATTGGGTTGTGATCAGATGACAACTCATTTAATGAT
This sequence comes from Typopeltis vanoorti, assembly GCF_054136105.1. Taxonomy (NCBI): domain Eukaryota; kingdom Metazoa; phylum Arthropoda; class Arachnida; order Uropygi; family Thelyphonidae; genus Typopeltis; species Typopeltis vanoorti. Next base: position 98,255,654 of record NC_143565.1, read on the forward strand.
CTTAGGCTGTATTGAAGATTAATATCTCGCAGGATAGCTATATCCAAAATATCCACAGTTCCAAACGTACTAAGACGAGTTGGTTCGGTGGGGCCTGCCACAACAGCATTGTGTGATCCTATGAAGTTGGAAAGAATGCAACCGTTCTTGTTGGTGGATCTGCAATTCCATGCAGGGTGCTTAGAGTTCAGATCCCCTGCTATAATGGTGGGTTCTCTGATGCATAAGATGGCATTTAGGTCAGAGTGTAATAGAGTTTTTAGGGGTGGGTTATAAGAAGAGTAGATTTTCAGTCTGCAGCCAAGCTGGTGAACACCTCCACGCCCGTAATCTGAAGATTAGTGGTTGGAGGGTTGTTCGCAGAGTTGTGCTTGATGTAATTTTTAATGAAGATGGCAGTGCCGCTACCTCTGTAGACCAATCTGTTATTTCTGTATTAGAGGTAAGCCCTTATTTTAGGGTTATCTGAGGGTCTTAGATGTGATTCACTGAGAGAGTGTGTTGTGCAGGATTTGATATTCTACAGAAAAGATAATAATGACATTCTTTGGTGTTTAAAAACAAACTCTTCTTTCTTTTGATTAATATGTCGTGTAGTTTATACTTTGCACATGAACTTGAGCAACATTGCAATCTAGATGAATATTCATAAATCAATCGGGTTTAGAAACTTGCGCGTTTCAAATTATTCCACGTATTAGTCAAAATATCAATGAAATATTCTTTAAGAGTTTTCTAAGTGTGGGCGAAAATATTTCGATTATGTGACCGATTTTTCTTTCTTGTCAATCTTTCTTTTTTTTTAAGTCAGCATATATGTAACACTTTTATTTATTTATTTATTTATTTATTTTCAATGTAATCCATGATTTGATGGATAGCATTATTAACAAATTTAGTTGGGATATAATTAGCACATTCGTATTGACATAAGGTGAAACTGAATCATTATAATAGTTACGTTACAATTTCTGGTTAATGGGTGAATGGTTGTGGGGGGGGGGGATTGTTTTTATTTTCATGCACATGGCATCGCCTACAAAAGCATGCAATAATAAATAACTAATGCCTAATCAGATTGGAAAGACGTCAACGGATACCGTAGTGTGAGGAACAACCAGCCATGGCACCCACCTTAATAAGATGAAGGATCTCTTTCGTTGCAATGGCTGGAAGTTGTGGTTGTTTGGAATTATGGCAGAAGCACAGGCAACAAGGCGAGTGTATTTTGCGTTTAATTGCGTGTATTCGTGTTCGCATGACCAATAAAATAACAATCGAATAAAGGTCAGTATTTATTTAGCTACAGTCTAGTATTATTAAATGAAATTGAGATAAGATGCATTGCATTAGAGTCGAATTAAATATGGGTTTCATAATCTTACTTATCATTGTTCCTATTTACATTAAGATATAATAACAAGTTTTGCTGCATTTCCTAATGATGTCTTTCTTTTCTTCCGTCCGTACATCTTTCTTCCGTACAACATTACTCACTCCTGAAAATAGAAGTGATGTCAAACTGCTGCGAATTATCCGCGAACTTCACGCCAGTTAATTGGCTATTCTTCTAGTGTGTAACCAAGTGTAAAATAAGTGGAAAGTAGGCTTAAAGAACGTCAAGGTGCTACAGTTACATGCAGTGAAATTTTTAAAAAATAATAATAATAAATGGGAAAAAAAACTCGCCGTAACTTTTATTTAAAAAGCGTTTCTTTATACACACAAAGGCGACCATTTTTGTCTCTAAAGTTCCTCCAATGAATGGGAACTAAAAGAAGAGAGGGAAGAAAAGCACTGAAGGAAGAGGAAAAGATGCTGAAAGGTAAATAAGGGGTTGGACAGTAGTTGAAGAAAACTTCATTGTGTTGTCATCACATATCGTGACAGAAGTTGGACTGAAAAAGCTTCATCGCATTGAATTTCTTTCATGGTGAGTGCACTCTGCATGTACGCATTGATTATGGTGCTTGCCAAGTTTAGTAAGACGTTTTGCACTAGTTGGAGAAATGTTTGCACGTACATGTACGACTAGGAAACGACTGTTTGACTTAAGGAAATGTTCACTTGAGAAAGACTCAATTTTTCTTTCATTTTTTTAAATTTACTCTCTCTCTCTCTCTCTCTCTCACTATATATGTATAAGACACATGAATTTTTTATTCGCTAATTCAAAAAATTCGACCATAGAACCCGTACGATTTCATGTGTGTGTGTGTGTATGTGTGTGTGTGTGTGTGTGCCATGAATACGTTACAACTTCAACAGCACGTAAATCTATCAATAAATAATTTACAGCTTTCAACACATACAAACCAATGTACAACGTGCCTATAGCAGCACCTAATGTTCGACATGTTCCCCTTATTCATTCAGAAATCTTGTTATTTATCTGTGAAGAGGATACCTCTATGTCTGTTCGCGTACCGCAGGTGAAGTACCTTTAATTTTATCACCCTCTGCTCTTGTGGTGTTAGGAAGTGTCCAGTAGAACGACGATAGACTCATCGACTCTTAAGTCATCAGTTAGTACACGTGACCTCGTTCTCTGCGAAACGTTCATTTCTCGCGACATCACTTTCTGTAGTTCTCACTGGATTACGACGGAGGCATGCCTTCTCAGTCCTCACAAGCTGTTGCATCCTAACGCAGCGTGGTCGATCTGTTTGACGGTCAGATATATCTTCTGTATCGTTATAACGATTCATAGTTTGATACACCAACATACTACTGATCCCGAGTGCTTTTAGCGTGTTGAAAATAATACAAGATTCTAACAATCTTCCCGCTGCGTGTTTACCCGTACAGCTAGACCACTCTCTACTGATAACACGGGAATGTTGACTGCGCGCAGCGCTATTAGCGGAAAACTGGGCTCCTGCAATTATGTGGGCAGCGTGGGATTGCAAAAGGTGTCACGATATTTATGGCAAGATTGTGTACATAAGATATTGAGAAAAAGAGTGTAAAATATAAGATATTGTGTATAGTGAGTGTGTTTAGCATTATCAATCAAAAAGGAATAAAAACATTTGATTTCGGGGAGGGGAAGAATATTTCAAATTAGAAATGTTGCGACTTATCATATTCTGAAAATAATAAAATTTGTCAAGACATTAAAAGAAATGGTGAATACAATCCAGTTATTGATTTATCTTTTGGCTTCGAAATGTACTGGAGTCGTCATTACTGTTGGTAATGATTAAAATAACAGAAAAAAACGGAAACAGAATGAAGGTTATTTGAAAAACGTAAAATCAAAAATTCATCTATTTTAACTTACAAATTAATTTGATTTGTAATCAGGTTACTTGATCTCTCTCTCGTATAGTTACTTCAATCACTCTTTCCTATGTTTATGGCTATTCTACACGTATTTCGACAATGCCTTGTTGAGTTGTTATCATCACTTTTTGACTTTTTCCGAGATTCTAAGAACACGTAGAGTTACTCTTCAGCATCCATTGACCATAAGTTAGCCATCAACTTCTCCTCCTTTCTCTTCTTTAATGACATTTCTATTTGATTCACTTATATTCTTTGAAACGTCTTCTGGCATTATTTTCCCAAAAGACTACAATGTCCACCTATTCAAGAAGCACATCAATAGGTGTTTTTTTTTTTACTTCCTCCATCACTTTTTATCCCACACTGTCCTACTGTACTATAAGTTTTGCAACCTTCCGTTTGTGGAGATGATATTAAGAAAGTTATATATATATATATATATATATATATATATAAGAAATTCCAAAGACTATGATTTTGACAGCCGTCATCGGGAAAAAGATGGATTTTAGCATGTTTTAATAGAAAGGAGAAAAGTCGACGACACTGTAAATATTTTTGGGTGCTTGTGGCAATTTCTGGTACCATAATGCTAGACCATCAAAAGAAAGACTAATATAGGTTCGATTCTAGTCTCCGATTAGAGAATCATTCTCTAGGTATGTTTTTCAGCTAGATTAATCGATCTCTGGTGAGGCACGTGAGATTATTTTTCTCCAGGAAACTCGAATTTTATCCCCGCAACACAGGAAAAATTGATCACAGAGCTCATACTATTTTAGACAAGAAGAGGAGATTTACAGTTCAGGATCATAGAGGCCTGCAGCTGTCTGCCTTACTCTTGTCCCAGTGCTTTAAAAATCATCAATAGCAATGAGCTCAACTAATATCTATTTATTTATGCGAATTGGCCTTAAAAAGTTTACTTCCTCATTGTAAGACTTTATCAGTCAGTAGAGACATTTCCAACATTGGAATGAAAAAATACAAAAGCAATTTAATCCTTTGATAAGCAACTGGGAATATGATCAGTGAAAAGTGAGTACCTTACCACGATTGGCACGTAACGAGGGACTAACCAGGAAATGTATGACGAAATCAGATATGGCAAGCAATGTTTTTGTTTGTGGAGTTTGGAATGAAGATAATTAGTAATGAGTTTTGATAAAGGTGGCGTAATGTGTTGTGGTAGTATGCGTAAGTATTCTCTGCTTGGCTGAAGGCAGAATTTAAAAATAGTCCATTGATAAATAGATATGTGACCAAAATAAAACTGCGTAGGATCGGAGAATGTGAAATGCAAGCTAAAGCGTATACAAGAAAGGAATGTTAATTCTCAAGGACGAGTTTTCCTCTTGTGTTATTACAACCCTAGAGTTATTATGTGCATATGTGTTTGAAAACTGTGTATAGTTTTTATTATTTTCTGTATTTCATCTACTTGTATAGCTGTTTTTTTTTTAAATATATATACACTTTTAATATTAATTTATGTAATTTTTTCTTGTTTCGTTTTTGATCAGTAGATGGCGTGAGCGAACTGATGCAATCAAATACTGAATATCTCTTTCTGGAAATAAAACCATGCTGTGTCCGTTTGACATGGGATTTACAGGCTGCATTAGCAACACGAATTCGTGATTGCAAGCAGATGGTAGTGTTATAAAACTGTGTACCTGCTATTTGTTCAAAAACTAGTTTATGTACGCGTAGTTATAGGTGACAAACAAGAATGCATTTGGTGTTTTACAATACATCTGAAAAATTTTAAACGTATTAAAGGATACATTTTTATGAGAATAGATAAATATAAGTTCAATTTTTGATAATTTCGATGTGTTGTAATACTTCAATATTCTCTCCTTTCAGTGATTATTTTTACTTTGTGGATAATACAACTTTTTGGGTGGGATTCCCACCAAGAAAGACTCCCATATAAACTCCTGATCAAGTGTCATTTAATCGCAGGTCTGAGTTTAATTTTCTCGTGCTCCAAGTGCAAACAACAGCTCATGAGGGAGTAAGATATCGTAATACTCTTTGAAATTATCTTTAATAGGATTTAAAGAAAAACGTCTATATGTTTACAGTCAAATTGCCTTGGAGCATCATCAGGATAGCAACCAAACGTAAAAAAACTGTTTAGTCTCATAGAAACAGTTATTTTAACACACACACACACACACACACACACACACACACACACACACACACACACACACACACACACACAAAGAAAGAAAGCAAAGTTATACAATCTACGAGACCTTGGTGGTTAGGCTGCCATTTAAACTTGTATACGTTTCACTAAATTCCTTGAAAAGACAGGAGGTGATCTTCGAGATAAGACAGTAACGATCCAAGTAGACGAATAATCCATTTCATGATATTGATTGAAGTCAGACCGCAAAACCTGACTTATCTTTGCGTTTGTGGACGATGTTCAAGTTCCAGAATTTGTGACTTCTTCCAGTCTGACATGTGTAAACCTTGTCACAAAATCAGGAATCTTATAGGCAAAAGAATATTTTTGGAAAGAAGCACCATCTTTTATGGACAGTGTCTTACTGTCCAGTGCCAAAATATAACCTGTTCTACTCATCTGGAATTATTATTATGACACCTCCAGGGAGTTCAAAGACTCATCGAGGGAGGGCACCTACTCTACAGCTCATTGTAACCGCAACTACACCAACCATCTACCGCCCACCATCACCACTAGTATTTTCGCAAACAATCACAAACATCCACGCCCACAGCGAGACTCGAACCCGCAGCCTTTTGGCTGAAGAGCGAATACGTTAACCACTCGACCAACCAGGCCGGAATCTGTAAAATAACATCGACACAAGCTTTTATCCAGTTTGTTCCTAAAGAAAAAAATGAGATAAAAGTCAGCCATTAAACTATAATTACATTGTCCCCACGTGAATACTCTCTAATACGATGGAGAAAGTTATTAACAACCAATTTTTTCACCACCTGGTGACCCATTTTTAATTATTGATCCCCAATATGGATTCCGCAGTTCTCATTCTATAGCAGACCTCCTAGTTGTTGTTATTATTATTATTATTATTATTATTATTATTATTATTATTATTATTATTATTATTATTATTATTGAAATAATAATATTTCAAACAATAATATATCATGAATAATTGGAATTGTTCGATTAACACTTTAGATTACGAAACAAATGCACTGCGATCTAACACAGTGTCGGAACTATCGCATTCGGCCAATGGCAGCTAGATTCACTGATATTCTTTGGCGCTTCTCATTGCACGTTACAAGTGATTCTGACACTGCTCGTTTGGGCAGTGTATCGTATGCTTGGGCGCGTTATTTCTGTGAGATACGAAACTTTCATTATTGATGCGTGTTCGTGGTGAGGGTGAACTATTTTTTGTAAATCTTATTTTGTTTTGTTAAAATAACATATAATTATTTATTTATTATTGATACAAGGCTGAATTATGACGAGTGTCACTGTCAAAAATATGAAAAGAATTATATTTTTTCATTTATCGTTACACAAAACAAATGCATTGCGATCTAACACAGTGTGAGAAGCCAATGTCCACGCGGTTAGCCTACTGGCTTTGCACTTCGCAACCATATACCTGGGGAAGGAGTGTCCTGGGTTTGATTCCCGTCGCCGACGTGAGGAGCTTAAGGATCTTTCTCAGTCATAGCCAAGTTAGCCGGTCTTGGCCGTGGACAGCAGGGTTTCTCCCAAGTTTACCTGGGGTTTTTCATACTTTTTTTTTCATTTATTTATTTATTCATGAGGGGATTCAACTCGCCCCAATAGGGATGGGGAGAAAAGGGAGGAAACTCCATATGAATAAATAAATAAATCGAGCCAACTGCAGCTAGATTCGCCGATATTCGTTTACGCTTGTCATTGCACATTACAAGTGATTCCGACACTGCTCGTTTGGGCAGTGCCGCTTACAGATAAATTGCATGCATACGCACTTTATTTCTGTGAGATACAAAACTTTTATTATTGGTGTTTTTTGGTGGTGAGGGTGAAATATTTTTAATAAAGCAATTTTTAATATGTAAATTTATTTATTAATAAATTGGTTACTGATTAGGAAAAATTTTTTTTAAAAAAACTCAGCTAACGCCTTTTTATTCCCGTGTAGGGAGTAGGCAAGGCCGTTTTAGTCCTATCTAACTTTTGGAGACTGAGTGGGCAGTTCAATCTCCATTGGTACATAGTCAGAGATAGCTGGCCCAAGGCTATCACTAATTAAGCGGCAAACAGTGAAGAGAGACGGCTCAACAAGTGCTGCAATCTCGTGGTCCCTAACTTTAACACTGGTATTTAATGTCTGAAATAATCTGGGTTCTATCGTCGATTTTCTTGAGTTTACTGGACGAAAAACCCGAGTTTCCGGGAGAAAAAAACCTCTTGCCCATGCTAGAGAATGACTGACTTGGGAACTGGTCAAAAAAAGGTTTAGAAAACTTTTTTCTAGTCGCCGACTAGATTCGAAACCAAGATGTCTTCCTTCGTGCGGTCAAGGGCTGTGGTGTGCAAACGACAAAAATAAATTTTTATTTTATGTTTTTTTTATTATTTTATTTTTTTATTTTTATATGAAGCACCGCCACTTAAAATTTTCACCTGCCACCACTGTCAGTACCAAAAGAAACTATCATTTTTAAACCCTCAATTCAGGAAAATTAGTTGCAAAACTTACTATATTTACATAATACTAACTAGGATTAAGGCCGTGAGATGGCAGTAGTTGCCATCTTCCAAACTGCAGGATCAACTTCATATTACTGTCGGATTCTTGTGTCGTTTTCGTTTATGGGACTAGCACTAATTTTTCTGCAATAGGGAAGATCCAGCTGACTGCTTAATGAGAGGGCTGATTACTCCCTTTTGGGAATTAAAAATATATGCGAATTTATTCATTTATAAAGACTGACGTTTCTTGAAGATTTAGTTCATTTTCTTACCAGAAAAAAAAATAAATAAATAAATAAAAATACACAATAACTAGGGTTACCAGATTTTGGAAAACCAAATACGGACCATGGGTGACCAAAACAATGACGATACTTTGGGCTTAAGGAAAGAAATAAAATTTAATTTACCTTTGTATAATTAATAAAATTAATTTATCTTTAATTATATATTTTATATATTAACCAAATATCGCACATTCGAAAAAGGTGAGTATTATTTTTTAATTATTATGCTAAATAAAAAAACGACTAATGAAAGGGATCGTCGCCGTCATAAACTGTAAACACAATTAATTTCCTCGAATTGTCAGTTTTTATGGCTTACAAATGAATTTAAGTTGGATTATTCGAAAAAAAATATTGAAAATTATAATTGCTTAACATAACATTTATAATTTTATCATTTCATTAAAATACGGGACATTAGGTTGTCCCTACAAGTACAATAAAGGACGGCAAAATTCGACGTAAAATAGGGGACCGTCCAGTATATACAGGATGTCTGCCAAGCCTACAATAACGAACTTATGAAAGGGAATTCATGTCGTTCTGGATGGCCAGGTGGATAGTATTTCCTTATCAACTTCCAGGCTGTGACAGGGAAGGTTGTGGATATCTTTAGATCATTGAAATTGACGTGACTTGAAAATTTTCATGTTTGGTTTCTGGGACAGTGTTCTCAAATTGTCTGAGTTCTATTTCATTCACGTTATACTAATGTGCTATAGGATTACAATCTTTCGCGTGAATGATTCAAATTAAAAAACAAAAAACAAAAACGTAATGCTAAGCCTGAAGTTTACCATTACGTTAATCAGGCGAAAAACTTCTTAGATTAAACTTTTTGTGCGTAAATGTAGTTCATATAATTTTTCTCTAGTCATATAGGAGATTATGAAAAACAATTTTGCGCTGATGGCTACAACTGTGCAAATTAGTATAACAGAAAACATACAAACATTGACTTTTTAGTTGTATGTGAATAATATCGCTCTTCAGGATCACTCGTGCTGTTTAGTGTGTATATAATTATGTTAACGACAGCAATCAGTAAAAATTTCATTTTGAAATCTTATCAAAACTCCTGTTTTAAGTGAATCTTCGTATTATGTCTGTGTCACTTATCAATACCTCTAGGTTTGTTGGTTTTGGAGGGGAAAAAAAAACAAAAACGAAACTTCAATTCAAAAATTGAAAGATCCCTGAAAATATCTCTAGCTTCATTGGAGTTTGACCATAAGGTCTTGTAGACCCACCAATAAATTAGTCACACCCGCTATTAAAAAAAAAAAAAAGCGGGTACAATAAAAAAAAAAAAGTTTTCCAAATTAAGAGTAGGTTTCAAGATCGTATTAAAATACTTTGCAACTATTTTTTAAATAAATGTTTAACGCTGTGTTTTAATTTTTCTCAGAATTGCCTTATCTTCATATGCTTAGAATCTCCATCAGTGGCGGCTCGTGGCTTGAAATCGTGGTGGGTGCTGCAACTTTCGAAATATACATACACACTATAAGTACAGTGCAAACGTGTTTGGATAAAATATCAAAATTATGGTAAAAAAATTAAAAAAAAATTAAACATGAAAAAATATTGTTTATTATCGATAAAATTATACAGTTTGGTATAATTCAAAATTATTTAAAAATTACTATGACAAATGTTATGTCTTTAATTGTAATCTCCAAATATTTAAAGACACGGAGTAAACACGATAAGCACTACGAACACTCTATTACTGGCGCAAAGTGCATATAAACAACAGTGGAACTGCGCGACAGACAGTGCCGCCTTACGCTAATAGCTCGCATCTCATTGTGACGTGCATATGCTTACACGCGTAGCAACATGACACTGTGGTAAACACAGTGCTGCTAGCGTCCTTCGCCCTCCTAAGTGCTATAAGATGGATTTTTATTATTTTTTATACAAAATAAGAGAATTGTATAGGATTGTTGATGATAAAATTAAATATTACAAGCAAATATAACTAAATTCATAAATATATTTGTATATCGAGAAAAATTGGGGGGTGTTGCAGTTCCGCAGTGCTTATGCACGAGTCGTCCCTGGTTGTATTATTAATTATCTTTTTACTTCTAAGTTAGTTAATACATCTGTTTAGTTCATATTTTCTTTTCTTTAACTTTCACGATAACTATTTCACTATATTATTAGTATGCAGCATAATCTGAATCCTAATATTTATTTATATTTTATTAATGTTTTCTTTCTTGTAATAAATAAGAAAATACGCAAACCGAGAACGACAAAAAAAAAAAAAAAAAAAATGAAAGAATGAAAACTTTTGTGTAAAACTTGGTAAAAGTTTTACCGAAAATCATTGAAGAAGCATTGAATACGGTGATGAATTCTTATCCCGTACTCAAGTTTACGAGTGGTTTAAGCGATAGCAAAGTGGTCTTGAGATGATGATCTCCAAAGTCGTTCAGTTTGCTGGGATAAATCCGAAGACATTTTTTGCTGCAGTGATGAGTTTGAAAGGAAAATTATGGAATTCAAAGAAATCCTACTTAATCCTGAACATTTGAACAGCAATTTAAATTACAACATCCCTGATAGCCATGCTGCAGTTGTTCAATACTGGCGCTCACGAGAACTGACAAGCACGCACTCTATAAACAATGGCGCGTTGGATAGAACAACTTAAAAAAAAAAATACAACGTTTTTATGTCAATTATGTATTGCATTTTTGCCTGTAATTCTCAGTTTTTTGCAACTTCAATTTTTATTATTGTGTTTCATCTTTAGTGGATACCTGAAGAAGGCTGTAAAAAGCTGAAACTAGTTGTATCATTTTCATTAAAACTTAATATTTTATCTCGGTTTAAAGTCATTAAATATCTATTTTTTAAAATGTACCATAACAACCGAGTAGAAGCTAAGACGAAATTTGAAACGTTTTTATGACACTGTTCCCCACTAGTATATATATATATATATATATATATAGAAAGTTTTTTTTTTTTTTTTTACCTTGGGTGTAATATACATTAAAAATACCAAGAAATTTTATACTTGGTTTTAATCCTTTTTCTCAAGTAAGCCAAACAAAGTTTTGCGCGTGAAATATATCCACGTCTCAGCTACTTGTATATGGACGCTAATGACTTCATATCACTTGAAATAAAAATCTCTAGATGAGAGAAAGATGTAGAAAAGTTTTTACCTTGGATGCGCAAAACTTTGTTTTGCTTACTTGGGAAAAGGATTAAAACCAAGTATAAAATTTCTTGGTATATATATATATATATATATATATATATATATATACTAGGGGGGGCTCTGCTCCTCTGGCGCTTACGCCCCCCCCCCCGAGTTCCGAGCTGGTAAGCCAGCAAGCTGGAGACAAAAAACGGCTTATCAACTTTCGGCTTATCTTTTTATATAGAGAGAGTAGATATATATCTTCTTCTTTTTCTCCTTCCTAACATGGAATATAGGCCATGGCCTGTTCCGGTCTCATGCCATCTCTTTCTTAGTCTTCCGATTCATCTTTTTCCACTTATTTTGTATCTGTATAATATTTTTGGTAGTCTGCTGTTGTCCATTCGATTTAAATGTTCTAGCCATTTTTGTTTATACTGTCTTATGTAGTAATTAATTGGTTTGATTTTTAGGGATTGTACGATTTCTTCATTTGCTTTGTGGTCCCACTTGGTATATCCAGCTGTTTTTCTGAGGAACTTCATTTCTGCTGTTTGAATTCGTTTTTCATCTTTCCTTTTCATGGTCCATGTTTCGCTTCCGTATAGTAGAGTTGGTTTTGACAAGACATTATATAGTCTGATTCTAGTGTGTTTTTGTACCAGGGATGGCTTAAATATACTGTTTATTATGCCATTTACTTTGACAAAGTTTGATATTTTAGTGTCTATGTCTTTTTCTTCTTCGTATGATAGATCACATCCCAAGTATCTGAAAGTGTTTACTTGTTCTAGTATTTTATTATCTATCACTATTTTACTATTTCACTATCACTATTTTAGTAGATATATATATAAATCTTTATTACAAACTGTATAATATTTTGCTATTTCTTTTTCAATTTTGTAATTATGTGCTTTATTTAATTATTGTATAACAACAATTAGACACTGCTATAAAAGTAAGACAAAAAAAAAAAAAAACTCAAAAAATCTTTTATGTATGTAATCGTTCAATTGATCTTGGCAAAACCAGAGTTTCATCTTTAGCTTTACAACTTATAAACGTCCAATATTATTCAACGTTCTTTTTTTTTTTGTTTATTTTAATATTATTATCATTTTTAAGGAATAGATAGAGAACGAGAATAAGGCTAAGTGGCCTAAATTATAAACAAATCCTAACCACGGACATTGCCCTCATTTTCGCGGATTTTCCGTGTGTGATAATGATATGTTAAATAATAAATTTCCAGGAATTGCTTGAAGTAATGTCGCTTCCAGTGACCCAGTAACAAGACACAGAACTATATTCAGTCATGAAAGATATACCCCAAAAGTGAATTACTTGCTAACCGAAATACGTGCAATATTTCTTTATCGTGAGCTGCGATTTTCAACTCCTTCCCAACTGGAGGCAACTCCTCTAAATCGTTTATTATATTTTATGACACCCGTACACCGCATGAGTGCTTTCGAAGGATCCCAACGGCAAAATTCATCCTTTTTACGAGACTCGGGTTTTAAATGTTGTACAAAAGTTCGAATGTAGAACGATGCATTATAAGATTTTGGTATTATGTAAAACAGCGTTTCCCAGATTTTTCCTACGAACGGAACACTTCACAAATCCTGAAATTTTCACTGAACAACTTGGTTATTTTGTAATGTATTAATAATTAATTATGGCATAATCATAAAGAGTATTAGTACAGTTATGGATACGGTGTATAATTAGGAGATGTTGACAAATATAAAATTACATTTAAATCAGTTATGCAGTAGGCCAACATCATTAAATTAATTTGTGCTGATTTTCATTGACATATCCCATTCTGATCACAAAAGTTTATAGGCCAAAATTTGAAAGGTTTTTATGTCACATTTTTTGTCTCCGGCTTACCTGCCCGGAACACGGGGGGCGCCAGGGGGGAAGAGCACCCCTAGTATTATTATAAATATTTACGAGTGAATGCAGACTTTTTCTCCTATGTGTTGGTGGTTTTCCCCTCCTTTTGTACATCCCGGAGATCGCTTTGTAGACTAGAGGTAGATGGATCACTTTCTGTTGCGTTATAAACACCTTCAATAAGAGATTTCTTAACGCCAAAATTAAACAAAGTCCCTTGTCTCTTATTCATATTAAAATTTAAATCTGTAAGCCTATGACTTTTAAAAAATCACGGCACTACAGTTTCAAAACAAGCATTTTCACCCTACAATACGAACTTACGAAAAAAAGTATACAGTATTACTAGATTTGAAAGCCGAATATAGATTACATTGATCTTCAATTTCAATTTGCTGATTGGTCACTAACATTTGCACCACAGATGTTATTTCGTTCAGTTTTGAGAACAGAGGATAAGCCTCCCATTGTCGTAATCGGCTTGCAGGCAATGTTTATGACCGATCATAAACAGCGGTATTCTCTTTCCTGAATTACTTCCATAATTTAAAAATACACGGCTTGGTCACTGACATCATGGAACACTTATTCACTTTCCGGGGAATACAATTTGGGAAACCTTGATGTGAAGGAATTACCTGCATTTCAGATTTCTAGTCTATACAATCTCATTCTTCTATAGAACAATCATATAAGGTGCTAAACTGCCTAGTTATGTAAAATCAGATCCATGACAACCTAAGGAAGTGTAAGCAGAATACAATTTGTAAACACTTGAAACAAACATGAACAAGAAATATGAGATTAGACAGAAGCTGATAAGCCAAATCATGACATTTCTTTTTCTGAATATTAGATTGGACTGTTGTAGAATGATGAGAGTCAACCAAAGTCATGAAAGGAGTGCATTGGTCATTTGTGCGTATTCAGCTGGTTGGCTGGAACTATTATATGGTAGGAAATGAATTTTCCTCATAAAATATAATAATAATGACATAAAAATAAAAGAAAGCTTACTTGAAAATATGGAGGATGTATTTCTGCGTCCTTTGCAGATTTAGAATTGGTGTCTTTCCACACAAAAGACACTGCTGTTCTTTTGCACGACTCCTGACTTTTAGGATTCCACTGCATTTCTTCATTTATTGCGTCTCTGTATCGTTGTCAAAAGGAAGATACACCATTTGCCTGTTGGTTGGAAAGACCAAGGTGGGAAGAATCTTTCTTTCCACCTTGGTCTTTCCAACCAACAGGCAAATGGTGTATCTTCCTTTTGACAACGATACAGAGACGCAATAAATGAAGAAATGCAGTGGAATCCTAAAATGAACGTAAGACATCAAATGTCATTCGGATGTGGTAAAGTATTTTTCTGACGTAAACGCTGCTCATGATCTCCACAAAATAGAAAAACCTGGAGAATTCGCAAACTTAACAGACAGTAGCACCATGCCTCATAGCCTTAATTCCTTTGGTAGCAATTACGACCAATGCAATTGAAATCGAAATATTTACACGCTTGTACGATGATCAACCATAAGGCAGTAATTTACCAATCGAGTTGTTTAACGATAAACCAAGCTGTAAACCCGCACCAGACAGTAATTTTGGCTGAATGCAAAGGAATTTGTTGGATTGCATGCGGTTCTGCATAACCGATACCTGGCAATTGTGGGTATTCACAGCTCCGTTCAGGTAAAAGTGAGCCCAATCTCCCAAAAATCATCCACTGACACGAAACGTCCAACTCCACTCGAGCAAAGAATGTTAAAACGAATGTCAGTCGAATTTCAAAATCCTGCGAGCCCAACTCCTGGGTCAGGGTTATCTTGCATGGGTAGAAAGAGAATCTTCCGTAAAATTTTGCGGCAGTTGTGTAAGGCACATCCATGTCTCGATACTGCACCCATACTGCAGGAAGTAACGCAGTTATTCATGGCCTGCTCCATAACGGCAGTAGCAATTTCATTCACTTCTTGCGAACTGATTGGTTAGTGACCTATGCCAGGTCTAACTTCCAACGATCCGATTTCTTCAAAACGACTAATCATTCGTCGCAGAGCACATGGAGTTAGTAAACGTCGTCGGCCTTTGTTCAGGTGACGAAATTCGCGGAGTGCAGCAACATCATTGCTGTATAGGTAGTACAACTTTACTAGCAAAGCATGTTGGACAAGGTCAGTGCCATCAGTGGGAAGGAAATTAGCAACCAGAATGAAGTGAAAAATCCCTTGTCCATATTTTTAAGCCTTCTGGCACATGCCAAGTAGCGTGACAAGCAAATTTCATGCATTTGGTGCTTACAACGCAACTTGTGGCATTTGGAACTACTTTTTTCTTCTTAGATATCGCATCCGCATGACGCACAATGTATTCCTGCAAAATTTTGCAGCAATTGGACCATTGGATGACGCTCCACAAGACCTTAAACAGGAATACCATACAGTACTTTAATTTTGATCATCCTGTATATATATAAATCATCGATCCAATTTGGCTGATGTAAAGAACAGCCAGCAGCAGCAGTAGCAGAAGAATCAACATTTATATACAGGGTGGTTCAAAATTCCATGTACAAACTTTGAGGGATATAGAGAACATCAAAATCAACAATATTCGCATAGGAAAGCATGACCGGAAACGCCACCCGAAAGTGATAGGTGATGCTGTTCGCCAGTGCTCTAGGTGAGCAACTGGGGCTTCCTCCTTCAAGCTTTCGACGTCGTACGAAGAATATTTTTCGTTTTATGAACGCTGAGATGACAGACATGCACCACGTTTATGGGTTAGCTGACGATAATGGACGAGCTGCTGTATGAATGTGTTCCGAAGGTACCCAAACAGACTTGTACCGCATCACCAAATATTTGCGCATTTGCATCAGAATTTGTGTGACTATGGATCATTCAGAGATCGCAGGCATGATAGTGGGCGGCCACGATCGACTCGAAATCCCCGCCATGGAAGAGGAGGTTTTGCATGCGATGGACAATAATCCAGAGACAAGCACATGTACCGTTGCCTATGTTATAGGTGTATCTCGATCCAGTGTATTGTGCGTTTTGCACTGAGTACTTACTTCCATTTCATCTACAACAGGTCCAGTTACTGATGGCCGAAGATTATCCTCGAGGTGTGGAATTCGCGCAGTGGTTTCTGCAGAAAAGTGCTGTAGACCAGGATATTCCAACTTGTATTCTGTTTAAGGATGAAGCTTCATTTACCCGCGAAGGGATCTTCGATCACCACAATGTTCATGTGTGAGGCCATGAGAACCCACACGCTGTGCGATCATAACCTTTCACATCAACGCTTCGCCATTAATGTATGGCAGGTATCGTCGCTGACTGTTTAGTCGGCTCATACCTGATACCACACCTGACTGGACTCCCAGAAGTATCAGACTTTTCTGGAAGACACGTTCTGCCGGATTTAGTGAACAATGTTCCAATGACTGTGCGTCGGCAGATGTGGTTCCAGTCCATTTTGGCATTTCTGTGCGTTAGTATTTGGACAGGTCCTTTGGGAGCTCGATGGATTGGGCGTGATGGACCATTTGCCTGGTCCCCACGCTCACCTGATATATCGAGCATTGATTTCTTTCTGTCGGGGACCCTTAAAGCCATGGTGTATGAAACGCCTGTTGCTTCTGACAAGAATCGCCATCGCCGCTGCTAATATCCGGGAAACTCCAGGTATTTTCAAAAATGTACGGCAATCAATGCGTCGTCGGTGTCAAACATGCATCACTGCTAATGGTCGTAACTTTGAGCACCTGATGTGAAACCATATTATGTGTCCAACAACTATTGAACTGTTCAGTTATGCCTAATAAATTTCTTTACACTACTTAGTGCCTTGTGTTATTTCTGTATCTTTGCGTCCCTGATAGTACCTTCCGGTGGCTAGGCTTGTAAAAGCTAGCCAGTAGTCTTTATTTACAGAATTGTTTCTGAAAAGGGAAATGAAAAACATGTAAATAAATCCTGTAATGCCAGTTGTTCCCAAAGAGAGTAGGTGGTGTTCCTTTTGTCCTGACTAACATTTTGATGGCTGTTTGTGTGTCTTCAAAACGTAAGAAGGAGAAAACAAGGTTTCTCCATCCTTCCAGTCTTCTCTGATAGTGAGCTCAGGCTATGCTAAAAAAAACATAAATGCCTTTATTATTTTTTTTTTTTTTCAAATTTCAATCATCAGTTCAATCATCACTGGGCAAAAATCGACCAAAAAAATGGTCGATTTTTTTGAATTTACGGAAAGGAAAAACTCTGTTTCCGGGATAAAAAAAAGCTCGCTTGCTCCTGCCAGAGATCAACTAACTCTGGAACCAGTCGAAAATAGGCTTAGAAAAAGATCTTCCAGTCGGCGAGTAGACTTGAATATAAGTCTAATTTCGAGAGACCAAGCGCAGAGGACGTAAGCGCTACTTCCACTGAGCTACACAGGCCTCAGGCTATGCTATCAATCAAAAATTTTCATAAGAGAGAGAGAGAGAGTACAGCAGACAATTCTTGCCATCTTATGACCAGAAACCCTAATAATTGTACATAATACAATTGTATTATTATTATTATTATTATTATTATTATTATTATTATTATTATTATTATTATTATTATTATTATTATTACTATTATTATTATTATTATTATTATATTATTATTATTATTATTATGAGAGACCTCCAGGGAGACACAAATTCATTGATTTAGGCGATATATCACTCAGTGTAATAACAATATAATAACAATTTAAATTCTATTGTAGATTTTTGTGATGCGAGGTTATAAACCCAAGTTTTCATGAGGGAAAGGAAACCCTATTTTTGGTAGAGATCGACTAACTCGAGAACCGATCAAAGAAAGGTTTAGAAAAAGTACCTGGGATCAGCAGAGAACAGGTTTTTTTTTTTTTGAAAGCATGAATTTACATAAATCAAACCTCAACCAGAGCATTTGAGCAGCATAATACTATACTGATGTGAAAAATATTATGACTGTCCCATAGAGAATTGAAAGTTTTTTATATGGAGTGACGAATTACGATATACAAGTTTCTGATCGTATGAACCAGTATAGGTGTAGTAGACAACTGGTGAAGGTCTTATACTTGAGTACATCATGGCAGTGATGCAATGGTCTGGATCTCTGAGATTTCCAGGTTTTGGGTAATGCGGTTCTTCTTATATTTTGACATTTTTCGAGATCAGACCTTTTCTTTCAGTACGATAGTGTATCATGTCGTGATATGCCGTGACTCTTGTGCGACATCCTAATCCTAATCCTGTAGCTTCCTCTCTTTGAAAGCGTTGCAGCTGATTACTAGGAAGATAATTATGAAGCGAAGTGGTTTCCCATTGCCTTCCTTGAAGTCAGTATTTATGACTGTAGCCGTGTATGTTCACGAGACCACATTGAACGATTAGAAGTGGTGTATTGGACTCCAGTGATAATAATAAATATGCAAAAAGTATTAACTAAAAACCGATTTGTAGAAAAAAGTTAAAACATAGTCATTATTTTTAGCGATTTTATTGTTTCATCCACATCTTTTACACATTCACTTGTTTGATCCTGAAGCGCCAAGAGTTAGCAACAATGCTACGTCACAGGTTTTTATCATTCAGTTTACAATTGATACTTGTGCGCTAACGTAGTTGTGCTTTGTAAGTCTTTTGTGAACATTTGCAGTTTTGCACTTTTTCGAAAATTAAGCCTTGTTTTACATTGCTTTACCAATCACAGTACAAAAGAAAAACGGAGGGTGATAGTAAGCGTGAATTCAATGAACAGTGGAAAAATTAGTTCTTGTTTTTAGTGAATCCATCAGGAAACTCGTTGTGCATTGTTTGCGAAAGCACTTTCTCACGAAATAAAATACATAGTAGTGTCTTAATATATATATATATATATATAATATTTCAATTGACACTATAAAACACAACATCAGACTGAAATAAAAAGATAACTGAACTGCTTGGTCTGAGTTACCAAGAAAATATGTGATTTAAAAAAGGAAGAAATCAAAAGAAGACGATATATGTTTGTTAAAAGAAGTTATGAAAGTTTGGCAATGATGGAAGCTTCCTACGAAATTGCTTTAGCTTTGGCCAAATTAGCTTTAGCTTTCGAAAGATGGGTTTCTGGTAGAAATGCTGTATTGCAAACCAGACTGAATACATGATTGGTTTATGCCATTTCAGATTTTCAAGAGACATGGGCATGGGTGGTGTTGAGTGGTGTAAATCATCTAGTACCTATCACACATTCATTTCATGATAAATAAACAATTAAAATCAGAGTAAAATATTATAAATACATATTGGATAATTCATTATGTAAAATTCAGACCTAGTTGATCTCTATCTCTCCCGTTTCCACTTCTCACAGTCTAAACCATTGCTGCATTGTGATGTTGTTTGTTTAGGATTTATGACGAAGCAATTGAGGCTATGAGGCCAGTATAATATGTGTGTAACTTGAATGTGTTCTTCTCAAGAGGTTGTCTGCTTTGCAGGATGATGTAACCTTGAATGCCTGAGCAGAAAATTTTATGACAGTATGATGACACACACTCACGCGTGTGCGTGAGCCCATGTGTCAATAAATATACTAATAGTGAGCACGATAAATCAAATCTTTTCGGGAAGCAGAGAGAGAGAGAGAGAGAGAGAGTAGGGTAAACTACCGCCATGTCGTGATCCTAAATCATAACTCTTGTATTATTGTCTGTAATAGTATGAGTTTCACAGTCGATTTAGTCGACAGAGTTAAAATCTTGATTTTTTAGGGGAAGGGAAATCCTACTTTTTGTGCCACAGATCGACTACCTCGAAAACCAACCCAAGAAAGGCTTAGAAAAAGTTCCTGGAGTAGGCGACTAGAATCGAACTTAACATCTATTTCTGGTGGCCCAGAGCTAGGGATGTAAACACTGGTTCTACATGGCTACGCAATTGTGTAATCCAAGAGATTGATGAGGCCAGGGACTTGGGAGTGTTGGTGGATAGGGAGATGAAGTTTTGGGGGCACATGGCAAAAGTAGCTAAATCAGCTCATCAACTCACTTGGTTGTTGAAAAACACCTTGACAACAGAGACAAGCAAGTTATTGTACTTCTGTACCGAGCCCTGATAAGACCTCATCTCGACTACTGTGCCCAGATTTGGTCACCTCGGTTCATTCTTGATGGGGAGGAGGTGGAGAGGATCCAGAGGTGAGTGACTAAGATGATAGCAGGTCTATGTAATGAACCATATGAGAACAGGTTGAAGATTTGTGGGTTGCAGAAACTAGTTGATAGGCGGAAAAGGGGAGATATGATTGAGACATTCAAATTTCTAAAAGGATTCTATAGGATTAATTCAGAGGATATTTTTGAGATCAGGACTGGTAATGGGAGAACTAGGGGACGCCTATGGAAGCTGGGCAAGAATGTGGTTAGTAGGGGTGTTAGAGCTGGGTTCTTTACTTTTAGAGTGGTAAATGAGTGGAATAAGCTGCCAGAGTCTGTTGTGGGTACTATGACAGTGAGCAAGTTCAAGGCAATGTATGATAGATACTGTGAGAATGTCGAAAGTTGTGTGGACATGATGTTTAGGGCCTCCCTCGATAAGTCTAAGGACTCCCTGGAGTAGCCCGAAAAAATAATAATAATTGTTTACCGTGCAATGTTTGCAAATATCTTGATGTAGTAGATAGTTTTTCATTGTCCAGTGAGAAGCCACTATCCCTGCTTATTGGAGTGGCTTGAATCTTACATATTTGAACTGTGGAGTGCTGATTAAATGATCATTAGCCCAACCACGGCTAATATGTGCTATACTCCTTCCAGCCCCTGTTTTGAGTGGGATAATCATTAAAAAATAATTTGCAAACTTTAAATCAAAAAATATATTTTATTGCAATACAAAGTAACATTTGTAATTAATAATTGTTATTAGCGAAAACTAAAGTAAATTATATTAATAAAATAAGACATGTTACAAAACCCAATAATGCTTTCTGAATTACGTCACAACTACAGTTGAAATTCGCCACTGTAGGAAATATCAAATATTTATCTTCACGTGCAGAAACCATTGTACATAGAAATGCTGAGTACTGACTGCCTTTTTCGCATGCCGCAGTGTTCGTAACAATATTCCACTAGGAAGTATTACCCTTTCTGTGGAGTGTAGGGAAAATTAGCATTTGCCTTTTGTGCACAAGAAAATGAATGAATAAAATATATAGGGAAATCAAATTTTAAACTGTAGAATGCCCTTCGATACGACTGTTAAACTTTCAACTTTCAACTTTGTTGGCTTAAAGGGTGAAACAGATTCTTTTCATATTCCCCGCTGTCTGATGAGGAAAACTGTGAGAGGAAAAATATTAATGAGTCTGTTGCTCGCCCTGAGTGGGCCTGAAGATTAATCATTCAGGTTACAGTTTAAAATAGCTTTTGGTCTTTTGTATTTGGTGTAATCTGTTTCCTCGTAATTTGCAGCTAGTTGAATTAGATTATTATGATGCAGAAATGCTATTGAAAAGAACTTATTTGTTATAGTCTGCATGAAGGTATAAATATAGGGGACTTCTGTGTCCCGGTGAAGTTGCACAGTGCGTATGAACCATGGTGCGTTCAGGATTATTCTGAGACATTTATTCTGCACTCGTTGTAGTTTGAGGATATTAGTATTAGCAGTATAACTCTCAGCAGGAGAAGCATAGATGAGAATAGGACGAATCATCAATTTTTATATAAGTAGTTGGATTCCGGTGCTCAATTTGCTGTTTCTGCTTATAAGAGAATAGAGCTGTGCATTGATTTTTGATGTCTTTAAACATTGAGCCGATATGGGCGCTGAAAGTGAATTTTCTGTCCAACAATATACCAAGATATTTGAGGATTTATTTTGTGTCGCCATTTGGTGAAATATTGTTCAATTATCAGTAGATTTTCCTGCAGTCTTTTGATTGCCAGGTGCGGTTTTAAAGATCTGGCTAATATCGCTGTATCATCCGCATACAAATCTTTGATAGATGACAGTGGGTTGTGCGGAATATCACACATATAAATGTATCATGTGACTTCAATCACATATACAAGATGCGTTTTTGTATGGAGAGTGTGCCATTTAACTTAACTTGCATGTGCCTATCATAGAGGTATGATCTGATCAGGTAAACCACTTCCAATGGTATTCCAGATGTTATCATTTTATATAGATGATAACATGAAAAAAAATGATAACAGAGGATAGCATAACATGAAGATCAACCAGACTTTGTTGAATGCACTGGCTATGTCAAGGAAAACAGCCCCAGTGCATTGACGCCAGTTAAATCCCATGGTAACATATTCCACCAATCTGTATACTTGTTGTGTAGTACTGTGAAATTGTCGGGATCCAAATTGCTCCTCAGGAAGAATGTTTAATTTGTGCACTAGTTCTTGGAGTCTAGTGAGAATGACTTTCTCGTCAACTTTGCCTAGATTGGAGTTGAAGCTAATTGGTTCTGTAGTTTTGAAGTGATCGTGGGTCTTTTCCAGGTTTATGGATTGGGATTACATCTACTAGTTTCCAGTGGGAAGGAAAATATTTGTAGTGTAAGATGGAGTTTATAATGTTAGTTAGATGCACAATAGCTGTGTGGGGGTAGTTTTATCACCCTGTTTGTGATTCCATCAAGTCCATCAAGCCTTTTTGTTTTTAAGCTTCTTGATTACGTCTTATAATTCTACAGGTGATATGGGTACAATTTGACTAGGCATGTGACAGAAAGTTTGAGCGATGATCTGACATGTCGATGAACCTTGTATATGTGATTGAAGTCGAGATGGTCATATGAGGGTTTGCGTTGCTTTTCTAAAGATGTTATTATTGCCTCGGCTTTGTCTGCGTCGGTATGGATAAGGCCAGTATCTGTTTGGGGAGGAAGAAGAGGTTTGTTTTTATTCTTGATGTTTTTGATAAGATTCCATATGGAGTGATTGTCAGGAGAGATAGAATTCAATTTTCCTTCCCAAATTTGATTTCTGTGCGCTGTGAGGGCATCTCTAACTGCAGAGTTGAATCTGTTCAAGATTCTTTTATCTTGAGGTGCTTGGTGTTGTGATATTTTTTCTTGCTCTGTTCTTTTCTCTGATCAAGTTCATAATGTCTTCTGGCAAGTGATTAGATGTGGGGGTAGTTCTGGAAATTGTTACTGCTGCAACAGCAGTGGTGATTTGTTTAGTTAGATTCTTTATAGCTGTTTCAATTTCCTCTGTGGATTTAATCAATGGTACAGGACCAATATATTTTGGGAATACTTTGGATAGCTTATCCCAAGGTATATATGAGTGGGTTGGGGAGGAGACAGGTTTTCCTGGTTTCCCAGTTTTAATAGAATGGGACTGTGGTCAGAGGAAAGATCATTTAGAGTCACTATACTGTAGAGTCTTATATTCTGCAGGATAGTTATGTCTAGTACATCAGCCCGACTGTATGTGTTGTGATGGGTAGGCCCTGTGGGGCCTGCCACAATCACATTGTTGGATCCAGAGTAGGTAGCGAGGATGTGACCATTTTTATTTGTACAATGGCTATTCCAGATAGGATGCTTGGCGTTTAAGTCGCCAGCCATGATAACAAGCTCTCTGTTGGTCAGTACAGCGTTCAGATCTGAAACAATAACGTTTTTTGCGGAGCATTATATGATGCGAAAATCTTTAGTTTGCCCACCGTGCACGTGGGAATTTCTATGCCTGTAATCTCAAGATTAATGGTGGAAGGAATATTTATAGAGGGATAAATAAATAAATAAGATCATTTAGAGTCACTATACTGTAGAGTCTTATATTCTGCAGGATAGTTATGTCTAGTACATCAGCCCGACTGTATGTGTTGTGATGGGTAGTGACCCATCACAACATTGTGATGGGTAGTGACCCATTGCGAGGATGTGACCATTTTTATTTGTACAATGGCTATTCCAGATAGGATGCTTGGCGTTTAAGTCGCCAGCCATGATAACAGGCTCTCTGTTGGTCAGTACGGCGTTCAGATCTGAAACAATAACGTTTTTTGCGGAGCATTATATGATGCGAAAATCTTTAGTTTGCCCACCATGCACGTGGGAATTTCTATGCCTGTAATCTCAAGATTAATGGTGGAAGGAATATTTATAGAGGGATAAATAAATAAATCAGCTAACGCCTTTTATTCCCTTATAGGGAGTAGGCGATGCCTTTATACCCTATCTAGCTTTTGGAGACTGAGTGGGCAGTTCAATCTCCACCGGTAGCCAATCAGAGATAGCAGGCCCATGTCTATCACTAATTATAGCAGCATCGATGAAGAGGCTGGCAAACAAGTGCTGCCATCTCTTGGACCTAACCCTAACAAGATATGTCACTGTCTGAACTAATGTGGGTACTACGGTCGATTTTCTTGTGTTTACGGGACGAAAAACCCGCTTGCCCATGCCAGAGATCGACTAACTCGGGAACTGGTCGAAGATAGGCTTAGAAAAAGTTCCTTCAGTCAGCGACTAGACTAGAACCTAGGTCTAACTTCGAGCGGCCAAGCGCAGAGGATGCAAGTGCCACTTCCACTGAGCTACACAGGCCTGTGATGATTGCTGTAATTTTTAATGTAAATAGCACTGCCGCCTCCTCTTCAGGATAATCTATCAATTTTGTACATCTGGTATCCAATTATTTTGGGATTATCTGATAGTCGGAGATTGGTTTCATTTATCAAGAGTATATCTGACTGAAGCCTTTGGGCAAACTCCCAGAGCTCCAAGATTCCACCTCTTAATCCGTTCGCATTCCATGTGCTATGATCTGTAAAGAATTTGGTTTTATTTTATTTCTATTTGAAATAAAATAAAACCAGAAATCTATTTGTATAGCATGGTGAGGGGGTTGGATCTGCTAAAATCCAAGCATATTTTCCAAGGAAGAGGTAATGATAGCTGTCAGATTTGGATGTGATGTTGGCTGTTCCAGGGATGTCTGTTTAGGGCGAGTTACATCCGCATATGTCTCAGATTGTTGTTTCTGAGTTGTTCTTTTTGGGGCCTCTGACTTCAGCAGATGGGCTTCTGACCCTTTATGTTGATCTTTAGGAGGCTGTGAAGTAGTATTGATGTAGGTGTGCTAAGAGAGGAAGAGTATGTTTCTTCTTCTGGTTTACTGTTTCTTGGATTGTGTGTGCATCCTCTGTAGTTGGCAGTGTGAGGACTGCCTATAGTTGGCACATGGGGTGGATTAGAGCATGTATTTGTTGGGCATTTTAAGCATTTAAATTCAGCCTTGCACATTTTCTGGGAGTGACCAAACTTCTGACATCTGTGGCATTGCCCAGTTGAAGCCCTTTTCCTTAATGGTTCTATAGTGATTTTCAGTCTACAGATGGACGTCAGATCATATATGTGCTTGTAAATTTAACTGATCTCTACTAATACTAGTGGCATTGGAGTCCTGTCTCTCCTAGTCATTCTGCTGACCTTTACGGGTGGTAAATCTTGCTGGTGTAGATCTGCAGTGATTTCTTCTTTGGAAACATCTTCAGATACACCTCTAATCACTACCTTGAGGTTTTTTATCTGATCCTAGTGAAAAAGTGTGGTTCGGGATACCTCTCGTATTTAATTCAGAGGTTAACCGTCGATAATCCATCACTGTGGGTTGGATTTTAATACCGTCTGTGGCATTCTTTGCTTGGCTGTATGAGATCTGTAAGTTGTACATCGTAGTCCTTAGCGACATCCATTTATTCTTTTCACGCAGAATAATCCGGGATATCTTTTCCCTTGAGGTGGTACTAGAGTCTGGGACAAAGTCATCTTCTTCCATTTCATCCGTATGAAATGGAAGAGGCTGGAGTTTTGCGTTTTTTGTGAGCGCGAACCTCCTGATAATCGGTGTGGTCAGTAATGGGATTATCCTCAGCAGTTGTTGCTATTTCGCTAGCGCTGTCTTGAAGAACTTCTAAAAGTTGAGAGTCATCTGTATCAACTTCTTTTATTTCATGAACTGCAACTTTTCCTGGACATTTTGTGTGAAGCAGATTGCCTACGTGTTTAAATATTGCCAGAAGCTGTTTAAAATTAAGTTCTTCGTACGGTGCATCCATGGTTAGACCCAAGCCTTATTCTGTAGAGTAGGACATGACTTTCCCTTTCCACAATAATAAGTAGACAGTTTCTAATGAAGTAAATGAAGCAATGAAAACAATGGCGATACTAATGGCAGTAGGCGTAGCGTATCGCCTTTGTTTTGAAATTTGTTGACTTACTTACTTAGCTGATTCTTTGGACTGTTTGAAAATTAAACCGACTGATTATAGTAGTAAAACTATTTACTACTAGTAAATTTACTAGTCAAATAGGGCTAAATGGCCTCGCCTAATCCCCGTATACGGGAATAAAAAGGCGTTAGCGGATTTTTTTTTTTTTTCTGATATCAAAATCCCGCACGTCAGACATCATCGCTTTTACTCTAGCTACCCTGATCAATCAAAACTCAAGACTAATAATAAATATATATATATAAACGTAAACACGTTAACCAACGCAATCCGATACGGCTGTTTGATGCTTTTTTATCATTTATACCGGCACTGCTCATACAGTTAGACGAGCGCGCACGTTGGAGGAGTACGTAGTACTAATCACAAACCGGTATTTCTACATCGATGTGGGATTATAAATCCGCATTTGTGGCTAAGGTTTCACTCTTGAAAATAACGCAGGGCTTATTTAGCTGGCTTGAAATATAATTATTGAATCAAAAATACTCTAATTTCTTCCTCCGAAAAGATCAAAATTAAAAAAAATATTATTTTGTTTGTGTGAAACAGCAAATATCAATGGAAGTTGATCCATGGCATGTTCACGGACAGGAATCATCTAGCGAAACTTCTTCCACAACTTCACACAGATTTGAAGATAGTTTCCTTGTTTCTGAACGTCTACCGGATTCTGAAGCATATTTATCAAATTTAGGTATGATTGCTATTTTTGTAATTAGCTATCAGATGTGCGCGTATATATATATAACATAGGCTGTGTGACACATACCAACGGAACAAATTATTTTTATGTATTTTGCTTCATTGGAATGAGTATTTTCCATTATTCATTTGGTAGTCTTGAAAGATTATTTAAATAAGATTGAAATCATAAATAAATATAAGTATTAATCATAATCAATGGGTGCAAGTTTCTGACATAATTGGAAATTAATATAATCTATCCGTCATAACTAATCTATCATAAGGGGAAATGGCATTGCTATGTCAATAACAGGTATACTTCAACTAATCAAATCATAGTTAACATTAAGCAATAAGCCGCATAAAATATATCCCGCATATTGCGTACTTTAATTGTTGACTGCGTGAAAGGATAATGAATATCACGAATAGAAATTAGCAGCTCTAATACATTCCATGAATATCAGTTCGTAGAAATAAGGGAAAAATCCTAGGGTCCATTTGTCATTGCCAATAGAAGAAACGGCAGTATGAAAGAGTAAATTTGCTAGATGGAGATGCTATTAAAGTGACAGCTGAAGAAGTCTCGGAAATTTTTTTTTTTTTTTTTTTTAGGTAAAGATATTTGAGCAATCTATGACAGCTACATTGGATGAAGAAAGATGATGGTGGTATATTTGGATTTTAGACAAATTTTAATGGAACTTGTGTCATAATAACATTTATTATATACAGAAAATTGTTAATAGAAGAGTAGTAATAATGTACACTTGATTTGGCTTCCATATCTTGTACTCAAACAGCATAACAGTTCTGATATGAGTTCAGTTCTAGCAGTTCTGATGAGTTATATCAATGTTGTTAATTGCAAGATATTCAGAAACATATTCTGTTGGAAAAGAAGAGTGTGTGTGTATCCAGGAACTTATTTATTATACTTAATTTACTGTTCTTTGGGCATAACATTATTCATATTACAATAACTAGATGGAAGGGTTATATTTCTTTTTAAGAACCAGTGTTTGGTATCTTATCTGTTAGTATTTAGAAATAAAAGAATAATATTAATTGCTAATTTACACTGATTAAAATTCTAGAAATTTGACAATTCTATCACTGGAATATTGAGTAGTTTTTAATTGAATTCTGAAGTGATTTAGTATTTAGTCCTTAATACCTTATAGCATGTAGCAGTTATATCTAGTAGAACTGCAGTGATCTTCAAAATTCTCCAGCAAATATTTTATTTTTAAACTCTACTTATCTATCTCTTTTTTTTCCCCTGAAATACTTGTATTAAGAATTTAAGACATTTTTGAAAACAATTTTTTTTTTTTTAATTTTTATTATTTAAAGTTATCTATGCCAGAGAAATCTATGATGAAACCACAACATATATATAAAACACATGGATTAGCATGATAGTTTCTTAAATAAAAATTATGTGCATGCATTGTTTTCCTAATTTCATCTGATTCTTTAACCAGAGCTAAATTCAGCAAAGAAAATGTACCAAGCCAAGAAGACATTTGCCATCTGACATTGTTTTCGATGAATTATAACTTGGATACCAGAATTTTGTCATTCCATTAGAATAATTATTGTACCAAAAGATTTTATTTTTAAGAAGACAAAGTTATGAGAATTAAAAAAAAAAAAAAAAAAATAAGAAGAAATTTCAATAATATTCTTTTGAAATCTAGACAGTTGATAATTTAGGATATTTGTTCATACACTTATTGAAATTGCTGCATAGCAGATATAACCACTTGACCATACAAAGTAAGATTTGGGTCGAAGTCTAGAGAAACATTTCTTAAGTCTTTTTTTTTTGTGGCCTGGTTGGCCAAGTGGTTAGCATATCTGCTCTCCAGCCAAAAGGTTACGTGTTCAAATCTGGCATGGACATTTGTGATTGTCTGTGGAAATACTAGTGGTGGTAAGCAGTTGATGGCATTGGTGTGGTTGCAGTTGATGAAGAGTTGTGGAGTGGATGCCCTCCCTCAATGAGGCTTTAGACTCCCTGGAGATGTTACATAATAATAATAATAATAATAGTAATAAGTGAATTTGGATTCGACAAATAGCCCTCAGAAAAGAATAAACCCCTTTTGAAGTATATTCCTTTTGCCATTATTAATAGAGTATGCATATGTAATATAGGTCTTCTGATAGGATGAATTCCATTATATAAGTTTATTCTGTGTATATTGTATTGCTGGGTAGCTCTAGGCACTCAGATGATTGATACCAGTAGGTATTTAACATAGACCAGGGCTAAGTGGAATCTTTCTTAAGACTTTAATGAGAATTAAATTCTAAATAATGCCACTGCATGCTGCAGCATGCATCTGTTACTAGATTGAGTACTGAGTGGATTTTCAACAAGACCACTAAAATGTTTTCTCATCAGAAGAAAATTGTATTTTTCTTATGATTTATTATTGAACATATTCAGTTGGAGAGAGTACCTACCTTTATGACATTGTATAATTAAAATGCCTTTCTTGCTTTTATGGTCACGTTAAACATTCATGTTATAAAGAGGGAAATCTAGTTGCATGAATTTTTAAAAAGACCCTTGTATTATTACAGTATATAAATGGTCATTATTGGCCTAACATTTTTCAGGGACAATCAATGAAACTTTTATCGTTCAGAGAATGTTTCATTTAGGTTAATAAACAAATATATAAAGAGTATTCAGTGGAATACTACATTCTATGCAAATAAGTCATTTTTAAGCTGACTTAATAGATATATTTTGAAGCCTGATTAGAAGGAATTAATCTGTTGGATAAGTCCAGTAAATAACACAAGAGATTTCACATTTTTACATCAGATGATATGTAATGAGCAAGAAAAGTAATTACAGAAGAGTGATGCTAGTGGATAGTGGCATTGCTGAGGATGAAGTGAAATTATTTATTGAGAAAATATTTTAATTATTTCATGATGTGAGTGATGTCTTCTATTACTTGAGTGGGAAGCAAGTGCTGCAGAGACTAGAAATGAGAGAACTAAAATGTATAAGGTGTTGAATAACTAAAATGTTTTAGGTAAGATTATTATTATTATTATTGTACGGGCACTTCCATGGAGTCCAAAGATTCATTGCAGGAGACCCAAGCTATCCACACAATATATCATACCTCTTCTTAAACCCATTAACAGATAAAGCACTAACAACTGACTCTGGCAACTCATTCCATTCATTCACAACTCTGCAAGTGAAAAAAACCAGTCCTCGTATGCCCCAACTAACCACACTTTTACTCAACTTCCGGAGATGACTTCTTATTCTGTTTCCTCTAACCAAGTGCTAAAACATTTCCCGTGCATCAATCCTATAAAACTGTTTAAATTACTTAAATGTTTCTATCATATCCTCTCTTTTTCGCCTATCACCAACTTCTGCAGTCCACACACCCTCAATCTATCCTCATAGGGAACATTCCACAGACCACTAACAACTGACTAATCTTAGTTGCATCCTCTGAATCTTCACCCCACTTCCTCATCTCCAAGAAACCCAGGTGATCTGATCTGAGTACAGATGCAGATGTATCTAGCCCTTATAAAGAAGAATAATAACTTCCTTATCTTTACTTATTAGTAGAAAATCTCTGTTTCAAATCTCTGTATACCATTACCCCTAAATCCCTAGTGTCATCTATTTCCTGGAAAACAGTTCCATCAGTGTGGTACACAGCTTGTAATCTATTTATCCCAAAATGCATAACTTTACATTTCTCCACATTAAACTGATGCCCATTATCTTTTGTCCATACTGACAGTCTGTTTAAATCATCCTGCAAGTTATCCATGTCACTTTGATTCATTATTACTCTACCTAATTTTGCATCATTAACAAACAATTGAATATTTCCTTTCAGGTTATTTCCTATATTATTTATGTACAAATTAAACAATAGTAGTCCTATCACTGAATCTTGTGGCACACCACTAGTCACCAGCTTTTGCCTGGATTCTGCTCCTCCATATACTACTTTCTGATATCTGTCGAGCAGACACCCTCTTATTCACATAACCAGTGTTGTATCCATCCCTGTTTGCTCTAATTTGCATAACAAAGTTCCATGTAGTATTTGGTCAAATGCCTTTGCAGAATCATTGTGTGGCAATTTCCTCTATCCAACTCAGCTGTCACTCTATTATAAAAAGTTAGTAAATTACTAAAGCATGACTGACTGACTGACCCTTAACAAAGCCATGTTGTCCCTCATACAGTACCATATTCTTATCCATCCATTCTTGAATTCTCTTTTTGACCAATTTTTCCAATACTTTTACTACCATTCCTGAAATACTGATTGGTCTATAATTTGCTACTGCAGTCTTAGAACCTCCATCATGCAAGGGAATTATTTTGTCCTCTTTTCAATCTCTTGGAACTCTACCACAGCTGACACTTAAGTTAAAGAGCGTAGTCAGAGGCATTTCCAGTTCCCTTGCATGTTCCCGCAAAACACAAGCTGACAACCCATCTTATTCCACAGCCGTATTTACATTGAGATTCTGCAATTCCTAAGAACCTTCAATTCACCTACCTCTCTTCCCAAATAAGTCTGTCACTTATGTCGCAACATTAACCTTGCTTGTATGATATACCCTTGCATAGTGGTTACTCAGTAACTCAACTATTTTATCTGTTTCTATAACCTTGTGACCATCAGCTCTCATTGAGGTTATTCTTCTATGATCATTCTTTCTCTTACTTGCCATATAACAAAAGACCTCTGTGGGATTGCCTTTGGCCTGCTCGGTTAGATTCTTCTCATAATCTGATTTTGCATTCTTACCATGATGGTCACCTTTCCTGCTTGAGCCTTGTACTTGTTCATGAGTTTGCTGGTCACCTTTCTCCTTATATAACCCTCTACAGTAATTTTCTTCTTGTGCAGTTTATGTTTAATGATATTACTCATCCACCGAACTCCTGCCTGATTAACCCTCCTTACCTTAGGTATATAATTTATTATTGCTTCCTCTTGATGCCCCTTAACTATCTCCATGTGCTATAATATCCTTCCCTTGCATGGTTTTATACCATGACACAGCTTCGAGTTTCCTCCTAAGCGTGTCATAATCACCTGCTTTGTAGTTCCACATATACCCCTTCTTGACAGAATATTCCTCATTTTTTTACAATCTTTCATCTCAAGACTGCATGGTCACTTTCCAAAATTGGAGGCAATGTGACCACCTTAGTTACATAGTCTTCTGATCCTTGTGTAGAGGCTTAAGTGCTGTGAGAACATCATGTTGGAGGCTTAATGGATTGCAT
Source organism: Typopeltis vanoorti (assembly GCF_054136105.1). Classification (NCBI taxonomy): domain Eukaryota; kingdom Metazoa; phylum Arthropoda; class Arachnida; order Uropygi; family Thelyphonidae; genus Typopeltis; species Typopeltis vanoorti. The sequence goes on from NC_143565.1 coordinate 98,288,294, forward strand.
GAAGGATTAAAAACAGAATTTAATTCTTCCTATATTTCGTCTCAGTCAATGAGACATCTTCAGGGATTATAAAAAAAAATAATGTAACATATATACAAATAACAAGCAATACTAAGCCCAACCACGTGGGAGACACTAAAGTCCTATCTAGGTGGAGCGTCCTCTAAGAAAGGCTGTAGGTGACCTGGAATGTAAAGTGGGACCTCTGGTAATAAGCGTTTCCCAAATCTTAGGAAGCTTAATGCAACCATATTTGTTAAGATTTGGTTGATTCCTGAGCACTGCTGTTGATTCTAAGAATAGTCTTTCTCTTTTGAATTTGCTGTGGTGGAGCATGGTGGTATTTTCCATGAGATCATGTGGGTTGTATCCAAGCCATGGTCAGCCAGGCCTGACTGACCATAGACAGGAAGGCTTCTAATGTGTCTGGGCCATGAGGCCATATAGAGAATGGTAAGCGATTGTTCTTTTCCTTTTCTATCACGAACTGGATTCTTGGATGTAGGCTGTTGAGGCGACTGAGGAAGGCTTCTAATGTGTCTGGGCCATGAGGCCAAATAGAGAACACATCATCTACATATCTTAGCCAGATGGAAGGCTTGAGAGGGGCTGAGTTTATGGCTCGTTTTTCAAAATCTTCCATATAAAAATTGGCAAGGGGGGTGAGAGGTGGGAACCCATGGTGGTTCCTTCTATCTGCTTAAAGATTTTGTTCTTCCAAGAAAAATAACCAGAATAGATGGCAAAGGAAAAGAGATCTAAGATGTCAGAAGGAAAAACGTTTTTTTAAGAGTGTTAAGGTATCAATTAAGGGAATATTGGTGAACAATGAAGAGATGCCAAAGCTTACCAATATGTCTGTGTTATTTAAGGTTAAATTTTCTATGAGGGTTTTGAAATGGGTAGAGTTTTTTATATAGGATGTGGAAAGTCCAGTGAGGGGGGTCAGAGAGTTGGCCAGCTGTTTTGACAGTTTGTAGCAAGGTGAGTTAGTGGCATCTACTATAGGTCTTAGTGGGGAATTGGATTTATGGATTTTTGGTAAACCGTATATTTGGGGGAGATGGGAACAGAAAGGTTTGAGTTTTTTCATGATATTGGGGGGGGGGGGGGGAGAGACACTTTTTTTAAGTAAGTTTTTTAGTTTGTTAGGATGTTAGTGACGTCAAGTCTGATGTTGTTTGCTATCTCCTCGCCCAGTCTTTGCCTCCTAAAAGTAATTTATCATCCTCCCAACGCACTGCTCTCATGAAATTACGAAAAGAAAAAAGTATCGTTATCACCAGAGCTGATAAGGGTAATGCCACGGAATACAATAGAAAAATGGAGGTTATCCTCCGAGATTACTCTACCTACACCCCGCTAGAACATGACCCCACAAAACTTACTTTTTTAAGTAAGTTTTTTAGTTAAAAAACTAAAAAACTTACTTTAAAAAGTGGCTTCCTGGTCCCCCAAAATCACGAAAAAACTCAAACCTTTCTGTTCCCGTTCCCCGGTTTATGAAAAATCTACAAATCCAATTCTCCACTAAGACCTACAGTAGATGTCACTAACTCACCTTGCTACAAACTGTCAAAACAGCTGGCCAACTCTCTGACCCCCCTGACTGGACTTTCCACATCCTATATAAAAAACTCTACCCATTTCTAAACCCTCATAGAAAATTTAACCTTAAATAACACAGACATATTGGTAAGCTTTGACATCTCCTCATTGTTCACCAATATTCCCTTAATTGATACCTTAACACTCTTAAAAAACGTTTTTCCTTCTGACATCTTAGATCTCTTTTCCTTTGCCATCTATTCTGGTTATTTTTCTTGGAAGAACAAAATCTTTAAGCAGATAGAAGGAACCACCATGGGTTCCCACCTCTCACCCCCCTTGCCAATTTTTATATGGAAGATTTTGAAAAATGAGCCATAAACTCAGCCCCTCTCAAGCCTTCCATCTGGCTAAGATATGTAGATGATGTGTTCTCTATTTGGCCTCATGGCCCAGACACATTAGAAGCCTTCCTCAGTCACCTCAACAGCCTACATCCAAGAATCCAGTTCGTGATAGAAAAGGAAAAGAACAATCGCTTACCATTCCTAGACACCTTAGTTACACGCCTCCCCAATGGTACACTTTCCTTCACGGTATATAGAAAACTCACCCACACAGGCAGATACATCCACAAACGCTCCCACCACCACCCTGCTCAACAATATGGCATTATTAAAACTCTTACCAAGAGAGCCCACAATCTTTGTTCCAGTGGAACCGTCCTTACAACTGAGCTTGACCACATACACAACACTTTCCTCTCCAATGACTACAGTGATCACAGCATTAGAAAAATAATCAGGTCCTCCCCCATTCCTCGGTCTTCTCTTCAAAAAGAATTTAGAAATGCTGTCACCATACCCTACATCCATGGCACATCTGAAAAAATAGCCAAGATTTTAAAAAAATACAACTTACACACAGCATTTAAGCCCCAACGCAAACTTGCTACCCTCATCCGCTCTACAAAAGATCAGCTCCCTGCTCTCTCAGTGCCTGGAGTCTATAAAATACCCTGTTCCTGTAAACTGGCATACTTTGGACAGACAGGCAGATCAGCTACTATCCACCTGGAGGAACATATGTCATACATCTGCAAGCACGACTGTGGTCAGTCTGGCCTGGCTGACCATGTCTTGGATACAACCCACAGGATCTCATGGAAAAAACCCACCATTTTCCACCACAGCAAGTTCAAAAAGAAAGGCTATTCTTAGAATCAGCAGCAGCTCTCAGGAATCAACCAAATCTTAACAAATATGGTTTTATTAAGCTTCCTAAGATTTGGGAAACGCTTATCACCAGAGGTCCCACTTTACATTCCAGACCACCTACAGCCTTTCTTAGAGGGCGCTCCACCTAGATAGGACTTTAGTGTCTCCCACATGGTTGGGCTTAGTATTGTTTGTTATTTGTATATATGTTACATTAGTTTTTTTTTGTAATCCCTGAAGATGTCTCATTGACTGAGACGAAATAAAGGAAGAATTAAATTCTGTTTTTAATCCTTTCTGAGTGCTGTATACAATCCATTAAGCCCCCAACATGATCTTCTGATCCTCTCATCAGCTCCAATACCTTTTGCATCCCAATTCTTTCTTGATCACATGCTGTCTCAAGTAATAAACCTTCTAGATGAATAAATTCCATTTCTTTCGTGCTGTGTGTTCTTTCTTCCTTCCAATCTATATCTCCATAGTTTTAGTTCTCCCCCATAATAATCACTCAACCTGCACACATTACTCCCTGACCTAATCAGCAACCAACAACCATATATTTTGTCTTATTGGCCTTGATCTCATACCAGACTGCTTCAAATGAATACATATAGAGATAATAGAAATTAACAGATAAGATGGAGGAAGCTTTCTTGAAAACACTTTTTTTTTTAGATTTTATTTAGAAACATACCTGACCTTTTGTGTGTATGAGCAGGGGGGGGGGGTAGAAACTGAATGACTTTTCATTTATATTTTTAAGGAATGTGCAAAAGAGTCAGTTATGTGACTTACCTAGTTGTTTATAGAGTTTTGCAATGCCGATCTTCCCAGAAGAGTGGAAAGAAGGCAAATTAGTGCCACCACACAAAAGCACTGCTAAAGCGTGTTTATTATACATGGTGATTCAATACCCTGTTATAAACTTCAAAGGTGTATTCTGTACCTCAGAACTAAGAAAAACAGTCCAATTATACATGAGTGGAAACATCCTCATAGCTGAGCCTGTTGAGTGTGCACCAGAAATGGTGATATCATGCAAAACAGATAGTCACGACTCAATGAATCTTGTGATTGTAAAATCAGAATCGCATTCAAGTTGTCAAAAAAAAAGCTGCATTCCATCTAATAGGTTTGTCTTGAGCAAATGATATTTACTGTTTGTTTAGCATTTCTAACTCATACATTATTTTGCAATGAAGGATAAGTTCACATTTACTGAATTAAGTGATTTTCACTTTTCTTACAGATGCGGCAACAGAAATGTACATGGAGCACAGATTTATCAAGAGATTTTCTCTTGTCATCAGATTCCATGCTCTTGAATGTTCACTTATCTTCATTATTGTCTGTTTGAACATAGAGTTTCTGTAACAAATGAAGGAAAAGGAATGAAAAAACCTTGAGTGCATGAAGGAAAGCATGCTGTCTATTGGCATGGAATCTGTGCACAAGCACATGGAGGATTTCATTAAAAGACGGTGTTTCCCAAGTAGTTGTATTGAGGATCCTACATGAAATTCTGATTTACTTGTGCCATTTCCAGCAGGTTCAAACACTTTTATCAGATGATTATCATGCTGGTTAGCATTTTGGCAGCAGTTTCAGTTGTGAGGACCAAGGGTATCCTCATCAAATCTTTCCTGAAAGATGAATTGCTGATGTAAACCACTTATACAACCATCTTGGTCATGTGACTTAAATCCTGTATATATTTATTTGTGGGGTCATTTATGTACTTTACCCATTAGGGTAAAGTTAATGAACTGTAGGGACACGAAGCTGCATCAGACATCAACCAGTGACTTTTGAGCATGTGTGGCTCTCAATAATGAGATTTCAAATGCCTGATTTCAAATACCTTCTGTGAAGTACGCTGATCCTACAGTATTTCTTTTTCTATTTACCCAACTGATTTATGCTTATTTCTTGATATTTTGCATTTTATATTGCTAGTTGTTTACATTTATGATGTCACTACAAAAGACTGTCTCAGAAATGCATGGTATTTGATTCTTGTTGGGACCTTTTCATTAGTTTTGAAGCATGGGATACATCTAAAGGATACATCTAAAAGTTTTGAAGCATGGGATACATCTTAAAGTTTATGGAAGAGCGGAACCTGTAGATCCCTCTTTATTTTGCAGTTTGGTTGAAAGTATTCGAAAGATTTGTTAGGAAAGTATAAAAGATTGAATTATTAATATTATTCAGCCCTCCATGGAGTCAAAAGACTCATTGTGGGAGGTCCTTTCTAAGAAACACAGGTCTATCAAGACTCATCGAGGGAGGTTCCTCCTTGGAAACACAAAGTCTGTCATACACTCCTTAAATGCATTGACCGTTCTCGCTCTCACCACTCCATCAGGCAATGCATTCCATGGCTCAACCACCCTCTATGCAAAGAAACCACTTCTCACCCTCTTTCTCACAGTTTCCTTTTGTAACTTCCAGGGATGGCCCCTTGTCATGACTCCTTCCTGCTGTTCAACCAAGCGAAAGAACTTCCCAGTGTCAACCCTGTAACTACCTCTCAACAGTTTAAAAGTCTCAATCATATCACCCCTCCTCCTCCTATCCACCAAACTCTGCAGTCCACACTCCTTCAGCTGATCCTCATAACTAACATTGTACAGTCCCGACACCATCTTTGTTATTCGCCTTTGTACCCTTTCCACAGTTAATTTATCCCCTTCAAATCCTGGGGACCAGATCTGAGAATAGTAGTCTAAGTGTGGTCTGATCAGAGTCTTATACAACGGAATGATAACCATTTTATCCATCTCATTATTGCAGCAATCCTCTGTGTTTCCTTCACTACCTTTGCAATATGTCCCCTAAATTTCAGGTTTCTATCAATCATCAAACCCAGATCTCTTGTCTCTCCTACTTCTCTAGTTTAACTCCTCCCATAGAGTATGCAGCATCCCATCAGTGTGTCCCAAACCTCAAGACCTTACATTTTTGCTGCATTAAACTGATTGATAGATGGATTGATAGCCATAGCACGGTGATAGACATAGGACAACTGACGGATTGATAAATATAGGATTGTCTATGACAGCATTGGCTTGTAAAGGGCAGCATGCTATTTGCATTTTATGAAAAGGGATGAATATGTTAGTTCGATGGGGGTATGTGTGTGGGAGGGGGGAGCTTGTGTTATATTTTTAGACTTTGTATAGACATTTGAGAGATTTCCACATGATAAATTAGTGAACAGTCATATGCATAGTTCAGCTGAAAACTGTGACGTGGTAGGCAGCAGACTACTGCTTTTTCTAATTATGTTGCTACAGTGCTAAGGTTATTCTTATTAGATAGTTCTGCACTCTTGTTTTGTAATTAAAAGAAAATGTTATAGTAATATTGATTATTTTCTTGAGACCATTAAAATCACTGTGGTCGGTTCTTCTAGACAGCCTAGAAAATAAAATAGATGCAATTATAGTTTTTAAAAAAACTGAAATTCTTTTCCAGGGATGGTCAGTGGCATATTTATAATTTGAGCACTGCTTATCCCTGAAAAATATGTTGAAGGAATGGCCATTCAAGTACCCTTCAGATCATGTGTTGCTTGTGATATATATTAAGTAGGTATTCGTTATAAATGTTTATCAACCTGTTTAATATGGTAAGGTAGCAAATATCAGTAAGATTTATGTTATGTTTATATTATCATTCCAAATTAGCTATCTCAGAAAATATAGTTTACTGACACTTTTATTCATGTCCCACTCTGTCGTTATGAATTTAGAATTTTCTTCTTCTACACATACCGACCACTGAATTAAAAACTTATTTTACGTATGGGCATGCCTGCCAATACTGATCCTCTTCAGTTCTCTGCACATAGTTCGGTGAGATATGGGTTGGGAACAGCCATTGTTAAATGTTCGGGTCAATTGCTGCACACTGAAAGTTCTGTTTGTCCACAAGCCTTCTCAGACGATGCTGATTTCCTTCCTGACAGACTTTCTTAGTACCACAGTTACACGTGTTAGACAAGCAATGTGGATTATTTTTCCACTAATTAAACATCTGGGATATCTCACCTTTCGAGAAACCAGTCAGTTCTGCTGTTTTCAAAATCATGGCTCCAGCCAAACGGGCACCTGCAATAAGCTCTTTGTTGAACTCCGAAAGATCCTTTGTTTTTCCCATTGGTATCAACACTGTTTGCAATTACTGACCAGCAGCATTCTTAAATAGTTGCCTAGAACTCGTGGTGACATACATGACGAAGTAGTTTGAATATACACTGTGCAAGTGATGTTTACGTACATCTGCTAAAAGTTTCTAATTCAGTGGCTGGTATGTATGTTATTAAATAAGTACGAAGTCAGAGGACTAGTTATAGAGGATATGGATGTTTGAAATGAATTAGTTTGCCATTTTAATGTAATTTTTAATTTTTTAAATATATTTGTTTGTTTTTGTTGTTAATGTTATTGCATACTTTAATTGCTGTTTTATTATTATTTAAGAATCTAAACTTGCACGATTAAAAGGAAAAGCACGCGATCCAACACCACACTCCATAATATCAACTTTACAACAGGTTCGAGAAGGTCACATGAGTTATTTGGTAAATGGAAGTGGCAACCTTCCCCAAGAACCAAGTTCCTTCTTGCCAGAAGCAGAAAATGGAGATCAGGAAGTATCAGCCTCTTATGTTGAAGTAAGTGCTTGTTGCAAGTAAGTTTTTGACATTCTTATTCATGTCATTTATTCAATGATAATATCTGTGTTCACTTTTATCTTTGGCGTTTGCAAAAGTACATGGATGCAACATATAAAAGAAAAAAGCAAGACGACTGCTAAGGGCAGAAAGAAAATTTTAGTAGTTGAAAAGTATTTTGTGCTATATTAATCCATGTAATTCAGACAGTAAAGTAAATGATTGAAGCAAGCTGATAGATTATTCTTTTCTCTGCCATTGCTTTGAACAATCAGAAATTAAAGAGAATAAAAGCAGCTTTAATGTTACTTTTTTTGAAACTGAGGTATACTTTTTTTTTTTTAAGTGCAACAAAAATTTTACTTAATACTTTTTTTCCCTACCAGTCCTTACTCATAATGATAATCTTCAGTATTTCAGTTGTAATTCCTGCACAATTCTGTTTTAAAATTGTGAATAAAATGATGGGAATTCTAATTTTACCATAGGTAAGCTTAGCTAGATAAAATTTTATGATGTTTATAATTGTATTGTTTAGATTAGCATATAGGCATCCTTCACTAAGATGCACTTTGTGTGGAGTGTAGAGGTCAGTGCAGTGGCGTAGCTAGAGCTTTTGCTGCCCGGGGCAGTCCCTGAGTTTGCTGCCCCTCTCAATACACACCAAAAATATTACAAAAAGTCAAAATGACATATAAGGAAATAAATTAAAATACTATGTTTATTTTTGAAGTAAAACTTTTTCTTCAAAAATAATCTAAAATGTTATTTTTCTTACTTCTGTTAGCAAAATCATTGATGACATTGGCAAAATCTATTTCATAGTAATATAGGTAATTCTTAATCAGTTTTATTTAGAAAAACTCCTCTCATAACTAGCAACACTTACAGCAATTGTGAGGAAAATTCACAGTTTTTTTACAATATTTGGGAACTGAGTTCTCGAGACTGTATTTTAGAATTAACTGCAAAAGTTCAAAAAGGTTCAAAGTTCCACCCGGTGCGGATCCCCCTCCCCCCCAGCTATGCCACTGGGTCAGTGGGATGAAAAACCAGATATCTCAAGATGAAAAAGCCAACTACTATTACTACTATTAAAACTTTTGTTATTGATGAAAAGTATGAAAATGTGTTTATCTTTTCATTTATAGATTCAAATTGTTGGCTTTCGATCACACAGGTGTAAGCAGAATACTGTTGAGTGTGTGTGCATGTGTGCGCGTGCACACGTGTGTTTACACATAGTATGCTATGTTATTTCTTAGAGTTGTCATTTATAATATCAGCAGTGATGTATAAAAAAGTCTGAGTAAAGTTTTCAGAAATGTTTCTCAGTTTGTTATATTTATGAATTTGAATCCTGTCACTTAAACATTGAGATTTAAATAATCACTTAAAAAAAAAATACAGCAAGTTAATTCATAATGTGGTCCAAAAGGAATACTACTTTAAAAAAAACTCTTCTTCATATGACTAGAGTCCAAAACAAGCCTTGGCCTCCTGGCTTGTTTTGTTGCCTCCATCTCTTGCCTATTCAAAGCACCTTACTCCTCAGTTTGGACTTCACAATATGGTGTTACTGCCTTGACTAAAGGATACCATTCTATCTTTCCTTTTGGTCTTTTGCCAAAAATTTAACATTTATAATCTTATTTTCTATTTGTAAAGCATGTCCTGCCCATTACAATTTTTTTTGAACTCATTACACTAGGTATTGGAGGTTCTTTATTGGGTTGATATTATTCATGGTTGTATCTTCCACGGACCATTATCACTAACTGGAGTAAATATTTTTCTAACGATTTCCTTTCAAAAACCGAATTCAATTCTTCCACCTTTGCCACATATAACTAGGTTTCACATCCATAGGTAACAGTTGGATAAAGTATCAATTTGTATGTTTGTATCTTTTTGTAGGTTAGATAGGGCTAAAACAGGTCTTGCCTACTCCCTATACAGGAATAAAAAGGCATTAGCTGATTTTTTTTTATATTTGTATCTTAGTTTTCCAATGAATATCTTTTCACCTGAACACAGATGAGAGAGAGAGAGAATAAAAGGCTTGATTACTCTTCTTTATTCAGTTCTGAACTTCTACCACTTCATTTGGTTGGCTTCTAATCATTACTCCTAAATATTTAATTGTTCCATTTTTTTCTATTTAGAGGTTCCTACTTGATTATACTATAAATTAAAGATGTCAAAAAAGTATATTCTTAGTTTCATCCTTTATTCAAGTGTAATAAGCAAACAAAGTTTGTACATGAAGTAACTTCACGATTGGGATACTTGTATATAGAGGCTAATGACTTCATCAATTGCTATAGCATCCCATAATGCAAAGCACATATCCTTACAGACAAGTATAATGCTATGCATTATGGGAAGGACCACCACCCAGACTGGTTTCATCCTTTAGTGGTCTCATCAGTGGGAGCCAGACCCAAAAGTGATACCAAGGCTGAAGTAATGCCGAAGTCATATTTCTTTCTTTGCTTGCTTACGCTTGGATAAAGGATGAAACCAAGAATATAATTTCTTGGTGTCTTTAATTTATAGTATAACCAAGTGAAAAAATTTTCAACATCTATCTCTAATCCAGAGTATATTAGTAATCAGGTGTAACACCTTTTGACTACTCGTATGGAAATATGACTTTGGCATTACTTCAGCCTTGGTATCACTTTTGGGTTCTGGCTTTCTCTGATGAAACCTCAATAAAGGTCTGGCTCCCACTGATGTGCTTTTGTGCTGAAGTGGTTGTTCCCATTGGGCAGAACTGCTGCTGAGGGTTCCTCTTGATGGCGGGGTGAGTCTGTCATTGAGTGGAACTACCTCTGAGTTAAATAATCCTTTGGGTCACTCGTTTGGTAATCTGAGGGATTGCATGAGTTTTTGGAGATGTATTCCCACACTTACACATACCTCAATAAAGGTATGTGTAAGTGTGGAAATACATAAACCAGTCTGGGTAGTGGCCCTTCCCATAATGCAATGCATTATGGGACACTATGGCAATTGATGTGAAGTCATTAGCCTCTATATACAAGTAGCCCAGTCGTGAATTTACTTCATATGCAAACTTTGTTTGCTTACACTTGGATAAAGGATGAAACCAAGAATATAATTTCTTGGCATCTTTAATTTTTAGAGGTTCCTTATTTTCACACTTGTAACACTTTTCTGATTCTGCCTGCTATAAATCATCAGGCAGAATCATGAAAGTGATAAAAGTGTGAAAATTAGGACCCTCTAAATAGAGAAAGTAGAACAATTTTTTGTTGAATAATGTTAAGTCCTCTTGTGTGCTAATTTATTTATCATTGATTTCCCAATATATACCCTCATAATGTGTACAGGATGCATTGACAATATTGCATGATTAAGTTTACATTGTTACTAATCTCCTCTCAACAGCTTTCCTCCATATTAATCTATACCGAATAGTATAGATTAATATGGAGTATACAGTATAAAGAAATTATACTGGAAAAAAAAAGTTCCCAGTTATGTAAAATTTAAGAAATGCTGATCTGAAGCTTTAACTTTAAAAACTTTAAACTTTTTTCTGGTGGTCTTCATAGTTATATAGTTTTTGGAAAGTTCCCCTTAAAACTTCATGCTAAGAATGCTACACACTGTCTCCTTAATATCCTGTGGTTTATTTTCATAAGTTTGTATAATATTATCTGTATTCATCCTAGAAATATATTCATATGAACTTTTTTTTTCCATTATAATTTTTTTACAGGCCCATCACTTCACATATGTATAGAGATGATGGGCATTTTTAGGATGATATGTATGATGAGCCTGCATGCATGTATGTGTATTACTCCAGGCACAACATTGATGTGCTTATAGATCCTTTGATCTCTCATGTATGGGATCAATAAAAAAAAAAAATAGTTTGCTAAAGTATTAATTAGGCACCATGCTTTCAATAGGTGTTTATTTTATGTTATTATTATTATGTGACAACTCCAGGGAGCCCAAAGACTCATCGAGGGAGAGTGTGCCAACAGCATCGAATGATTGACTCCCTTCCAAGTACTAACCGAACTCAAACTTGCTTAACTTTTTGCATGAGCCATTAGTAGCAGAGGCTCTACCAATTGACCAACCTTTACATATTTCTGTCATTTATTTTATCATTTAATGCACATTAAATACATTTAATGTATTTAATAAAATTAAAATGTTCCGTTTACAGAGAAGACTATTTCCAGAGAAAAATGCATTGACACTAGAAGAACTACAGCACTTATTAGAAGCAGATGTACTGGCTAAAAATACTGCAGAGATGACTTCACAGAATTCAGAAAATAGTTCGGTAGAGAGATAATCAGGTAAATTGTATTCTGATATATCTCGATACAACTAGCTCTCCAGTTATAACTTCTTCAGTTGAATGTTCATATGTGCCATTCTAGTGTTATTTTTTTGGTTCATTTTTTTTTCGTAAAGAACATTTAGATCATAATATTTTATTAATTTCCTGTTATAGAATTCTCATGAAAAATATTTTATTTGACACATTTTATTTCATTTCTGTGTGTTTCATCTCACTTTCATTTTAAATGACCATATCATACTGTACCAATACTTACAATGTTATTTATCTTTTATTTTTAATATATTTCTGTCATTGAAACCATCTGTTCCCTTCCTGATTTTCTTAAAAGCTCTCATGTCTGTGGCTTTCATTGGTCGATGTTTCTAACCAACCATGTATGCTCCTTCAGGTTTTAATACTATGTTATTTTTTTTTTCTTTATTTATTAATCTTGTACACAAGAAGTCAAGTGACCTATAAGCACATAAATGTTTTGCGTGTGGTGCAGATGAGGACAGAAATTTATTGCTGCTGTTTTTTTTGAAGAGTTGCAGATTATAGTTGTTGAACAGTGCTTCATGAAGAAGGCTGTTCCAGAGATTGGCAGAATAAAAGAGGAAAAATAGAAGCAGATTCATTGTGTTTGCAGTATCACAGTAAAGGGATGCTAGGCCAAAGAAGTGGAAGAATGATGATTGCCAATTCCAGTGAATTGACAACCATCATTCTTCCACTTTTTGTTGCACCTATTAATACCAGTACAGCAACAAAAAGTGGAGGAATGATGGTTGCCAATTCACTGGAATCGACAACCATCATTCCTCACTTTTTTTTGTTGCACCTATTAATACAAGGGCAGCAGCTGCCCAACATCCCTTTACTGTGCAACTGCAAACACACCGAACTTGTTTCTGTTTTCATGGTCACTGGTATTTCCAGTGGCCACCTAATCAGCAGCAATTAAAAACAAATATCACAACAAATAACCAAATTTATTTGTTTAAAAAAATCAGAGTTGAACCATTTTAAGATGTAAATTATAGGCTGATATATAGAAATGTTATTGAGGAAAAAAGTGAAGAGGTTTGAAAACAGAACCAAACTTTTGAGAAAAAGGCAAAATCCGAAGACATTTGTGAACAGTAACAGAAGCATGTGGTGAAGTCATTTGTATAGAAAAGCAAGAATTTCATGGTAGCAGCAATCCCAAAAAAAGAAGTAATGAAGTTTTAGAAAACTGATAAGTCATATCTGTTAAATTAGCTGATTGACATATCAATTAATTGATATGTCAAATATGACAGAATTATCATCTTCACCGAATCTCCTCCATGTGGAGATTGATAGTAGAATAATTCAGTATGGGTCATGGAGCTAGTTAAATGAAATTATATGGAACAAGAGAAACAGTAAATGAGAAATTAGTCAAAACAATGAATGGGTATGCAGTGTGCTAGTGTGATTACTGTTGACATTTCCAAACATTTCGACTATTTGTGGCATTGAGATCTACTAAACAAATTGCCATCCTTCAGTCTCCATGTCATCCTCTGTAATTCGGTAGCCAGCTGTCTTTCTGGTTATTCTCTGTAAATTATGTTAGATGGCTCTCTTCGAGCTTCACCACCAATGCTGGAATGCCTCAAGGTACTGACCTACCACCTACTCTTTTTCTCCTGTACATAAATGACCTACTTATGATAACATCTAATTCTATCCACAGTTTTGCAGATGATAGTAGTACTCTCCACTCTTCCTACTCATTTGATAAACCATGCAGTACTCTGACATCCCAGACTACAAGATCATTTACAATAGTGCCTTAAACATTGATTTACATACTATCCTTCAATGGGATGAGGACAACCTTGTCATGTTCGATGCCACCAAAACACAGTCTTGCCTTTTCTCATGCTAAAGGATTCCAGAAATCATGCTAAACATTGATTTACATACTATCCTTCAATGGGATGAGGACAACCTTGTCATGTTCAATGCCACCAAAACACAGTCTTGCCTTTTTTCATGCTAAAGGATTCCAGCTCACCTCCACTTATCCTTAGTAATACGCTAATCACCAGACAAGATCAGATCTCATTGCTTGGGCTAACGTTTACCTCCAGTCTTTCATAGCATAAACACATCACAACAATAGCCTCCTCAGCATCCAAGAAATTTGGCATTCTCTTTCATTCAAGAGCTTATTTTGCACCACCAACTCTTAACTATATATATAAATCCCAAATCTGGCCATGTTTAGAATACTGCTCACATGTTTGGGTGGTGCACCTAAAACTTTCCTTAAAATTCTTTCATGGTCACTAGTATTTCCAGTATTTAGATAGTATACTTCTACAAGTCTCCAAGATTCCTTGACTAAATTGAATAACTGTTGTAATAGATATGGTATGAAGATCAGCATTAAAAAGGCAATGAAAATAGGCAGAAACATTGAAAATATCAACTCCATTGTGAATGGAGAACCTCTAGAACAAATGAAACATTTCAGCTACTTAGGCACGACTGTTAGTGAAAATGGTAAATTAAATATGGAAATAAACTACAGAATCAACAAAGCTAGTATGTAGGAAGTTATATGGAATAAGAGAGAAATTAACGAAAACACTAAATTAACTGTATACAAGACAGTGTTCAGACCAATTTTAACTTATAGATCTGAGAGCTGGGTCAGAAGTAAAACACTTGACCAAAGACTAGAGACTGCAGATATGAGAGTCCTGAGAAAGATTAGAGGCATGAACAGATGGCATCAGTGGCAATATCATATTAAAAACGAGGATATTAGGAAAGAACTTGACATTGTCATCATCCAGGACTGCATTAGCAGAGCTAATCTCAGGTGGTATGGTCACTTAAACAGAATGGGCAAAGAAAGATTAGCAAAACAAGTGTTCTCTGCCAGGTTGGCAGGAAAAAGACCCAGAGGAAGACCAAGATATATGTGGATTGATACAGTAAGAAGTGCCTTAGAAGACAGAAATATAAGATCAGATAATATTGGAGTCTTGACAGCTAACAGATTGATTTAGAGGAAAATTATAGATAGGAAGTTAGTAATGATGTAAATTTTTCATGTAGTACTATCGTGTCCTGTACATCCCTTGAGGATACATATCAGGAATTTGTTGATGATGATAAACTAATGGTTTTTATAATTTTTTTTGATAAAATTTGAATGAAAGTGAATGTTTTGGTTAAATAGATATGAATGGCATACAACATGTTTAATATTTTTATCATTACAATTTCCTTTATGTCACATTTGAGAAATAAGTGCTTGCACACTCTTTCTCCTTAATCAGAAAAAAATGAAAAAGTAAACAATCGAAACAGCAAACAATTGAATATCCTCTCTTCTCGGATCATTCTCTATATTATTAATATACAAATTGATTTATTATTTATTTATTAACAGTGGTTGTACAGACCCTTGAGGCCTGCTACTACTCACCCTAATTCTTCTACATTTCACTTTCATACCGTCTACTATTTTCTGGTGTGTGTGTCAGCATCCACCCTTTGTCATCAGCTTCATATTCATTCCCATTTGGTATTCTGTCTAGTGCCTTTGCAAAGTCCAGTACCATGGTGTAGCCATATCCCTTATCTAATTCTGCTGTCACTGTTATAAAATGAGAGTAAATTTTGTAATCTTACCTTCTTTCCACTCCCTTGGGACCTTTTCAGAGCTAAGACTTAAATAGCTTGGTCAGAAGCACTGCCAGTTCTCTTTCACATTTTTGTAGCACACAGGCCAATATGCCATCTCCAATCCCATTGCTGTTTTCATATTGATATATTTCAAGATGCTGAGCATCTCCATTTCATCTACATCAGTTCTCACATCAATTTTTACGTTGACAAATTCAAAATCTTCACTACGATGATACACCCTTGCAAAGTGATCACTTAGTAACTATTTCTTCTACTTCTGTCATTGGCACCAATAAGTTATTCTTCCATAATCATTCTTCCTTTTACTTGATACACAGCATAAAGGTATTTATTTTCTTTATTTTTTAGATAATTCTTTAACAGAAAGTAACATTTTTTATAATGATGAAAATGTATTTTTTTTTCTCTGAGGAAGGGGTATTGTGAATTTTTTTTATTAAAAAAAAAAAAAAATCAGCTAATGCCTTTTTATTCCCGTATACGGGAATAACTTAAACTTTCACTTAAAAGATGTTTTGATTTTATTATGATAATAATATAAAAATAATTAAGCAATTTTCTCATTTAAAATGTTTTCCCATTTTATTGTTGTTCTACATGGGTACGGCATCTGTCTAAAGTAAAAACTGGATCCTCTGAAATGAAGAAGGAGACAGGTAGAAAGCCACTGTCTAGACCAGGGTTTCTCAAACTGTGTTCCGCGGAAGGTGAATAGGTGTTCCGCAAGAAATTCTGGAATTTGTCATTTTAGTTTTCTAAGCATTTTTCATGAATAAATATTTTATAGTGGAAATATTCTCAGGAGAATAATATTCGTGAATATGTCAAAAAGCTCAGACCCAGAACGCTTAATAACATTGGTGTATCGTTAATTTTCACACTTCGCAACCTTTCAACATTTGGGAAAGGGAATACCGCTGTTTATGATGGGTCATAAAAATTGCCTGCAAGCGGATTATAACAATATCCTCTGTTCTCAAAACTGAAGGAAATGACATCTGTGTAGCAAATGTCAGTGACCAAGCGGCATATTTTTAAACATTTAATTATTTATGAATTATCATTAATTTTCACACATCGAAATCTTTCAACAATCGGGAAAGAGAATACCGCCGTTTATGACCAATCATAAAAATTGCCTGCAAGCCGATTACAACAATGAACAGCATGCTCTCAAAACTGAACGAAATAACATCTGTGTTATAAATGTCAGTGACCAATCAGCAAGGAAGTATAAAGAAAATTTTTCCACTGAAATTGCAGATCAAGTTAGTCTGTATCCGGTTCTCAAATCTATTAATACTGAATACTTTCTTCGCAAGTTCATATTGCAGTGTGTAAGTGCTTGTTTTGAAACCAGAGTGCCGTGATTTTTTTAAAAGTAATAGGAATACAGATTTAAATTCTAATATGAATAGGAGACAAGGCACTTTGTTTATTTTTGGTATTAAGAAATCTCTTATTGAAGGTGTTTGTGATGGAACAGATAGTGAGTCATTCACCTCAAGCCTACAAAGATCTCCAGGATGTACAAAAGGAGGGGAAAACTACCAGCACACAGGAGAAAAAGTCTGCATTCACTCATAAGTACAGTCATACCCCGAAGTTACGCAGTAAGTGGGACCTACAAAAAGCGCGTAAGTCGAATTCGTGTAATTCGGGGTATAATTTTGCATGTAATTTATACATACAAACATACAAAATATTAGTTAAACGGGACCAAAGGTTTACAAAAACACCTATTTTTTTTTATAGAAATATAATTATAATTGTAGTTTTTCGTACATAGAAATAACTTTTTTTTTTTTTTTTATGTCGATCGTTTCATAAAATCTAATAGATTCGTCTGACAGCATAATGTCTTTTTCTTGTCACACAAAATTTCTTCATAGCAAGCCAATGATTTTTTTATTCCTTGCCTTGTGGCTACAATTCATTCCCCGTTAGAATCTATGTCCTCCAAAATCTATAAACCTTCCTTTTATGATTGTTCTTACTGTGGATTCGTGTAGACCGAACTTCTTTGCTAGCTCACAAATTTTCATTCTGCCTTCAAAATCCTTAATAATGTTGAGTTTTGTTTCCAAAGTTGATGTTTTTCTTTTCTTGCTAGCTATATCAGAATCGGACTTGCTTCTTTTGGACGACATTATTATTTTTTATGTGATAAAATTTGTATCAAGAACATAACATTAAACAGTTGCAAGGTTTGTAGACTATAAAAATCGTGTATGAATGGAAAACGTGCGAAACACTTTGGTGCTTGTTCACAGCATGTGCGACACTGCCAAATGAGGTTGGTGCAGGAAACATACGACTAGTGGTGAAGTGGAACGGGAATACGTACATATAAGAAACCGCGTAACTCTGGATTCGTGTAAGTCGGGGTATGTCTGTACTTATAATATAACTTTTTGGCGAATCAGAATAGGATATATCAATGAAAATCAGCACAAATTAATTTAATGATGGTTTAATTATTAGTTTTAGAATTAATTAGATGCTATAGTTATTGTTCCCAAACTGTTTAATTAATTATCAATTATTAATTAATAATAATAAATCAGCTAAATTACCTATTAATTAATACATTACAAAATAACCAAAGTGTTCTGTGAAAATTTCAGGATTCGTGAAGTGTCCCGTTGTAGAAAAAGTTTGAGAAACCCTGGTCTAGGCCATGTCAAGATCAAGTTCTAAAGTGGCTCTGCTTTAAAAATTGCTGTGCATCATCTAGAGAGCTGCAATGGGACTGGGAAGAACAAACGGAAGTTGCAGCAAGCCCTGTAACTGTCGTAAGACTCATTCATGAGACTGATAACCAGGTGCCCTAAAAAAAGAAGCCCTTTTTAACCAAAAAAAAAAATGAAATTGGCATGATTAAGTTGGTGCAAAGAGCATGCCAAATGGACCCCTGATCAGTGAAAAAGAGTAACTTTTTTCTAATGAGAAAAAGTTTAACCTGCAGGGTGCTGATGGCAGACTGATGGTTCAAAGAAAAGACAATCAGGAAAAATTTAACCCTGACTGTCTGGTGTCAACAGTCAAATTTTCAGCTAGTCAAATGATCTGCATATCATATCATGGTGTTGGTCACTTGCATTTCACAAAGGGTTCAATGAATGCACAAGTGTACTTGAAAATTTTAGAATTGCTGTCTGCTATCAGAGACCACTTTACTGTAACAATGAAGTGCATCTTTCAGGATGATTCTGTCCCTTGTCATAGGGAAAAAAGTGTAGGTCAGTTGTTCCCAAACTGTGCGCTGCAGTGCCATGAGGCACTGCAAAATATTCCAATATTTTCACTGAAATAACTGCACCAATTGTGCACTGCAACTGTTAGCTAAGCCTATGATCTGACTTTGGATGCCATGGGAAAATCCTGATACACTAAGGGGAGCTGTGAACCAAAAACGTTTCGGAACCACTGGTGTAAGTAATGCTATAACCCTAAAAAAAAAATGAACCATATGAATTGAGTTTAGTACTTAAAGAAGCTATAGTTATTGTTTCAGGTTAATTAGTGGCTCAATGAACACTTTGGGAGCTCCAAGAATCCATTATAAGGGTATGGAACTATGAATTGACAGTGGCATTCATCAGGTAATTGATTTTGTCAATGCCAAGCTGTAATAAAGATAAGAGAGCTGAAACCAGGACCCAAGAAGTACTAAACAGCAAAAAGCGAATTTTTAGCTTTGAATGTAGCTGAACTTAAATTTTGATAAGTATTTGTTTTCCCAGTGAAAATATCACTGTCCACTCCATTTGAGAGGTGGGGGGAGAATTAAAGTTTATTGTCATTTCTTAATTATATCATATCTTCTACTAAAAAGAGCTAAATATTAATCAAAAATAAAAATGTTATTTTATCTTCTTCATTATTTGTGACAATTATCGTGTTATTATCCCTTTTTAAAGAGACATTTAAATTTCATTACCAAAAAAACATGTTTTTTTTTATATGAACATGAGTATATATAATGTCAAAGGAACAAATAAAGCAAATAAGCATCTGAACTAACTCTCCAGTTATGTGTTATGAGTTTGCATTTTGTGTTGATGTCAGATACTGTATTACTTGGTTATGGTTGAAAGTTAAATTCATATAAAATTTCTCTCTTTTTTTTTTATCAATCTTTTTTTTTTTAATTTAATTTTAATTTTTAAATAAATAATCCTTTTCACTTGCATATTTGTGAATTCTTTTTTCTTTTACAGGTAATGAATGGTATTAGATATTAGCAAGCTGGTCTTGTGCAGAAACATTAATACTCATGTATTAAATAATTTTTTGTGTAATAAAATGTATTATATGTATAAAACTTATGTACAGTATAGAAATGTATATAACAGTATAGTTCCTATTTACTTTATTTCATTATTATTGTGTAATTATAGATTAATATCTAGATTTCACTGGAAGTCTAAAAGTGTCTGCATGTTAATGATATTTAATTAATCATTAATTTGGAAGTCATTTATTTTTGTAATATATCGTCATGAACAAAAGAATACATCTTTTGTCATTTAAAAAGAAGTCCATTATTTTAGATTAGTTACTGTAGGGTAGAGAGCAATGCATAGCCTTCCACTCCTTTTCCCTGAAACGATAAAAATATTTTTTTTCTTGTTTTTACCTAATAAGTAGTATATTTGATTAAAAAAAAAATTGTACAGCTGTGTGATAATCCTCTTGCATATTTGGTGCGTTTGTAAACTCGCAGACCTATGAACTTATAAACTGCTTTGTGAAATTGGTTTTCCCTTTCCCTACTTTTTTTCAAGGAGTTTAATGAAGAGTTATGTTATGTTCAAATGTATTTTGTTTATGGAATTAAAATAGTGCTCATGAATGTGTACAGTTAATAATGTCAAGAAAATTATTTTAACATATGATTGCAGAGAATCTTTTCATCTCTTTATCTTAAATGAATGAATTATAAATAAAAGATTATAAATTACTGATTGAGTAGTGTAATATCAAAAGAGCTGGATGAAAGAAAAGTAGCTGAGCATTGTAAGAAAATAAGTTATTTAGGTTATCACTGCCAAAGGTTGTAGTTACAACTACAGCTAGTATAGTTGTAGCTAATGTGATTTTATTGCTATCATTTCTTGATGACAATAAAATATGAGGACTGTAATTCCTGATAAGTAAAACTTAGCCATCCATTTTAAACTTTTTTGCTAGTATAATTATAATTCAATTCACCAAATTAAACCAATTAATATTTTTAAAATAAAATTATTTTCTTAATTTTTCTCTTTTGAGTACATACATATATATGTATGTATGTACTCAAATTATCAGCTATTTGGTTGAATTTATGAGCACAATGATTTTTTTTTTAAAAATCATATTTTATCATTATGCTTTCAACTTAGACCATAAGAGAGTGATATAACTGAATTGAGATTGATTTGTGTAATGTTGCATACAAACCTGATATTAGATATATATGTGTAATATTTCAGGGAGGGAGAAATTTTGATTGGTTTTGGGAGGGGGGGGGAATACCACCATCATTAGGACTTAAAGTAAATTTGCTATCATTTTTACAGAGATGAAAACATTTAATAGGATATATACAAGTCAGCAACACCAGTTTTCTTATAACTATGTCAAATTTAACTTAGATAAAAAAAATTTTAAATTGATATTGTTTTAAAATTTTAAAATCAGTATATGTAATATCAGTCAGTAATCATATCATTCAGTAGCCAACTGTGACATATACAGCAGAAAGTATTTCTTACATCCACGTTAGTGTTTTGAAAATCTTAAGTATTTTTTTTTGTGATAACAGTTTTCATATATGTGTATTATTTTTTATTTTTTTGAAAATCTGATGATTTATTTTATTTTTAATTTTTTAACTACTGGCAGCTCGTGTAAATTTTAATTCATGAATGACAAATAATTATGTGAGAAGAAAAGCAGAATATAATTTTTTAAGTTTTAAAAGTCATTAATTTAAATGGGCATGTTATACTGTGAAGCTTCAGAAATCCAATTTTAATTGTATCCAACCAGAAATTATAACGTTGTAGACTATAGAATTGCAAGAGTAATTAATCAAGCCCAACAAGCTCAGGTCAAAAAAAAAAAAAAACTGACGTTATTTTAAAAAAAATGCATTGCTGATATAAAGAAAATATAAAAGATGTATCTAGAATCAATGAATAAATATAAGTGTCTATACTGATAACATGAGTTAAAATAATGTTTTCTTATATACTGTTTTTGAGGCACACATGCAAAAAAAATAGTTCTGTCTGTTGCTCATCATACAATAAGATTATCATACCAGTATTATTTAGCATATGAAATACTAAGTTTAAATTGGTAACAAGAATTGTTACCAATTTAAACTTAGTATTTCATTATAATTAATAAATAATTAATAAATTGTTATTTCAAATGAGGTTTATTTTATGACTGTAGATCCTTCTGTATTCATGGGGCCATCTTGCTTGTTCCAAGTGAAAAAAAAACCCTCTACCTCCGTATGAGACCAGTTAACTCACCTTTAGTCCAAAGAGACCAGATAAAGGTTTCTCATGTCTTGGACAGAAAATCAAACCCAGATCTTTCTGACCAAAATCTATACCAACTGAGCTATGGAGTACACAGTCAGTAAATGCAGGAAACAAAATAATGACCTGAAGAACAAAGACAGTCATGTGAATGGCTGACAGAGTCTAACATCAGATGTGCAATTGTTTGCTGATGATGCAAAGATAGGCAGGGCAATCAGGGATACTGCTGATATTCAGCACTTACAAAATGATTTCAATAGGCTAGAAATTTGAGCAAACGAAAATGGCTGTCAGTTTAATGTTAGTAAGAGTAAAGTTATGCACTTTGGAGTGATGAGATTTCCAGTGGCATATTATATTAGCAGGGTTATGCTACAAGAAACTGAGAAGGCAGGGGATCTTGGTGTATTGGTGAATAAGAATTTGAAGTTCAAAGGTCACATAGCGAAAGTTGCAAATACAACTCGGAGGATAATTGCAATGTTGAAGTGAACCCTGACATCTAAAGATAAGGAAATCATTTTGCCTCTTTATAAGACTTTGATAAGACCACACCTGCATTATTGTGTGCAGATTTGGTCTCCTGGATACCAAAGGAATAAAGCTGTAGAAAGGGTGCAAAAGAAGAGTTACAAAGTTTATATCTAGATTATGGGATTTAAATTATGAGGACAGATGTGTGTGGATTACAGATGTGTATGTTAACAGAAGAAAGAGGGGTGATATGATACAGATCTATAAACTTTTAAATGAGTGTTATAGGATATTGTGTGATGAAATTTTTTGTTATATGGAAGGTGGGGAAAAGAACACGTGGGGGTGCATCCATGGAAGTTAAGTTTGTACACAGTCGAGAAAGGGGTAAGAGCTAGGTTTTTTCTTTCTTCTCATAGACCAGTGAGTGGAATAATTTGCCATTTGGGATAGTGAGTGCATCTAGTGTGAATGAATTTAAGGGAAGGTATGACAGCTGGTTTGGGTGATTTATAGCCTCCCTCGATGAGTCCTTGACTCCCTGGAAGTCTCAGATAGTATAATCTCAGAATAATAAAAGAATAAAACAAATTTCTTGCTTCCTTGGTGTGTGTGTGTATATATATATATATATATATATATATATATATATATATATATATATATACAGTATATATATGTGTAGAAAGTTTTTTACCTGGGTGACTGATAATGGTAACATTCAGCTAGCAGAATGCTTAGCTGGCTTGTAAATAATTACTTTTTAGTCAGTAAATTATTTATTTGCATTCCAGCTTCTGTTCTGTGTAGTTCTCTATTCTAGAAACTTCAACATGTCATAACAGCTACAAGCATTTGAACATGGAAATACAACATATAAAAAACTGTTAGTGGAAGCAATGAAAGCCTTTAACATGGTATGTGCTAAATTTCTTAATAAATTTACCTTCTTAAACACTGTTAGAACAATAGTCTTAATTCCTACTTGTGTAAGGACTGAATAGAACTTCTCTTCCCCTTGAGCACTCAATAAAAATATAAAAGCCAACCTGTTTCTGCTGAAGAGACAAATACAAAATGCCCTATGGTCAGTGCAAAGTTATGACTTTCACTTTAAGCATTCTGAGCTGATTCAGGCATGATATTTGGGTATTCATATAGTGTTTATCAGCTGAAAATGAAGCAAAGTTTAATCAGTAAGTTCAAAGATATATTCTTGAGATATTCCTTTTTGCAAGGTTGTTAAACCTTACAAAAAGGAATATCTCAGGCAAACAAAGTGATCCATAACTTGTTGGATTATAGACTTTTAAACAATGAATTCTAAGTAAAGGGTTTAATTTTGCTTTTGCTCTAGGGAAAAAAGTCCCATGCATGCAATTTCAAACATTAAATTCACTATCAAAAAACTGCAAGTTGAGGCAGACATCTAGGAGCAGCTGCTTTACTTTAAAATACAAGCTCTCCAAGAAGCAGTTATCTCTAAGGTGGGGAAAAAAGCAGTTCTGAAAAATTTTAAACTAAATCAAAACATGGTAATCATGAATGCAGACAAAAGCGGTGCTATACTTATTGTAAACATGGACAACTATAATAAATTGAAAGCATTGTTATATCTGATACATCAACTTAATAGATAATAATAATAGGACTCTAGCTTTGATGTAGTAAAGGTTTTTTTCTTTCGCCAGAGGACAGGCCAGTAATTGTTGTAATGGTTGGGTCAGTAACTTGAGCAAACCATGTAGATTGTATTGCAGCTTCTTCCTCTGTATGTGTGTATGCTCCAGATGATGACCTTGATATGAAGGTCAAAACGTCGAGTGTTCATTTTGGTTTATATTAAACTAAAGTTTTGCTCTGCATGTAGTTGTCTATAATTTTCCATAATGTAAAGAAAGGATACATCAACCTTATTTGCTTATAGTAAAGAATAACCCTACAGTATCAAGGAAAAAAACTGCTAGATAATATTACTACTTGGCCAACTGAAACTACATCCAGATTAAAGACTTTTATTCGCATACATTAAGACTGTATGGGCTACCTAAATTCCACACAATTACAGCCTCATTGTGGATGTCATAAGTTGTCTCACCTAAAAACTGACTAAACATGTGGCATCCAAACTCAGCAAGACATAACACATCATCTTACATAAACTGCACACACTTTAAACCACTGTGCAGAACCAATTAGAGGAGAGCAATCGATTAGCAAGTTGTGGTGCATGTCCCTTTTTACAAATGTTCCAGTAGATGGTGCACTAGTTTTTTCCCCAAATTTTTCCCATGCACCAACAGTCTCTATTTTCATGATTCTGACAAAATGGATTTTAAAAAAAATTAGAGACTTGCTAAACTTAAGAATAACAAACCTCTAACAATGCATATGCCATATCTTTATCCAACATCAATGGTGCAACAGATAAACTGAGCTTCCTCCTGAAACATCATAGATTAAAATGATATACAAACTTTTAAATGAAGTTTCTACCTTCCTAAGACATCAGGAATCACCACGATCCGCTCCTTACCAGGTTCGTGCCAATGCAAAACTCAATATTTTGGACTGACAGGATGGACTGAAACAACAAAACATCTGGAATGGACAACCGCAAAGGACACTAGCAAACATGCCTTGAAAAAAGACCACTTTATCAGATGGAAGAAAGCTAGGCAACTCCACAAATCCCAGTTTAAATCAGAGAGTGGAAACAGCACAAGTTCTAAGAACCCAGGTACTAGAACTGATGGCATGATCTTGCATAGCATTAATAACATATATATTACCACAAAAAGTGACACTGTTGCCTTTTATCCATGTGACTATCCTTGTTCCCAAGGAAATTTCGTTTTCCATCTTCACTGACTTGTTAAAGTACCTCTGATAATGCTGGTAAAACATCAGCTTAAATAATTAATTTTAGTAAATAAATGCCAGCCCAGGTAGGACAGTGATGAGATGAGGTGGAGAGAAGATTGTTAAGTAGTTTGCTAATGAGTGGAATGAGTTTGAAGGATGAGTTGAACTATATATATATATATAAAAGAATGATGTCTGCATCATTTGAATGGTTTTGGTGCAAGTCATTTGGAGAACTGCTGCTCCTGCAAGGGAAAGTAATGAGTGCAGAGAATGAATCTGAGCAAGTAAGAAACAATGTGAAAGAGCAGTAGAGTAAGGAAGGAGAGATTGAAGTGTTGATTATGAATGAAGAAGTGGGTAGCATGTGTGTAGAGACAGAGAACAAGTAAGTGTGCAAGACAAACAGGGAGACTCAAGGTAGACAAGGGAAAACAGCATGAGAAAGACTGATGCTCCAAGAGAATATGTGTGTGTAGATAAAAAAAAAGGGAAGATGACCTGGGATATAGACAGTTGGATTTGAAGGTTCTGAGATGAATAAGGTGAAAAAGAAATGGCTCGAAAGTATGGAGAAGTCATGACTAATAAGTGGTATCAATTAAACTTGTTATAGAGCCAAGAATGAGCTGTTGTGTTTGTATATGAATGCTAGAAGTATCAGAAACAAAGCAAAATGAAATGGTTGCATTGGTTTTGTTTGCACAAAAATGGTTGGAATAAGTGAGACATTGTTGGATGAGGATGGCATTCTGATAGGAATAGAGATGAAAGGTATGATGTTTTTTGTGAAAATAGGATGGAGATGGAGTGCTATTGATGATAGAAAAAAAGTTTTGTCCATACAAGGCAGAGCTGCAAGGGGGGGGGGGGGAATAGTAGTGGCAGTGGTTGGTTTTGAGATAGTATGGTGTGAAATAGAGGTGAAGAGAATGAAATACTTAGATGCTGTTGTAGAGCTGGTAATGTGGATGGTAATGACTGAAATGTATAATCAAATTAGCCAAGCAAACAAAAGCATCACATTATGGGTGATTTTAATTATAGTAATTATAGACTGGGCTGATGAGATAGCAACTGAAAGTAAGGAAAATGAGTTACTTGAATTGTTGAGGGACAACTACCTCAGGCAGTATGTAACAGAGGCACAGAAGGATTGAGGATCTTAGATTTGATCATTTCATCAGAAGTTATTATAAATGAGGTGTCAAATCACCTTCCAGTTGGTGAGAGTGCTCATGAAGTAATTACGTGGATGGTTGCCAGCAGTGTGAGGACCTCTGATAAAAGGGTATATGTGGAACTACAAGGCTGGTGATTATGAAAAGCTCAGGAGACAGCTTGCAGATGTAGCATGGAATGAGGAGTTAGCTAGAAAAGAGATCACTGCAGCTTGTAGATAATTCTTGGATATTCAAGAACTATCTAGTAGAAGCAATGTCTAAATGTAATAAATTTTGTTTAATTCTTTATCCAAATGTAAGCAAATAAAGTTTGTGCCCGAGGTATCTTCAGAACAGAGGCAACTTGTGGTAAAGCTGGACCAACGTCTCATCACTCCTTGTCTTAGTATCTCCCATAATGCAAAACACATCTCCTTGCAGACATTTAGTGGGAAGGGCCGCTACCTTTCTGGTTTAGACCTTTATTGAATGTTCAAGTACAGGTCAAACTCCAAAAACTCAGCATTGTTTCCCCTCGGTAACACACTCACCCTGCCACTAAGATAGAACTCTCAGAACCGGTTGGCTCTACAGCAGGCTCACCCCACCACCGAGCAGAGCCGCTCATATCTCGAGGGGTAACAGCAACAGCTGTGCCTCAATTAGCTTCACAGGCTACAGCATTGCCATTCATTACCCCCCACCCACCCCAAGACCTGGGTGATAACAACAGCTGAGCCTCAGTTAAAATTTCATGGGCTACAGCATTGCCATTCATCACCCAAGCTTCCAACCGGTTTTGACCTTTATTGAGGTTTCATCAGTGGGAGCCAGACCCAGAGGTGCTGATACTAAGGTGGAGGCAATGGAGAAGTCATTTACCTATACGAGTTGCCAAAAGGTGTCTCACCTTATTATTAAAATTACTCTGGATTTAGAGAAGTTTTTTTCCCACTTGGTTAGACTATAATAAATGCACCTGAAGTATCTTCAGGACTGAGGCAACTCATGGTAAAGGTGAACCAAGCTCTCATCACTCCTTACCATGAGTTGCCTGTCCTGAAGATACTTCAGGTGCAAACTTTGTTTGCTTACACTTGGATAAAGGATTAAACTAAATTTATTATACTCTAACCAAGTGGGAAAAAAAACTTCCATCTTTCTCTAAATCCAGAGTAATTTTAATATTAAGGTGAAACACCTTTTGGCAACTCGTATAGTAAATATGACTTCTCCATTGCTTCCACCTTAGTATCACCACCTCTGGGTCTGGCTCCCACTGATGAGACCTCAATAAAGGTCAAAAGGTCTGGATAGTGGCCCTTTCCTTAATACATAGCATTATACATGTCTGCAAGGAGATGTGCTTTAAATTATGGGAGATACTAAGACAAGCAGTGATGAGAGCTTGGTCCACCTTTACCACAAGTTGCCTCAGTCCTGAAGATACTTCAGGCACAAACTTTGTTTGTTTACACTTGGATAAAGGATTAAACTAAATTTATTATAGTCTAACCAAGTGGGACTTCCAAATTCTAAAAAACTTCCAATGTCTAAATGTATTCCAAAGGTCAGAAGGTTAAATAAGGTAGGCATGAAATGGATGAATAAAGAGATTAAGTATGCGACAGAGAAAAAAGCGTTATGGAGGCAGCATAAGAGAATTCTTATAGATAAACTTATACATTGGTAATACATAACTCAAATTTTGGGTACTTGATATGCTCCAGGCACTGAAAGAGGAAGGAGCTGATCTTTGGTATAATGAATAAGGGTAGCAAATTTCTGGTGGGGCTTACCTCCTGGAATATGGTTTAACTAAAATCCATAAACCTAATATTGATTTGACCCTATCATCCCTTGCTAATTTTTACATGGAAAATTTTGAAAAACCAGCCATAGACAACCCCTCTCAAACCTTCTCTCTGGTTAAGATATATACGTGGTGTTCTCTATTTGGCCTCATGGCCTAGTCTACATCCAAGAATCCAGTTTATGATGCAAAAGGAAAATAGCAATAGTTTACTCTTACTAGGCACCTTAGTAACAAGCCTTATTAATGGTAACGTTTCCTTCGCTGTATGTATATATAGAAAAAAACTCACAGGCAGATGCATTCACAAACTCTCCCATCACCATCACCCCTTTCAACAATATGAAATTATTAAAACTCTAAACAATAGAGCCTATAATCTTTGTTCCAGCGAAAACTCGCTTCCAACTGGAAGTGAGTTTCCACAACAATAACGCCTTCCTACCCAATAGCTACAGTGATTATAGAATTTAAAAAAATACTAATCATTTATTATTTTTAATAAATGATTATTATTTCTCGGCCATCTCTTCAGAAGGATTTCAGAAATGCCATCAATATCCCTTGCATCTGTTGCACATCATAAAAATAGCTTGTATTGTTTTAAATAGTCTTTAAAACGGTCCAAGCTCTACACAGCTTTTAAGCCCCACCTGAAACTTGCTACCTTTATCTGTTCTACCAAAGATCTGCTTCTCCCCTCCCTCTCTCAGTGCCTGCAGTTTATAAAGCACCCTGTTCTTCGGATAGGCTTGGCAAATCAGCCACTATCCGTTTAGATGAAGGCAAATCTTAATGTACAATCACGACTATGGTCAATCTGACTTTTCAGACCATGTGGTTGGGCACAACTTGTGTTGCTCTCTTTACCATTTACACAGGGTTTTCTGAAAGAAAACCATGATCCACCAGAGTAAATTTAAAAAGGAAAGACTGTCTTTGGAATCTGCAACAGCACCCAGAAATCAACCTAATTTTAAAAAATATGGATGCATAAAACTTCCGAAAATTTGGGAAACAGTAATTGCCAGAGGTCCCAGTTTATATCCTAAGCCCCCTACAAGCATCCATAGAGAATGTACTATCTAGGTAGTACATTCTCTATGGTTACCCACGTGTTTCATTAACTATTGTGTATGTGTGCACGCATGTCACAAGTGTTATTGATATCCCTGAAGATTTTAGTTTCTAATCCTTTCCTAGTGCTGTCAATACCCCATTAAATCTCCAGCATGATCTGTGTCTGTTCTGTGATACATCCTTATGAAGTGCTCTCAACAGCTACAACCTATACTTCAAGAAGAATACCAACATATTCCTTAACCTTTGCATACACATGGCAGTGATGTGCTATAGGTTCTGCCTCTAGTGTGTGGATTCATATTAAATTATCATACATTTATCATAAAAATAAATATTTATTTTATTATTATGTGACACCTCCAGGGAGTCCAAAGACTCATTGAGGGAGAGTGTGCCAACAGTATCGAACGATTATCTCATTCCAACTACTAACCGCGACCAAAGTTGCTTAACTTTTTACAATCCATTAGTAGCAGAGGCTCTACCAATCGACCAACCTTTGCTAGCATCTCAGACTTAACAAAATGGTCCTGACAAACATTGGTCTGGAAATTTTGCACTTCTAAGATACAGGAGCATGGGTACTGAAAATATGCAACATAGGTAGGTGAAACCCGATAAATCATGATTATAAACAATCAGAATCACATGCAACATCAGCCTGTAGTTGCATTTAGTCTAATAGCGTGGTTCACATTTATTGAATCAGTTGATGTGCAATTTTATTGCATGCTAGTGGAAATGAACATGAAACATATTGGTTATACTAGATCTTTCAGCCTACACGGGAGATGACAAACAAATGGTAAAGAGAACAACACAAAATACTTTTAAGAAGCGAGGAAATACGTAATCAAGTAGAAGACACATTTTTCACCCTCTGTCCAAAAAGAAACCGAACTTTTCGAAAATAGAAGAAACTAGTGGCACCACCTGTAGTACCTTTTTCTTGTCGAAAGCGGAAACCTTCATTATTGTTCTATCAACTGTTTATGACATTTGTTTCATTAGAAACCGAGTGTTATAGCGCCAAGAGTGACAGTGTGTTTTGACGAACGGTCGGAAAATGAGTTTCAAACAGAGAGCTGCGATTGACTTTTGTGTTAAACTTGGTAAAAGTTTTACCGAAACGCATCAAAGGCTTCAAAAAGCATACAGTAAAGAATACGTATCGCGTACTCAAGTTTACGAGTGGTTAAAGCGATTTCAAAGTGGTCCTCAGGACGACGAAAAGCCGGGCTGTAGAAAAACTGAACTCAGCGAAGTTTACATCCAAAAAGTGCGTGATTTCATCAAAGAAAACCCGAAATCGTAATTGAGATTGATTGAAGATGAATTGGGGATTCCGAAATCAACTGTGCACAACATTTTGACCGAGAGTTTGAGCTTCGTAAATTAAATTCGCGATTTGTTCCCCACAAGTTGACCGACGACCAAAAATCGTGTCGAATTGAACACAGCAAGGACCTCATCAAAAGCGCTTGTAATGACCCAAACTTCCTTGAAACGATCGTTACTGGTGACAAAACGTGGTGTTTTGAGTATGAGCCAAAAGCAAAGTGCTGAGTGAAGACCACCAGAAGAGAGGCATTCGAAAAAAAGTCGCTTGGAGAAGTGAAAAGTAAAGACAATGCTGATTGTTTTCTACGATTCCAAGGGCATTATCCACAAAGAATTCGTTCGGCCTGGTCAAACTGTCAATGGTGAGTTTTACCATTTACCTCGAAGTTTTGAAGCGAATGATAGCGAGAATTAGTCGCGTACGGCATGAATATTGTGAAGACCGACCGTTCGTCAAAACACACTGTCACTCTTGGCACTATAACTCGGCTTCTGATGAAATAAATGTCATAAACAGTTGATTGACACAACACTAATGAAAAGTGCCGTTATCGACAACAAAAAGATGCAGCAGGTGGCGCCATTAGTTTCTTCTATTTGCGAAAAGTTTGGTTTCTTTTTGGACAGAGGGTGTAAATAACGCCTATAGCTCAGTGGATGTGGCGTCTACTGGTAGGTTTCGACATTGAAAAGGCCTTTGACTCAGTGAGTCATCATTACCTACATGAAGTCATCAAAACTGCAGGTTTTGGGAAAAAATTTCAGAATCTGATTTCAAATATTTACTTCACAGCAGAGTCTCGCCTAATCATAAACAAGAAACTGTCTGCACTGGTTAAAATTAAATGCTCCATCAGACAGGGAGACAGTCTCTCTATGATCCTCTTTGGTCTCGCCTTAGCGCCGGTGATACGAGAAATATCAAAGCATCCCGGCATAGCGGGCACTCACATAGGTGGTGAAGGAAAAACAAAAGTGCTCGCTATGCCGACGATGTAACACTAACCGTAACTACAGCCGACTCCTTCACACTCGCATACAACATACTCAAAAAATTTGAAAAAGCGTCAGTACTCAAAGTAAACCTGCAAAAATGCCATGCGATGTTCGTCGGCAGGCGGGTAAAAAGGCCTACCATGCCAAACGACATAAAAATAAACAAGCACCTACCACTTCTGGGGATCGTCATAGGGGAACAAATCCAACACAACACACAATGGGAGCTTGCACATAAAAAAAATAACCAAGAAAATTACACAGATGAGACACAGACAACTATTACTAACAAGTAAAGCTAAAATATGCAATCAATACTTACTGTCTAAGATATGGTACCTCATGAACATACCAACTACAACGGTCAAGAAGTAGACAGAATATACAGAGTGCGCAAAATTCATCTGGGGTTCCAAATACGAACCCATCAGAAGATCCACAATATTCCATGCCATTGAGGCGGGAGAATCGGCTTAATAAGCGTACACCTAAAAACTGTAAGTGCGAGAGAAAAAATCATAGATGAGCTTACACAGAGGAAGAAGCGTGGAGCGCATATGTAAATATTATATGCAGCAGATAATTCCGACAAAGTAATATGTTCCCTTCTGCATTCGAGTGGCAAAACACCAAGAATGTTCCACGAGATTGCGGAAGGTTACAACTTTATTAACAAATACATAGGAATAAACGAATTCTTGAAGATGAGACCTAAAGCAGCACACATCAAACTCACGCGCACAGTTATACCACCATCACAACACAGGGAGATTGAAAGAGGGACATTAAGACTATCAAACGCACTTAAAAAAGCTTTCAATCTGCCCATAAACCCAAAATTAAAAACATTTTACTACAAAGTACACCACGCTAGTTTGCCCACCAAAATATGGAGCACAGTGAAAGGGATCCCTCTCCAAGGCCCCGCCAGATGTCATTTTTCCTCCAACCAGAAACACTTTACCAGTTAATGATGTACTGTCTTTACACCTCCCGAATATGGAACACAGTTCAAACATTCATAAAACACAAAAGAACATACATTATACTGGTTAAACGAAGGTAACATTAACACAACTAAAGCAATCATCATTATAACAACTATGTACTTGATTTGGACATACAGATGCGACAAAATTTACGGAAGCGAAACAGGACCAGACATACTCAGGAAAATAAACAACATATTAAAAGAAGCAATCACAGATACCATAAACAGAAACAAAATAACAAAACACCAATGGCGGCAAATAGGTCTCATCTCAGAATTCGAAGAACAACTGCAAATCATAAAAATAAAGGACCCACCATAAATAAAAAAACATAAAACGAGTATTTATGATATGTAAAGTAACTACATGTGTATGTATAAATATGGTATATGTAAATAGCGCTTAACACTTCATGATAAGTTAATAATGTATAATCCAAACTATATTATCTGTATAATCCAAACTGTATATGTACAATGTACAATCCAAAATTTATATGTCAAGTCAAACATAAGTGTCTCCGAAAGAATAATTATATGTATTATAGGTAAAATAGTCATATGCATAGAAGACGTATTATATGTAAAGTAGTAATAGGTATATATGTATGTGTATGCATATGTGTGTATATGTACATACATGTATAAATATGTATATTTATATATGAATATTGTCAGATTAGTTAACAATATAAAATCAATTGTTGTATATTCTAAAACAAACCTTAAATAGGTTTAAGGAAAGGTGTCTCCTCACAAGAGATAACAACGTAGATCGAATCCCATATGTAATTGGAAATATACCACAAAAATATAGGAATTTCATTATAAAAAGGAAATATGATTTATGGAAATAGAAATGTGACTGGTTACTTAAATTCATGATACAGAATTACATGGATAGCAAAGTTATGTTACATTAAAAGAAAAATACTGCTCAACTCACGTAAAAAGGACTGTAGGAAGAAGCAGACACTGAGCAGATTATGATGTTAAAAAAAATAAGGAAAAATAAATTGTACATAATATATAAAAAAATAAGCTAACGGCTTTTTATTCCCATATATAGGGAGTAGGTGAGGCCGTTTTTAGCCCTATCTAACTTTTGGAGACTGAATGGGCAGTTCAATCTCCACTGGTACCCAATCAGAGGTAGCTGACTCAAGGCTATCACTATTTAAGAGGCACGCAGTGAAGAGTGACGGCTCAACAAGTGCCGCCATCTCTTGGTCCCTAACATTCGTATTTAATGTCTGAAATAATGTGGGTTCTATGGTCGATTTTCTTGAGTTTATGAGACGAAAAACCCGAGTTTACAGGAGAAAAAACCTGCTTGGCCGTGCCAGAGATCGACTAACTCGGGAACCGGTCGAAAAAAGGCTTAGAAAAATTGCCTCTAGTCGCCGACTAGACTCAAAACCAAGTCTTCCTTCGTGCGGCCAAGCGCCGTGGTATGCAAACACCACATTCACTGAGCTACATAGGCTCTTAATAATATATATATATATATTATTAAGATATCAAGAAATGTAAATCAAAATGCCAATTAGAATAAGCATTCTATGTACAAATGTATATATTGTAAATAGTTGTATATATATTTATTTTGATTGTACATAGATGCTTTAGTGTTAATAAAATATAATGGATGTGGCATTTGCACACCATGGCACTTGACTGCATGAAGGAAGACTGTTTCGAATCTAGTTGTCGACTAGAGGAAATTTTTCAAAGCTTTTTTTCAACCGGTTCCCGAGTTAGTCGATCTCTGGCAACGGACAAGCAGGTTCCTCCTCCCCCCCGGAAACTCTGGTTTTTCTTCCCGTAAAATGAAGAAAGTCCACCGTAGAACCCACATTATTTCAGACATTAAATATATTGTGGTAGAGTTAGGGACCACGAGATGGCGGCACTTGTTGAGCCGTCTCTCTTCACTGTGTGCCGCTTAATTAGTGATAGCTTTGGGCCAGCTATCTCTGATTGGCTGCCAGTGGAGATTGAACTGCGTACTCAATCTCCAAAAAGTTAGATAGGGCTAAACGGCCTCGCTTACTCCCTATGGGGAAATAACAAGGCATTAGCTGATTTTTTTTTTTTTGGAAAACTTTATTGGCATTCATTTCTAAAGGAAAGAAAAGTTTTGAGATGAGCTTAAAATATTTTGTAATCAATTCTAAGTTTCTAATTATAAAATAAATGTTTGGTACTTTCTGTTAGTTTACCGATTAGTAATTGGATCCATGGTGACAATTTTTTTTTTTGCTTAAAATCGTACAAAGTATCAACCGTGAACTTGAAAGAGGGTTTTTCTCCTTGAAACTCGGATTATTTGTCCTCAGAACAAAATTACCCCTTGAACATGCAGATCTACAAGTAGAATTACTTGTCCTTAAGCAAATGAAGCAGAGAAGGACGTCCTGGCTGCATTAATTCATCGTGATACCCTAATTCTATCTTCTGGGTGTTCCAGAAAGAAGTTGGCTAAGATAGGTGAAAAGAAAGAGCCTATTGCTGTTCCTTCCTCTTGTTTTTAAATTTTATCTTTCCATGTAAGTATCCGGATGTGATAGCAAATTTGAATAATTCCACAATATCGGATGGAAATTTTTGATTTAACAATTCTATTGTCTCCTTGTGAGGAATATTAGTGAAGAGTTTGAGTACTTGTAAACTCCAAGCTGCAGTCGTTTGTGATCGACACGTAGTAGACAGAGAATACGTAATTTGCGATTTTTTAAGAATATATTTACATGTGCAATGTTGAAAAGCTTCCTGTATTCATGTCAAATTGATTCACATCTACTGCTCGTTTACCTCTTCCTCTCTTCAACACGGAAATGTTTGATTTTGGACGAATTTTAATTTCATTTGCACAATAACCGAATTCAAAAGCAGTGGCGGCTCGTGGCTTGAAATTGTGGGGTGCTGAAACTTTCGAAATATACATACACATTGTAAGTACAGTGTATACGTGTTTAGATAAAATATCAAAATTATGGTAAAAATTTAAAAAAAAATTAAACATGAAAAAATATTGTTTATTATCGATAAAATTATAGTTTGGTATAATTCAAAATTACTTTAAAATAAAATCCATTACCATAACCCCAATAACGTTCTGAAATAAAAACTATAACAAATGTTATGTCTTTAATTGTAATGTCCAAATATTTAAAGAGACGGAGTATGATAAGCACTACGAACACTCTACTACTAGCGCAAACTGCATATAAACAATAGTGGAACTGCGCGACGAGCAGTGCCGCATTACGCTCATAGTTCGCATCTCATTATGACGTGATATGCTTGCGCGCGTTGCTACAAGATGGATTATTATTATTATTATTTTTTTTTTACAAAATAAGAGAATTGTATAGGATTGTTGATGATAAAATTAAATATTACAAGCAAATATAAATAAATTCATAACTACATTTATATATCAGAAAAATTGGGGGTGCTGCAGTTCCGCAGTGCCTATGCACGAGCTTCCCCTGTTCAAAAGGTCAAAAACAATATTTCAATTACTTTTACAGTGAATGGCGCTATTTTAATAGCTAGTGACATTTATAATCAATACAGGATAGTTCATTTTGCTCTGTGGGCTACCAAAAAGTTGATAGGTTTGAGGTTTGTAAAGCCATATGCGTGTTTAAATAAATATTTAGTATTAAAATTATTGCACTTTTTTTTCCTTTTTTTTTTTTTTTTTTTTTTTGCCGTAATAGGAACAAATTCGTCGGAAACGTTCGTTTCGAGCTTTTAAGAATACTGAATTCGCAAAATTAACAGGGAACGGATTTTTCATAAGATGCATTTGTATTTTTGCCAACCCTAAAAGTGATTTTTTATTATTATTCTGAGTTTATTTATTTGTTTGCTTGCTAAGTCTTTATTATTTTATGTACCACTGTTTACCTTATTTCTGAGTGCATGTTCATTTCCAGCAAAAAAAAAAAAAAAAAAAGCAACAAGTACGTAACATTTTCATGATTGTTTTCCCTTCAAGTAGCTCAATATTTACATTATATGTTCTCAATCAATGATCTGCAGAAGTACCACTGATCCAGTTCCGCCATTCCTCTTGTCAACAAGACAGTTAACTTTTTATATTTATTTGTATGCTTATTAAAAAGCCAGTCCGTGAAATTTTATTGCGTTACCTAGGTCAACTGTTGTTATACAGACATATTTTCTCCTGAAACCTGTTTGTGCTGAAAACTAGCTCTCTTGTGGTTCCGAATCTACTCTTTCAGAATAAAATGTTGCGATTCAGCTTTTATTTCAGTGAAGTTTATATTCGGATTGTGTGTGTTTGACACAGGTTCAACGCTGATGATCTACTGGAGCGTAAAGCATGCTGAATGTTTTAACCACATCGGGCGACAGGTTCCCATAAAACCAAAATCTTTTTTCTGGGATAAACAGTAAACGTGCATATTATTAAAATTAGGTCATGTTACTAGATCGGTTCCGTCAGTAAAGAAGCTGTAGAATCAAGCAACTGCAAAGATGCGAGCAGCGGTGATATGTGTACTTAAAAATCAACCATTTATGAATATTTTAAAGCAGAATCTCTAGGAATGTCTCCCATACAACCCCCCCCCCCTTTCTTTTATTATATAAATATCAGTGGCGGCTCGTGGCTTGAAATCGTGGGGTGTGCTGCAACTTTCGAAATATACATACACACTGTAAGTACAGTGTACACGAGTTTGGATAAAATATCAAAATTATGGTAAACATTTAAAAAAAAAAATTAAACATGAAAAAGTAGTGTTTATTATCGATAAAATTATACAGTTTAGTATAATTCAAAATTGCTTAAAAATTACTATAATAAATGTTATGTCTTTAATTGTAATGCTATCCAAATATTTAAAGAGACGAAGTAAACATGATAAGCTCTACGAACATTCTTCTATTGGCGCAAACTGCATATAAACAACAGTGGAACTGCGCGACGGACAGTGCCGCATTACGCTAATAGCTCGCATTTCATTATAACATGCATATGCTTGCGCGCGTAGCACTATGACACTGTGGTAAACACAGTGCTGCTAGCGTCCCTCGCCCTCCTAAGTGCTACAAGATGGATTTTTGTTATTTTTTATACAAAATAAGAGAATTGTTGATAAAATTAAATATTACAAGCAAATATAAATAAATTAATAAATATATTTATATATCGAAAAAAATTGGGAGTGCTGCAGTTCCGTAGTGCCTATGCACGAGCCGCCCCTGAAGCAAATGCAAAGGAGTTCGGTATTATAATAATCCAGTATTTATAATATTTATATTTATTATCTTCTTCTTTGAGTGCCATCTCCTATCGGAGGTCGGCGACCACCTTGGCAAATTTTGAGCGATTCTCAGCTATTCTGAGCAGTCTCTCAGAGTTCATACCAGTCCACTGTCTGATATCTGCCAGCCAAGATTTTCTTCGTCTTCCTTGTCCTCTTCTTCCATTTATCTTCCCTTTTATAATCAATTGAAGTATCTTATATTTTTCATTACGAAGTAGGTGACCAAGATATGCAGTTTTCCTTCTTTTTATGGTATCTAAAAGTTCACGTGATTTCCCCATTTGTTCCAGTACTTCCTGATTGGACGTTTTTGCTGTCCATGGGATTTTTAATATTCGTCTGTATAACCACATCTCAAAGGCTTCAAGTCCTTTTATTGATGTTATCTTCAAGGTCCAAGTTTCTGCACCGTACAGCAGTACAGACCATACATAGCATTTAACCATGCGTACTCTAAGCTCTAAGTTTAAACTGCGGTTACACAGTGTTGATTTCATCAAGAGAAAACTTTTTCTTGCCATTTCAATTCTAACTTTTATTTCCATTTCTGGATTGCAATCTTCATTTAACCAGCATCCGAGATATTTAAACTTTGCCACTCTTTCTATTTGTTTCCTATTTAAAGAAAGTGCTAAATTAAGAATTGGTTTCTTACTTATGACCATGAATTTAGTTTTAGTGATATTTATTTTTAATCCCATTTTTTCACTCTCTGCATTTATTAGTTCTAAAAGATTTTGAAGATCCTGAATACTGTCAGCCAGAAGAGCTGTATCATCGGCATATCGGATGTTACTGATGATTTCACCATTTACACTAATCTCTTCCTTTCTTCCTTCCAAGACTTTTTGAAATATGGCTTCTGAGTAGATGTTAAAAAGAAGAGGTGACAGCACACATCCTTGCCTTACTCCTCGTTTAATGTTAATGGAGTCTGTAATAATGTCATCAACTTGAACAGATACCTTTTGGTTCCAATATAAGTTTTCAATGATCCTGATGTCTTTACCATCTAATCCAATTCTTTTTAATAGTACAATCATTTTAGTATGTTGGACTATATTAAATGCTTTCTCGAAGTCGATGAAGCAAATGAATATTACCTTGTTTTGGTCAATACATTTTTGAAATAAGATCTGAGAACAGAAAAGGGCCTCTCTTGTTCCCAAGCCGTTTCTAAAGCCGAATTGGGTATCACTGATGGTGTCTTCACATTTTCTGTATATTCTTTTTTGAATTATTTTCAGAAACATTTTGAGAACGTGACTCATTAGGCTGATCATTCTATAGTCATTACAAGTTTTCGCATTTACTTTTTTAGGTAGCATGATGAAGGTCGACTGTAACCAGTCTTGAGGGATTATACCTGTATCGTAGATCTTATTAAATAGCTTTACTAATATGTTAATGTTGTCACCTTCTAATAACTTTACTATTTCTGCTTGTATTCTATCTGGTCCTAGGGCTTTACCATTTTTAGCTGAGTTTAATGCACATTCTACCTCTGATTTTAGAATGCATGGACCTTCCATATGTTCATAAGTATTTCTGGGTTCTGTCTGTTATCAGTAAAGAGTTCTTCTACATATTTCACCCATTCTTGTATTTTGTCATCCTTTTTGGATATAATTTCTCCCTTTTTGTTTCGAAGGATACAGAATTGTTTTTTCTTATATAAACCTGACGTCTCTTTCATCTTTTTGTGTAGATTAAAATTGTCATGTTTTTCCTGTATAATTTCTATTTCTTTACATTTTTCATTCATCCAGATTTTTTTTACTTTTTTGATCTTGTGCTTAATAATTTTCTGAACCTCTGTATATTTTGTTGGATTATGATTTTTATATGACTGCGTTGATCCATGAGAGAAAGAATTTCATCAGTCATCCAATCTATTTATTTCTATATTTATTATAATAACATAAATTGAAAAAAATCTCGAAAATAATAGAAATGATTCAGAAATAAAAATAAGGGGAAATATCTGGTTTTGACATTACGTGATTTTCTCCACATTATCTTTAACCCAATCGAAATTGTTGTGCTTCGGTGAACTTCTTATGCTGCAGTGACGAAGCAAGGATTATTATTACACTATTCATAATATGTTCCAACGAGTCAAGCTGTGTATTTATGCTAACAGCGACTCCATTTTGAACAATAGTAACTTAAACAACTGTAAAATAAAATGTTTTCTATGATGTATGAAATAGGATAGAGAGTGGTTTGTGCAGTGTGAAGTATCCTTGGCGATAAAGCCTTGGACTCTGTGGTGGTGTCATGTAACACTAATATCTGGAGGTTTTAATACGGCCTGAAAAAATTCCACTTTGAATTCGTGTAAATACTATTAAGAGTTTGTATTTCTTGTTGATTTTCATCCCTCTCCTCCCTGCAAAACAGGCAAACGTCCAGAACACACGCAATTCGACAAACGAAATATATTTAATAGGTTTAAGACTAATTGCCACATTCATTAAATTTTCGGAAGTTAGGTTTAGTAATGAGTTTTTTAATGAATTTTTATCGAAGCGTATGGCGAGCATAGCGCAGAAAAAAAAAAAAAAAAAAAAAACTCGAAATCTCTCAGAATGGATTTCGCGGCTTTATTTACTCCTGTTTTTAATTTCAGCGCAAAATAAATAATCTACAGTGGCTTTCATGAATAAATAATTCCAATGCTATAACTGATATTTCATAGAACAGCTATATTTCAGACTCCTGAACTGATAGAAAATCGTATTATCGAACAAACGAATAATAGTTCCAGAGGACTGTCAATTTCAGAATGGGATAATTCTAAAAATACAATTTTTGCTTTTATTCAAATTTGAGTAAATAAAAACAAACCTGCAAAAATGTATGATGTTTTTTTTTTGTTGTTGTTGTTGTTTTTTACGTTAACTACGAGAATACGAGCTTAGTTTGCTGGTGAAATACTTTAAAATTATTTTTATTTTATTTTAGCTTAGTTTTGACAGTGTATTCTTATGGCATAAGATCCACAGTATATCCACAATAATTACGAAAAACAAACAAATAAAAAAAATTAAAGGAGGAATATATTATTTTACCTTTAAGTTTTTTGGCGAAACATTTTGTATCGTAAAAAATTTGATTAAGACGTATTTTGGAGTATACTGGCCTAGTTTGCCTAGTGGATAAAGTACCCACTCTCCAGTCAACAAGATGCGGGTTCAAAACCCACTGTGGACATGGATGTTTGCGAAATTTCATCGCCCGGCGTGAACACACCACTGCCTCCGCTTATTGTAGGTTTATATTAGCTTGAAAAAGTTCCATGTTTAGTCTCTTGAGCAGAGTTTCTTAATTATGTAAAAATAAATTAAAATAATAATAATAATCCCTATAGTCTGCCTAAGCTGTATAGAGTTACAACCTTTCCCTGGTCGGATTCGATAAATAAATTGCCAAGAAATCGTGCAGACGTATGCCAGTAGGATTCAGTGGAATAAGTTGTTTTCTGTGACATTTGCTTTTAGCTATTTTTATTTTTGCAAAGGGAGTATATTTATTCCAAATTACTATCCCATATAACTTTCCAGATCGTGATAATCAGCACAGCTTTATTATTATTATTATTATTTTATGCTTCGTTTCTTCTCTGTTGGGGTTTACCGATGTGCTCAACCGTAAAATCTATATCTGCTTCATATCATATAGAGATTAAAGAAGTAGCGAAGCACAACTCAAGTCCTAAAGATGGATTGTGTTCTTGACCGAAAAAAAAGAAATTATGAAGATTTGAAACGCATTTAAACAAAATCGGTTTAAGATGTTTGTAAAACCTTCGAGTTAAAAAAAAAAAATGGAATTTGTTAATAGTTCTGATCATCAAAAAACAAGAGCAATTTGAAATTCGTGCTCAATATGAATTTCAGTGTTCTTAATTCGAATATTATTATTATTGATTATAGTGATTAATTATGTATAATAATTTGGCATTTGTAATCAATTCTTCATTTGTGAAATGGTTTAAATTGTGCATTGAAAGCTGTTCAACTGTAATCAGTTATGATCAGTTGTTCCGGTGTTTATCGTCTGTGGTCTTGTTATTAGTTTCATTCTATATGAAGGCGAGGTTGATCTTGGAAATTGGATTGTGTCCAAGGACATTTTAACCTATAGACGCACTGGGAGACCGCCAGTAATTCTTGCCAGCACCTCATCTAAATTCGATATTGATGCTAGAAGAAGCACATTTTCCAATATTCAAACAGT
Organism: Typopeltis vanoorti; assembly: GCF_054136105.1. Taxonomy (NCBI): domain Eukaryota; kingdom Metazoa; phylum Arthropoda; class Arachnida; order Uropygi; family Thelyphonidae; genus Typopeltis; species Typopeltis vanoorti. The sequence goes on from NC_143565.1 coordinate 98,330,594, forward strand.
AATCGTAAAAAATAGTTTATGCGATGCGTACACAATATCAGTATTTCTGAACTTGAAGTTACTATTCCTGTGCCGTGTAGTAGGAACAATTAAGCCAATTCATCCTACCAAAAAAATAAAAATAAAATAAAATAAAACATATATATATATGAAAAAACTTATGGAGACAAAAACTGTATATTATTATACTGATATATATATATATAAAGTTTATTTTATTTTATGAATTAATTTTGTATATATTCTATTTACTCATATTTTATTTATTTTTTCACCAGAGGTCAGGCTAGGGTAAACGATTAACAGAACATTTAGATTCGTCTTACTTTTGTGTAGCATTATGTAGCTTGTGTCCTGTACATATGTATGTTTTCCTGATGATGACTTTAATACAGAGGACGAAACATCGTATATTATTTTCTTAAAGTAATTACTCCATCAGGTGTGTTTTCGTCTCCATAAGTTTCATTTTGAATCCTTTCATTATGAATTCATTATCCGTTTATTTATATCATAATCAACTGTTTACACTTTTCACTTAATAGTAACAAATTTGATGGGTAACTGATCTAACTCACAAAATGCCTTGTCATATATCTCCCTAAATTCATTCATCGATGTTGCATTGTAAAATAATAACGGATATAGGGATCGCATTTCCAAACATGTCTGGAAACCAAAAAAGTTTATATATTTTAATGTGAGAGGAGGAAACAAATTAGAAATTGATAGCACGATTAATATTTTTTAGATCGATTTTACTGATTAATTTTTATTTTTAAGAGGGATAAGAATAAGAAAATATATGTGTCGTAAATATGGATGGTTCGATATATACAGGTGGTACATAAACAGAAATATATGTTGCAGTAAGCTGAATAACTACTTTTAATGAAAAGGAAAGTTCAAGATTTTATAAGAAGATTGAATTGAGTTTAAGGGGTTGAACTATTCCAAAATATTGGAGAGTAAATTGGTAGCGACGGCAGACGCACCACTGAGATTTGTTTTCTTGTAATTGAATAAATCGATGTGATATACTTTTTTTTTAATTATAATACTTTTCAATTTGAAATTTCTTTATTTACAATTTTAATTTTCTTTATAAAATGTAGAATGTTTTTGCCTTCTAATATTCATTTATCCTTGAACTCTGTTCTGAATTTTTGAAAAAAATCCCCACTTCCAAACATGCATGTATTTACCAGTAATTCTTAAAAAATGATTACACTTAATTAGAAAAACATAAGTATATGCAGTCGTGGCCGAGTGGTTAAGGCGACGGACTAGAAATCCGTTGGGGTCTCCCCGCACAGGTTCGAATCCTGTCGGCTGCGAAGTTTCTTTTTTTGTTTGTTTGCCTAGAGACTTGTTTTGCACCAGTATACATCGCACGTATTCACAAGCCCAAGAAGATTTCGTCTAACAGTAAAACGTTATGTATGTTATTAAAACAGTACTAAACATAATATAAATAACAACCATCTGTTTTTTTTTTTTTTTTTCTTTTTTTTTTGGAAAAAAGAAAAAAAACCCTCCTTCCTAACGGATTTTAGGCCAGGTGGCCTATTCCGGTCTCATGCCTTCTCTTTCTTGGTTTTCCGATTCTTCTTTTTCCACTTATTTTATATCCGTATAATATTTATGGTAGTCTGGCGTTGTCCATTCACTTTAAATGTTCTATCCATTTTTGTTTTTACTGTCTTATGTAGTAATTAATTGGTTTTATATTCAGGAATTGTAAAATTTCTTCATTTGTCCATATCCAGTAAAGTTGGTATAACCAGCTGTTTTTCTGAGAAATTTCATTTCTGCTGTTTGAATTCGTTTGTCATTTTTCCTTTTTATGGTCCATGTTTCGCTTCCGTATAGCAGAGTTGGTTTTGACAAGACGTTATATTAAATGTCTGTGCAAAAAAAAATATTAAATGCAAAATATTAATACTAAAGTTAATAAAATAAACGGACACCGATCTGTTTTGACGTTATTCTAAAAGCTGTATTTGTGCCTAGGCATCAAATAATTAAAGTGTTCTTTAAGACAGTGTATAGTTTTAATTTAATAAAAAAATTGCAATTTATCATAAATGTATAACACGCTAAAATAATATATTTTGTCGTATATATGTCTAAATAAATTATTATTATTATATTTGTAAACGATAAAAGAGTGCCTTGAAATATAGTGCCTATGGATGTCAAACCATTTTTTAAATCAAGCTCATCTAATAGTTCGCCATTTTCAAGGTGTATACTTCAGATAGAAAATGAATTTTCAAGTAAACTTAAAAGAATTGATTACTTAAAAAGTCAATAGCCAGAGGAACTTTAGCACAGTAGAAGCAATCGTCTCGTATGCTTGCGTCATTGCATGACAGCCAAAGCTGAAGTAGACGTCGTAATTAACTAAATACCGGTTGGCATATCGCCAACTACGCTATAGTGTTGCCAAGCCCAAAGCAATATTCGCACTGATTAATCTGGCCTGTGGCCTTTAAAAATCAAGTCCACTTTCAGTAACCTCATGACAGCTGAGTGAAGAATAAAATATTAAAATTTGAAATCGAAGTTCATTTATACCTTATAAAGAAAATAATTAGATGAGATTATTTCAAGTATGACCCCGTGATAAGAAACAGTTTTTTTAAAGAAAGAATAATATCTCTATATCTTAACGACTCCATATCTTAAGGTATTAAGAATAACGAGTACTTAACTTGTCTTGGAATGAATAAATAATAATATTTATATTTATAGCAATAATAAGTCATGTCGGCACCTATGGTTCATGAAACAAACTTTATTATTGGTGGTGGCGTACTCAGTGCCCATAAAAATACTTATTAATAAAAATGCAAACACACAGCGTCTATGAGAACGAGATTAAAGAGGATACATGAAAGAGGAGCAATCTGTTAAGAAGATTACCTTCTAGGTACAATTCAGCATTCTTAATAATAGTTAAATATAAATTTAAATATTAAATATTTTATCAAAAAAAAATCAGCTAACGCCTTTTTATTCCCGTTTACGGGGAGTAGGCGAGGCCATTTAGCCCTATCTAACTTTTTATTTAAATAAAAATAATATTTAAGGTTTCGGCGGATTTGGAATTTATAAAGTGTCAGAAATTGAGTTGAAGTAATTTTTAGAATGAAATGACAAATTTTTGGAGACTTAAGATCCTATGACTCGAAGTGTTTAGGCCGGGATAGTCTAAATGAGAAATTCCCCTCATATTTCACCTCTTATTCACTAGTAATGGGATCAAAATGATTAGGCTGAAAAGAAATTAATCATAGGCAGCAGTCGTGGCCGAGTGGTTAAGGCGACGGACTAGAAATCCGTTGGGGTCTCCCCGCACAGGTTCGAATCCTGTCGGCTGCGGAATAAAAATTTTTATGATTTTCTAAAAACGTATTTTGTGTTAATGCAATGTGGCACAGAATGAGATTATTTATAGTATGAGAATAAAATTTACAGAATGAGATTACTTATCGTGAAGAATTTCCAGCAATAATGATTTTTTTTTTCATTTTAAGAAATATACATTAGTTCATAGCATGATGATTTGTTAAGGTAAATCCACTGATTACTTTATAATGAATAAATATTAATATCTCTCTGTCTTGAGGTAATAATATTAATTATTACCTCAAGTTTAATATGAGAATAACGAATTCTTATCTTAAAATGAATACATGAAAAAAATCATCTCGGCGCCTATCATTATGTAACAAACTCCTCTCTGAAATTTGTTTTTATGTGTGCAGTTGCGTAACAACAGAACATATTGGGAGCTATTAATCATAATGGGTCCCTATAAGTTATGAATACCAGGCTAGCATACTATACTTCTTAAGCAGATTTCATAATTATTTCCAATAATATGTGCCAATTAAGTTTTTGTATCACCAAATCAATTTTATTCATTTGAAAGCATGTAAAATAAATTAAATATTGCTATTATTAGTGTTTTATTAACAAGATAAATATACAAAATTTTATATTATGCATACCACACGTTTTAATGATAAAGAAGTAATCGCAACTTAATCAATAGTTCTACATCAAAGAGTGTGATTTGTTCATTTACAGTAATCGGGGTGATTCCGGTGCAACAGTAATTAAAATGGCTGTCCAAATAGGCTCCAAAAATTGTAGATTTGGGCGAGGAGGATAATAGCTAACAAATACCTCTTGCTTTGGAAGGAGAAAACTTTCCTGTGAATCCCACGTATCGTAAGATGTCAATACACTTCCTGTTTTCAAAGAAATTGAGAAGTCATAACAAAATTTCCAAGGGTAAGATTCCCACCTCAACGTAAGATAAGGGAGACACTGAACTCATGGGGATATCGATGTTCTCTAAAACACATTAATTTGAAAATAGTTTTCCTGCTCGTTCATCTTCGTAAGCTTTATATGAAACTTTCATCTATCCGAAATTTATTTTATGAAAATCAACACAATTACTATGAATGAGTACTTCAGCAGTTCCTTTCACGTTTGCAAACTCCTCTCTGAAATTTTGTAGTGCCTCTGCAGTTTTGCCTAGCATTCTTCAGGTAAGATGCAGATTAAAGGAATGAAAAACATTCGACAAGAACTTAATACATAACTTGGGCTAAATCACTGATAACTGATAACTTCTGTGGCTTGATGGACCTCAATCCCATGGATTATTATCCCGTCATCTATATGAAAATGGCTTAAATTAATGAGAATTTATCGAGCACCTGGCTCACCCATTTTAGGGTAGTGCGGGAGCGTTTGTACCGATGAGCAGAGCCGCTTTCGGACGCTTGTGTTTCCCCCTATCGTTTTCACCGTAGTTAGATGACTCTCGAATGAGTTGATTGGGATGACTGGCTGCTTTGGTGAAATATGTAATGGCAGTATCACGGAGAAACATGTGAATATCAGGAATGTCAGCGTCTCGGTGGAGGAGAGTATTCCTGACAAACCACGGAGCATTGAATATCATACGGAGACATTTGTTCTGGATGACCTGTAGCTTTTTGATGTTGCTAGGAGGGGTGTGACCCCAAGCCGGTGATCCATAACTTAATGTTGGTCTAATGATTGTTTTGTAGATCTGTAGTTTATTTTCTGTGCTGACACAGCTTCTTCGGTTGAGAAGAGAGTAAAGTTGCATAATTGCGGAGTTTGCCTTGCTGTAGGCATAGTCGATGTGAGAGTTAAAGTTGAGGCGGTTGTCTAGTTGAATACCTAAATATTTGGTGCTGGATTTCCATGGAATAGTTGTGTTGAAAAGTTTGACTTCTCCGTAGTGGGATGCCTTCCGTCTTGTGAAGAGAATGGCAGTACTTTTGTCGGCATTCACAGCTATTCTCCATTTCCTGAGCCATTTTTCCAGGTTTGTTGTTGCTGTCTGCACGCGCTGTGTAGCTAAGTTCGGCCTGAGAGATCTACTCAAAATTGCCATGTCATCCGCATAGCAAGCTGTGGTGGTTGATGTGTTAGGGGCGTCAGCAACGAAGATGTTAAAAAGCAGCGGAGAGAGCAACGAGCCTTGAGGAACACCTGCAGTGATTCTTTTCAAAGAGGATGTGAGTCCTCTCAACTTGACCTGAAATTTCCGGTTTTTAGAAAGGAGTCGATAAGGTAGAGCCGAACTTTGGCCATAAATAATTTATAGATGAGGCCTTTGTGCCAAACCTTATCAAAGGCTTTTGCTACATCCTGAAAAACAGCTCCTGTATGTTGTCGCCAATTGAATCCAGTAGTGATAAATTCGACCAGTCTGTGAACTTGTGTAGTACTGTGCCCGGTTCGAAACCCTAACTGCTCTTTCGGTATTGTGTTGTTATTGTTCACCACATCTTGAAGTCGATTGAGGATGATTTTTTCTGCAATCTTTCCCAAGCATGAAAGTAGACTGATGGGTCTGTAACTTTGCAGTAACTGAGGCGCTTTTCCCAGCTTATGAATGAGGATTATATCTGCTTGTTTCCATCGGGTTGGAAAATAGTTTAGTCTGAGTATTGCATTTATGATTGCTACCAAGTGCATGACAGCTTTGTGTGGAAGGGCCTTGATTGTTTTGTTGTTAATTTCACCTGGGCTTTTTTGTTGTTAAGCTTCCTAATGATTGAGTAGACCTCTTTAGGCGAGGTAGGACAGATATTTTCACAGTTGTTAGGCTGCTGGAGCACAGTACAGACTCGACGGTGAATTTTCTCTATGAAGACCAAATCCGCATGCACATAATTAGGACTGCACTGAAGTTGAAGAGCTTCAGCGAAGGCTTCTGCCTTTTCATCGTCCCTATAAACTATACCTCTTTCTCCGTGAATGGAGTGGATATTGCAACGGTCCGTACGGATAGCCTTTGCCAACTTCCACAAGGTCTTGGCGATCTTGAGGAGATAGCGTGTTATGAAAGCGACGTCTGATTTTATTTTTGTTTTTGATTAGAGCAAGGATTTCTTCTGGAAGTAGGTTTACTTGAGCTGGAGTGGAAATAGAAGAGGCTGCAGTTAAGCTAGTTTGAATTTTTCTTTCCAGGTTGTTGACTGCTGCGTCAATTTCTTCACAGTGGAGATATTCGGTACTGAATCCATGATAGTGTTGATTGTAGCCTTGAATTTTGTGAAATTAGTAAATGACTGACTGGGAATAAGTTGTGGATCCTCTCCCAGTTTTAGAAGTACTGGGTTGTGGTCTGAACTGAGGTCGTTAACTACTTGCAGCTGGAATTGATGAGATGTGTTTTTGAATATGGCTATATCTAATACATCGGGCCTGCCATGTGTTCCGTAGTGTGTTGGTTCAATCTGGCCTGCGATAATAATATTTCTCAGCTTAGCAAAATTTGAAAGGATTTTTCCATTGTAATTGGTACACCTGCTATTCCATAAGGGATGTTTTGAGTTTAGATCACCTGCTACTATTGTTGCTTCCGTAGCGTCAAGCAGCTGAGAAAAATCAGAGGATAGTAGAGTTCTGCCTGGAGGGTTATAAACAGAATATATTTTTAAGTTGCCTGCATTAATGGTGTAAATTTCTATGCCAGTTTTTTCCAGATTAGTTGTAGGAATCTTTTTTTATCTCATTATAACGGATGTTTTTCTTGATAAAGATTGCAGTACCTCCACCTCTGGCATTAGGTCTATCATTTCTAATTAACGAGTAATTTCTTAGCTTGGGATTATCACAGGGCCGCAGATGGGTCTCATTAACTAACAGGATATCAATTTTGTAGTGGGTAGCAAATTCTTGGAGTTCTAGAATGTTTGTGCTGAGTCCATTAGCATTCCAGAATGCAACCTGTATAGAATTTATTGCGATGGCCGAATTAGCCATTAATCAACGAGAATATGACTTGGGTATTTTTGAGAAATCTGTTTGTGTCAGCCTAGTTTGGATTTGATTTGCTAAAAGCTGATAGCATTTCTCCCAAAGTGGCAGCAAGCATTGCGGCAGAGTTTTGGCTGCTTGGTGTGGTTTCTGCCGATTTGTTGCATGAGGAAACTACAGAGGCATATGATTTATCAGGTGTAATAGCCCGCACTTTAATTTCCGATTTAAGGTGTGTGACTCGCTTCTCAGTGGACGGGGTTACTGCCTTCCTAGTCCTTGTGAGGTTAGATGGGTGAAGTGAACAGCCCTTGTAATTACTGGATGTGGGCTGGCACACTTAGCAGGAGTGGTTCTTGGTTTGGCACACGTGTGCGAGGGATGATTATTTCTGCACTTCACACATTTGTATTCCGCCCTACAAAGTTTCTGCGCATGACCATACTTTTGACAGCGATGGCATTTCCGGCGGATGTCTTCCTTCCGAGGGGTTCAGTCTTGATAACCAAGTTACAGACAGTTTTAAGGTCATAATAAATCTCTCGTTGATCTTTACTGATCTCCACCAAGATCAGAGGCATGGGCCGCTTATCCGCACTGTACATGCGTGATATTTTTATTGGTGTTAATCCTTGCGATTTGAGATCAGTGGCTATTTCTTCAGATGGTATGGTTTCTATCAAACCTCTGATTACCATCTTGAGATTTTTTTCACTTTTAAGTTGAAAAGCGTGATATGGGACATTCAATTCATCTAAATGTCTGGTGAGCAGACGGTAGTCCGATGCACCTTCAGGCTGAATCTGGACTCCTTCATCGGTGTTCTTTGCTGAATTGAATTTAATGTTCTTGTTTTTCATCAACTCAGTGATTGATGACCATTTTTCTTTTGATCGTAAGATCACTAGTGGAATTCTCTCTTTAGATTGAGCCACTGTATTCGTCTCCACCACTCCCTAAGCCTGTGCTGCAGTATCCATTGGTGTTGCTCTCTCTGAGGTCCGAGACAGCATTTCAGGTTCTAGAGACTCCTTTCGCTTCTTCCTACTGACTACTTGGAAGTCGTCATTATCCTCTAGTGTGTGAATATCAGCTGATGTGACATTTTCTTTGCTGGAATCTTGAAGAGGGTCAGGGGATTGGCAGTCCTCTGATTCATCCTCTTCTATTTGGTGAATTGCTACCTTTCCTGGCCATTTCCTTTGCAGCAGGCCTCCTACATGTTTGAAGATTGCCAATAGCTGCTTGAAGTCGAGCTCATCGTATGGAGGAGTCCATAATTTGGCCTGAGAGAAAATAGCGGTTTTCGGGTTTCCCGAGTAATCCTATAGACTGAGAGTCTACTAGCAAATCCCGTAGACAGCTTAGAGTAAGCGTCTACCAGCAAAAAGTTAGTTCATTATAGGTGACTATCCTAAAAACAATAGGAAAAAGGAGTTTCGGGAACTTACTTGGACACAGTACAGAGACCTACCTCCCTAAAATACCATTCATCCACCACTGGTCCTCATTGCGGGTGGGGCCTGCCGGCCATCAGACCTCTGTATATTTCATACAGAGGGGGAGATAGTAGGTCTCGAACTGTGTTAGTTCCAGTGCAATGCCAGCTTCCCGAAAAACCTTATATAAAATTCAACTAGGCAGAGTCTAAAGGAATACGTCCGATCACAATGAATCACGCCCAAAACCTCAAATCCTAATGGGCTGAATCACAAAATGTAACGTCTTAATATGAGGCTACCAAGCCAGTGCAATTGTATCCCAGTGAAATGGCTATAAGAAGGAACTGACGGAGTTTGAAAGAGGCTTTGTGATAAAATGCCATGTTACAGTGCTATCTATTCTGCAAATTGTTGAAAAATTGGGCCATCCTAGGTCAACAATCAATGACACCATACTGAGGAGGAAGCGCAGGGAGTCAACTGCAAATGTTAAACGCACTATATACTCGTCACACTCATCAAACGTGACCATAGGAGGGACTATGAAGGATATGTAAAAAAAAAGGAAAAAAAAAGAAACGCCATTTGTCTGCCGACACGTTGAATGCAGAGTTCCGGTCATCAACTAGAACACGAATCTTCGCAAAAACATTTACAACCGAGACTCACAATGGGTTTCCACGATAAGCCCCACATCACCCGAACCAACATGTAGTCAGTGATGCAAAAAACGTGTACAGTGGAAGCTTGGAAAGCTGTGTTATACAGCGATAAATCACGCTACATCCTCTACCGAGCAAATGAATGGGTGTAGCAGTGTGATGTATGGTCCTGTTTTGTTTTTTTTTCCTACTTTGGCCACAGATCGCTGTTTGTTTGTGGTGCTATGAATATTGAACTTCGAGAGTTATCTGAACATTCTGGACATTGCAATGCTTCCTAATTTGTGGCGTTTCTACGGAATTGGCCATTGTCTCTTTCAGCAAAAACAATGTGGTTTGTAGACGTCACCACACTTGACTGGCCTTCACAGCATCCTGATCTCAATCCTGTTGAACATCTGTGGTATAAACTTTAGTGTCGGGTGAGGTCAAGGGACGTCCGTCTCACAATAGTCCAGGACCTCATTACATTCCTAGAGGAAGAATGGTCCAAAATTCCTATTGATCGCTATCGTACGCTTGTGAAAAGTGTTCCCCGTAGGATTTCTGCAGTCATCGTAGCAAAAGAAGGTTCTACATCTTAGTAAGGTGAGCGCCATGGCTTTTGTTCCTCACACTATGATGTCCATTGACTTCTTTCTAAGCTCTGTGTGTGTGTGTGTGTGTGTGTGTGTGTGTGTGTGTGTGTGTGTGTGTGTGTGTGTGTGTGTGTGTGTGTGTGTGTGTGTGTGTGTGTGTGTGTGTGTGTGTGTGTGTGTGTGTACAAAGTGCTTTCACAGCGGAACAAACATGAAAAAGAAAAAAAAGAATGACCAACCTTTTAATGGTCTAATTTAGAATAAATTTAAAGAACAAGAGACGTCTACAGTTTCCAGGCACTGAGATTCAATTCTTTGATAATTTGAAGGTTCTCGGTAAGGATTACTTTGCCAAATTTTAGCACAATTCATTATAATGTGACCATGGACGAATTCTCCATGCTTGCTGCGTAAACTCGTTAATTGAGGAAGAAGTAATATTTATTTGTTAATAAATGCATGCATTCATAAGCATTCCATTTAGGCTTTTATTTTTGTAGACAGAAGACGTCTTAAGCTTGCGCGGCAATAATTGAGCTTTGCGTTGGGTATCGAACGCCAATGCCTGCTCCTCTAGTCAAAGCTTCTTTGGCTTGCTCGGTTGTAGGAGCTTCCAAGTCATCGCTACAGCACTGTGATTTCATGCACGCGCATAGCCATTTTTGCTCCCTTCACGTCGTCTTAAACACAGCCCATACGCAGTCATAGTAGCTCTAGCCAGAGAGCTTCAGCTAGCCTTTACAAGTGTGCTTGTTGCTTGGGAAAATTAAGTTATAACCAACTTTTTATGAAGATGTTATTGACCAGTTCATAAAGAACCGTAGGGTAGAATTTGTATTCAAGTAGCTAAATTGAAAAAGATAGAATATCATTTGTGAAATAAATGTTGTATTTGTATGATTAAATGTACATAAATTTCTAAATATATAGTTTTAAATGGTCAGTAATTTATTATTCCGGTAATCAGACTTTAATCTCTCACTCCCTGAAGGATAATAAGAGCAAGCGTGAATTTCAAGACCAGATTCGTCCCTGAATGTGACACGTAGAAATATAATGTGTGCTGATATAAAATACCTTACACATGAGAGAGGTCATAATAGCTATAATACAACAGTCCCTTGTGATGCAAAGTGCTGTGAAGAAAGACGAAACCTGTTAATATGTTTTTGAAGATCCGGAGCTCATATTCATTGAAGAAAATATGCAAAAACAGTAATAATAATAATAATAATAATAATGACATAAACGCTATTTCAAGGAACAGGTGGAGGGAAAGAAAGAAATGGGGTAAGAAGGATAATAAGAGCAAGCGTTTTATACATTTGTAGCTGAACTGTTTATAGACAATGATCAGCAGCCGTTGACGTTACATTTGAGAAAAGAGGATGGTTCAATGGAGAGCAGCGCACATAAAAATACCTGTTGAAATTAAAAAAAAAAAAAAAAAATATGTATATATATATATATATATAGCATAAACAGAACTTTCGTAAAAGGATTACGGGGAGTACGTAAAAAGAGGGGAAAACTCTTAAGCAGATTGCCTTCTTCCGGATACAATGAAGCATTTTTAGTTAAGCTTGGCAGCATCATCCTAAAGGTGAAGGCAAATATAAGATCGACAGTTTTGGATCTGTAAAACGTCAGAAGCTGAGAAGAAGAGACAATTGAGAAATGTTTAGAACGAAAAGAAACAAGAACCAAGTTTTTTTAGAGGCTGAAGAGATGACTTGATGTATGTTTGGCGAGGATGGGCTATAAAAGTCAAACTAGGAAGAGAAAAACGATCATAAGCGGAGATTCGAATATTGTCAAAAATGAGGACTGTGAAGTAAAATCTTTTTGTCGAGAAATAGGACTGGACTATGTTTGAATAGCATCGAAATTCACTACGTTATCTTGACCTTATTTGAAATCAGCATTTAAAGCATTTTCATGACGATCTTGAAGCTTGAATCATTTGGATACCATTTCTCAAATGAAAAAATTTGATCAAATCTCTTGGAAACATCACGAGTTTTTGTACGGGAAAGTCTTGAGAAATCACGTGAGTTTCTGTAGACTTTTCCATGTCTTGGGTACAAAAGTAGGTAGGATTAGCTTGGAAATCTACCATACAATGAGAGTTGTAGGATTCATTGAATAGGCGATATAGGATGGGTGTTATTTCTACAGCACACGTTTTTAGCACAATCGAAAGGATATTATCTGGACTGAGGGATATCAGTATAAGTTCACCTATCCCAGGTCCAACTTTTCCCCTCTTTATTTATTTTATTTATTATTATTATTAAAAAAATATGATTATGCCTAAACCATGGTGTGTGTGTGTGTGTGTGTGTGTGTGTGTGTGTGTGTGTGTGTGTGTGTGTGTGTGTGTGTGTGTGTGTGTGTGTGTGTGTGTGTGTGTGTGTGTGTGTGTGTGTGTGTGTGTGTGTGTGTTGCTGGTCAGGCACAAGAAATGTCTGTAAACTGATAAAAATAATGTAATACGGATCAATGATTCTTGGAGTGATTCAAGAATAATTCCTGTCCATTGCATAATAAGGTCAGTTGCTTTGCACTATTGCTGTTCTTGTTTACTTGAGTATACAAGTGAAAACACAATTCATTACTTATAATAAGTAGTAGTAGCTGTATTACCCGTCATCTTCTGATTCCTCCCCCTCCCCAATATTGACTCTCTGTCTGTCACACACACACACACATAATTTTTTAAACTGGATAATGCTAAATTTGTTCTTTTGAAGTTAATATAATGTGATTTATTTATGTCGTCAAGCAGAATAGAAAAGGTCATAGTCTCTGACTCGCAATTGTAATTTTCTATTTCAATATATACACATACCAGACACCGAATTAAAAACTTTTATTTAATACCATGTTGGACCCCCCTTTAGCGACTGCCAATACCGATCCTGTCTTCAATTTCCTGCGTATAGTTCGGTCGGGAACAGCCTTAAATAAATACTTCGGTCAATTCAGTGTTCAACCACATAGGAATTTTGTTTATTCCTACTAGCCTTCTCAGACGACGGCGGTTTTGTTCCCGACAGACAGTTACACCTCTTAGACAAGCAGTGCAGGTTATTTGTTTGTTATTTTTCCATTGATTAAACACCCGGATATCTCACCTTTTGAGAAACCAGTCAGTTTTGTTGTTTTAAAAAACGCGGCTCCAGCCAGACGGACACCTACGATAAGCATACACGCTGCGTAAGTGATGTTTATGTAGAATGAATCTTTATACATCTGCATAAAGGTTTCTAATCCAGTGGCTGGTATGTGAATAAACAACCTCTTTAACATTGAAATTAGTAACTAATTAGATTAGCGATTTGGAATCCAGCAGTTATTTACTTTCCATAAGTATTAGATTATTACCAGAAATCCACAGAATTGTCTCTCTTCTGAATTCACAAAAATGTCTTATAGAAATATCATTTGCATCCATACCGCTAGGCTGCCCAAAGGAAGACGGTTTCTGATGGAAAAACGATTTTAGCAGCCTATAACAGGAACTTTTCTAAGCTATCCTTTCACCGGTTCCCGAATTAGTCGATTTCTGAAATGACCTTAGGTTTTTGCCTCCTGGAAATTAGGATTTTTAATCACACAGTTCAAGAAAAATTGACCATAGAACTTACACTATTTCAGACAATAATAATTTGCATTAGGATTAGATACCCCGAGAGGGCGGCAGTTGTCTGCCGTACTGACTTCATCGGATGCTGTTTAAAATCATTGAGAGGTTTAGGCCAAGTCTTTCGTATTGACTCAAGATGAAGATTAACTTTCCATCAGTCTCCAAAACTAAAACGACCTCGTCTACTCCCTTTGGAGAATAAAAGGCGTTATATTAGCAGATTTATTATATTTTATTTTGTTTTTTTCTGAATATTGCTTATTCAGACACTGTTGTTAAATTGCCAGATAACTTTTGTTGTTGTTTTACTGCAAATCCCATCACAGTTTGAGAAAATTTTAACCCCCCCCCCCACCCACACACACGCTATTACTCTTTATGATATTATAACACTTGCACAAGCAATCAGGACCTGGAGATTATTTATCATCACTTCTTAAACCCAATCTTTAGATAATTTTCCAGTAGCATGAGAATAGATAAATTATTCTCGTTCTACTGGTGAACTTAGTTATTATAATGGAGAGCGTAACCTATGTTATTATAATTCTATTTGAACTAAAGAAAGAAAGATTCTATCTATCTGTGTTTTTAGTGATAACAACCAGATAAGATGTCATAATCTTTTTGGTGGAGCATGTATTTTATCTCTCCTCTAAGCATGAAACTGTCATCCTGCTTATTGGAGTAGCTTACAGTGTTCTTTTGTTTGGTCTTCATAACACAGCTTCTGGATTATCTAATCCTCACTTTAACAACAGTACTAATATTAGTGTACTCGTATTGTGGGCTGACAGGTTTTCGTTGTGAAGATGTATAACCACCACGACAAACAAAAACATCTCTTAATCTGCTATCACATGTAGAGCAGTACGTTTAAGCTTCCTTAGAAACATTAAATACGGTTTAGCATAGAGTAGTAAGTTTTTGATCCGCTCTGTATCACACATTCAGTTTTTTGTCTTTTTTTGTTTGTTCTAAAAACATTCAATGTTCCTCCAAACAATGCCCAACTTTCTCTCAGATGTGTTAAAATAACCACAACAAACACTGTCTAATAGCAATCTAGCTAAAAACCCTCTCCCGATCAATATTTTTTTCCTATTCATTCCGGGGAGGGGAATGTCTGTACTCGCTCTCATTGAAATAGCTGTTGTAAGCCATGCTTAATTTTACATTCTGATTATTTGCAACTCGTCACGACTTAGATTCGCAACAGCGTTCACCTTTCAAGCATTGAAATGGACCGAATTATTAGCGAAAGATGGCAGGGGAACCATATTATTCAAAAGTGGAAGTTAGAGATGGATATAATCTAAGAGACTGATAATAACATGAGTACGAAAATGGAAAAAATAATATTGGATTGATTAAAAATTATTACAATTGAACTGTATAGTTACTACTACTACTACTACTACTTAACGTTAACTTGTGTTAAAAATTGTGTTGCAAATCCAAAAATATCGTATTACAAATAATAATAATAATAATAATAAGAAGAAGAATAATAATAATAATAATAATAATAATAATAATAATAATACCGCGTTACAGAAAATAGTCATTTTTAGGATTACATATTTACGATTTTTTTAAAATTTGAATTCCAAAGTGATGCACCAGTTTGCAATAAACAACGAAGATGATCGTCTGCTTTACTATTTCTAGTTTTAAACTTATTCCATTTTATCAGGAGAAAATGTTTGCTTGGAAATATCTGATAATGATGCGTTAGAAATTGCCCCTAAAATAAAAGTAACAAACTCTTCAATGAATAATTGTTTTACACCTGCATGTGAGTATAACTAGAACATGAGTTTGTGGCTGTGAGTATTTTGAATGAGTGCTTACGAGCTCACGTTTATAATGCTTGATTATATAAATCGATATTTTTAAACCATTTCACGATATTTTCTTTAAGGATCATATGAAAACTTCTAGGGTTTCCAGACTTAGAGTTAACCTATTCTTTCACACACAAAAAAATATTTTACTCCATTGTGATTTTTGTTATACTCGAGACATACAGAAAACTTATTACTACTACTCCTACTAGACCCATATTATTTGCGCTTGCTTTGTTTTTCCGTTCTGAACCAATTATGAATAGCAACACGCCAATTTGTTAATGTGCCATAAAAAACAGAAAGAAAATTTACGCACTAATAAACTATAACAATGTTAATGTAAGTATTTCAATGGCTGAACAGGTGTGAGATAGAAGTGAACTATTCTTACTCTCAATTCTATTTCCTTTTTTATTAAGGAGGTAGCATTACATTTAAAAATACTTGCATAGAATTTTAAACATGATTCTTTTCTTTTAAAATATTACAAAATGCGATTTTTACTCTATTTTTTTCAATAAATGAAAAGGAAGTGTAAATTTTAATTCTTCTAATTCGAGCTAAATATCCAAAGGGCTATTTTAGTCACTTCTGTATAAAGTATAGTCTATTATTTTATGGACAATATTGAATATGAAATATTAAATTTTTCTCACCATAAAGTACAACGGGTTGTTTTTTAATTTTTTAATTTATTATTATTATTTTATTTTTTAAGGAGGATAGGAGGTTATTTTTTCTACTAGCACGAAAAGCTGTTTCCTTTCATATTCATCTTTTTTTTTTTTGGAGGGGGGGAGGAGATTTTATGCCCGTTTGTTCTACTTAGTAGTATAGCGAAAATAATGAGTCGCCATACGCAACAAGTCTAGTCTCTCTGGATATAAACCTTTGTTTTTTTTTACGTTTTTAGCTAATCAACAAAATATTTTGTTTTAGAAAAAAAAAAAAAGACAGATTTTTTTTTATTCATTTATATATTAAGGTTGGTTAATATAATGCTAAACGAATAATCTTTAAATAAATAATTAAAAAATAAAAGGCATTCTTAGTTGCAGGGGAATTTCGTCCTGAAGACAAAATTTGACAGGGGGCCCAATAGACATTTTATTCCTATAAATAAATAAAATAAAATAATGTAGTTAAACTACTAGTTATATTCGATTAGAATTTCTCCCTCAAGCTAAAATTCTGAGCTAAACAGTGGCACACCCAAAAGGGGAGAAGAGGCCCTGGCCCCCTCCGAAGAAAAAGGAAAAACACTACAAAATTTTCCAAAAATCTTTTCCTAATTAAGATTCATTTCTTTATATATATATATATATATATATATATATAAAGACATGTATACTAGTAGACATGTCTTTAGTAAATAATAGACATGTATACTCTGTATTATATAAATAGACAGACATGCTCGTGTTGCTTCAGTGCATATCGCGCAATGCAATGTTCGGCTGTTAACCATTATCCGCTCAAGTTATTTTGGCAGAACAATTTTGTCTGATTAGACTACTGTTCGTTTGACATATCTAAGATTGATTCTACTAAGTTTCCTACAAGTAGTCATTAAAAAGCAAATAATGACTGCCTAGTTAAATGGAACATTGTTTTTTTTTTTTTTTTTTTTCAAACTATGAAACTTTAGCTGCTGGAATTTCTCAAACGTTTTTCACTCTATTTCTTCATAGGCACTGATGTTATGCAAGAATAATACTGTAGATGACGTAGAACTTTATATTTGACAACTGTGCTACTTTGTTATGCTAGATTTTATTTATTTTTCTTTTCTTTTCAACAGATAACACACACACAAACCACCTAGAGATCTGAGAAATTAATAGATAAAGGGGAGCCGGAAGAAGTGCAAAATTCGAATGTTATTTATGGGGACTGAGGTGTTTATTGTTATTACAAAACTAGAGTCGTGTGTATATAGGTTTGCGGATATCCACTTTTTTATTTTATTTTATTTTATTTTTTTCATTTTGAAATGTTCTAGCGTAAATCTCTAAAATCCATATTTCTACGATGAATAATCAAAAAAATCTTACTTTCTATGAATAACTCTACACTTTTCGTGTAATTCTTAACCGATGCATCCCTAAGGAATTGTGCTTTATAGAGAATGAATATGGCGTTTATTTATTTAAGCCCAGATAATTAAACAGTTTCTTTCAAACCCACTGCGAAATTGAAGAATGATTAGTTAAATGACGCAATAATTTTTATTAAATTTTATTTTATGTTAAATTCAATTCCATACACGAGAGGTCTCTAAAACCTATACCACAACAGTAGTACGTATTGGTACTGCAAATATTATTTAGTATTATTATTTATTGACACTTATATGATGACTTCATGTCGGTATTTACATGATTTTACTAAACTAGGAGCTCTACAAAATATAAAGATTACCGATAATTTAATTTAAACATATCTAAATTATTTAGCGATTCAAAATGAGTATTTGACATTTTTACGAAAACTAACGGGCATAAGTGAGGTGAGTATATCTTAGCACTACTGAGCAAGAAAAATTCTTAGGTAGGTCAATGAATGTTATACTTTTTTCTTATTTTTTCTGCTGATGACGTCATTGTACACCTGTCTCAGCTTTTGAAATTTTAAAATCTGCAACCAAGAAATTTTTTGTAGGGAGTTCTGAGAAATAGTTCATGTGCTTTTTAATATTATTATTCTTTAAACTAAAACTTCATCTTTCACTTTATTTGCATATGTTTCATCTACAATCATACAAAAAAAAAAAAAAATCTCTCTCTATCTTTTGAAGCTATGCGTTTACTTATTACTGGTAAAAGTAATAAGTTAACGTGATGACACTAAAACCTCCTTTTTATGTCCTCGTTCTTTTTTTTTTTTTTTTTTTCAAAAGAGAGCCGGTTAATTAGGTTAACTAAATTTAACAGGCTATCAGCTCTCAGTTAAGTTGTTTAAAGGCAACGAAGTAACTTTAGTAAATAACTTTGATTACACTCCCACACACACATTCAATATTTTATGGATTTGTGCTCCTTGTGTATAAACATTATATACTTGCTGGAATAATGGTTACGAAAAGACCGAGTTTTGGAAAATGATTACAACTGTTTTGTATTTTAACGATAAAGCAGTAATTTATGTATCATTAGATAACCAGATAAGGGTCAAGATAAATGTTGCAAAAATAGTTCTGGGTTAGCAAATTGTATATGGTGTATGTGTGTGTGTGCGTGCGGAAGAGGATGGCATTTACAACTAATGGATTCACTAATTTTTATTATTTTTTTTTTTGGAAGCGTGTACTCCTACATTTTTTGTTTGCTTGTTTACTTGCTTGTTTTGTCTCATGCTGTTTTTAATATTGAAAATAAAGCTCTTTACAGAAATTTAAATCTAAACAAATTTGCTGGTCACCTTTATTCAATTTTCTTTTCGGGTATCCATTAAGAAGTTTTTGCGTTAATTTTTTTTTTTACTTATTTAATAAAAAAAACTTTTAATTAAAGCTTTTAATGTATTAATGATAAAAAAAAGGACTTTTTCATCTTAATTATTGAATAATTGGTATTAGTAATAATAGTAATTACGGTGACCATACGATCTTTATTTAAGAGGACAGTCATTTATTTCACAGTTCTGTCCTTTAGAGTTTTTTTTTTTTTCCCTAAAATGGCCATTTTGTCCTTTATTTTGTGAATTGAAATAGTAAATTGAATACTGGTGCCCAGCACACGGCCCATAGAAACATGAAACTGTCATTTCACCGACATTCGCTAGCGAAAAGATCGAAGAATGGCGACAAAATGACGAGTCCTGCCAACGTAGATGGGTTGAATTTTTAAATATTTCACAGATAAACACGTGTCTCTTAAAAACGTTTTAAAAATTGTTGAATTTTGCTTATGTCTCCCTGGATCTAATGCCCCCACTGCACTTTCACTGGTACAGATATTAGTGAACAACACTTTATGTGGACCAGTGAAAAAACCAATTAAAAATCGAAACACTGAAAGCATGCATTTATACCAAATGCAGCTTTGACATGAATTGTATACAGTTTCATGAATTTTTAAAACACCAAGCTGATTTGTTAAAAAAAAGTTCATTCTTGTGAAAAGTGTCAAAATTAATTTTTTAAAGTAATAATATGATTGTTTAAAATGCTATGTATATGCTTATATTTTATAACAAATGTTATAAAGCTTTTTAGTTTTAGTGAAACAAATAAACGCAACCTGCTTTTTTATAATGAAACAATTTCTGATTTGTCCTTTATTTTCTCCAAAAAAAATATGGTCACCGTTATTATTATTATTATTATTATTATTATTATTACATGATACCTCCAGTGAGTCCAAAGACTCATCATTGATTAGGAAACTGTTTTCGTGGTTCAAAAACACTTCAAGACATCAAAATCGTAAACTTAAAGATCCATGCGATTCAGATTGGAGACCTGAGATAAGTTCTGTTAGGTTGAATAGTCGCTTATTATTATCATTTTTTTATGGATATCTCATTAAAATAAATCAAAATGTTTAAAACAATAGTTAATTTACTAATCCCAAGCGGACAATCATTTGATCCTAGAAAAGTGTCAGTTTTTTTCAAGCAATGATCTTTATAAAATTACTAAATTGCGGCTTTATTTTGGTTTGAATGCATCATATTATTGCAGTTTTAGCTACCGCATAATTAAAGGGAATTATTTCCTTCTAACCTTGACTTCTTTTGTGAGAAATTTTATATACTTTACCATGCGTATACAGCTCATGAACTTCTAACGAGGAAGGGGAATTGATCGACTTTTCTAAAGTGAGCAGTTGGTAAATGCGGCCAACGGTATTAGGAATAACTACCAACTCTGCTTTGCTTAGGGATATCGAGGACATCCGGAGGTAATGGAAAACAAACGCACCTACTAACGTTAACGTTCTACCTTGTTTCCTAAAAAATAAAAATAATAAAAAAATATAATAATCGCCTGTTCCCTATTCCATAGATAACTCCCAGTGAGAACAACACGTGAGGAACCCAACGCTGACCGAAACACTCCATTGAACACAGAAACAGGTCAAGTTTGAGTACCTCTTATTCAATAGGCAATAATGATCGTGAAATAAAAAAAAAATAGTAATAAAAAAAACTGAAGAAGTTAGAACTGACGGCAACATCATAACACGGTCCACAGGAAATGTAGGTGGGGCTAGGAAATAACCCGCAGAGAAATTTTCTCTTTATCAAGGTCTTTGAAAAACAAAGCCGGGGGGGGGGGATATTTAAATAGAACAGTCATCTTTGCTATTAAGTATAATGTTAGGTGTGTCAGGCAGCAGTTGGTTATTTCTGTTTCTTGTGGACTATCGAGAGGTATCAGCAGTCCGAGGCAAAAGGATTGGGATAATTTCCTAGAAACGTAGCTTGCTGTGCGAATAAAAGACTTAACTCAAGTATTTTTCATGACTCCTCAATAGAATAGCTACATCATAGGTGAATGTAAGTATTTTAGATTTAGAAAGAATATAAGTATTATGATACTAAATGATTATCTTCTTACATCCGTTATTAGTATGACATTTCTTTATTTTAATTTCTCTTTAAGAATCTGATAATCAGTGATTTGATTTCCAATCTTTATTATAAGAATCTTCTCTCTAAGCTCTCTTCAGAGATTTTTTTTTTTTTTTTAAATCCGAGAGGAGATTATAGCAACAATAACATTTCGATAATATTTGATAAATGTCATGACATAGAATGGCAACGAACAAGTTTTAGGCATCAAAATTACCAGTAAGAAGTCGCTTTTTCAATATTTCATGATAATTTATTACTGTTTCAAATGAGATATTTTTAATTGAAACGTATTAGATAATCATCTTTCCAACTCGAACACTTATTATCACTGATTTATATGCAAGATATAATTTCGATAAAATATAAGAGATCTTCTTGATCTCTCTCTCTGGAATTTCAAATCAGAAGGTCTTTGGTTTGGGACGAAAAAAAAAAAAGTTTCTTTCTTCAGATTCTGTCATTAACAACATGAGAACACTTCTAAGCATTCTTAAGACGAGATGCGGTATTCAACTGTTCAGAAACAGTCGTAGGATTATTTTATAAATTCCAATTCTTCTTCTCCTGGCAGAACAGATAAATCTGATTAAAAACACAAAAAATCAACAAACATCACACGGATGTCTTAGTTGCCTCCTTATTAATTCTACACGCTCATTATGTAAATATTTATAATTACTATTTTTATTGCTAAACATTTTTGCATATTTTATTAGATTGTTTATTATCATATAATAAATAATTAGATAAAAACATTTTTTATGGTATAAGTTTTTTGTCCTATCGAAAAAAACTATATCTAGGGATTTTTTTCATTCTATCTAATTTTCATTTGATTTTTATTAAGCTAGTCATATATTGCTAAACAAGAAGCATTGTTTTCTGGTGCAGGATATTTTACTACTTATCGAAACTGTCAGCTATAAAAGGTACTTAGCTACGAACTACCAAGAGCGCTAAAAACCAGCTACTCTGTTTCACCAAAAGATGCCATAAAGTTTTAACAGAAGTACATAAAAAGGCTACATCCGTTTCATGGATTTAAATGTCAAGTGACCCTCTGTTGAGCGGTTAGTGAACTACAGCGTTTTGCGCAGTTCACTAAACCGTTTTTGAGAATAATGAAGATTTCATTAGTGTGAATATTCAGTAGGAAATTTCTGATTCCAAGACCCATAATGGCAGCCAGAAATCTCAAATTCTTACTCTTTTTTTGTGTGTGTGTGTGTGTGTGTGTGGAGGGGACAAACGAGATAGTCCATACTATACTTCCATATTACGTCCCTCCCCTCTCCAAACAAAACTCTGAAGAAGACAAAGTGATTACATTTGTACCATTATGTATCGCTTATCACGTAAACACACTAGTGATTCATATTGACACTAAAATTTTCATCCGTCAAAACAAAAATTGTCACATTTATAAATAAAAGTTCAAAATTCTTAAGTATGTTGTTTAAGATTGCACTGCGGACACCATGGAGATACCGTACAATAATAATACATTTCAGTATCTGGTAATAACATCATACCTTACGTAATTTATTAATTTTTAGGTGATTTGTCACCTGGATATTTAAAAATTTTAATTAAAAAGTTGTGCTTTTTTTAATATTTGGAGTGTTTTGCTTTTAAACATCATCTGAATTTCAGCAATATTCTTTTACATGCAATATTACTATAGTGGTAGGAAGACCAGCATATGCAATACTGTAATTTCTCATCAAGCTCAATTTAATAAATATAAGAGCTCGCAAATGAATACTAGCTGCTGTGTGGGGCAGCCCTGAACTGTCATTGTATGTTTTCGTCTAGCATTTAATACTTCACATTATATATTTTGGTTGACCGTCCGTCTCCCAATTATAAAATGTAACTTGTAACACGTATAACATTATAACTTGCCTGTCTGGTTGGCCCAGTGGCTGTATCCGCTCTCCCACCAAACAGGCTGTACATTCGAATCTCGCCGTGGGCTTGGATGTTTGTAATTGCTTTTAGGCAGAAGAGGGGGAGATGAATTTCGTCATCTGATGTCAGACCACCATGTTTAGTGAATGCTTGAAATGGCTTGAAAAAGTTCCATGTTTGGTCTCTAAAGCAGGATTTCCGGGCTATGTAAACAAACAAACAAAGAAAACAAAAAAAAGTAACAGGAGAATTTTTATGGGTTAATGACGTCATATATGATGTCAATATGGTTGTTTCAAGATTAATGTGTTATTTTCGGTAAAATATTTAGATTATGTTATATTTAGAGTCAAAATATCACATTCTAAAAACTTACGCAATTTTCTTTTTTTTTTTCATTTATTTCAACAAGTGTCCCAAATATGCATTCACCTGTTACGTCATACAAAAGCACTGGTCCATGTATCTCCTACCTATACATTTTTAATGACAAATGTCTTAAAGCAAAGAAATATAAATAGACATTCAGGTTAAGCTGATTACTATATCAAACATTGAAACACAACCATCCTGTGAGTTTCTTTGTTAATAGTGATGGAGAAGAATCTATCGACGTACTTTTTTTTTTTTGTTTTAATGTCTTAGCTGTAGCTATCTTCCGATAAACCGATGATTCTTTTTTCTTCTTCTATGCTAGAACATTCTTGAAAGGAACACCACTTATGAAGCCAGTTGATCCACTTCATCTTCATCCAACGGATAGAGAGTTATTATTATTTGGAATTATTCTGAAGCAACTAAGATGAGGGCCATATATTATGTCTGTTAACTGTGTTCTTCTAGGCGGTTTGCCTGTTTTGCCGATGGAAAACCCTTCCACAATTACGAAATTAGTTATCTCACCTTCAGTTGAAAAGTCCTGATGAAGGTTCTTCGCGTCCTAGATGGGATTCGAATCCAAGTCTTTCTAACCAAAGATTATCGTCGATATCGACAGAGTTGCAGAGGGTCCAACTAACAGAGAATGTATGAGTTTTACACTACGAAACACGGGTAAATCAGCTGAGAAGACCACGGAAAAGAGTCCAGCTTTTTCTTGCTATTCTTGAGAAAATCAGTTGGTCTGAATACATCCACATTGAGAGGTAGTAGGCAGTATAATGGATATCTTAAATGGATATGGTATTGAGCTTTATATTCCTCGCTCACAGGGAATAGACACACTTGACTAAAGAAATAGTTTCATATAGTAATAACCAATCATTTCACAATATTCGGAACTGGTGAGGAAAACAGTTGAGACGCCATTGTCGCTTGAAAAGCTTATCAATTCAGTGTTTCGAACGTGATAATATCCATCTAAAAAAAAAGAAAAGAAAAGAAAAGAAATAGATTCTCGCTACCGGGTTTCACAAAAGAGATGAAATGACGTAACTCTTGTAAGGGAACTATTTGAATCTTCCGTATGGATGGATGTCATGTCACAGATGACTTGAAGAGAGGCTCCATTTTCCTCCTAGTGAAAACTGACATACGAGGGATATACCCCTCCTATGCATCCGTTGGCATCTTATGCCAGCATGGACGTGTTGTTAGTGTTAAGAGTAGACCAAAACGTCCTGCTAGCATTTCAAAGAAACCATTTTCTGAACGCTTCTGCTATGCTTTTGTGATTTACGCCTCCAAAAACAAGTAGTAGAATAATTAATGCTGACGTTCAGATTTTGATAAATAGGAGGGGATAAACGCAACATTTTCAGGAGTGAATCATTGGACGGGACAATAAATAGGGCTAATGTTTCAGAGTTTTCTTTTTAACTTGCTTCTTCTTTTCAATAGAAAATGGTCGTAGTTTTATATTGTTAGGTAAAGCTAATTGGATCACTTTCAATGACATTTCAATTAGTTTTACTTCAATACCATTTTATAAATCTTTTAATCATAAACTTGCTTACTGACGATGAATTATGTAATTGACTACGTTGCTACGTATTCATAACCTGTTGTTATAGGAGTGTGAAAACATTCCCTCCACCTATCTTATTCGTCAACCAAAGAAAAACATATCATTATGTATATCTTTGTACAATGAAATGCTTTTGTATATTCTTTGTCATGCATATCTCTCAAGATCATGGATGACTTGATCTTGAGAGATATGCGTGTCTCTTTTGCCTCTCGCCACCGCACCGATACGTGACTACATTTTTATTGGCATTATTATGACTACAGTATTATTTTTTTACACTGTAAATACTCTCCACTGTCTTCAGAGTGTAAAAAAAAGTAATAAGAAATCAATCCCTCCCTGCAATCTTTTATTTCAAACTTTATAATCGCTAAAAAATCTTATGATTACAGAAAAATGTGTATATACAGTATATCTAACGTATATTATTGTCAAGTTACGCATATTTTCGTTAGTGGTTCCATATTAAAGTAGTGGATAATCTATGACTAGGCCGTTAACCTCTTTGAAAAGCATGCAGCTTATTTTCACTATTACGCAGGTGAACGATTTAGAGGTTATTCCACGTGATTCCATTCAGCAAATCTCTGCCGTTGGACAGATATGCAGTTAAGAATAATAAATAGACGATTTAAGAATATATCATAAATGATAACAGTCATCAAGGAAATTTGAAAATTTGTTTTAGATATTGAAAAAGAAAGGTTTAACTTTTCAAAACGAACGCCTTTTATTATCTATAAGGAGTAGGCAAGGACGTTTCTTCTGGAGTCTGAGGTGGAAGTTTAATGTCCACCAGCAGCCAATCAGAGATAGCTGGCATAAGACAATCACTAATTATGCCAGCTAGGGAGGTAGACAAGTGCTGCCTCCGTAGCACTTGTCTACCGCCTCGATTTTCTTAAGTTTACAGGAGATAAAATCCGCTTGCCCATGTGCCAGAGATCGAAACAGCAGAAGAAAGGGTTAGAAAGAATTCCTCTAGTCAGCGACTAGATTCGAACTGAGAATGGCCTCTGGGCGGCCCTTTGGGCGGCCTAGTACTATGGATGCAACGTTACTTCCACACGGCTACACAGGTGAGTATTTGTGCACAATTATTTCATAATGAAAACACAATACGAGCCAGGAAAAACATTACTTTGTGGACTGTGTAGAAATGTCCATGGTTGTGTAGAAAAAATATTAGATAGCAAGAAATCTGGGAAAAGTTTTGATCAATGAAATAATAGCATCCAAATAACTGTTGAATCTTTCTGATAAAAAAAATAATAATTTTAATTCTTTACTCCCAAGGAATGATTGTAAAAAGTATTTTATAAAAACTAGAAAGTATTTTAAAATTTATACGAGCTTATCAGAATCATATAATAGTAATTTATATATATAAACACTTTTAACTTAAGTGTAACACTTAACTAAAAACAATGTGCTATTCTTTTATTATTTTATTTTAGAGAAGGCATTTTAAAGTTGTAGGGCTCAACTTATCAGATGATCTCAGGAAGTTTTCGCACAATGGTGAAAATAAGATTTAAGATTCGGCCATCTCTCCTGCTGCCGATACTGCTCGTGCTAGTAAAGGGCATAGTTGGAGACCTTAAACTAAAGAAGACGCTGATGACAGCGCTTCTGATTAGCGCCATCAAAAAACCAACCATTGTTCCACTTCCTATTCCTCTACCTTTTCCTTTCCCAGTAAAAAGCATCAAGTATCTTCCAGTACCGTAAGTGTTTGTGTTATATTTCTAAATTAACAAGTTAATTTAGCCTCTAAATTAACAACTGTATTTTGTATATATTTCCTTTTGTATATCCTTTCGATAATTCCAGTAGGCTAACTTTGAGTTTGTTACCATTTATAGTTAAACAAGTAAGAAAATAACTGTAGATTATATATATATCACTAACTCCGTGGAAGTGTTAAATTATTATATTAATCAATAAATAAATCATACATGTCTTTTTATTCTCCAAAAGGAGTAGGTGGAACTCCCAAGTACTAACGTTTTAGAAATCAGTTAGCAGTCTGCCTCCCTTCTGGCTGTTCTCCAGAAAAGAAGTGCTATTGTCTAAAGAAGGAAATGAAAAAGAATATGACTGATAACTGCTGTATCTTGTGGTCCTAATCTTAAATTTGTTTCATTATGTGAAACAATGTGATCGATGGTTGAGTTTTCTGAATTGTAATGCTAAAAATCCGATTTTGTAATGAAAAAAAAAACTGTTCATTTTGGAACTGGCTAAAAAAAAAGTGCCTTGGAAAAATTTCTCTAGTCGGTAATTAGGAGGTCTTCCTTCTGCAGATCGAGCATCATATAGTTTCCTGGGAGTTACACAACTCCATAATAATGATAATAATCAATTTATTCACCAACTCATTTATAATAATAAATACATACGTAAATTTACCTACTACTACCTTCCTAACCATTTCCCCCCACACCATAAAAAACGGCTTTGATAACTACTTTTTGTATTGCTCTTGCACACTGCTAAAAATATAGGAGGTTCAGACAGAGAGAAACTTGTCTGTACAAAAGAGCGACTGAATCGTGAACCATGAAAAGAAAGATTTAGAAAATTTTTTTCTAGAATGAAACCTATAACTGGCTTTCTATGGGCGGGCTACCATTATGGATGCAAATGTCATTTCCGCATGGTACACAGGTACTGTGCTGTTGAAATAATAAAACATAAATAAACAAAAAAAAAAAAAAGAAATATAACTGAACAGAAAACTTAAAACTATTGAAAGATCCGATCATGTACATGTATTTTTTTACGATTGTTTCGGGTTCCACTATCAATATGAACCACAACTTGTATGATCCTTTCGATAAGAAAACTTTGTGACAAGCATGAATAAAAAAAAGTAGCTTTTTCTTTCGTACACGGCTTAATGAATATTTTTCTATTTTATAAATTAAGTGGATATTAAATCCAGCATCATTTCAAAGCCGAATACAGAAATTATAAAAGTTTCGTGCGAAAATTGACTAGAGAGCTTCTATGAATTCTATGAATTTATTTATTTATATTTTTTAATTCAATATCTAGATATACTTTTTTGATATTTAACTTGCCTATAAATTAACCAAACTATTCCTATTTATTCCAGAGTCCCTTCTAAACACGGAAAAATTCCTGTAAATGTTGGTGCCCATCTTTATCCCGATGCGCATCTATATGACAATAATTTCTTAAGTCCCTTGGATAAACTTGGCTATTTCGGAAAATCGGGAGACATGAATGCTTTGTCCAGTGAACATCAACCTCAGTATTCTTCACCGTATCCATCTGAAGAGAAAAATTGGCAAGAGTTTTCCGAAAGTGTACCTCGGTATATGTATGAACCACCACCTATCCCCAATGAACCATATCCCTTCCATCCTATAGACTATCACCAAGAGGAAAAGCACACGCAGCCGAATTACTATTCGGAGAGTGCACCAAGATTTCGACCATCACCAAGGCCTAGACAAAGGCATAGACGTGTGAGATATTCATCTAAAAGTCAGCGTAAACATCCGTGGCGTCATCGATATGAAATCGACATGGAAATTGATGTCGGAAACCATAAGCAAAAAGATGAAGAGGATGAAAAGCCAGCTCAGATATCTCAAAACAGGAGATATCACAGATCGTTCAGATTCCCATGGAAAACTAAAAGAATATTTATTATATGAGTCTTAAAATATAACTTAAAATATAACTCTGGTTATATCCATCATTCTTCAGGCTCAATGAATAACCAAAACAGCAAGCAGGGAAGAGTAATAATTATCCAAACTATTGTTAGTAGTATTAGTAGTATTATTATTAGATAATTTATAAGGATGCAGAATTACTTGGAAATTCCTTTGATAGGTATACCAAGTATAAAATCTCTTATCTGTTAACGATCAAATGTTAGTATATATTTTTATGAGTATAACGTCCTCTTTTGATGAAGCCAATGATCTTTTCATGATTGCGTAATTTTGTAGTAGGTATTTGCAGGCAATATGCTGAACACTTGCACATTTTTATTCAGTTTAAAGGCAGCTGTTTTATTATCTCAATTAGCTTTCTCCCTATAATTTTATAGAATATTATTTTTTAATTTAGGCCACATTAAAGCCTCGAGACCTCTCATATTAAATTCAAACAATTTGGAATTCAATAAATGTAACTTAATGATTCTTTCCAGTCAAGCTGCATATTATTGTTAGTTTTTTCGAGTTTAGTTTCAAGGAAACTGAAGTTATCTGTGTTTATAAATTGCATGTATTTATTTATTTTGTCGCTTTTGAGAGAGGAAGATCATAATTTCTGGGTCATCTAATAACGAATATCTTAACTTTCGGTGAAAAATGTGTACAATATGTTCGGTGTTTCGAATACAAAGTATCGCTTTTGTTATTATGATTATGTTTCTACCCTTTATTCGTATTAAACTACAATGATAATAGTAAATCATATTATTATCGATTAAACAATTTATATTACTGTATAATAGAAAGCATGCTCGTTAGGATGATATTTTTGCTTGACTAGTACGATAATTATTAAATTCGAAACAGCAAGGACAGAATTGCAATAAGCATTCCACTCAAAGAGGTCGCTTCCATCGTATTCCCTTTGAATTCAACGATGTATATTAGAAAACATTTTAACTATTTTTAACATTTTAACATGATTTCCCATAAATTTACATAAAATAAAATAAAATAAATCATAGCAGTATTCAATGATGTCACAGATAGTTTAAAAAAAAATCCAGGAAGCTTGCAATTTTAATTGTTTTTAAACTAAGAAAAATCGATCGAATAACTCACTATTTCAAATAATAATAATAATAATAATAATACCAGATATAGTTTAGAAATGCGAGGTGAGGACAGTTGTCTTCGTATCTTTGAAATAGAGGGCGTAGTATTTATTTAAGTTTGTTTGTTTGTGTTAATTCACATGTTATTAACTTATAATTATTTGTTTATATCTTTTGTCAGATTCAAATGGTTTCGAGATAAATAAAATATATAAATTTCAAAAATATGGAAATGTGGAAGAATTCAGAATGGCTGATAAACAAAGCATAATAATCGAGATTTTATCTTATCAGTTGAAAATTGTACTACAATATTCTAATCTAACGAATTTGTCCATTCCATTGTAATTGTTAAAAGATGTGTTTAAATGTTAGGGTCTAGGAATTTTTCTTTTGCATGAAAGAGAGAGAGAGAGATTTTGGATAGTCATATACAGTGACACACACACACACACACACACACACACACACACACACACACACACACACACACACACACACACACACACACACACACACACACACACACACACACACACACACACACACACACACACACACACACACACACACACACACACACACACACACACACACACACACACACACACACACACACACACACACACACACACAAAGAAAGAAAGCGATGAAAACCAGTGAATCATCATCTTGTGAATATATTATTTTCCATGTAGAAAGTGTTTAGATGTAGCTTGCAGGGCAAGCATGAACTCCATGTAGTTGTTATATTTATATATATCAATGTCATATGTAATGGCAAATAAATGTTTGTTAAAATTTTTTTTTTTTTTAAATTATGTGTTTGTGATTACTAATACCTTTCTCATGTTTCGATTTTGAATGGTTTAAGAACTCTATTAAAATGACGATCAACATTAATTATTATCATGTAAATTTGTTACTTTAAAAAAAAACAGTGTCCTAATTTATGTGAAATGCATTTATTGCATCAATAACTACAAATATTCTTGCATGAAAATATTGTGCAAAAGTAACACAAACACAGTGTTATCCTCCCAGGGCAAGACGAGCGATAAATAAAGCAAATTCTATGTATGTATGGAACTCATGCGGAACACGTACAGTGTTCAAAATGGCCTCCATCTATAGCCACGCTGCCGTTGAGATTTCTCGACATTGACAGTTTCACACGCTTGAAAGTTCCTAGTATGTGTCTGATGACAGTGCATGGATGCTCATCATGCTCCTCCCACTAGGAGAGAATGCACCAATGATAATACATAAATTAAAAAATCACGTGATTTAGAGTGGGCCATTTAACTGGTCCACGTCGACCAATGCGTTTTTCAGAAACCTTTGATCACGATACTCTTGAGCCTCATTATTGAAGTATGATCATGCTCCGTTATTCGTGAACCACATGTTTCTCTCCACGAGATAGATGCTTTCTACTAGGATTTGCAAAGAAATCACAATGTAAAGTCTTGAAAGTGTCTTTGGTAAAACACACGGTCCAGTTACTTCCTCTGAAGATACTTGCCATACGACGAAGAACTGTTACTTGTGTCTTAATTGAATAACTGCGTGTGGATTTTGATTGGACCATATGCAACTGTAGAGATAATTCAAAACACTATCTCGGGTAAAACATCACTTCGTCTGTGGAAAGCATACAAGAGAAAAAATGTTGGTTCCTTGTACATTGCTGTAGAAACCCTTGAAAAAAAGAATCAATCGACCATGATGATTGTCTCATAATAGTGCTTGAACCCGCTGTTGATAACAGGAGTAAAGCCAATTTACATGCACAACCAAGCAAGTGACACCTCTCCTACTACACTTCTGCATGTGCTAGTGCATGGATATCTGCCAGTACATATTGCTGCCTCCATTGGCACATGAAGTACGTGTTCCGACGTACTTCATGTGCTTTCGGTTGGCACCGACCATAATAAATGTACATATGAGCCAATTCACTCAATGTGAACTCACCTGACTTTGCAAAAAACTGATATGATATACAAAGACTGAAAAAAATTGTTATTTGCTCAGGATGAACTTATTAGAGCGAATGCAGTTCCACGCACGTCTTGCATGTAACTGTTGTTTACAATAACTTGATTCATCTGCTTTGTATATTGTCAGCGTTTGTGCCGCAACTACAAAGAGCTGTAACTCGTAAATTCCAGGTTTCTAGACTCTGTTTATTGGGACACCTTTTCAGTAGTTTTGAGGTGTAGAATACACTTTAAGATATATACAGGAATGTAGAATCTTTCTCTCTCTCTTTTTTCTTCAGTAGAAATAAGTTCTCACATACACCAAAGTGTGACCTTACTTATAATTGTTTTATTACTCTATTTCAAGTGGACAATTTAAATTTATAAAATCCATCATGAATTTTTTTTCGAGTATAATTGCCAACACAGAGTGAGCTTCATCTTTTCCACTGTCTACTTGATCAATATGCACAATAGAACCAATACAAACGTCAGAATGCTTGGCCGAAGGTCATTTTATTTATTTATTTTTTTTTTAATTTATAACTTATTTATTAATTTTGTTTTTATTTATCTATTTATGTATTGGTAGTAAAGTTAAGTGCCGGTATGGCTTAGTAGAACGGCTTGCCGTCGGCTGCAAGCGCCCGAAGGAAAAGCGTAAGTTCAATTCTAGTTGACGACTACAGAAACTTTTTCTAAGCATTTTTAAGACCTGTTTCCGAGTTAGTCGATCTCTAGAATGGACAAGTGGGTTTTTTCTTCCGGAAACGCGGATATTTCGTCCCATAAACTGAAGAAAATCGACCGCAGAAACCATTTCAGACAGTAACATTGTGTTAGGGTCAGGGACCAAGAGATGGTGACACTTGTCAGTCGTCTCTTCATCGGATGCTGCTTAAAAACAGTAGTAACTTTGGGTCAGCTATCTCTGGTTGTCTACCAGTGGAAATAGAACTTCTCTCTCAATCTCCAAAGATAGATAGGTGTAAAATGGACTCGCTTACACCCTATAAAGGAATCAAAGGAGTTGGCTGATTTTTGTTAATATACTGTAGAAATTTCAAAGTTTTCTTTATTGAACGAAATATTTCCATTTTAAATGCTTTCCAAATTTTGTTTAAATTTTCCATTATCTTGTGCATTATCTGACATTCATGTCGTCAATATATTTTCAATGCTCTACAATACCCTCATTTTGGCAGAAACCAAGGCTGTGCCCCTCTTTTTTATGAATGGTTCACACCCACGAAAGATTATTCTAAACCTATAGCGCATTTTGTACCGTGGGTGGACTGAGGATTTTTTACAATTTTTATCAATTTTGGGAGATTTTTATAATTGTAATTTTTTGTAATATGTTTGCAGTTGTTTGCAGAATTTTTAATTCTGGCCACACTTCTTGAAAATTTTCTATTATCACTCCTCTTTTCTTTATCATTTCTATATCTAGGCACTGTCAAATAACCAACAAGGCTCAAGTACTGTATCAGCAACGACAGTACAAATATAAAAATGTCAAGTTCTGCAAGTGAATTAAGTATAAAAACTATACTTAATTCACTTGCAGAACTTGACACATCCACTATCGTTAGGAGATGCTTAAAAATAAATTTCGGTTACAAAATATGTTTTATGCATATTTTGCAACCGAAATATACGTTGATTGAATTCTTTAACTCAATCCTCATAGTTATTCTATGGAATACCTAGTTAATGTCTAAAATAACTTATAATTTCATGCTTTACCTAAAACTATCATTTATAAAATGCCAAGTTATTCTAGATAATAACCAATTTCATACTTTAACGGCAATATTATTTCAGTCAGAGCCTCCGTAGTTCAGTCAGTATAGACGAAGCTCTTTGGTCGGATAGACCTGGGTTCGATTCCCGTTAGTGACGTGAGGAACCTTTATCCGGTTTCTTTCGACTAAAGGTGAGTTAGCCGGTCTCTTTCGACTAAAGGTGAAATAGCAGGTCTCATAACGAGGTGGAGGGTTTTATCCCTGTAACTCGGATTTTTCATCCCTCAAAACAGCCAAACTGGTCCCTTGAACACACACGGCTACAGTCATAAAATATTATATTA
The DNA here is from genome assembly GCF_054136105.1 of Typopeltis vanoorti. Classification (NCBI taxonomy): domain Eukaryota; kingdom Metazoa; phylum Arthropoda; class Arachnida; order Uropygi; family Thelyphonidae; genus Typopeltis; species Typopeltis vanoorti. The sequence goes on from NC_143565.1 coordinate 98,364,448, forward strand.
TGGCAAGGAAGGCACCGGGAAACTATCTTGGTCATAATCATCTCCCTAGTAGCATATAGCTATCCCCACCAGCTGTATGGCTGAGGAAATAGGATAGGATGGGATTATTCCAGTCAATCGTGAGGTCTGCTTAGCCAACCTCACGATTGGTCGGCTAACGATGGGTAATCATAATGTTTCCGAACATCTGTGAGTGTGTGTGGATTCCGCACTTCTCCAAATCGCTATAATATTCTTAAATTCAATTAATTGGAATGTTTTAGAAATATTTCATTAGCAATATTATAGATGTTTTATGAATTTACGAAAATAACGAGGTCAAGAAATATTTATTGGAGATTTATGACCAAATAAAAACTTTATTCCAAGGCTAACTTTAGTATCCCCCCCGACTTTGCTATCATTTAACGAAATTAGGACTGAGAGGAAATGGAGCGAAAAAGGAAAACTAAACAGTATATAATTGGAGCATTAAGGAATTTAGGATAAACAGATATTATGGAGCTCCCAAACAATATGTGGTGTAAACATTATAAAATTCAAAAAAAAAAAAAAAAAAAAAAATCAGCTAACGCCTATTTGTTCCTGTATAGGGAGTAGGCTGGGCCGTTTACCCTATCTAACTTAATTAATTATAATTAATATTCTAAAAATCAGCTTGATACGAGATCGCTCTATGCAGATAAAAGTGATAAAAGTTTTGTAGATAAGTAGAAGTTATCAAATTATGAATAGTTACGGGGTCAAAATAAAATAAAATAGTAGGAAGAAGAAAATTTAAGATTTGTGGATAAGTAATTCACAATTCACGAAATATGCTACATGTTGTTAGGTTGTTTATGAAAGTGTTGCTAACAAGCTAAAGTACTTGTTACTAAGTTCTACCACCACCACTTTCAGTTTTAGCACATTTCTTTGAAACTATGATGCATGCTGTTTAATTCTATACTGAAATTCAATCTCTAGTTGTCAAGCATTAATAACAATAAGTGTTATGTCAAGTATACATATGACTTTGTTTAATAAAAGATCAAAAACAAAAAAAAATCAGTAATGCCTTTTATTTCTTTATAGGGATAGGCAACGCTGTTTTAGCCCTATCTAACTTTTGCAAACTGAGTGGGCAGTTCAATCCCTACCAGTAGCCAAACAGAGATGCTAGCCCAAGGCTATCACTAATCCAAGCGGCCAGCAGTGAAGAGACGGCTCAACAAATGCCGCAATCTTGTGATCCATAACCATAACACGATATTTTTCATGTCTGAATTAGTCTGGGTTCTACCGTCGATATTCTTGAGTTTACAGGACGATACCTGAGTTTCTGGGAGAAAAAACCGTTTGCCCGTGCTAGCGATGGACTAATTTAGGAAATGGGGAAAAAAGGTTTAGAAAAAGTTCCTCTAGTCGGCGACTAGAATCGGACAGACAATGCTCTTTCTTCGGGCGGTTTAGCACGAAGATAGAAGAGGAAAAAATATATTAAATATCGTGAATTAAAATATATGTAGTTTCTATATTTATACATACAAATATAATTTAACTTTTATTGAAACAATTACTATTTTTGGTATTCACCCATATACGAGGGTGGTCTGAAAAGTTCTCGGCCTCGAACATAGACGGCAGCACTATCGGCAAGATGTTTTCTTTCTTTTTTTTTTTTTCAAAGTTGGTAGATCTGTCATAAGCATCTATGTGAGACTGCAAGTCATTTTATCAAGTAGTTTGTTTTATACAGCTGATGAATCAAACGTGGTGTCTGTATATCCCCTAAAATGGATAAAATAGAGTATCGTGCGGTTATAAAATTCTTTGTAAAAGAAGGTTTAATGAAAAGAGAAATTCATTCGAAGTTCATAAAAGTTTATGGGCACTCTTCTCCTTCATTCTTGACAATTGCGAAATGGGCTGCCAAGTTTAAACTTGGCCATACCAGCCTTGATGATGATCCATGTGAAGGACCCAAAAAGGGTAACAACACCAGAAATCATTGATCAAGTGCACGATATGGTATTGATTGTCCGACGAGTCAAAGTGCGTGAAATTGCTGAGACTATAGACATTTCAGAAGAACGTGTAGGATATATTTTGCATGAAGCATTGCAAATGAAAAAGCTTTCTGCAAGATGGTTGCTGCGCTTGCTCACAGCAGATCAAAAACGCACTGGCATGAAAATCTCTCAACATTGCTTGGAGTTTTATTTAGTTTTATTCTTTAAATAAGAATAAAGCTAATTTTGTGCGTCGATTTATTACTATGGATGAGACTTGGATTCATCATTACACACCAGAATCCAAACAGCAGTCAAAACAGTGGACTCATTAAAAGTTCAGTGCCAAAGAAGACAAAGTCGGTTCCATCGGTGTTTTGGGATGCTAAGGGCATTTTGTTTTATTAACTATCTTTAAAAGGGTAAAACAATAACTGGAGAATATTATTCCCATCTTTTAACCAGCCTAACGAGAAAAAATTCGTGAGAAAAGACCCAGTTTGTAGAAGAAAAAATCATCTTTCATCAGGACAATGCACCTGCCCTCAAATGTGTTTGGGCAATGGGAAAATTAAGGGATCTGCACTATGAATTGTTGGAACATCCACCCTATTCCCCAGATTTGGCTCCCTCTGACTTCTATCTCTTCCTCAGTGGTCAACCTTTTCAAGATAATTAATAAACAAAATGCCTTTAGCATCCCAAAACACCAATGCCATGACCTTTCCTGCTGATGGAACCGACTTATAGACATTGGAAATCCCAATGAATTTTGTCATTATGTGGTAAGTAGGAGGAAGAATAACCATGAAAGGATAATTTTAATGAGTGCAGTTGGTAGGGGGGTGAAGAGGCAAATGAAAGTGTTGAACTACAGTGACCAGTTTTCATGGGTATAACAATATTTGAAGATAGATATTGTTATGGTAGAGGTGATGAGGACTGATGAGAAAACAGAGGTTGATGAATTGAGTTACTTCTGATATTGCAGAATCTGAATGGGAATATAGCTGTGAGATTGGATGGAATATCCTCGCATTTTAAGAGGTGCAGGAGAAGTGGCGATGTCTTTGACTAGGCTGTTTAATTTAATTCTAAACTCTGGTAAATCCCCAAGAGACTGCAAGAATAAAGGAAGATCTAAGTCTGTGGTAGCAAATTATAGACCAATCTGTATCTCAGGAGTGGTGGTAAAATTATTGGAAAAATTGGTCAAAAAGGGAATTTAGTAATGGGTGGATAAGAATATGACACTCTATGTGAGGCAGCATGGCTTTGACAGGATTACTAAGGTATGACCTACCGACATACTTTGTGAGTAGGTCATACCTTACTAATCCTCTCACCACCATCACAACAATAATAATGTTGAATAAATCGCACTTTTAAGAAAGACGTGTATTATTTGCATAACTGAATAAAGAGGAGAATTGCGATAAATATTGGTCCTAGACAGTTCAGATGTACATTAAAAAACAAGAAGATAATTAAGAGGCTATACACAATAGGAATGGATAGCCTATGAAGAAGCTGTACTCTTTTTATGATCCTGAGACATCGGAATAAAATCATCAGATACTGAATGTACCAGCTTAATTCTGTCATAGGGGTGGAGTGAACAAAATTTACAACACGTTCCATCAGAAATACGCCTTATATGAAAAGGCCAAAAAAAGTCTTATCCAGATAGAAGAAAATTTGGGAAATCTTGAGTAACTCGGAAAGGAATAGCACAAGCCACGAGAGAAAGAAATTTAGATAATAACTTATGAGTGGAAAGGAAACGTGACACGAGATGTAAAAAGTTGCTCAAGTCTGGTCGCCTGGATGCCTTTCTTTGGGATGAGGAAGCTGTAGAGAGGATTCAGAGGCGAGGGACCAAGATAGTGAGTGGCCTGTATAATGTTCTTTATGAGGATAGATTAGAGGTTTGTGGATTGCAGAAGTTAGTTGATAGGAGAAAAAGAGGGAGATATGATAGAGACATTTAAGTTGCTTAAAGGATTTTATAGGATAGATACAGGGGAAATGTTTCAGCACTTGGCTAGAGGGACCAGAACAAGGGTTCATCCCTGGATAGATTGGATCTCCACGATGATTCTTATAGGGATAGGCAACGCTGATATATATATATATATATATATATATATATATATATATTTGGACAGTAGTGTAGCTAGGCCTTTTGCCGCCCTGGGTTGTCCCTGAGTTTGCTGCCCCTCTCAATACACACTAAAAATACTACAAAAAGTCAAAATAACATATAAGGAAATAAATCAAAACACGTGTTTATTTTTGAAGTAAAACTTTAATTTCAACATTGTAAAATGTTGTTTTCTTGCTTTTCTGTTAGCAAAATCGTTGATGATAGCGGAGAAGTCTATTTCATAGTAATGTTGGTAATTCTTATAAAAAAAATCAGCTGACGCCTTTTTATTCCCGTATATATAAGGAGTAGACGAGCCCGTTTCTAACCCTATCTAATTTTTGGAGACTGAGTGGGCAGTTCAATCTCCACTGGTACCCAATCAGAGATAGTTGGCCCAAGGCTATCACTAATTAAGCGGCATGCAGTGAAGAGTGACGGCTCAATAAGTGCTGCCATCTCATGGTCCCTAACCCTAACACTCGTATTTAATGTCTGAAAAATAATGTGGGTTCTACGGTCGGTTTTCTTGAGTTTACGGGACGAAAAACCCGAGTTTCCAGGAGAAAATACCCGCTTGCTCGTGTCAGAGATCGACTAACTCGGGAACAGGTCGAAAAAGGCTTTAGAAAAATTTCCTCTAGTCGCCGACTAGACTCGAAATCAAGTCTTCCTTCTTGCGGCCAAACGCCGTGGTGTGCAAACGCTACATCCACTGAGCTAACAACCCATCATCCTTTTGAAAACCAGGCAACCAAATCTGTGCACACTAATCCATATGCAATCTGATGAAAGTCTTGTACAGTGGGCTCATAACATCCTTACTTCTACATGTCAGTGTTATTCACATCATTCCCTGTCTTGTCCTTTTATTCAATAAAACTCCTCTCAGAATTCGCAGTAGTATTACGATATTCGGAAATGAGTTCTGGAGACTGTATTTTAGAAATTAATTGCAAAAGTTCAAAAAGGTTCAAAGTGTCGCCTGGGGAGGATCTCCCCCTACGGACCCTCTGTATTCGAACGACTTATAATAATAATAATAATAATAAAAGGTAGCCACTGACAATTGGAGAAACCTGCAGAAGAAGAAGATTTTCATGAAGCGACATCTATCACAAATTAAAATGACTGCCAGGAAGGTTCGTGCATTTGTTGATATCATTAAGAAACTATAGTTCTGTTATGTTTATGTAATTACAAAAGGTCGTGAGTGATCTAATGATACTGGAATGAGTGTCGATGTAATGTTTGTTTGCTAGATTCCTAGTTGGAAATACTTATGACAGAAATCAGTTGCTGAATAGTAATTGGAAAATATGATGTATTTGTAATGAATAGACGTTACAAGAAAAACAGTATAAAACAGTAACGAGTTTATTCCCCACAAATAACATCTGAAAATAAATGTGAAATGTAAGCATATAGTATCTGTTTACAAGAATGTCTATAAATCTGAGCGACGTAATTAATTCAATGTACGATACATCTAACAGCACGATATGATCGTTCCTTGAAATTCCAGTAAGGCCTTTTCTTCCAAATTTCTCTATTATTTAATAGGCTGTGATCAGCTGTTATTCTTCTAAAGCACTCTTAACTATCGACTTATCTATTTCCAAGTCGTTTACTTGATATTTTGCTTTAGAATCTAGGAAACACTGTTGTTACTAATCTTTCATTTTCTGTTTTTAAAATTGCCATACCCTTAGAAGAATTCTGTTCTTTCTTTTTCATTTTTTGCTTGTGTGTTTATATATATAAGATATGACTTGCATCATAAACTGTTTTAGACACTATAACTTCTTCACCTTGGTATGTTATTCTATAAATTTTGATGTTTAAAGTAAACGTTTTGCCTAAACCCATGTTATTCTTAGCCAGTTTATCTATTAGCAGTTTTATGCCTTCTCATTATAAGGCAGTCTTCATCACTTTATTTCCTTTTATATATATATATATATATATATATATATATATATATATATAAGAAAGTTCTGATAAAACACCTAGAACAAAAGTGATATTAAAGCAACTGATATAACCACAAGAAAGAACATACTAATACAGGAGTTATGAAGGTAACTTATGTTCTATATCAGTTGCTTTAATATCAATTTTGTTTTATGTGTTTATCAGCGCTTTCCTGCTCCCTCCTCCCTCGTGTGTGTGTGTATATATATATGTGTGTGTGTGTATATATATATGTATGTGTGTGTATATATATATATATATATATATATACTGTGTACAGTGTAGCAGAGTTCCAGTCAGCTGAGTTTCAACCTTCTGATCAAGTATTTTGAATTATTCAGCATAATAGTCACTGTATACTTCTATATATAAGCATTTCAGGTTCAATATCAACTGCTCCGAATGTTTTTTTTTTTTCCTGATAGTTTTTTTATCTATGGTATTGAAAATAGCTATATCTCACCCCTCAATGAGTCTTTGGACTCCCTGGAGGTGTCACATGATACTAATACTAATATAGTCTACCCAGATATTTTGTATTATGGTACTGCTTCTAGCTACAGAAACATGTTAAGAATTAAGATAAATTCTTAACTTATTGGATTAGATATTAAATTATTAGATTAGCTATATGTATTAGATGAAATATATGAATTAAAGAAAGAAATGGATTGAACATATTGAAAGAATGGACATTTTGAGATTACCTAAAAAGATACTTCAGTACCACCCAGTTGGAGGTTGTAGAAGTCAGACAATTAAGGAAAAGATGGAGTGAGGCTGGAACAAGCCGCTTGGCCTAAATCCCTGAAAGGATGATGCTCTACTACTGGCTATCTCATGTAATAATTTTTTAAAGTAACCCTCCCAGATATCCAGAATATCTTCAGTTTTTATATAAGTTTTGTTATATCCTTTCTGATATCTTGAAAGCTTACTTTGACCACTCTTATACATAGTTGTCATATATTTTTCTTTATATTCTGTAAGCCATGCTCCTTTTCATGGACTGCTTCTTAACTTCTTTTCACTACCATGTATAAATATTTAAAAATAGTAAATATTTCTATTTTAAAAACTCTGCACCCTCATTCGTTCATTTATGTGAATCACATAAATTACAGATATGAGTAACATTAAACCTGTTATCAAAATTAGAGAGATTCAGATCAGCCATTTACTTTATTATTATTATTATTATTATGTAACACCTCCAGGAAGTCCAAAGACCATTGAGGTAGGGTATCCACTCTACAGCTCTCCGTCTCCACCAGTGGCAGCTGGTGAAAATTTTAAGTGGGGGGGGGGGGGTGCTGCATACATATACAAAAAAAAAAAAAAAACATTCCCCTAATCAGTAACGAATTTATTAATAAATAAATTTATATATTAAAAATTGCTTTATTAAAAATATTTCATCCTCACCACAAACAAACACCAATAATAAATGTTTTGTAGCAATGACAAGTGCAACGAATATCGGTGTTAGATCGCAGTGCATTTATTTCATGTAACGATAATTGAAAAAATATAATTCTTTTCATATTTTCAACAGTGACACTCGTCATAATTCAGCCTTGTATCTATAATAAATAAATAATTATGTTATTTTAACAAAATAAAATAAGATTTACAAAAAAAAGTTCACTACGAACACGTACCAATAATAAACATTTCATATCTCACAGGGGCGCCAGCCATATGTGCAATGTGTGCGATGCACACAGGCACCAGGATAGTAAAGGCACCAAAGAGGAGGAAATACTTAAAAAAAAAACGTTTTTTTTTAAAGTGATTTTTTTTTATTGGGGGGGGGGGAGGAAAGGGGCACCAACTAAAGTTTTGCACACAGGCACCAGACACTACTGGCATGCTACTGGGTATAGGGGCACCAACTAAAGCTTTGCACACAGGTGCCGGCCACTACTGGCATGCTACTGGGTATAGGGGCACCAACTAAAGTTTTGCACACAGGCGCCGGACACTACTGTGTATAGAGGCACCAACTAAAGTTTTGCACACAGGCGGCGGACACTACTGGCATGCCTCTGCAAGCGGCAGTGTATCTAATGACGTAACTTGCAATGACAGCAAATGAATATCGATGTTAGATCACAGTGCATTTGTTTCGTGTAACGATAATTGAAAAAATATTATTCTTTTCATATTTTCAACAGTGACACTCATCATAATTCAGCCTTGTATCTATAATAAATTAATAATTTATATGTTATTTTAATAAAATATAGTTCACCAGGCACACGCACCAATAATAAACATTTCATATCTCACAGAAATAAGGCATGTAAGCTTGCTAAAAATACACTGCAGTTTGAGCAGTTACAGTTGGGAATGACGTAATGTGTGATGACAAGAGCAAACGAATATCGGCGTTAGATCGCAGTGCATTTGTTTCGTAATCTAAAGCGTTAATCGAACAATTCCAATTATTAACTATTCAGTCAATGTCAAAACATAAGCTGTAACCTTTAACATGTAGTACTGCATTTATATAATGTTGTAAGCATTGTTATTATTTATAAACACAAACAGAATTTAATTTTTTCATTTTTTCCTTGGGGTGCTGCAGTGTTGCAGTGCTTATGTATGGGCCGCCACTGGGCTCCACCAACCGCAACTACCTTCATCTACACAATGCCATCTACTGCTGACCACCACCACTAGTATTTTCACAGACAATCACAAACATCCATGCCCACGACGGGATTTGAACCCGCAGCCTTTTGGCTGGAGAGCGGATATGCTAACCACTCGGCCAACCAGGCCGGCATTATTCAGATAATGTTAAACTCCTGAATAAATTCAGTCTTTAAATGAGCCTAAATTCAGTACCTTCTGTGACTTTTTTTTTTTTCCCCATATAATTGTACTTTACTTCTTATGACATAAATTTATGCAAAAAAATTTATACAAATGACTCCCTACTATATCAGCTTTATTATTATTATATAATTTATTTCCAAATTTGCTATCTTCACTAAAAACTATGGCTAAATAGCTGAAATATTTTACTTGTTTTATAGGTTCTCCACTGATAATGCAGGAGATATTTTCCATGTATCTATTTTCTCAGTTTTTTCTTTTTTTTTGGCTTTAATGTTGATTTTCATGGCAAATTTTGTTACAGCAGGTACTGAATTTAGGCTCAGTAAAGTAATAAAGATAGTGAGATATTATGTACACAGTGCAGCTCTTTCATCAGCATGCTGATAGTTTAATATTAAGATTGCTGATGCATTCCTTTATATAATATAAAGGAATGCATCAGCAATCAAAACTATACATTTCAGAAGATTGGCAAGTAGATCTGCAAGCCCATTGTCATTAAACTATAGTGAGTCCTGGCACTAGTTCTTTTCTCTCTCGCTAAAGAAATATATCTTGATGCATGTGGAGGTTACAATTGATTGATTTTTTTTTTTTTTTACTTTGTATATTTACTTTGACACCACCTCTGGGTCTGGCTCCCACTGACGAGACCTCAATAAAGGTCAAAACCAGTCTGGGTAGTGGCCCTTCCCTTAATGCATAGCATTATACATCTCTGCAAGGAGATGTGCTTTGCATTATGGGGAGATACTAAGACAAGTGATGAGAGCTTAGTCCACCTTTACCACGAGTTGCCTCAGTCCTGAAGATACTTCAGGCGCAAACTTTGTTTGCTTACACTTGGATTGCCTGCCTGGTTGGCCAAGTGGTTAGCATATCTGGTCTCCAGCCAAAAGGCTGTGGGTTCGAATCCCACCATGGGCATGGATGTTGGTCTGTGAAAATACTAGTAGTGGTGGTGAGCGGTGGATGGTGTTGGTGGAGACAGAGTTGTAGAGTAGGTGCCCTCCTTGATGAGTCTTTGGACTCCTTGGAGGTGTTATATAATAATAATAATATGCATAGTGACCTATATATGGTATATAATATAATGCATGTATATCTCATTTTTAAAGATTCGAAAATCTCTGATACCTAGGTTAATTTCCCTGACAAAGAATTGGTGACTTATTCATCTATGCTTTTAAAAAGCATAGATGAATTAAGGCATTAATGCTGAATTTGTTTTGCATCACCCACTCCTTCCCCCTATATATATATATATATATATATATATATATATATATATATATATATATATATATATTTTTTTTTTTTTTTTATCATCTGGCTATGTTCTTGATTGATCTTTTTCATCTACCTAACAAAATAGTTGATTCTTTTACTTCCTGTAAATAGATGGTACAGACCTTAGCTTATCTTTATTATAGTATAGGAAGACAAGGGTTTGAATCAGGAATGTAAGGAATATTTACAAGAATATTTTTATTCAAAGATCAATTGTTTAGTCATGTCATTAACCAATCTGTTCCAAGTGGCAGAAGCAACCCATTTGTGCACAAAGTTGACTTTGTATTCTGACTTGTTATTATTCACACTTTCCTGATAATTAGTGCCTGGATGCACACTGACAGTGATCACCTGGGTTGTGGCTAGCCATATGCAGACTTTTGTGAGGAAGGGATATATGTGAAATTATAAGGCTGGTGATTATGACAAGCTTAGGAGACAGCTTGGACTATAACTTGGAAAGAGGAGTTGAGCAGTAAGGAAATAAATGCTGCATGGGAACTGACAAAGAAATACATAACAGCACATTAATATGTGAATACTGAATGTACTGAATGAAGGCTGGTGATTATGACAAGCTTAGGAGACAGCTTGGACTATAACTTGGAAAGAGGAGTTGAGCAGTAAGGAAATAAATGCTGCATGGGAACTGACAAAGAAATACATAACAGCACATTAATTTGGAATACTCCAAAGGCCAAAAGACTGAATAAGCTAGGTGTGAAATGGATGAATTTAGAGCTTAAGCACAAAATCTGGAAAAAGAAGGTACTTTGGAAGAAGAACAAGATGAATAATAGTAATAATCAGTTACATGAAGAGTATAAAGAACTAACCAGGAGAGTGACTCGGTCAGTAAGGAAAACAAAAGTGTAGTATGTGCAGAAATTGGCAAATCGGGTGAAGAAAAACCTAGAGAGTTTTTTTTAGATATGTGGCAAGTAGAAGGAAGAATGATCATAGTAAGATGATATTAATGGATGAAAGTGATAGAATGGTAACTGCTCCAGAAGATATTGTTGAGGTATTCAGTGATCAATTGATAAGAGTGTTTCCTGATCAGAGTGGAATCATGAGGAACTTAAGTGTGGAGGATATAGGAGAAGATGGCTTAACTGTGAGTGAGCAGGAGGTATTTGAGGAAATAAATAACCTTGAATAAGGTTATTTATTCAATTAGTCGACATATCACCATGCATCTTAAGGGAATGTTCCACGGAATTGGCAGTATCGTTGTCATGCCTGTTTAATTAGAGTTAATTAGTCTTGCAACAGCATAGGTTTCAAGTGAGTGGAAGGAGGCTAAAATTGTTCTACTGCATAATGCTGGTGATAAGGCTGTAGCTTCAAATTATAGGCCAATCTGTATACCTGGAGCTGTGATGAAGGTACTTGAGAGATTGGTGACAAGTAGGATACAGCAATATTCTCTGTGGTCTCAATATCAGATTTTGTGTCTTAAACTTAAACTGTCATGAAATGATAACTACATGTATACAGAGGAATATTATTCCAGCCCATGAAGGTATTTTCAGAGGATTAAGCATTCTAAAAGAGATTTGGAAAACCTTGTAAATGGGATGCTTAAGGGGTCTTAAAGGGTCAAAGCTGTATAACTGAGAGGAGACCTCCACATAGCCTTTAAAGGAATGCGAAGAACCGACCAGGGCTTCTGACCTAATGTCCAATCCTCACCTTCTCGTGGTGCACCCTGTTGGGTATCTACTTGGATACTGAACGGACGAGAATGGGCTGGCAATTTGGGATTTAGCCGACCAAATTGTATTCTTATTGGTTAAACCAAAATATAGAATGATGGTACAACATGACAAAATTTCATGCCGGCTGGGCGCGTCGCCCGGTTAAACAAGGCCCCCGTTGTTTTCGCCAGGGAACCAGGGCGAACAGCAAAAAGTCAGCTACTGGAACAAATCTGAAAATAAACCCAAACTCAACATCACCAGAGTTAAAGATCGGTACTATCAACATAAGAAGCCTGAATGGCAAAGAAATGGAGCTAGCTGAGGAATTAGATAAGTACCAGATCGACATAATAGGGGTGACTGAAACAAAAAAGACCAAAACTAGTGAGATCTTTCTGAGCAATAAATACAAAATGTTATATTCAGGCAATGACAATCAAGGAAAAGAAGGAGTAGCCATAGTATTCAACACAAAATACGAGGCTAATCTTCTTGAATGGCAGTCAGTCTCAAGTAGAGTAATGTGGACAAATATGAGAATGGGGAACTGGACAATGAGACTTATTTGTGCCTATGGTCCCACAGAAGGTTCTACTAAGGTAGAAGTGGAGGAATTTTTTGAGGCTTTAGAAAAAGCAACTGACACAATGAAAAAGGAAAAGTTGGTCCTTGTTGGGGATCTAAATAGCAGAGTAGGAAATGATTGTGAGACATGCAAAAATATTTTGGGAAAATTTGGAGAAAAGAGCAAAGCTAATAATAATGGCAAATATCTGTTGGATTTCTGCTCAGGACATGGACTGGTTATTGCTAACACCATGTTCCAACATAAAAATGTGCACAAATTCACATGGAGAGAAGAGGCTAGGAATAAAAAAGTCTCATTGACTGTTATTGTTGATAGTGATGTTTTCTCCCTGGTGCAGGACACCAGAGTGTACAGAAGATTTCAAATTGGAAGTGATCACTATTTAGTCTTGAACAGGATAAAATTGAATTTCATATTGAAAAGAATAACATGTAAGAAAGTTTTAAAGTGAATAAAAGTTGAGCAGCTCTCAGATGTGAGCTGTAGACTAAAATACACAAAGATTATTGAAGGAAAAATGAAAGAGTTTGAGAACAGGAATCAAACCTTGGAGATTCAGTGGCAAACTCTGAAGAAAACATTGATTGATTCTGCCAGAGAGGCATGTGGTGAGGTTGTTTGTAAGGATAAAAAAATCAGAACTCCCTGGTGGACACAGGAGGTTAAAGAGGAAGTGAAGGAAAAGAAGAAAGCATACCAAAAGTTCCTGTCAAATAAGTCAGCTGCTTGTGCTCTTAGAGAATATAGAGACAAATGCAAGAATGCTAAACACTGTGTAAAACTAGCTAAACAAAAGTCATGGGAGGACTTTGGCAAGAATATAGAAAATAAATATCAAGAAGGTGGCATAATATTCTGGAGGTTTTTGTTGAAGAAGCTTAAGAATGGAGGAAAGAGTGCTATAAAAGGAATTAGAGATGATAAAGGTGACATGAAAACAGGAGAAAAAGATATCCTTGAAGTATGGAGTAATTACTTTGATAAACTGCTAAATGAAACAAGCAGTGATGACAGCACAGTGGTAAAAAACACTGACCAGGCATGCAGTGAGGAATACATATCCATACTTGAAGTAGAAAAAGCCATCAAAGGCTTGAAATGTGGAAAGGCAGCAGGAGTAGATGATATTCGACCAGAAATGCTGAAGTATGGTGGTATAAGAGTCTTACAGTGGCTGCACTGCATAGTTCAGAAAGCCTGGACAGAAGGACGAATTCCCGATGATTGGAGTAGAGCTCTCATAGTACCCATATATAAAAAGGGAAATAAAACTGCATGTGAGAATTAGAGGTATTTCCCTACTGAGTGTACCTGGCAAGATCTATGCAAGTATACTTGAGAAACGGTTGAGAAGAATTGTGGAAGAAAAGCTTGGTGAAGAACAAGCTGGATTCAGGCCAAATAGAGGCTGTCAGGATCAGATCTTCACTTTACGACAAATAGTTGAGAAAGCATGGGAATATAACAAAGATCTGTATTTAAGTTTTGTCAATCTGGAAAAGTCATATGACAAGGTGCCAAGAGAGAAGCTATTCAATACGCTGCACTTATATGGTGTCAATGGGGCATTATATCAAGCAATACTTAGTCTTTATTTGAGTTGTAAGTCAGCAGTTAGAATTGAAGGAAGTACAGGAAGATGGTTTAATGTTAAATCTGGTGTGAGACAAGGATGTACATTATCCCCTCTGTTATTCATTATCTATATGAATCACATTATGAAGGAAAGTGGTATTAAATATAATATCAAAATTGGAGATATTAATGTCAGCTCGTTGCTTTATGCGGATGATGTTATACTTCTAAATAAATCTGCTACAAGTCTGCAAGATTCTCTGACTAAATTGAATAGCTCTTGTAATAGATATGGTATGAAGGTCAGCAATAAAAAGACAAAGACAATGAAAATAGACAGAATCATTGAAAATGTCAACTGTGTTGTGAATGGAGACCCTGTGGAACAAGTAAAACATTTCAGCTATTTAGGCACGATTTTTACTGAAGATGGTAAATTAAATATAGAAATAGACAACAGAATCAGCAAAGCTGGTATGGTGGGAAGTCAATTGAATAAATTCATATGGAATAAGAGAGAAATTAGTCGGAACACTAAATTAGCTGTATACAAGACAGTGTTCAAACCAGTTTTAACTTATGGATCTGAGAGCTGGGTCAGAAGTAAAACACATGACCAAAGACTAGACACTTCAGATATGAGAGTCCTGAGAAAGATTATAGGTGCGAACAGATGGCATCAATGGCAGTATCATATTAAAAACGAGGATATTAGGAAAGAACTTGACATTGTCAGCATCCAGAAATGCTTTAGCAGAGCTAATCTCAGGTGATATGGTCACTTAAACAGAATGGGCGAGGAAAGATTAGCAAAACAAGTGTTCTCTGCCAGGTTGGCAGGAAAACGACCAAGAGGAAGACCAAGATATAGGTGGATTGATATGGTACAAAGTGCTTTAGACGATAGAAATATAAGATTGATAATATTGGAGTGTTGACAAGTAACAGACTGATTTGGAGGAAAATTGTAGATAGGAAATTAATAATGATGTAATTTTTTTCATGTAGTACTATCATATCCTGTACACCCCTTGAGGGTACATGGCAGGAATTCGATGATGATGTAAATGGGATAGAATGGCTTTCAATATTTTGAAGTAAAGTGGACACATGACATTACCCTCATCTACCCAATTTTGTATACAATCTCATTCATGAGAGATTCTCTCCAAAATCTTAGCAACTACAGAAGAAATGCAAACTAGTTTATAATTTGTTGCCTCCATTTTACATCATCTTTAAGCAGTGACACTGTCTTACCTTCCTTTCTTTTGGAGACCTTTCCAGTAGCTAGACTTTCATTGAATAGCCAAGGCACTGGAGTTGTCAGTTTCCTAATACATTCTTATATTATATCGTTCGATTTCTATCCTTGCTAGATCATCCTCCTCAATTAACCAAGTTTCACTGATGCTAACAATGTTTGAAGAGACTGAGTCAATCAATGCCACAAACTCATTCCCTTTAATTCCTAAAGCTTCTAGCATTTGTATACAAAATAACCAGTGCATTGCCATTATTACTCCCTACATATTCCACTTAGCTCTGCAATATACTGTACACCCTATGATTTCTCAAGCCATTATTCTCTCTCTCTCTCACACACACACATGTATGCACTTTCCCAGAAAACAACCATTGTTCCAAATAAATACCTGCGTCCTTCTGCATTCAAATGTAATTCATGTGTTGCATACATCTCTCTTCTGTCCTCAGTTTGCCTTCTTTTACGTGTATCTGCATATTCCAAATCTTTCTTCCTACACATTCTTGATATCTCATTCATCATCATTTCTTTTCTCTTCCACTCTGCATTATCATAATGGGACTACACAATCACTCTCTTTCCTCTGACACATTTCTGGTGCACTATCCCTAATATTGATCTCGCATTTCTTGCTACACGATTCATGCTACCTCTCAAGTCATTCATACCAGCCATTACTAACATTTCCTTTTTGCCCCATTTCATTGCCATTACCACACTTTTGTTCCACCTGGCAAGCACTCCTCTGATACTCTACACTGCACACCTGGAATCACTGAATCTCTATACACACAATACTCTAAATAGATTCATTCTTTTCTCACTGGCATCCCTGACTCTGCTTCCAGTCTCTATTTTTCTCTCCTCCGCTTTTTCTCTTTCCTCTCTTATCTCTATCCCTTGCCTCCACACTCTTCAACATTTTCCAATTTCTTTCTCCTTCCTTGTCTCTCATATTCTCTCTCTCTCCCCCACACCCTTCTTTTACACCTACTGTCATTCTCCTCACACTAGCCAACATCTTGCCTCCTAATTTCTCTATTCATCCTCCTTAATTCAGTCTTCTTGTTTTCTATCTCCTGTCACAGCAGGTTTATTTTTCTCTCCACACATCCTGCTTTCAATTAATATTCACACACAATCATACAGATTGTGTGTGAATACAATGCCATGCTGCCCAAGGTCAAATCCATGTGTACATCTTTCACATTCTCTTTACTCTCTAACATGCTATTAGTATCCACAAATTGACATTCACCTATTTCTGAAGCATTATCTCTGCTGCTGAATCCAAGATTGAAATGCTTGTCTCCCAGCACGTATATCCCAGCACATGCTATTAGTATCCACAAATTGACATTCACCTATTTCTGAAGCATTATCTCTGCTGCTGAATCCAAGATTGAAATGCTTGTCTCCCAGCACGTCGCACTGCCTATGTTTCATGCATACATACACATTCTGTTCCTCACCTGCCACATTTTTAAACCATGGGATGCATACTGTACTTTCATTCATAGCAAGCTGCAAAATTCTCATCTGAGCTACAAATAATGTAGTCTCTTGATGATGGTGAGCTCAGCGACTGTGTCAGAACTGGTAGCTGCCATGATGAATAAGATTTATACAGTTGGATATGATACAGAGACAGTAACATCTTAACAAAAGGTCCTGATAAAAAAAAATCTTTCCTTACTACTAATATTTCTTTTTTTTTTAACAGCTCACGTTGACCAATTACATATTTATATATATATATATATATATATATATATATATATATATATATCTTTACACGCTACCACTACCTCCATACAAAGAAATAAAACAGTTGATGAGAAATGAGATACTGATAGAGTTCTGAGGAAGATTAGAGAAGTGAACAGATGGCATCAATGACAACTACAACAATCATATAGAAAGGAATTTAACATTTTTAGCATTTAAGAATGTTTTGGCAGAGCTCTAAAGTGGTATGATAACTTAACAGATTGGGAGCATTAAGGTTAACAAAACAAGTGTTGCATGCAGGATAGCAGAAAAAAAGATCCATCTGGGTAAATGCAGTTAGAAAGTATTCTAGAGAACCATAATATAATCTCTGACAGTATTTGTTTCATGACAAGTGCCAGACTGATTGGGAACGTTGTCAGTATCAGTAATGTAAACTTAATCATATACTACTATCATAGTATCCTGTACATCCCTGGAGGGTGTCTGGCATATGATGATGATGTTTTTAGACTAGTGTTATAAATTTTAGTTTTGATTATTTTTATGTGTGTAATTTTTGGTTTTTGCTTGCTTGTTTTTATAGGTTATCTTGAGAAGGATTTTTCATCCTGTTGGCATATTGGTTGGGATTCCTTCTTTTAGTTTTCTTCCTGTAGTGCTTGCTGAAGAGGATAAAAAATTGAAACCATGCTGTTGTGCTAAGAGACTTCCTAAGCCAAGTGAGGTAAAAATTAATGTATGCCAGATTAACATTTATTGGTGGTAAATGTAAGACATTAGATTTATTCTTATTTACATATTGCAAATAAGAATAAAACCATTGTTAGAATAATAAAATAATATAAATAGAATAATATGAAATATCAAACATTTTTCACATTTTTTAAATTTATTAATCATTCTTAAGAAATCTGCTCTTTCATTTTAATTAGAATAAAGTGCCAGTTATTCCCTAAGTGAGTACAATTTTACTTACTTTATACAAATTTTAACACAGTGTTCAAGAACTGGCCCAAATAAGTTTCGGCTCTCTGTTTTCATCAGGGAACAAGGGTGAACAACAAAAAGTCAGCTACTGCAACAAACTTGCCCATAACAGAATCGAATGCAACAATTATTGTGAGAAAAATTGCAGGAAAAGAAGTGCAATGCTAAAATGAAGAAGAGTAAGACGAGCAACTCACTGATAAAGTTGACATGTGATGCATGTCAACTTTATCAGTGGCCGCTTTCCTTGGTTATCAAATTCCATGCTCTCAAAAATTCACTTATCTTCATCACTTTCATGAGTGTAGCACAATTTCTATACTACAAAATGAAGGACCGGGGAGAAATGAATAACCGTGAGAGAGGTACCAGAAATGAGGAAACCATACTGTATCTAGTGTCATGGAATTCACACATAGAGGATTGCAGTGGGAAAGGATGTCTTCCAAGCTGTTGTGTGAGTGGTCATGCATGAAAATTATCTTTATCCTTATAATTTCTAATGGGTTCAAACATTTTTACCAGACAATCCTGGTCTTTATATGTGACTCCTGCCTGTGAAAGGTTGTAAACTTCTAGTACTTTAGTACTGTGGGTGAGCAAAGGATTTTTTCCATCTTTATTATTAATGTTATATATTATTTTGTATTTTTATTTATTATTATTTATTTTTTATTTTTTTTTGCATGATTTGCAACCTTGTGGTGAAATTCATCTCCCACCATCACCTAAAGACAGCAAAAAACATTCCATGTTCATGGTGAGATTCACATCCACAGTTGGTTTGGAGAGCAGATGTGCTTACCACTCAGTCAACCAAGACAGCTATCAAATATGGTATTTTGTCAGCGGTTTCTACAACTATATATGCAATCTAATGATGTGCTTTTCACATGTAAGGCAATTTATATGCAAGTGGTATTTTGAGTTAACACTGAATCGCATGTGAAACAGTCAAAATCCGTATGCAATTATTATTATTACATGACACTTCCAAGGAATCTGAAGACTCATTAAGGGAGGGCACCTACTCTACAAATTTCCTCTCCACCAACTACCATTAACTGCCACTACCATCATCACCTACATCAACACTATCTACTGGCCACCACCAACACCACTAGTATTTTTTGTCTGTAAATTGCATGTGCTCTCAAGGCCGATTTGTCTGTATGTGGGATAAAAAACCTGAGTTTCTGGGATAAGAAAAAAACAACAAAAACCTGCTAACTTCCTATGAGATCAGCTAACTCACCTTCAATTGAAAAGAAATCATATAAAGATTCCTCTCATCATGATGAGAATTGACCTCGGGTCTTTTCCAATCGAAGGGTGCAGTGTACCATTGTTCTTTCAATTGTGCTATGGAGGTGTTTAAAAAAAGCATTCCACAGCTGACAGGATTCGAACCTGTGTGGGGAGACTCCAACGGATTTCTAGTCCATCACCTTAACCACTCAGCCATGGCTGCTGACATGTATTCAGTCAAGACATCAATAGTAGTACTCTGTTAATTCATGGGGAGGTATTATATTTGGAGATAGATTAATAAGGTCATATGTTTGTCAAACAAGTTTGCAGGACCTTTATACTATGACTTGCAAAACCTGGTAGAAATCTTCCATGATGTGCTTGACAACATTCCCTCTGGCATGGAGAAGAAATACGGTTCGTGTATGTTGGAATTGCTGAGGACTGTAATTCAGAAATATGAGGTTTATAGACCTGTGTTTTTTGGCCCCTCTTATTAATTTTGAGATGGAGAATACGTCCTTACAATTTATGACAGGGATGTGGAATTATCCTTCGATAATACAGTGAATGACTGCTATAGCAAACCCCTAGTGACCAGAGACATAATTCATTATAATGTGAGGCTTACTATAGATAACTTCCTATAGAAGGCACTGTTACTTAACCCTTTCTTTTGTTTTATGGGAATTTCATTCCCATGAAATGCAAGAAATCAAAGAAATCATGAAGAAATAACACAAAAGAAATTGTGAAAAATCTAAGAAAAAAAATCAGAGGGAAAACAGAACAAAAGAAATTATGAGAAATAAATCATAGGAAATGAAAAAAAAGAAATCTTGAAAATGTAAAAAAGGAATTAACTAGAAATGGAACAAAAAAATTGTGAGAAATGAAAGAAATCTTCATGGGGAAATAACATAAAAGTAATAGGCAAAAAATCTTGAAGGAAATTCTAGAAATAGAACGAAAGAATTTGTGAGAAATAAAAGAAATTACTAGAAATAGAACAAAGGAAATGGTGGGAATCTTAATTCCTGGTAGGTAACTATGGCTCTTGCTGCCAAAACTCTGGTTACCCCTGTCATATAACATATGTGAATCAGTCATTGGCAGATCCAAAGCCAATTTCATAAAGGCCAACAGCGCAAAACTTGCTTCCTGTCCAAATTGAGACTGTTCCTTCTGGTCACTTCCTAAAGTTGGTGAATGCAACTCCTGCCTTCCTTCATTTCTGCTTATCTCTCTCTCTCATCCTGATTGATGAGACAGAGGTGGAAGTGCAACTATTACCCACTGTTACTTAACCCAAAAGATAAAGCTCACCTCCTGACATCACTATTTTCCTCAAACTCCTGCATAGATAACCAAGGGAAATCACCTTCTACAATATTGAAATCCAAGCACTATATGCCTCCTATAGTTTTTCAACAAAAAAAAAAGTCATAATAAAACTACTAAATAACTTGGATACTAAAAAGTCTTCTGGTCTTGATGGCATCTCTCCAGTTCTCAAACATTGTGTTCCAGAGCTAACACCGATCTGGCATTGTCTGTATAATTTGTTATACATATCTGACACTTATCCTAATGCATGGAAGTAATCTCATATTCATCCTATTCCAAAAAATGGGTAGTAGAAATCTACGTTCAAACTACCAACCAATTGTTATCACCAAGATAATGGAGAAAGTCATCAATAGCCAAATTCTCCGGTACTTAGAGACCCATCAATTAATTAGCAACCACCAGTACAGATTCCATCATTCAAGATCCACAGCTGACCTTGTAGTTTACATCACCCACCACTGGACACATACCATGGAAAGGTTCGGAGAAACTTGTGCTGTCCCCCTTGACATTTTCAATGCCTTCAACTGTGTGTGGCATCAAGGCCTACTAAACTAATTGCCATCCTTCTTCCATGGTAGAAGGAGCCATCCATCATGACTATGAGTCAAAGTAGATGGTTCCTCAAATGAGATGGCTCTTCACTACCAATGCTGGAGCGCCTCAACTTGTACTTACAATAACCACTAATCCTATCTACAGTTTATATCAGTGCCCTTTTCTGAAAATGCTCATTGATATGGTGTTTATAAAATGGTAGTGTCATATTCAGTTTTATTTTCATATAGAATATATTAACAGTGAATTTGAAAATTACTTTTAGCCCATTGCAGACAATCTAAAGTTAATATTTGATCACCTGGGTTTCTTGAGGGTCAGGAGGTGGTAGAGAGGATTTAAAGATGGTGATGAAACTGTGACAGGTCTGTGGAATACTCCCTATGAGGACAGATTAAAGTCATGTGGATTGACAGGCAGAAGAGAAGGGATATGATAGAAACTTAACTGCCATCAGAATGGATATGATAAGTTACTAAAGGGATTCTATAATATTGACACAAAAGAAATTTTTCAATACGTGATGAGTAGGAAGAGAACAAAGGGGATCATCCCTAGAAGCTGTGTAAGAGTGTGGTTAATGAATGGATGAAAGAGATTTCCAGAAGTAATTCCAAGTTCCCCAAAAGGTTAATGAAAGGTATGATAGGTAATGTGTGGATAATGTTAACGTGGGTCTCCTATAATGAGTCTTTGACTCCATGAAGATACCTATATAATAATATTTCATTCTCAATTTTCTTGTTTTTTTATGGTAAGTTATGCAGGGTGATTCGAAAAGATGGACTCAATTTTGTGTAACTATATTTCCTGAACTATACATCGTATGTGAAATGATGTACATAACATTTGAAAGAGGAGGTCCTAAAGTTTGAAATACTACCGCTAGAGTGCTTGCCTAGTGCACAGCTATGCAGCTGCATCAGTTGTGAGCAAAATGGCTGCTATGCAGCACAAATTTTTTTGCGTTCGTGAGCTCATTAAAACCAACGACTGCAGTGCAGCGTGTGTTTCAACATTAAACCTAAAAGCATTTGTCATGGAATTATCAATTTGAGTAGACAGGTTGTCTGTGTAAGGGAAAAAGCTCAGGCAGACCATGTGTATCGGAGGAGAACGTGAGACGAATTCAATGACTTTTGAGCAGGTATGGGGTGAATTCAGCTACCGTCTTGATGTTATCCATGTAGCCGGAGGGGTTGGGGACACATTTCTAGACTTGAAACAGTATGAAATTATTGAAACTCCACCCAGAGCCCTGGAACAGCAAATTTCAAAAGTTCGAAAATCAGTAGCTCCATACATAAATGCTGTTGAGGTAAATTTAATATCATTCAATAGATTATTTCTATAAAAATATGTTATTTGTCATTTAGTGGCATGCATTGCATTTTTCTAGGCTAAAGATCTCTGGGACCTGATTCTTCTAAAAGTGTGTGTGTGTGGGGGGGGGAGTTTGAACATCTATATACTTTATTGTGAGTATAATCAAATATACTACTTTACATCATATTTGTTGCTAGTTCTGTGCTTGATATAGATTGAATCACCCTGTGATATTTAATTCTCTTATTTTTAGACTCCACTGGTGTATTCCTCTCAGTTTTCAGTGTTACTGTTAGTTAGTTGACTTCTGGTGAACAGTATAATGTAGTGTGTGTGTGTGTGTGTGTGTGTTAATTTGGAAACTGCAGTAGAGGTTTTTATGATAATTCTTAAGGATGCATAAATCACATTTTGTTTTGGAAATTGTAATTAATCAAACATTTACTTATCTTATACATTAACTGTGTTTGTATTATCACATAGAAGATCACACACATTTCAACATTATTTAATGCGCATTTATTAATTTTGATCTAGCTTCCTATTTACAATGATCCAGAAGACTTGAAACAGTATGAAATTATTGAAACTCCACCCGGACCCCTGGAACAGCAAATCTCAAAAGTTCGAAAATCAGTAGCTCCATACATAAATGCTGTTGAGGTAAATATAGTATCATTCACTATCATTATTAAGCTTTAGATTATTTCTACAAAAATATATTATTTGTGAATTAGTGGCATGCATTGCATTTTTCTAGGCTAAAGATCTCTGGGACCTGATTCTTCTAAAAGTGGGGAGGGGATTTTTATTTATTTTTTATTTATTTATTTTTTTTGTATATACTTACCAGTACGTTAAGTAGTGACAAAAATTCAGTATGATGATGAAATCTCTTAAAATGACTTCATAAATCACTGCTCAGTTTATTATTATTAGTATTTTATTTTATTGATCTTTCATCATAAAGGTTGTGTTATTGATATTATGCAGGCATCTAAAGCAATGAGATGACCATCTTTTGTCTGTTAATCTGTTAACTGTATGCATTCTCCTGTGGTTTATCAAGAGGGGGAGGGATTCAGAGAATTTGAAGATTCGAGTGGTTTTGTAGAGGGAGAATTAGATCTTAATGGTCCTCTGTATATGCCTCTGTTCTTATGTAAACTTGCTTACATCATTCTGCTAGGACAGTACATAAAATACTATCCTACCAGAATAAGTAATATTAAAATATAAAAATTTCTTATAAAATATGCAAAATTATTCTTTATTATTATTCCAAAATGCAGGATGTAATTTATGAAAAATAATTTATATTCGTGTTATATATTTTATTTATTTATTAGAGTGTTACAGACCAGACGAAGACTATTTACCTAACTGGTGTGGAGCACTCTAAAAGTAAGCTTTATATTCAGAAAATGTACTGTTAATGCTTTTACTGTTAATTTATGGAGCTATACACTATACATATTTATTTCCAGATGCTAAAAGGTAATACAGATACATCACTGAATTTCCAGTATCCTTAGTTCCATAGCCATTCTGGATTAACGATTTTGCTAGACCAACAGATGTTACATAATAATTTATCAGTACTCCTCTGACTCACTAATTATTATTATCATTGCTATATGACACCTCCAAGGACTCATTGAGGGAGGGCACTCTAATCTGTTACAAACAGCTCACCATCTCCACTACTCTCCAACCAATCACATGATGCCACTACCATCTTCTACACACAACCCACTTACTGTATGCTACCAGCAGTAGTATGTTTTGTTTGTAAATTGTGTATTCTCCTGGTCAGTTTGCCTGTATTCGGATGCAAAAGTCAGTTTCCAGTCAAATAAAACCCTGCTACTGCATATGATATTCAACTTCAATTGGAAAAACCTATATTCCTCTTTTTGCAACAAAAATTGAACTCGAGTCCTTTTCATTTGAGGGGTGCAATATACTGTCACTCTTCAGAGAGGTATAAGTACATCTTGCAGAGGTGCTTATACCTCTCCCATGTCTTGAAAACACCATTGATTGCTAGAAACTTAAATATTAAATGTCTAAATATCAATTTAAGTGATTTTAATGAAATACATACATTAGTACAGATAGAAACGATAAGGTTTAGCAGTTTAGTATACTGAAAAAGCACACTAAAGCAGGTTTATTAGTTGCTGCACTTACATGGACTGTTACAACAGTACCGCTCTCAAAGTGCAAAATTTAGAATTTTATTGGGATTGTAGAACTTTGTTCAATAGTTGATTCATTATGGCTCTTTGTTACATGGGGAACAGAACATCTTGAAACAAAGATGTGCTTTGATCTTTCCCTGCATAATTTTTCATACATCAAATGAAATTAGTATTGCTCTATCTTGTCCTCTGATTAATTTGTCATCATCATGCATATGAAGGATTTAGGCCTAGCATGGCCTGTTCCGGCCTTAGAAGTCATCGTTGAAGCATTTAAGAAGACGTCCTGGTTTTCTTTTTCCTAATGACTTGTACTTTAAGGCTTGTTTTGGTAATCTTTCTGTTTTCATTCTTTGAACGTGTTCCATCCATTTATGTTTATATTTTTTTTCCTAATTTTTTCTATTATTGGTTCTTGGTTTAATTCTTTCATAATTTCTTCATTTCTTTTGTGATCAAATAGGGTATACTTTGCAGTTTTACTCATAAACTTAATTTCTGAACTCATAAACAGATTTCGCTTTCATACATTAAGACTGGTAGAGCTAATGTATTGTATACTTTTAGTCTGGTTTGTTTTTGAACTAGGTTTAGTTTAAATATAGAGTTAATTACACCTGTTATTTTTAAATATTTTGCAATTTTTACGTTTATATCTTTTTCATTTTCATATGTGATCGTACATCCTAGGTAGTTAAATGAATTCACCTGTTCTGAGATCTTGTTATCTATTACTATTTTAGTTCTTGCTGGATCTTGTTCTTTAAAGGCCATAGTTTTTTATTTTTCTATTGATATTACATTACCATTATCTTTTGCTATCTCACTTAGATCTAAAATAGCTTTCTGTAAGTTATCTTCAGAATTTGTAATTATTATTTGGTCGTCGGCAAAGAGGAGAGTGTTTAAGTTTAATTCCTTGATGTAAATTTTTATTCTGTTTTATTATTATTTCATTTAAATAGATATTAAAAAGAGTTGCTGAGAGGGGACATCCCTCTTAGCAACTTGAAGAGAGATGAATTGGTTTATCTCTCTCATATATGATAGCGTGTGATTTAATCTTATTTGTATTTGATTATTTTCATATATACTTGTGATAGCTTTTAGGATATTATTTAGTATTTGTCTTTCTTTTAATATGTTAAATAATATGTTTCTTTTAACTTTGTCAAGGGGTGCTTAAGGGTAAAAGCTGTATAACTGAGAGGAGACCGCCATATAGCCTTTCAAGGAATGTGGAGAACTAACCAGGGCTTCTGACCTAATGTTTAATCCACACCTTCTCGTGGTGCACCCTGTTGGGTATCTACTTTGATACTGAACGAACGAGGATGGGCTGGCAATTTGGGATTTAGCCGACCAAATTGTATTCTTATTGGTTAAACCAAAATAAAAAATGATGGTACAGCATGATAAAATTTCATGCCGGCTGGGGCGTCGCCCGGTTAAACAAGGCCCCCCCCCCGTTGTTTTCACCAGGGAACCAGTGTGAACACCGAAAAGTCAGCTACTGGAACAAATCTGAAAACAAACCCCAACTCAACATCACCAGAGTTAAAGATCGGTACTATCAACATAAGAAGCCTGAATGGCAAAGAAATGGAGCTAGTTGAGGAATTAGATAAGTACCAGATCGACATAATAGGGGTGACTGAAACAAAAAAGACCAAAACTGGTGAGATCTTTCTGAGCAATAAATACAAAATGTTATATTCAGGCAATGACAATCAAGGAAAAGAAGGAGTAGTTATAGTATTCAACACAAAATACGAGGCTAATCTTCTTGAATGGCAGTCAGTCTCAAGTAGAGTAATATGGGCAAATATGAGAATGGGGAACTGGACAATGAGACTTATTTGTGCCTATGGTCCCACAGAAGGTTCTACTAAGGTAGAAGTGGAGGAATTTTTTGATGCTTTAGAAAAAGCAACTGACACAATGAAAAAGGAAAAGTTGGTCCTTGTTGGGTATCTAAATAGCAGAGTAGGAAATGATTGTGAGACATACAAAAATATTTTGGGAAAATTTGGAGAAAAGAGCAAAGCTAATAATAATGGCAAATATCTGTTGGATTTCTGCTCAGTACATGGACTGGTTATTACTAACAGCATGTTCCAACATAAAAATGTGCACAAATTCACATGGAGAGAAGAGGCTAGGAATAAGAAAAGTCTCATTGACTATGTTATTGTTGATAGTGATGTTTTCTCCCTGGTGCAGGACACCAGAGTGTACAGAGGATTTGAAATTGGAAGTGATCACCATTTAGTCTTGAGCAGAATAAAATTGAATTTCATATTGAAAAGAATAACATGTAAGAAAGTTTTAAAGCGAATAAAAGTTGAGCATCTCTCAGATGTGAACTGTAGACTAAAATACAGAAAGATTATTGAAAAGAAAATGAAAGAGTTTGAGAACAGAAATCAAACCTTGGAGATTCATTAGCAAACTCTGAAAAAAAACATTGATTGATTCTGCCAGAGAGGCATGTGGTGAGGTTATCTGTAAGGAAAAAAAAATCAGAACTCCCTGGTGGACACAGGAAGTTAAAGAGGCAGTGAAGGAAAAGAAGAAAGCATACCAAAAGTTCCTGTCAAATAAGTCAGTTTGTGCTCTTAGAGAATATAGAGACAAATGCAAGAATGCTAAACACTGTGTAAAACTAGCTAAACAAAAGTCATGGGAGGACTTTGGCAAGAATATAGAAAATAAATATCAAGAAGGTGGCAAAATATTCTGGAGGTTGTTGAAGAAGCTTAAGAATGGAGGAAAGAGTGCTGTAAAAGGAATTAGAGATGATAAAGGTGACATGAAAATGGGAGAAAAAGATATCCTTGAAGTATGGAGTAATTACTTTGAAAAACTGCTAAATGAAACAAGCAGTGATGACAGCACAGTGATAAAAAACACTGACCACGCATGCAGTCAGGAATACATATCCATACTTGAAGTAGAAAAAGCCATCAAAGGCTTGAAATGTGGAAAGGCAGCAGGAGTAGATGATATTCGACCAGAAATGCTGAAGTATGGTGGTATAAAAGTCTTACAGTGGCTACACTGCATAATTCAGAAGTCCTGGACAGAGGGACGAAGTCCAGATGATTGGAGTAGAGCTCTAATAGTACCCATATATAAAAAGGGAAATAAAACTGCATGTGAGAATTACAGAGGTATTTCCCTACTGAGTGTTCCTGGCAAGATCTATGCAAGTATACTTGAGAAACGGTTGAGAAGAATTGTGGAAGAAAAGCTTGGTGAAGAACAAGCTGGATTCTGGCCAAATAGAGGCTGTCAGAATCAGATCTTCACTTTACGACAAATAGTCGAGAAAGCATGGGAATATAACAAAGATCTGTATTTAAGTTTTGTCGATTTGGAAAAGGCATATGACAAGGTGCCAAGAGAGAAGCTATTCAATATGCTGCAGTTATATGGTGTGAATGGGGCATTATATCAAGCAATACTTAGTCTTTATTTGAGTTGTAAGTCAGCAGTTAGAATTGAAGGAAGTACAGGAAGATGGTTTAATGTTAAATCTGGTGTGAGACAAGGATGTACATTATCCCCTCTGTTATTCATTATCTATATGGATCACATTATGAAGGAAAGTGGTATTAAACCTGATATCAAAATTGGAGATGTTAATGTCAGCTCTTTGCTTTATGCGGATGATGTTATACTTCTAGATAAATCCGCCACAAGTCTGCAAGATTCTCTGTCTAAATTCAGTTGTTGTTGTAATAGATATGGTATGAAGGTCAGCAATAAAAAGACAAAGACAATGAAAATAGGCAGAATCATTGATAATGTCAACTGTGTTGTGAATGGAGAACTTGTGGAATAAGTAAAACATTTCATCTACTTAGGCACGATTTTTGCTGAAGATGGTAAATTATATATAGAAATAGACAACAGAATCAGCAAAGCTGGTATGGTGGGAAGTCAATTGAATAAATGCATATGGAATAAGAGAGAAATTAGTCTTGTATACAGATAGATTAGCTGTATACAAGACAGTGTTCAAACCAGTTTTAACTTATGGATCTGAGAGCTGGGTCAGCGGTAAAACACTTGACCAAAGACTAGAGACTGCAGATATGAGAGTCCTGAGAAAGGTTAGAGGCATTAACAGATGGTATCAATGGCAATATCATTAAAACTGAGGATATTAGGAAAGAACTTGACATTGTCAGCATCCAGGAATGCATCAGCAGAGCTAATCTCAGGTGGTATGGTCATTTAAATAGAATGGGAGAATAAAGATTAGCAAAACAAGTGTTCTCTGACAGGTTGGCAGGAAAACGACCCAGAGGAAGATCAAGATATAGGTGGATTGATACGGTACAAAGTGCCTTAGACGATAGAAATATAAGATTTGATAATGTTGGAGTCTTGACAAGTAACAGACTGATTTGGAGGAAAATTGTAGATAGGAAGTTAGTAATGATGTAATTTTTTCATGTAGTACTGTCATATCCTGTACACCCCTTGAGGGTACACGGCAGGAGTTTGATGATGATAATGATGATGATAACTTTGTCAAATGCTTTTTCAAAGTCGATAAATGCAATATGTGTTTCTAAATTGTATTCTCTTCTTTTCTCTATTATTAATTTTATGCAAAAGGCCGAATCTATACATGATCGTCCTTTTCTAAATCCATTCTGTACTTCTAAAATAAAGGTTTCGGAATATTTCATTAGTTTGCTATTTAAGATTCTGCTTTATATTTTGTAACAGTAAATTAGTATACTGATACCTCTATAGTTTTTAGGTCATCTCTATTACCTTTTTAAAGATAGGAATCACAATTGCTTTTTTCCATTCTATTAGGGGGATACCAGTTGAATAAATTTTATTTAAAAATAATAAGAATCTTTCTTTGAATCTTGTTCCTGCATATTTATATAGTTCTGAACCTAGCTTATCTTCTCCAGGTGATTTTCCGTTTCTTGTTTCTTTCAGGCTGATTTCTAATTCTATTTTTTAGTTACTTCCTTTTCATTTTCGTTAATTGTTTGCCAGTTGTCTTTTTTAAAATATTTGTCTGTCCATAATTCTGTGTAGTAATTTAGAAATTCTCATAATTTCAAGTCGGTGTTTAATTTTATGCTTTCTTTGGTATCTGCATTTAAGTGTTTCAAAATCTTATATACATTGGGTCTTATTTTATATAAATCATGTTCTAAATTAGAAACAAATTTGTTCCATGAGTCTCTGTCTTTTTCTGACTTCTCTTTTAGCTATGGCTCTTATTCTTTTATATTCTATTTCATCTTCTAATCTTTTACTGCTTAACCATTTGTGATAGGCTTCTTTTTTCTTTTTGATTATTTCTTTGATTGTATCATCCCAGATCTTCAGTTTTTTTCTTTTATTGAATTTTTTGGTCTTTCCTAAGCTTTCATATGCTGCTGCATTTAGTATCGTTTTTATATTAAGCCATTCTATTTCTTCATTTTGTTTTATTTTATCTAGATATTGGTTAATTCTTTGTTCATATAGCCATTGTACATTTGTGTCATTCAATAGTCTAGATTTATAAACAAATGTTTCAATTTTTCTTTCTGTTTTGTTACTTGTAGCCATTTAGGTGGTAATCTTAATTTTATTTTAACAAGGAAGTGGTCACTGCTTATTTCATATCCTCTGTGAACTCTCTAGTGAAAATTTTGATGTTTTTTCATTTAATATAAAGTAATCTAATATTGATTTACATCCTCTTGCTGCAGAAGTATATTTATGTATATCTTTATGTTTATAGAAAGAATTCATTATTTTTAGGTTATTATAAATTACAAAGTCAATCAATTTTTTACCATTCCTGTTTAGAGTATGTTCTCCATGTATTCCTATATTATTAGTAATTTTCGTGTTTCCATTTCTTGCATTTAAGTCTCCTGCTAAATTACGTAATCATTTTTATTTATTTTATTATATATGTTTTGTAGCTGATTATAAAAATCAATATTATCCTTCTCTTCCCTCTTCTGGGTCATATAAACCAATCAAAAAAAATCAGCTAACGCCTTTTTATTTCCGTATACGGGAGTAGGCGAGGCCATTTAGCCCTATCTAACTTTTGGAGACTGAGTGGGCAGTTCAATCTCCACTGGTACCCAATCAGAGACAGATGGCCCAAAGCTATCACTAATTAAGCAGTACGCAGTGAAGAGAGACGGCTCAAATGTGCCGCCATCTCGTGGTCCCTAACCCTATTTAATGTCTGAAATAATGTGGGTTCTACGGTCGATTTTCTTGAGTTTACCAGACGAAAAACCCGAGTTTCCGGGAGGAAAAACCTGCTTGCCTGTGCCAGAGATCGACTAACTCGGGAACCGGTCGAAAAAAGGCTTAGAAAAATTTCCTCTAGTCGCCGACTAGACTCGAAACGAAGTCTTCCTTCATGCGGCCAAGCGCAGTGGTGTGCAAACGCCACATCCACTGAGCTACACAGGCTATCATATAAACCAATTATTGTTAAATAGCCTATCTATTTTTATTCTAGCTTCTATTATTTTTCATTCCATAATTTATAATGTTTTAACTGTTTTGAAAGGGAGTTATGAATCCAAATCATGACTCCTGCTTGTGCTCTTTGGTCTCTGTCGACTCCACTGTATATCACATTAAAATTTTCGGTTTTTATTGTTCCTTTTAATTTCTTTTTTGTTTCAGTGATTACTGCTATTTTAAAATTTCTTTCATTTAATAATTGGTCTAATTCTATTTCTTTATATGCTATTCCTCTTATATTCCAGTTTGCTATGTGCATTATGTTTTGTCGTTTCCATTTTTGTTTTACCTTTTCCATTCCAGGGTCGTTTCCTATAGATTCAATCCGATTATCTTTTTCTGTCAGCTTACTAGTAGAATTATGTTCTCCATGTCAGGGGACTAGCCTGACGATGGAATAGTTCAGTGGTAGGGCTGCTACCTTAAGGCTTTTGAACTAGCCTTCTTCCGAATTTAAACCCATAGGAGGAATAGGGTATATTGAAAGGGGAAAGAGTAGATTATAGAAGAATTACAGTAAGGCTTATAGAGAAGGCATAGTTGTAAGGCCAGAAATGAAAAGACCCCATGGCCCTCGAGTACTCTAATAGCATAAGGGTCATAAAATAAGAAGAGTTGGCTGATAAAGCCTTATAGGAAAAATTAAAGTAAGTGGATCTTTCTCAAAGTAGGAGGAGGAGAGGATAGATCCAGCTATGGGTCCATGGGAGTGCCACTTCCCTTACAATCAAGATGATTGGCCCTTATGGCCCTGTTGGTCCATGAGTCCTTATTCAGTATATTCGAACCATCCCATCATATACGCACACAGACACACACACACACAATTTGTCAACTAATTTATCTGGTCAGTAGTAAGTTTTCATCTACATCTGTTTCATTTTCATTGTCATGATTTTCACTAAAGTCCGCACGGTTAGCCTAGTGGCTATGCGCTTCGCAACCATATGCTTGGGGAAGGAGTGTCCTAGGTTCGATTCCCATCGGTGACGTGAGGAGCTGAAGGATCTTCCTCAGCCATAGCCAAGTTAGCCAGTCTTGGGCGTGGACAGCAAGGTTTTTCCCCCAGTTTATTCTGGGGTTTTTCATCCCGCAAAGCAGGCAAACTGGCCTCGAGAACTCAACACTACAGGCCATAGTATACACCGGGGCAGAGTGAGGTCCGATGATCAATGGACCCTCGACACCGCAAGATAAAAGAGGGTATAAGGGAGATGAGATGAGATGATTTTCACTATTTTTATCAGGATTCAGAACAATATCTACAGTTTCAGATGCAAAACTGTATCAACAAAAATAAAATCCTATGTGCATGTATATCACTATACAGTGAAGTCAGTATAGTGATGAACAACAGGTGTTTCTTCATCAGTGTTCATCCACTCAACCAGATATTCTCATTAAGCCTCTCTACTATACACCTGGCAGCAGGATAACACTTTTTGCATACTCAAGCAAATTGTGAACAATTTCAATTATCATGTTAAGACAGGCCTCAACTTTCAATGTTGAGGCTTGTACCCTCTCCCAAGGTATATGAGTGATGAACCAATGCATTTTTTTCATGTTAAATTCTTTAATAAATGTCTCTACATGCTTGCCAGTATTTACGACATCTGACAAAATGAAAAGTGAGTGATACTTAGACTTCACAGAGCAACAGAGCATAATATTCCTTGGGCTTGTGTATAAACATTTATTTTGTGCAGGAGTTCAGCTTTAGGGCAAGCTGAACAATTGCTCAGAATAAGAATTTTGCAATCTTTTGGTTGACCTAAAATGTGCAGCATGCTCACGCTTAAAAATGATGTGCATATCCTGTGTGACAGAATCAGTGATAATTAACAAAACTTATTTGTAATGACTGGACTGCTCCTCAGTATAGTTCGCCCACCGATTAGAGGTCCCTCGACTCTTTTGCGCATGTCAGAAAAAGGAGAATCTATTCCGATAATAGGGTAATCAGTCTGTCCTCTGGGATGAGTTTGTTTATTATTATAGGTCGGAAAATTTAGCTTTTCTTTTATGAACGTTGCTGTTTTTAAAGTGTAACTATTTTGCTTGTATAACAGTTGGAAAAATGTACGTAGAGTGTTAACAAAATTAAAAAGGTATAGCATAAAACAAAAATGTAACTAAGTTTATTTTTAAGAAAGTTTTCTATAAAATAAAAATAATTATACAGAAAAACAGAAATTATTTCAAATGACCTTAGGTATTCTAAACTTACAGTCGAGAGAACTGAGACACTTTAATGTCCTAACCTCATTAATTATTTATGACTTGTTGTGACTCTTTTAACAAACCCATGCAAAAAAAATGTTGGAAAAAATAACATTGTTAAATTCTTTTAATCTTCAGAGTCATCTGAATCAGTGTCCGAATCGCCATCATTTTCACTTAAACTGATCACCAAAGGTCCACATAATTCTTCGATAATTCCGTCTCTGTCCCAATATATATTTTCCAATGAGGTGACATGAGAGCAATATTTTCCCCAGTTTTGAACTGTAATACTTTCAATCGCCTGTTCTGAAAGCTTAAAAAGTTTCAGCATGTCAATATCCCCAGTTTCGTTGCGATGGCGAATGAAACTTTTCACTTCTGCCCAAACATACTCAATAGCATTAATATCGCAATGATATGGTGGTAGTCTCAAAGTAGAAATGCATGCTCTTTGAGCATCCTGTCGAATTTAAATAGTTTAATTATGGGCGAGTTTCTTTTGACCAAATTAAGCAATTCCAATTTTTTGCATATCTGGAGAATGAGAAATGTTATTTGCAGAGAG
This sequence comes from Typopeltis vanoorti, assembly GCF_054136105.1. Classification (NCBI taxonomy): domain Eukaryota; kingdom Metazoa; phylum Arthropoda; class Arachnida; order Uropygi; family Thelyphonidae; genus Typopeltis; species Typopeltis vanoorti. The sequence continues at coordinate 98,398,553 of NC_143565.1, forward strand.
CCAATCCATAAGAACTTGCTTCTTATTAGACCAATTTGGAACTTTGTTTAATCGAATAAACATGACTTTGAAAAAGCATTTGACAAAGTTAAAAGAAGCATATTATTTAACGTATTAAAAGAAAGATAAAGGCCAAATAATATCCTAAAAGCTATCACAAGTATATATGAAAATAATCAAATATCTACTTAAATGAAATAATAATAAAATGGAGTAAAAATTTACATCAAGGAATTAAACTTTCACCTACAGTTAACTTAAATACTCTCCTCTTTGCAGACGACCAAATAATAATTACAAATTCTGAAGATAACTTACAGAAAGCTATTTTAAATCTAAATAAGATATCCAAAGATTATGGTATGATAATATCAACGGAAAAATCAAAAACTGTGGCTTTTAAAGGACAAGATCCAGCAAGAACAAAAATAGTAATAGATAACAAGATCTTAGAACAGGTGAATTCATTTAACTACCTAGGATGTATGATCACATATGAAAATGAAAAAGATATAAACGTAAAAATTCATCATCATCATCAAATTCCTGCCATGTACCCTCAAGGGATGTACAGAATATGATAGTACTACATGAAAAATATTACATCATTACTAACTTCCTATCTACAATTTTCCTCCAAATCAGTCTGTTACTTGTCAAGACTCCAACATTATCAGATCTTATATTTCTATCGTATAAGGTGCTTTGTACTGTGTCAGTCCACCTATATCTTGGTCTTCCTCTGGGTCGTTTTGCTGCCAACCTGGCAGAGAACACTTGTTTTGCTAATCTTTCCTTGCCCATTCTGTTTAAGTGACCATACCACCTGAGATTAGCTCTGCTAACGCATTCCTGGAAGCTGACAATGTCAAGTTCTTTCCTAATATCCTCGTTTTTAATATGATATTGCCATTGCTGCCATCTGTTCACGCCTATAATCTTTCTCAGGACTCTCATATCTGCGGTCTCTAGTTTTTGGTCAAGTGTTTTACTTCTGACCCAGCTCTCAGATCCATAAGTTAAAACTGGTTTGAACACTGTCTTGTATACAGCTAATTTAGTGTTCTGACTAATTTCTCTCTTATTCCATATGAATTTATTCATTTGACTTCCCACCATACCAGCTTTGCTGATTCTGTGGTCTCTTTCTATATTTAATTTACCATCTTCACTAAAAATCGTGCCTAAGTAGCCGAAATGTTTTACTTGTTCCACAGGTTCTCCATTCACAACACAGTTGACATTTTCAGTGATTCTGCCTATTTTCATTGTCTTTGTCTTTTTATTGCTGACCTTCATACCATATCTATTACAACAGCTATTCAATTTAGTCAGAGAATCTTGCAGACTTGTAGCAGATTTATTTAGAAGTATAACATCATCCGCATAAAGCAAAGAGCTGACATTAACATCTCCAATTTTGATATCATGTTTAATACCACTTTCCTACATAATGTGATCCATATAGATAATGAATAACAGAGGGGATAATGTACATCCTTGTCTCACACCAGATTTAACATTAAACCATCTTCCTATACTTCCTTCAATTCTTACTGCTGACTTACAACTCAAATAAAGACTAAGTATTGCTTGATATAATGCCCCATTGACACCATATAACTGCAGCGTATTGAATAGCTTCTCTCTTGGCACCTTGTCATATGACTTTTCCAGATCGACAAAACTTAAATACAGATCTTTGTTATATTCCCATGCTTTCTCGACTATTTGTCGTAAAGTGAAGATCTGATCCTGACAGCCTCTATTTGGCCTGAATCCAGCTAGTTCTTCACCAAGCTTTTCTTCCACAATTCTTCTCAACCGTTTCTCAAGTATACTTGCATAGATCTTGCTAGGAACACTCAGTAGGGAAATACCTCTGTAATTCTCACATTCAGTTTTATTTCCCTTTTTATATATAGGTACTATGAGAGCTCTACTCCAATCATCGGGAATTTGTCCCTCTGTCCAGGCTTTCTGAACTATGCAGTGCAGCCACTGTAAGACTCTTATACCACCATACTTCATCATTTCTGGTCGAATATCATCTACTCCTGCTGCCTTTCCACATTTCAAGTCTGTGATGGCTTTTTCTACTTCAAGTATGGATATGTATTCCTGACTGCATGCCTGGTCAGTGTTTTTTACCACTGTGCTGTCATCACTGCTTGTTTCATTTAGCAGTTTTTCAAAGTAATTACTCCATACTTCAAGGATATCTTTTTCTCCCGTTTTCATGTCACCTTTATCATCTCTAACTCCTTTTACAGCACTCTTTCCTCCATTCCTAAGCTTCTTCAACAACCTCCAGAATATTTTGCCACCTTCTTGATATTTATTTTCTATATTCTTGCCGAAGTCCTCCCATGACTTTTGTTTAGCTAGTTTTACACACTGTTTAGCTTTCTTACATTTGTCTCTGTATTCTGTAAGAGTAAAAGCTGACTTATTTGCCAGGAACTTTTGATATGCTTTCTTCTTTTCCTTCACTGCCTCTTTAACTTCCTGTGTCCACCAGGGAGTTCTGATTTTTTTATCCTTGCACACAACCTCACCACATGCCTCTCTGGTAGAATCAATCAATGTTTTCTTCAGAGTTTGCCACTGAATCTCCAAGGTTTGATTCCTGTTCTCAAACCCTTTTATTTTATTTTCAATAATCTTTCTGTATTTTAGTCTACAGTTCACATCTGAGAGCTGCTCAACTTTTATTCGCTTTAAAACTTTCTTACATGTTATTCTTTTCAATATGAAATTCAATTTTATCCTGCTCAAGACTAAATAGTGATCACTTCCAATTTCAAATCCTCTGTACACTCTGGTGTCCTGCACCAGGGAGAAAACATCACTATCAACAATAACATAGTCAATGAGACTTTTCTTATTTCTAGCCTCTTCTCTCCATGTGAATTTGTGCACATTTTTATGTTGGAACATGGTGTTAGTAATAATCAGTCCATGTCCAGAGCAGAAATCCAACAGATATTTGCCATTATTATTAGCTTTGCTCTTTTCTCCAAATTTTCCCAAAATATTTTTGTATGTCTCACAATCATTTCCTATTCTGCTATTTAGATCCCCAACAAGGACCAACTTTTCATTTTTCATTGTGTCAGTTGCTTTTTCTAAAGCCTCAAAAAATTCCTCCACTTCTACCTTAGTAGAACCTTCTGTGGGACCATAGGCACAAATAAGTCTCATTGTCCAGTTTCCCATTCTCATATTTGCCCACATTACTCTACTTCAGACTGACTGCCATTCAAGAAGATTAGCCTCGCATTTTGTGTTGAATACTATGGCTACTCCTTCTTTTCATTGATTGTCATTGCCTGAATATAACATTTTATATTTATTGCTCAGAAAGATCTCACCAGTTTTGGTCTTTTTTGTTTCAGTCACTCCTATTATGTCGATCTGGTACTTATCTAATTCCTCAGCTAGCTCCATTTCTTTGCTACTCAGGCTTCTTACGTTGATAGTACCTATCTTTAACTCTGGTGATGTTGAGTTGAGGTTTGTTTTCAGATTTGTTCGAGTAGCTGAGTTTTCGCTGTTTGCCCTGGTTCCCTGGCGAAAACAACGGGGGCCTTGTTTAACCGGGCGACGACCCAGCCGGCATGAAATTTTGTCGTGTTGTACCATCATTTTTTATTTTGGTTTAACCAATAAGAATACAATTTGGTTGGCTAAATCCCAAATTGCCAGCCTATCCTCGTTCGTTCAGTATCCAAGTAGATATCCAACAGGGTGCACCACGAGAAGGTGAGGATTGGATATTAGGTCAGAAGCCGTGGTCGGTTCTCCGCATTCCTTTAAAGGCTATGTGGAGGTCTCCTCTCAGTTTTACAGCTTTGACCCTTAAGCACCCCATATTTAAAAATAACAGGTGTAATTAACTCTATATTTAAACCAAACCTAGTTCAAAAACAAACCAGACTAAAAGTATACAATACAGGGTGTTCGGGATAAATTTGACATATTTATAATTAATTATATTTTTCCGTAAGTTACATGTATTAACACACATTTCTCTTCATTTAAAAGTTTGGACCCTTCTTCATTCATATACAAGATGTCAGAAAGGATGGATAGCTGGAACCCACCTGAATCATGGAAGAGAATAACTTGTATCATGATGATTCGTGCCCGCCATCAAAATAAGGATATTACGACTGCTGCCCAATGCTCCCTGAATACAGTAAAAACAATCAGGTATGAACTAGAGACTTGCAATGGTGACTACGAGGATGTAGCCAGAAGAAAGATCCCTAGCAGACGATCTGATTGCGTTCGTACAGCAGAATTCCTCGCAAATCTGCAGGAGCAGGTGTTGAAGAACCCTGGCATTGGAATTCGGGCTTTGTTCGTGGAGTTGCTAACTGTAGTCAAGCCCTGGATAACAAGGGTAGCCAATGGTAGGCCGTATGTATGGCAGCAGGATTCGGCCCCTTGCCACACCTCTGGGAAAAGTCAAAAATGGTTGTCTGAAAATTTCTACGACTTCACCAGTCCAAATGTTTGGCCTCCAAACTCCCTAGACCTTAACCCCATGGATTATTTTGTATGGGGCGCAGTTGAAAAAGACACCAATCGCACTTCCAGTAATACAAAAGCCCAGTTAATGGATAAAATTAAAACAGTTTTTGCGGCCCTTCCCAGGGAGACTGTAGCATCAGCTTGTTCGAGGTTCCGAAGCAGAATTGAAGCTGTGATCGATGCTAATGGTGGTTATTTTGAGTAAATCTTGTTGATAGTATTGTAATTAACTCTGCCTGTAATGTTTTTTTGTCAATTCATTAAATTTAATAGATACAAAGAAGATTTTCTTTTTCCTTACGAAACTGTCAAATTTATCCCGAACACCCTGTACATTAGCTCTACCAGTGTTAATGTATCGAAGCGAAATCTGGACAATAAAACAAAAAGACAAACAAAGATTAACAACAGCAGAAATGAAGTTTATGAGAAAAACTGCAAAGTATATCCATTTTGATCACAAAAGAAATGAAGATATTATGAAAGAATTAAACCAAGAACCAGTAATAGAAAAAATTAAAAAATATAAACATAAATGGATGAAACACGTTCAAAGAATGAAAACAGAAAGATTACCAAAACAAGCCTTAAAGTACAAGCCATTAGGAAAAAAGAAAACCAGGACGTCCTCTTAAACGATTCAACGATGACTTCTAAGGCCGGAACAGGCCATGCTAGGCCTAAATCATTGATACGTATGATGATGTTTAATCGAATAAAGTCATATGAAGCGTTATGAATTATAACAACGGCATTTTTAGGAAGGTTTGGAATCAGTTTTTCTTCTGCCCACTTTTCGAAGATCGTAGAATTCATTTTCCCATGGTAATCTCCAGTAGTTGAATTGGCTTTGTATAGTAAGTTTGAATTTGGTAAAAAAACCCATTTCTCCACCTGCACACAAAATTATTATGCGCCGTGAGGCATTTCCGGTTTGTAGCACTCCACATTCTTCTTTAGATTGCCAACATTTTCCATAAGTTAAATTACTATCAATCCAAGTTTTATCTAGATACACAATCGGTCTTTTCTCCTCCCTGAAATGTCTTATTGCTCTCAAATACTGCGTTCTGGATAAAACAATGTCACTTCTCTCCATGATAAGTTTCCTTTTATTCTGGGACTTTTTAAAACAAAATCCGATTTCATGAAGTATTTTCCTTAATGTTTCTCTTTTCCAAAGAAAATTAATTTTTTCTTTAAGCACAGGAATCAATTTCAGAACAGTTGGCACTCTTTTCTCGACCACGTAAAATTCGTGAATAGTTCTTCTTATAACGTCTACATCAAAATCATTCAAAGCTACGGTTTCGATGGTTTTCTTTCTCTGGTGGTTTTTTTTTTTTAGGAGATTAAATTTTGGCTTACCTTCACCTTTTGATTCCCTACGAATTCTTTTAACAGTCGACCCCGATACGCCTGCAATTGCACTTGCACGTTTTATGACTTGAGAAAGGGGAACAAGAAGATGGCCTTCTGACGATTCTTTTTTGCAGAATGTCAGCACATTATTCAATATTCTTTTGCAAGAGCTACTGAAATGTTTAACAACAGAACTTGTTGACTGTACTGGATCCATCATACAAATTAATAATAAAAAAATAATGCAAAAAAGTGACAACAAAAATCAAGCTAGTACTAGTACAGCGACAGATAAGAAAGCACATGATTTCGCATATTGGCGACCAATTCGTACATCCTTCATTTCTTTCTCCCCTTCAGCATGAATCGACTATTCTTGGCAAAATGCCAAGAAGGGATCTACAAATGGTGGGCAAACTATAGTCATAAGTGAGGTAAAAATACAAACAACTATTTGTGATATAAAACATGTCATTATACTTGACAAGAAATTATATTCTTGTATATATAGGCTATTGACTTTTCATCAGTTGCTTCAGTATCTCACAATACAAAAATCTTTCCCATAATGTTTTTCACTTCCCAGACTACTTTTCAATCTTTATTTGAGGATTTATCAGTGGAAGTCAGACTCAGGAAGATACCAAAGTTAAATCAATGCAGAAGTCATATTGTATATATATATATATTCATTTGCTTAAATTTGGATAAAGAGTTAAACCAAAAATATAACTTCTTGTGAAGTTTAGTATGTTTTGTAATCCAATGGTAAAACTTCTTACCACTATCTCAGATTCAGAGTCTTATAATATGGTGATATTTGTACATAGAAAATATGACTTCTGCTTTGATTTAACCTTGGTGTCTTTCTGGGTCTGGCTCCCATACAGTAAATGTCAAAAAGGACAATAAAAGTCAAAACTGATCTGGGTAGCGATCCTTCCCATAATGTTGTAATAGGTTTCACGGTATGATAAGAACACAGATGGTTAAGAAAATAACTATTTATTAACTTAAAAGCTAAAGTTATTTTCTTAAACTAAATAGTTATTTTCTTAACCATCTGTGTTCTTATCATACCGTGAAACCTATTACAACATGTCTGATGAACACATAAGCCTATCCACACATATAAATATCCTTCCCATAATGTTTTTGCATTGTAGGATACTATGGCAATCGACGTGAAGTAAGTAGCCTCTATATATGTGTGTGTGTTTGTGTAGATAGTTGTGAAGATACTTCACTTGCAAACTCTGTTTGATTATGCTTGGGTAAGGAATTAAAAAAAGAATATAATTTCTTGTCAGATGTGATATATTTTGTAACTTGGCAGTAAAACTTCTTAATGCCATAGAATTGGCATTGTATAGCTGCTAGTTGAGCTGAAACCATTCTTCTGATTTCTTTAGATAAAAATTCTTCAAAAATTTCATTTCTGTTGATAAAAAAATTCTCGCTCATCACAGACAAGGACGAGTAATTTTATTTTTAATTTTTGCTGTCATAAATATATTTATTAGGAAACCCATCTACTTGTATTTATTTTGCTTCCTAAAATTATTGAACTTAGGCTTTAAGTAGATACACAAAGCAGAATTCATAATTTCTAGCAACAGTGTACAGTTGCATAATGAACAGGGATTTCTCTACTAAGATGAGAAAATAACAAAAAAACCAACTGTTCTTTGAAAACTCTGGATTTCTGGATGTCGTTTGTTTGAGGTTGGAAATCATGCAATTCATTGTACAGTGACTAATTATAGCAAACACCATTATCACCAACTCGCTCACTATTACAAACTACCAACTAAAGCTCCATAGGCACAACACTGTTCTAAAGGAAATTAACAGATTGTCCTCTATGACAAAAAATTCCTGTGATCCATACAAGTTTGCTGCTGTAGTTAGTCCACTGTATATTGCCAATATTGTTTTAATTGAAAAGCGTCTTTTAGTAAATTATTTACTCAGAAAAATATTTGAACTATATGGCTAACAAATGATGATTAAACAGATTTATGGAATTAATACAAAAAGTCATCTAATCTGTAAAGGATTTATAAAGTAATTACTTCCTATGTGCATGTATGAAACAGCTGTGCAATTTTTACTGTTGAATTGATTTTTGACTAGAAAAATGTTAATTATAGAGAAGAAATGATATTTACATGGTTGTTATTGAATATAAGTGAAATCATTCTGCAGTCATTATGGAAAGTAATACCCCTCTTGGAGAATTTCCAGGAAAGACAGAGGATTGAGGATAAAGAACTTGATGTGGTTACAGCCTAAGACAGGAGAATGTGGAGGAGACTCACTGAGAACAGCGACCCTATTTAAGTGGGACAAGCTGCAGAAGAAGATATACATAGTACTGTTTCATTTGTATGACTCATAATGGATTACACAATTTTTTGTGAAGGATCAACACTTGTTTGTTGATAGGAAGTTAGTAATAATGTGAAGTATATTGTGCATCCTTTGAGAGTACATATGAGAAATTTTATGGATTTGACAACATTTTTTTTTTTCGTTTACACACACACACACACACACACAATATGAAAATTAACATATATACAGGTAACCCTCGTATAACGCAGTACTTATACAACGCGGTCTACAAATTGTGGTATCCCTTGTTCAACGCAGTTTCAATATAATGCAGTCTACAATTTCTAGTAACCCTTTATTTATTTATTTATTTATTTATATATATATTTATTTAAGGTTATTTTTGACGCGGGATTTAAAAATCAAATTTTATCTTCGTTTAAATTTGTGTCTGCCCGTATCGCGCAAGTAGTTATAAGTATCGAATTTAGTTTTATTGCATTACTGAATAGAGGGCTTTTGCAGTCTGTGTCATTCTCAACAAATAGTGCAATTAGAGACAGAATAAAAACGGCACTAACTAATAACTCGCATCTCACCTCTCACAGAAACTAGGCTGTATAGACTTAAGCAAAACCATATGTTGCACCTAAACTAAAAATATTTTTCAATTATGAAATAAGTGTTTCATAATTGAAAAATTATGAAACACTATCTAACTAAAAACTATTTTTCAATTATGAAATAAGGTTTTTTTTTATTGCATTTGAAATTCTCGATGTCATTATGACAGATCACAAAGGATAAATAAAAATAAAAGACTACCAAGAATTGAAACATGCCATATAATGAATGTGTGAGTTCGCCTGCCACCTCAAACACAAACAAGAAGCCATAAAATTCAACCAAGGGTTGAAACGTTTGTGTGATTTGAGCCAGTCAGTAATGAGAAGTTCCATCAGAACGATAAATGACACCCTGTTGTGAATGTGTTAAAACTAATAATGAATGTTGTAATGACAGTTTCAGATGTTATGGAATTCGATTGAAGAGATTAGCATTTCAACTCAATACTTGTCGGTTGCTTTTGTCTTTGGGTCGCATGATCTTTTGTTAATATCGCACCAAAACATCTTTATAGCTGCTGTCTTGTGTAAAACAAAATTCAGCTTGTACGTATTGTGACAATTAAAAAAAAACTTGAATAATTTACAAGCGTATAAATTGCAAGCCTGTAAATCGTTGACATACCAGCAAAATTCTCAGACGTGCCATAGGTTTGCCATCTAGGGTTTACTGTATAAAGTGTCTATTGTTGAAAATTGTCTTCCTTTTCTGCCAGGAAAGCGCATTTAAAATCATAAGTGTGTTATTCTCAAGCAGAGCAGTTTATTTTCTTATGAGTTACATACATATGTAATGCTTTTTTTTTTTAATGTAAAAGTTTATTTTTATTGTAATGGCCACTAAAACTGCAACGAAAGGGGAAAAAAACCAACATTGAAGAGGAAATTCATTTCTCTCGAAGAAAAAATTAAAATCTTGGATTGGTTGAAAATTGGAGAAAAACTAGGAGTTGTTGCAAGGACTCTGAATTTAAATGAATCAACAATTCGAACAATCAAACAAAATGAACATAAAATCCGAGAAAGTGTTATTGCTGTGTCAACAGTAAGCGCATTGCTTGTGTTCGCGATATTCTAATAGAAAAAATGGAGAAATCTCTAATGATTTGGATAGAAGATTGCACTCAAAAGAAAATTCCTTTGGATGGACACCTTATTAAGCAAAAAGCTCTCAAAGTTTATAAACATTTAAAACAACTTGATCAAGATTCTTCAGAAGAAATCTCTCAGCATGGATTTTCTGCCAGTAAGGGTTGGTTCGAAAACTTTAAAAAGCAGTTTTCTTTGTATAATCTTAAAATCCAGGGAGAATCAGCAGATGTTGAAGCTGCCCATAAATACCCAGCAGAACTTTTAAAAATCATTAAAGAAGGTGGTTACAGTGCAGACCAGGTGTTCAATGTAGATGAATCTGGGTTATATTGGAAAAAAATGCCAAAAACACACCTATATTTCGAAAAATGAAAGATCAGCTCCTAGATTCAAAGTTTCCAAAGATAAAATTACTCTACTATTTTGTAGTAATGCATCAAGTGATTACATGGCAAAACCAATGTTTATTAACCGATCTGCAAATCCTCGTGCGATGAAAGGACTCTACGAGTCCATCCTACCTGTTTATGGGCAGGCAACAAAAAGGCATGGGTTACAGCTAGCATGTTTGAAAATTGTTTTTCAAGTGTTTTGTACCCGATGTAGAAAGTTACACAAAGAAAAAGAATATGGACTTCAAAATTCTACTAATTTTAGATAACGCACCAGGCCACCCAACAAATTTAAGCCATCCGAATATTAAATTAACTTTTTTGCTGCCTAATACTACTTCACTTATTCAACCACTCGACCAAGGAATAATATCAACATTTAAGTCATATTATATTCGGGGAACATTTCAATTAATTTTGGAAAAAATGGAATCTAATCCAAACATGACACTGCCTCAAGCACGGAAAGAGTTTTCAGTATTGAATTGTGTAAAAATTATTTCTTGTCCATTAAGGAATTACAACCCTCTATGCTGAATGCTTGCTGGAAAAAAATATGGCCTGAAGCCATAATGGAACAAAATTTAGTACCTCCAGTGGATGCCGAGCTATGTCATATAATAAACATCGCACACATTTTTGGTGGAGAGGGCTTTTGTGATATGGTTGAAAACGAAATTAGTGAATTAATTTATGGAGAAACAGATTTAGAGGAACTGATACAATTAATAGATGGCGGGGAAAGTTCTGCCTAAGATTCTGATTGTGATGAATCCGTTAAAGAATTCAGTTTAAAGAAATTAGCAGAAGGATTGGACTTGGCAAGAAAGTTAGGAAGTTATTTTACGGATAATGATCCCTCAATGGAGCGCTCGGGAAAATTCATGAGACAATTGGATATTTGTTTAGCGCCATATTATGAACTTAATAAAAAATTTTAACATAGTGGAAAGCAAAGGCTTATTACCGACTTCTTGATGACTAAACCAGCCGAAGTATACAATGAGAATTATACAAATGATGTCCAAGAGATTTCAAGTGGTGACGATCTCCAGCCACTTAAAGAACATCTACGAAATGTTATTTCTGAAGACTCTGATGACGATTAATATATGCGCTTTATTTTATTGTCTCTAAAACATTTATGCATTATGTGCAATGAAATTTATGTTAAATTTGTAATTTTTAGAATTTTATACTACTTATTTGTCATAGTTTATGTTTTCTTAACTTACATGAATTACCTGAATTAAATAAAAATATTGTTTTTGTTTGATATGTCATTGTTTATATAATTTAAAAAAAAAAAAAAAAACGATTTCGGAACCTAACCCTACTTTTTCTATGTGATCTATGTCTTGTATAATGCGATTTATATAACGCGGCATTTCTATGGAACCTAACATCCGCGTTATACGAGGGTTACCTGTATATGTCTATTGCATTACTAAGCCTACCGATGATTTCTGTAGTCTTCACACAGCAGGAAGTGAGTGTAAGCAAAGGCACTCACATTGATTCACAGACAACAGAAATATTCTCTCTCTTTTTGTGGCTATCATTCTTGCTTGCACTTATGTGATTTACCAGCCAATTTATGGTTGTTGTGAGCAGACTATAGTTATCTATTTATTTGCTCAGCTATGTGCAAACAGAAATAATTCTTTATTCTTTCTTATAAATAATAGATGTATTTTTTTTTTTTCAAATGGCAGCTCAGCTTATATGCTGTGTTGTATATTAAGAACTACTGAAATATTTGAAAAGTGCATATTTATACATGTTTGTGTGAGTAATTATTTTATGCAAATTATTCTTCTATGTCAATTAAATCAGATTTTTACTTTTTTATTTTTAATAGGTGCTTATGCTTATATTACTGATAAAGCCAACATTTTGCCCCGTGCAGCAGCAATCACTGCAGGTGGCCTTGGGGGCTTTCTTCTGGGTGCTAGAGGTAAAAAAAAAAATATGCCTGTAATTATGTTAATTTGTAAATTTTATATATGCAGTTTTAGCAGGATTATTTTTATAATATATTGCCAAAGTGTGAGCAAAATATCTCAAAGGATTACCCAAATTTTAAGAAACACTCTGAAAAATAAGTTGTTAGGTTTTAATGTGACCACATTTACACAAATCTGGTCACCTGGACTTCTTGTGAATGTGGATAGCTTAGCCAAATAGGTTGAAAAGAGAAGTCTGATAGAAACAGGTAAGTTAATATAAGGGTTTCATAGACTAGATGCTAAAGAATCTTCCATTATATAACTAGACAAGAGAAAAGGGGAGTGTAGATAGTAAAGAGATAAAGTCTAGATTTTTTGCATGGAGTATGTTAATGAGTCAGAGGTGGTTACAAGTGCTTTGTTGGTGAATAGCTTTAAAAGAAGGGTGATAATAGACATTCAGTCAATAACATTAGTGTATCGCTCCAATAATGAGTTTTCATACCCCATGGAGATGCCCATGTAGTAATAGTAATAATAAAAGTTTCTTCTCTGCATTTGGAATGCACTCAGTGATATTGGAATATTTATAAAACCTATGAACAGTAGAAACTGGATGTCTTTTTGGAAGGAATGGAGTGATTGGTCATTAAAAAATCTTACTGTTCCTCTGTCTATTGAAGCAAAGATTTTTAAGACATTCTTAGAGGCTCTATTCCAAATGAGAACAGTAGCCAATGGTTGAATGGATTTGTGATTAATGCAGAGTCGGTAGTTGTTCAGAAATAGTAATGCATTGAACAAAATAAATAAATAAAAACAACTATTTTTTTGCATCCTGAGGAGGTTATATTTGTCATATATTTATGCCAAGAAAGATTGGAGGTTAGAATTCTTAAGAAGAACAATTTTGTCTTTATCCAAAGATCTGAATGTTGTCACAAGGAAGACTGTAAGTTGTTCCCCATCCCCCAAGAAATGAGATAATGAAATGGGATTAAGTTTCACTAGTAAATTGACGTGTTAACAGAATCCCATTGTAGAATGGTTTCGTGGTCAGAATTTAGGGAAGTATGCTGAACTCTCATCAAAATTGTGAATTGTATTTTCAGTCAACTGAATTATTGATACATATAGAAGGAAGAGGAGGCCTCTGTAGCTCAGTGGAAGTGGTGCTTGCATCCTCTGTGCTAGGCTGTCCAAAGATAGACTTATAGTTCAAGTCTAGTCGCCAACTGGAGGAACTTGTTCTAAGTCTTTCTTCGACTGGTTCCTGAGTTAGTCTCTGGCATGAGCAAGTGGTTTTTTCCCCCCGGAAACTCGGGTTTTTCGTTCCGCAAACTCAAGAAAATAGACCATAGAACCCACATTATTTCAGACAGTAACATATCCTGTTCAGGTTAGGTACCAAGAGATGGCAGCACTTGTTTGCTGGTCTCTTCATCAGTGGCCGCCTATAGTTAGTGATGGTCATGGGACACTATCTCTTATTGCCTTCCGGTGGAAAATTGAACCGAAGCTAGATAGGGTTAAAAGGCCTCCTTTTAAAAGGGAATAAAAGGTGTTAGCTTATTATTTATTTATTATAGAAGGAAGACTAGCTTTGTGGAATTAAACCAGCATTTGTAAAGTTTGAGGATAAAGATCCATTTACATCCTGAGTAATATGCAATGTGTTAGTATTACAATAATTTATGATGCAATTAAAAATTAGAAAGAATTTTCATTTAGCTTTCGGAATAGTGAGTCATTGACTTTTTTTATATATGTTTATATAGGTGGCATAGTGCGGAAGGTTTTGTATAGCAGCATGGGTATAGCAGCTGTTTCAGCAGTGTGCTATCCAAGGGCGGCTCTGGAGATAACAAAATCTGGTTACCATACTGTTAGTGAGAATGCATTGTCTACTGTTAAACAGTATACTGGTAAGACTTGAGCACATATCTTAATATAGCAGTGATTCATTCAATTAAGAGTTTAGTTTTTGATCTTCACCATCTAGTGATATAGCATCCACTATACCTGTAAACAGTAGATATCATGACCTAACAATTAATATTTCAGGAATAGTTTCATATGAACAGCGTCCTTCCCAATTGTTCTGTTATTTGTTTTAATCCTGATTTGATCAGCTCTCATATTTCAGTTTTCTTAAGCACTTGTAATTGTGTCAACCCATCATTATTTCATTCTCAGTTTGTTTGTTTTTTTTTGCCATTTTTGCTTCCTACACTTGTCTTTTGATAATCTTACATTTCCATTCTATTGAAAGGACCTACCATCTTAGATAAGCTGTACTCACACGTTATTGAATATCATCATCATCATATTCCTGCCATTTACCCTCAAGGGGTGTACAGGATATGATAGTACTACATGAAAAAAATTACATCATTACTAACTTCCTATCTACAATTTTCCTCCAAATCAGTCTGTTACTTGTCAAGATTCCAACATTATCAGATCTTATATTTCTATCGTCTAAGGCACATTGTACCGTATCAATCTGCCCATATCTTGGTCTTCCTCTGGGTCGTTTTGCTGCCAACCTGGCAGAGAACACTTGTTTTGCTAATCTTTCTTCGCCCATTCTGTTTAAGTGACCATACCACCTGAGATTAGCTCTGCTAATGCATTCCTGGATGCTGACAATGTTAAGTTCTTTCCTAATATCCTCGTTTTTAATATGATATTGCCATTGATGCCATCTGTTCGCACCTATAATCTTTCTCAGGACTCTCATATCTGCGGTCTCTAGTCTTTGGTCAAGTGTTTTACTTCTGACCCAGCTCTCAAATCCATAAGTTAAAACTGGTTTGAACACTGTCTTGTATACAGCTAATTTAGTGTTCAGACTAATTTCTCTCTTATTCCATATGAATTTATTCAATTGACTTCCCACCATACTAGCTTTGCTGAGTCTGTTGTCTATTTCTATATTTAATTTACTATCTTCACTAAAAATAGTGCCTAAGTAGGTGAAATGTTTTACTTGTTCCACAGGTTCTCCATTCACAACACAGTTGACATTTTCAATGATTCTGCCTATTTTCATCGTCTTTGTCTTTTTATTGCTGACCTTCACACCATACCTATTACAACAGTCATTCAATTTAGTCAGGAAATCCTGCAGATTCGTAGCGGATTTATTTAGAAGTATAACATCATCCGCATAAAGCAAAGAGCTGACATTAACATCTCCAATTTTGATATCATGTTTAATACCACTTTCCTTCATAATGTGATCCATATAGATAATGAATAACAGAGGGGATAATGTACATCCTTGTCTCACACCAGATTTAACATTAAACCATCTTCCCGTACTTCCTTCAATTCTAACTGCTGACTTACAACTCAAATAAAGACTAAGTATTGCTTGATATAATAGCCTATTTGACACCTTATAACTGTAGCGTATTGAATAGCTTCTCTCTTGGCACCTTGTCATATGCCTTTTCCAAATCGACAAAACTTGAATACAGATCTTTGTTATATTCCCGTGCTTTCTCGACTATTTGTCGTAAAGTGAAGATCTGATCCTGACAGCCTCTATTTGGCCTGAATCCAGCTTGTTCTTCACCAAGTTTTCCTTCCACAATTCTTCTCAACCATTTCTCAAGCATACTTGCATAGATCTTGCCAGGAGCACTCAGTAGGGAAATACCTCTGTAATTCTCACATTCAGTTTTATTTCCCTTTTTATATATAGGTACTATGAGAGCTCTACTCCAATCATCGGGAATTCGTCCCTCTGTCCAGGCTTTCTGAACTGTGCAGTGCAGCCACTGTAAGACTTTTATACCACCATACTTCAGCATTTCTGGTCGAATATCATCTACCCCTGCTGCCTTTCCACATTTCAAGCCTTTGATGACTTTTTCTACTTCAAGTATGGATATGTATTCCTGCCTGCATGGCTGGTCAGTGTTTTTTACCACTGTGCTGTCATCACTGCTTGTTTCATTTAGTAGTTTTTCAAAGTAATTACTCCATACTTCAAGGATATCTTTTTCTCCTGTTTTCATGTCACCTTTATCATCTCTAATTACTTTTACAGCACTCTTTCCTCCATTTCTGAGCTTCTTCAACAACCTCCAGAATATCTTACCACCTTCTTGATATTTATTTTCTATATTCTTACCAAAGTCCTCCCATGGCTTTTGCTTAGCTAGTTTTGCACAGTGTTTAGCTTTCATACATTTGTCTCTGTATTCTCTAAGAACACAAGCTGACTTATTTGCCAGGAACTTTTGATATGCTTTCTTCTTTTCCTTCACTGCCTCTTTAACTTTCTGTGTCCACCATGGAGTTTTAATTTTTCTATCCTTGCAGACAACTTCACCACATGCCTTTCTAGCCGAATGAATCAATCAGTTAATATTATTGAATATTAATAATGTCAAGTTCTCTTTTAATATCTTGTTTCTCTAATTGTTGGTATCTGTCAACCCTAGCTTAATTTTTTAAAATTAATTTCTGTTTAATATCTAACTTCACTTTCAGATTTATATGTTAAAATATCCCCCTTCTTTCCTTCAGCATTGAGTTAGTTGATCTCAGAATGAAGGTGTTGGGTTGGTTTTCTTCTAGTCAAAAACATGAAAACAACCTTGAACACATTTGGTAGTAGCTCCATTTACATCTGGAAATAAGTAAATATGAATTGACATAAATGGTGGCATCCATGATGTTGCCAACCCTAGATGGACATGTCCTCTGGTGGATGGCCAATAAGAATATAAAATTTTAAACCATTTTAATTACTGCTAGCTTTGTTTTGATTTCTCTCATTCCATATAAATGTATTCAAAATAGCTTTCTGCCAGTTTGAATAAATTTCCTTATTTAATTTGTTGTCTTCACGAGAAATTTTGCTTAAATAGCTATAATCTACAACCTGTTCTTGTAGATTCACCATTGAAAATGTTGTTGTTTTCTTTTTCCCTATCTAATTTCATAGTGTTGGTTCTGACAACTTTGCTATGTGCTTCCTAGCTGAATAAATATGAATTGAGGTAAATTCATATTTACTTCATATAAAATCATTGTTTTCCTGAGAGTTTGCCACTAAAACTCCAAGGTTTGGTACTTGTTTTTGAACTCTTTAATTTTTTTTTGAATAATATTTGTGTAGATGATCGACATTTCACCTGTAAAAGCTTCTTCACTTGACTTCTTTTTTTAAAGTCTCCTTACATATTTTTCTTTTCATTATTATATTTTTATCCTACTTAAACCTGATGATCATTTCCAATTTCACATTCCCTGAATATTCGTGTATCTTGAACCATTGTGAAGACTTTATTATTAATGGTAATGTAGTCAAACAAGACTTCTTTTCCTTGTCTTTTATCTTCTCTTTATGTTCAGACATGGTGTTAGTGTTCATATCCTGAACAGAAATCCAACAGATACTTAGCATTATTATTAGCTTTGCCCTTTTCTCCAGATTTTCCCAATGTTTTGCATTGATGCCTTGAGACCCAAATAAGTTTCATTGTCCAGTTTCCTATTTTGAAATTTGTCTACATTTAGTTGAAACTGCCAATCAAAAAGTTTAGCTTTGTAATTTGTTGCATGCTATCATTTCTCCTTTCTTCCGATGAATACTATTGCCTGAATACATTATCCTATATTTATTATTTAGCAGAATCTCACATGTTTTAGCTTTCTTTGCCTCAGTAACAAATTGAGTTTATGCAGTACCTCTGTAGTGCTTTTGTAGAGTTCAAATTCCTTTCCATTGAGTGAAACATTAATTTTAATGATGTTTCACTCAACTTTTATTATTTATTATTATTTTTATTATTATTTTTGCCATATTCCTTGATATGACTGCTGCTTTTGATCGTGTTTGGATCAAAAAATTAATACAAACAATACATGATATTGGAATTAGAGGAAACGCTTTAATCTGGATTGCTGATTTCATCAGAGGAAGAAAGATCAAAGTCAGAATCAATACAGCAATATCAAAAGAGCGGAGAACCTGGGCTGGTGTTCCCCAGGGCTCAGTACTCAGTCCCTTACTATTCCTTCTATATGTCAATAATATTCATCCCTACCTTACAGAAGACACAAAAGTAACTTGCTATGCAGATGATATAGCCATCTGGCACACTAGTGCTAAAATCAAAGAATCAGAGGAAATTCTAAACAAATCCATGAGAGGATTAGAAAAATGGTCAAACGAACTCAAACTTAAAATCAACCCAGACAAAACAAAACTAAGTACATTTAGTACAGACAGGAAAAATAGACATTCCTACAATCCCAAAGTCATGATCAATAACAAGCTAATTGAAAAAGTCACAAATCCAAAATACCTTGGTATTACGCTTGATCAGGAATTACGTTTTGCACAACACATCTCTAACACTTCCAACAGAGCTCTAAAAAAATTAAATATACTGAAAAGGCTTTGTGGAACAAATTGGGGTGCAAAGCCAAAAATCCTCAAAACTACTTACACTACACTAATAAGGCCAATAATGGAATATGCAGCACCTATCTGGTCACCTTCGGCTTCATCGGTAAAGAAAAACCTAGACAAAATACAAGCAAAAGCATCCAAGATTATCATTGGTGCAGTCTCATCCACTAACAACATCAGAGCCCAACAGGAATGTGGGCTTGACCTGCTGGAGGACAGACGAAAATTTGCCACCATAAAATTCATAAATAATATCAGAAGCTACCAAAGTGATCATGTCTCCCTAAAAACCTATGAACATTGGAACCAAATTTGCAGACTTCACAGATCATCGACTTTACAATATGATGACACTATCAGGAAAGAAATAGGTCTTGATCAGCTAAATGTCCACATAAACAAAGAACCTCTATTTTCCAGTCCTTTACCTTCAAATACCTTCATAAATCTAAACCTTACCAAACTCTGTACAAAAAAAGAACCAAAAGAAATGCTTAAAGAAAAAGGCCTAAATACCATCAACCTTCTTTCATCCTCCAAACAGGTTATTTGTTATACCGATGGATCATCAGACACCAATATGATTAATGGAGGCGCTGGTGTTCTCCTTCTACTCCCGAAAGGTGAAAAACTTTCAATAAAAGTTGGATCTGGGAGAATCGCTTCCAATTTTACCAGCGAACTCTACGCAATAATTAAAGCACTAGAAGCCTACTTAAATCTATCATCATCTCAACAATCTGAAGGAATTATAATTTACAGTGACTCAAGATCAGCTATGGAGGCAATCAAAAATGGCAATACCAAGCTCACACAAGACATCCATAAACTCTTAAATCATCTAAAGTGTTTAGGTAAAAGTTGCATTCTACAATGGATTCCTGCTCATGTAGGCATTGATCACAACGAAGCAGCTGATAAATTAGCAAAAGAGGCCAGAGAACTCAACCAAGAAACTCATATGATAACTCTTGCTGATGCCAATGCACTAGCAAAAGCTAAACTAATTCCATTGAAATCAGTGATACAACATCAAATTCCCGAGATCAATGCTGACAGAAGGACCTCCACTACGATAGCAAGACTACGAACAGGACATTATAGAGGAATGAAGATCAATACAGATGATACGAGAACATATAGAAACTGCAACAACTGCCCCAATACGGAACTGACACCCACTCACATCTTTACCTGTCCAGCAATTACAGCAGCCTTGCAAGAAATAGATCCTAATCCTGAACAACAGCTCTATACAAACAAAATCACAGACATAGCCAAAGCAGTACAAAGAGCGCACGGAAACATCTAAGACTCTTCAAAGGACAAGACAACAACAACAACATTATTATTTTTTATGTGCTTCCCACTCATAAAAAGCTTTTATAAACCTATAAGGCATTTGTACTGTGGATTGGCTAAGGATTTTTTTCTTTTTTTTTTTTTAAATTTAATTTCATTTATATTTTTTGTATTTTTTTTTTTTTTCATTTTTTAACACAATCCAGAAACCCTGCTCTAGAGTCCAAACATGGAACTTTTTCAAGCCACTTCCAATAAGCAGGACAGTGGTCTCACACCAGGCAATGAAATTCATCTCCTACCTAAAGAAAATCAAACATCCCCATCCACAGCAGGATTTGAACCTGCAGCATGTTGGTTGGACATCAGATACATTAACCACTTGACCAACCAGACCAGCATTTGTACTTTATTAACATTGTCCCTTTTTCTAATAATAACAGTTATTGTTGTAAAGTTTTTTTTTGCAAAGATATCTATCATAAAAATGTGCATGTGGTTTTGCATTTAGGTGTAGAATACAATTTGGTTGGCTATGTCTCAGTTTGCCAAGCCATCCTCATTTGTTCAGTATCCAAATGGATATCAAGAAACAGAGTGCCTCATTCAACTCTCTGTATTTATTCATATACACCTGCTTGGAAACAAGTCAACAGACTCCCCATGGACAAAGTACATTGTGCCATGTAACAAGTCATGTGCTTGTAGCTGGTATAAATTGAAGGAATATGATGCTCCCAAGTCAGTGCAGTTCTGTCCAGGTGAAATGGCTGTGAGAAGGGAACTGATGGAGTTTGAAACAGGTGTTGTGATAGAATGTTGTATTGCAGGCCCATGTGTTTGGCAAATTGCAGCAGGTATCACTTGCACAACTGCAAGTGATACCTGCTGTGGACGACCCACCACACTCACTGAGCGTCACACTTTAGGGTGCTATGAAGGATAATATGTAAAAACCTCCATTCATCGGCTGACACATTGAATTCAGAGTTCTGGGCATCAACTGGAACACAGATGTGCACAAAAACATTCAGAACCGAGGCTCACAACATGGGTTTCCATGGTAGGACCTCAAAATGCAAGCTCCATGTTACTTGGATCAACATGCAGTGTCATCTTCAGTGGTGCAAAGAGCGTGTATAGTGGGACATGAAAGTTTGAAAACTATGTTATGTTCAAAAATCCTTCTCTATCACTCCATATCTGTATCTCTCTCTCCCTTATTTATAACACCCCTACCAGCTGTTTACTAGTTACCGTATTCTTTTCACTCGTTCATGCTCTAGCATGCACGATACTTCCGGTTTCACTTCATTCGTGAAGTAAGGGAAACCGCCACCATTACACATTATCTTCACAGTACTTGAAAGCTGTAAAAACTCACATTTTCAGTCAACAAAGTAAGTCTTTTAAATTTATCTGTTTTAAACATACCTAAAAATTACACTGTAACACTAATTTTGGATATAGTAAATTACAAGCAAATTTTTCTGCTACATTCACTTCATTAAAATGTTAATGCTATATGTAAACAATGCATGACTATATATATACATATAAAAATCAACAATTAATCGTGTGATTCTTACAATATAAATGCATTACCAAAAATGGTAATTTGGAACAGAAATCTCAAGTTTACACTAATTTACATAAACAAAATTTTGTAGAACATCTGTATGGATATACTGATGGTCTATACCATGAATATTGAACTCCAAGAGGTTCTTGACTGGCCTGCACAGAGTCTTTCTTTCAACCCTATTGAACTTGGCTAAAGAAATCTGCAAGAGAATTGAGTATAGTTTCTCATCTGATTATTAACTTGCTCTTAACATGAGCACATTTCCTAATCAGTAGGAGAGCAAGATAATTCTATTATATAAGGATGAAGCTAAAAATTATGTGCAGTCAAATCAAGAGGGAGAAATGGAGTATAACATCATAACAGAACCATGAATTGGATTTAAGGTTAGTTACAGGAGGCCATGCAAAAGTATGAAATTCTGGAATACTCCATAATTTCTAGGTAGATGAGTTAGTTGCATAAAGAAATCTTTAGGCATTAGCTGTTATTCGTATTATAACTTTTTTATGTGAATCCCATCAGTGAAAGGCTGTAAACTATAGATTATTACTATGGTTAGGCTAAGGGTTATTAGAAACCTTGCTGTAAAGTCCAAATGTGGAAGTTTTGTATTCTGTGATAAGTTTTTTTTATATTCTGAGATACTGGTTTGTAACCCAGAGGTATATTATCAGCTTAATGAATTATGCAGTTTATTTTGTTGTTATGTGATATTGTGAATTAATACTGTGAAATAAGTCATCATCTAAAGAGATGAAGCTATGAAAAGAGATGAATGATCAGAAAGGAAACTGATCCTCATAAATAATTCTTTTATCATTGATCTTCTAAGTCAAGAATTGAATTGAGAATTATTATGTGGTCTGCAACCTTTTCAGACTCGCGGACCCATTCAACTTTTATTTTTAATAATCGGGCTGAAGTGTTTACTTAAGAGAAAATAGTGAGTGAAAAAATACTTAAGTTATCAATTTTTATTATATCAATCTTAAAAAAACACAGAAATATTTTAAGTACGAGATTACGAGATAAAGTACGACATTCTCGTAATGATGTCTGATATATTCTTTCATAACAGCAACACTTTTATGACAAATAACACAAAGGGGCTTACCCCCATTTTCAATAAAGAAGTACCTGCTGTTTCATTCATCATTAAACTTTCTTCATTCATTTGCAGTTTTTTGTTTTCTTGAACTGATTTTTGAAATTTTTTTTAACAAATATATATCCTTTGAAAATAATAATTGATGTTATTGAATTATATTAAAATTAAAAGATGGACCAGGGAACACGACTGCAAAAGTGCTCTAAAATCTCAGTTGTCAGATGAAGTCGCCTTTGTTATCCCCACTCATAATGACTCACGCCAAGTTCCATGGCGATATCATGAAGTATAGGTATAAAATTATTTTTAATTTTTTATATTATAAAATGTATTATTTAAATAATTCAACATATGGGCCACATGCCATATAAATGTGATCAATCTTTTATGGGCCGCAAAAAATGCATGTCTGGGTTGCCAATTGCTGACCCCTGCTTTAGTGCAACAAAATATTTATCATTATCTTATCAAACTTTTTTCAGAACAGAAAAATGGGGAAAAAGGAAAAATTATTATTATTACAAGAGAGCTAGGGACTGGTTGAAGGAGGCCACATATCACTTATACCACATCATACCTTATCTTGAATGCATTCACACTAACTGCACCTGTCACCTCCAAAAGCAAGCTACTCTAGTAGCTTGCCTTTGAGCAGTGTATTTTTAATAACATTTCACCTAGACCTACTCACTGGTTCAGATATGTGGATGATATTTTTGCAATTTGGAATGGTTCTTTCTCTGAGTTACAGCAGTTTCTTTCAAAATTAAATGCACTTCATCCCAGGATCCAATTCACCTTAGAAGAAGTAAATAAGCAGCTAACTTTTTTAGATCTTTTAATTCTTCGTCGACCAGATGCAGCCTGCAGTTTTCCTTTTTTTTATTTAAGAAGACTCATACAGGGCCATTATATCCATGTTGAATCTTATTATTCTAGTCAAAAGGTTGGAAGTATTAAAACATTAGTACATCATGCCCATTCTTTATGTTCTTCAGACAAACTGTTACCAAAAGAATTACAACATATTAATTCCATCTTTTTTATCTAATGGTTTTAAGGATTCTCTCATCAAATGATCTTTTAACAGTTATGGTATCTTCACCTCTTTAAATATGGAAGAAATAATTCACATCCTATCCTTTAGGTATATGGCATTAGTGAACGCATAGCAAAAGTTTTAAAACCACTGAATATTTTTGTTGTCTTTCACCCCATCAGAAAAATCTCCACCTTTCTCACTTCTCCTAAGGACAAGTTTCCACCTCTGAATTATTCAGGCATCTACCAGATTTTTTGTTCTTGTGAGTTATCTTATTTTGGACAAAAACAGGAAGATCTGCTTTTATTCATCTAAAAGAACACAAGTCTTATATTAAATACCATCAGCCTGAATAGTCTGGACTTGTAGAGCATGCTGTCAATACTAAACATAGAGTTCATTGGAACAAGACACGAGTTCTTCATAAAAGTTGTTTCCTAATGGAATAGTTTTATGAAGAAATGTATCAAACTTTACCATTGTCCTAACTCAAACAGATCCAATGGTCTGTCTATCCCCTTTGTGGGAGATAGTACTTTTTAAATCAGCTAACCTTTCCTAACTTTATTTTGTCTAAATATATATAATTTTTTTTTCCAAATAACTGAGGAAATTATTGACCTTTTATAGTTAACTTACATTAGCTACTTAGGTGATGCTTTTTAGAATTGTCTGATAAAGTTTATTTGCCATTCTGTGATCTTGTACTGATGATGCCTATGATAGAGTTTTTTATGTGAGTTTTCCACCAGTTTTATAATTCTTTTCATTATGCCAACTCACGGTATTTCATTATTGAAACAAATCATTAATCTTAGAGGCTGAAATTTCTTTAGAATAGGCTGGATTTTTAAATAACACCTTTGTCTTTATTTTTGCACCATTTCACAAAACTAAAAAGTGTAGTTTGCATTTCCTTTATTTATTTTCCATAATAAGGGGCACATTTATATAAATTATTCATTAAAATAGGAAAAACAAGTAATGAAGTTTAAAAAACAGCCAAAAACGGTTAACATTGGCAATGGAGCCAGAGACTAACTTCATGATGTCAGTAACGTGATCCTGTCTCTGACTTTTCTTTGCAAGATAATTGTTTTTGAAATAACACTATTAAACAAACCTTTTCGTAAAATGTTCAAGTATATAATTACCCCAAGGTAATTCACATTGTGAATTGTGAAAATAAACTTGTGCCAATGCATACGTTTTGTCTTATTTGCTATTACAATTGGTAGTGAAACAAATGAAAATTGATCTTCCTAAATTATATTTATTATTATTAACAGTATCTCTGATTTTGATAAGAATGGTGATAATTTGCAAGTTATGCAAATTGTTTGAGAATTCTTGACTATTCATTTCAAGATTAATCTGCAGATACAGGATGGGATACAAATAGTGCTGCCTGTTGTTGCATAGGTTCAAAATTATTTCATATTTCAGAAACAGCAGTGAGGCATAGCTTTGAGAGTATATTCATGCAAGCTAATTTTTGGCAGGAACAGTCAGTCAGTAAAGGAATTAACTTGTTAAATTAATTACATAAGATACTGTCTCCTGGTGGAAAATAAAACTTCTTTATTACATTCACTGGATGCTCCTGTGAAAATAAACTGATAGTGAATGAAATATTTTAAAATGGAAAAAAAAAAAAGTGTAAATTATGAGAAGAAAATGAGGCAATATATTTTGAATGCATTTAGAAAGAATCTGAAAATTCACTCGCCACTTGTTTTTGATAACTTGCCTGTGGTGAGTGGATTTCTGGAGCCCTGCTTTTAATCATGACTAATTTTGAAATAGGTACAGTCAGCTCTTGCTATAGCAAAGTCATAGGGACCACAGGAATATCTAGTAATAGTGGATAGTTTGCTACTGTTAATTTGTTTTTGGATAGCTTTGTTTTCTCTGCAGCATTGGTTAGGACTTTTCAACAGGTTGTTATAAAAAATGAGTGAGTTTATTATAGTAGTATATGCTATAGAGAGTATTAACTGAATAAAGGATGTTAATAAAATTTGCTGATTAATTTCCAGATTGTAATTTGATCTACCACTGTAGACCATCGTTATTATATGAAATGGCATATTTATGATATGCAATATATATATATTCTTTTGCCTTTTCAAATAATGAATCGGCCTTCTTTGAAAACTAGTAGGGTTTAGCCACTAGTAGAGTTTTCTCAGACTAATTTGTTTTACAGACAAACCAGTCTGAGAACATCCAGTTGTTAGTGTTAATGCATAAACATTGGTGACTTCGAATTGTGATGCCGTTTAGCCATGAAATGGTTAATTACTCACATATATATTGTTTCTGTTACCATTCATGCATATCTGTTATAAGTATGCCAAGAGCTGTAAACTTTAAATTATTAGTTCATGTGCAGGGTGTTGATTAGTAGTTATAGTTATGAACTTCTTTTATTGCATATTTCATGTGTTGGCTTTGGATTTTATTTAATTATACTGAAATATGCAAGCAAAAATCATAAGTTGTGAAATAGTTGGCTGTAATTAAGCAGCTATTTATTCTTCAGAATTTTTTGAATTTTTTTTTTTAGTTTCTGTTTACTAAAAACACACACACACACATTTTATAGTTTTATACTAATAATGCTATATGTTATATGCATCAAAAAAGATATTTTATTTATTTTTTAAGGTTATGACTTAAATGAGATATCAGTCAAAATGTTTGACTTCAGTGACTTGAAGAAAAAAGTGGATCTTCCATCATTTGATCAAATTGGCCAGCAAGTGAGTGATGTTCATTTTTATGGATTTAGACTGTTTGAAAGGAGAACGCATGATGAGGAATGGGTAATTGTATATAGCAATTGTTAATTACTCTTAGTAAAAAAATGAATTAATGTATTGTATGCTATCTGGGCAGGGCAGATAGCACACAAATTAAAGTTTTAATTTAATAACTCCTTTTTCTTTATATCAGCTGTCTTTCTAATGGCCCAGAAATGATCTGTTTTCCTCTATAACATTCTGTGTGGTCATAGACAAAAAAAGGTTTTGTTGTCAAATGTTTGCCCACCTACTTGATATTACCTGCAATTCAAGATTATCCTTGTGTTTAGTGTTGAATACTATAGCTACTCCTTCCTTTCCATGATCGTTATTTTCTGAATATAACATCTTGTGGTCGTTATTTAGAAAAATAATGATAAACAAGATGTTTGTCTTGCCTGATTTTGTCTTGTTTTGGTAAGGAACACCAGTATATCAACATAGTATTTTTTTTCTGTTGATATGTCTTATGTTGATGGTGCCTATCTTGATTTTTGCCAATGTTGAGTTTGTTTCAGTAGCTTGTTTCACTGCTTGCCATTGTTCATTGATAAAAGTGGTGGGCACTTTGTTTTACCAGCAGTATCCCATTTGGCATGACATTTCATCTTGTTTAATCATTATTACCTTGTTTAGACAAATATAGAATAAAATTTAGTCAGCTACCTCTATTCTCTGGAACAACCTTCAGTAAGAAGGCTTTTCCAGAGAACAGCCATCAGTCTTTTGATCCTTTGTGTATGGGATCAATAAAAAAAAAAGTACATGACACAAAGGCGAGGATTTGGCATTAGGAACCCCCTATTCTCTACTTTCTGCAAAAGTCTGTATGAAGTACTCTTCTTTCTAGTTATCTTGCTTTGATCCTGAAGCTGATGATCAAATGCAGAAAACCCTGCTTACTTCTCAAATGGCAGGTGGATCTTCAGTTCTTAACCAAGGCTATCAGGCATAACTTCTGCCCATCCATGTTTCTCTCTTGCTCTCACATCCATATATTGTTATTATTATAGCATCACCCAAAGACAAGACTAACTTTGATTATTCTTCTCCAACTCCTGCATTGATGAGCAAGACAAAATATCCATCACTTTGCCAAGTAGTGCTTCCTGCATGTCTCAATATCAAGTCTTGGTACCAATGGACCCCCCCCCCCCCCACTTCTGTGTCATGCTTAAAATTTGTTCCTGAATTAACGAATTAACATACGTATTGTATTTATAAATCTTCCATACTCATCTGGCATATACCCTGCATCTTGGAAACAAGCTTATAATTATGCTATCTTCCCATTGGACTCTCATCAGTTCTAGCAAAAATAATGGAGAAAGTCATCAACAGTCATCTCCTTCGCCACCTTGATGCAGTGACCACCAGTATGGATTCTGCCACTATCCACCCACAGCAGATATCCTTGCCAGCATTGCCCTCAGTTGACAAAAGCTATGAAAAGGGGAGGTTTGTGAAATGCATGTGGTTCAGAATGATTAAATTATATACTAGAATAAATTATATGGAACAAATCTGAAAATAAACCCCAACTCAACATCACCAGAGTTAAAGATCGGTACTATCAACATAAGAAGCCTGAATGGCAAAGAAATGGAGCTAGCTGAGGAATTAGATAAGTACCAGATCGACATAATAGGGGTGACTGAAACAAAAAAGATCAAAACTGGTGAGATCTTTCTGAGCAATAAATACAAAATGTTATATTCAGGCAATGACAATCAAGGAAAAGAAGGAGTAGCCATAGTATTCAACACAAAATACGAGGCTAATCTTCTTGAATGGCAGTCAGTCTCAAGTAGAGTAATGTGGACAAATATGAGAATGGGGAACTGGACAATGAGACTTATTTGTGCCTATGGTCCCACAGAAGGTTCTACTAAGGTAGAAGTGGAGGAATTTTTTGAGGCTTTAGAAAAAGCAACTGACACAATGAAAAATGAAAAGTTGGTCCTTGTTGGAGATCTAAATAGCAGAGTAGGAAATGATTGTGAGACATACAAAAATATTTTGGGAAAATTTGGAAAAAAGAGCAAAGCTAATAATAATGGCAAATATCTGTTGGATTTCTGCTCAGGACATGGACTGGTTATTACTAACAGCATGTTCCAACATAAAAATGTGCACAAATTCACATGGAGAGAAGAGGCTAGGAATAAGAAAAGTCTCATTGACTATGTTATTGTTGATAGTGATGTTTTCTCCCTGGTGCAGGACACCAGAGTGTACAGAGGATTTGAAATTGGAAGTGATCACTATTTAGTCTTGAGCAGGATAAAATTGAATTTCATATTGAAAAGAATAACATGTAAGAAAGTTTTAGAGCAGCTCTCAGATGTGAACTGTAGGCTAAAATACACAAAGATTATTGAAGAAAAAATGAAAGAGTTTGAGAACAGGAATCAAACCTTGGAGATTCAGTGGCAAACTCTGAAGAAAACATTGATTGATTCTGCCAGAGAGGCATGTGGTGAGGTTATCTGTAAGGATAAAAAAATCAGAACTCCCTGGTGGACACAGGAAGTTAAAGAGGCAGTGAAGGAAAAGAAGAAAGCATACCAAAAGTTCCTGTCAAATAAGTCAGCTGCTTGTGCTCTTAGAGAATATAGAGACAAATGCAAGAATGCTAAACACTGTGTAAAACTAGCTAAACAAAAGTCATGGGAGGACTTTGGCAAGAATATAGAAAATAAATATCAAGAAGGTGGCAAAATATTCTGGAGGTTGTTGAAGAAGCTTAAGAATGGAGGAAAGAGTGCTGTAAAAGGATAAAGGTGACATGAAAACAGGAGAAAAAGATATCCTTGAAGTATGGAGTAATTACTTTGAAAAACTGCTAAATGAAACAAGCAGTGATGACAGCACAGTGGTAAAAAACACTGACCAGGCATGCAGTCAGGAATACATATCCATACTAGAAGTAGAAAAAGCCATCAAAGGCTTGAAATGTGGAAAGGCAGCAGGAGTAGATGATATTCGACCAGAAATGCTGAAGTATGGTGGTATAAGAGTCTTACAGTCTTACTTACAGAGTCCTGCACTGCATAGTTCAGAAAGCCTGGACAGAGGGACGAATTCCCAATGATTGGAGTAGAGCTCTCATAGTACCCATATATAAAAAGGGAAATAAAACTGCATGTGAGAATTGCAGAGGTATTTCCCTACTGAGTGTTCCTGTCAAGATCTATACAAGTATACTTGAGAAACGGTTGAGAAGAATTGTGGAAGAAAAGCTTGGTGAAGAACAAGCTGGATTCAGGCCAAATAGAGGCTTTCAGGATCAGATCTTCACTTTACGACAAATAGTCGAGAAAGCATGGGAATATAACAAAGATCTGTATTTAAGTTTTGTCGATCTGGAAAAGGCATATGACAAGGTGCCAAGAGAGAGAGGCTATTCAATATGCTTCAGTTATATGGTGTCAATGGGGCATTATGTCAAGCAATACTTAGTCTTTATTTGAGTTGTAGTTCGGCAGTTAGAATTGAAGGAAGTACAGGAAGATGGTTTAATGTTAAATCTGGTGTGAGACAAGGATGTACATTATCCCCTCTGTTATTCATTATCTATATGGATCACATTATGAAGGAAAGTGGTATTAAACATGATATCAAAATTGGAGATGTTAATGTCAGCTCTTTGCTTTATGCGGATGATGTTATACTTCTAAATAAATCTGCTACAAGTCTGCAAGATTCTCTGACTAAATTGAATAGCTGTTGTAATTGATATGGTATGAAGGTCAGCAATAAAAAGACGAAGACAATGAAAATAGGCAGAATCATTGAAAATGTCAACTGTGTTGTGAATGGAGAACCTGTGGAACAAGTAAAACATTTCAGCTATTTAGGCACGATTTTTACTGAAGATGGTAAATTAAATATAGAAATAGACAACAGAATCAGCAAAGCTGGTATGGTGGGAAGTCAATTGAATAAATTCATATGGAATAAGAGAGAAATCAGTCGGAACACTAAATTAGCTGTGTACAAGACAGTGTTCAAATCAGTTTTAACTTATGGATCTGAGAGCTGGGTCAGAAGTAAAACACTTGACCAAAGATTAGAGACTGCAGATATGAGAGAGTCCTGAGAAAGATTAGAGGGGTGAACAGATGGCATCAATGGCAATATCATATTAAAAACGAGGATATTAGGAAAGAACTTGATATTGTCAGCATCCAGGACTGCATTAGCTCTGCTAATGCAGTCCTGGATGCTGACAATATCAAGGTGGTATGGTCGTTTAAACAGAATGGGCGAGGAAAGATTGGCAAAACAAGTATTCTCTGCCAGGTTGGCAGGAAAACGACCTAGAGGAAGACCAAGATATAGGTGGATTGATACGGTACAAAGTGCCTTAGACAACAGAAATATAAGATCTGATAATATTGGAGTCTTGACAAGTAACAGACTGATCTGGAGGAAAATTGTAGATAGGAAGTTAGTAATGATGTAAATTTTTCATGTAGTACTATTATATCCTTTGAGGGTACATGGCAGGAATTTGATGATGATGAACTTTATACTAAAGAACTTAGTTACTTAAAAAAAAAATTACAAGAGGCTGAGTGGGGTGGAGTGCCTTTGTTCACAGGATCACCAACAGTCGAAAACGACTGGATGGCACATAACAACATTTACTATGCATTCCTTGTTTAATCTGAAAGCAGCTTTTCCCAGTATCTTCATTAAAAATTAAGCAAAAGATAGCTTTTGAGATATTGATTTAATTAGAAACAAAATGCAAAGAATGTTATAAATTTATTGCTCCAATGAACTATATCTCATTTTATTTGTGCTTTGTACTTTCAGATCAAGAATATATCCTCTATGATTAAAACATCAGAAGGTGACCCTGGTCAAAGTAATCCTGAGGATAAAGATATGTATACAACCAGGTCAAAACAGTGATACCCCCATACTAAATTGTATAGCATCATAGTGTGAATAGTTTCATAAGTAATCTGTAAAATAAACTATTTAACATTAATTTCTGTTGCATTAATATATTATACAACCAAACATGTTTTAATATTGATATGCAAATTACATAATTTTTGCATAGTTGTATTTGTAAGGCTCAGAACATATAACTGTTTGTTAGTAATTTTTGAGACAGATGAACTTAGATTTACAAGTTATGTCTTAGACTAACTACACACACA
Source organism: Typopeltis vanoorti (assembly GCF_054136105.1). Classification (NCBI taxonomy): domain Eukaryota; kingdom Metazoa; phylum Arthropoda; class Arachnida; order Uropygi; family Thelyphonidae; genus Typopeltis; species Typopeltis vanoorti. Next base: position 98,430,310 of record NC_143565.1, read on the forward strand.
CACACAATATCTACCAATAACCGTCCTTGTTATTTGAAGTTATGGAACATTCCAGGTTTGTTAATAACATAAAAACCAGTGTACAGATAGTAGGAAGCAATATTTCATTGTAGCAGTTGAATACAGGTGGCAACACGACATGAGCTCAGTAACTTTGAGAGAGGTGTCATCGTGGATTGTCACATTGGTGGCATGTCCATACGTGCCATTACCGCTCAACTGGAGCATCCAAAATCAACATTTGCCAATGTGATCAACAAATGGAGACGTTCTGGCATCACTAGTCCAGGAAAACACCCAGGGTGGCCGCCAAAAATAACTGACAGGGACAGGAAGGTGTTAAAATGGGTGGCATGCAAAAACTGGCTACAGTTGGCAAAGACCATCCGTGATAAGCACCATTGAACACTGGTGAGCACTGTATAAAAAGAACTACTTACTGAGTTTCCATGGAAGAGTAGTGGCACACAAGCCGAACATCAAAACAATGAACAAGGTGGCTCATCTGGTCTGGTGCAAAGAGCATGTGAACTGGACAATTGACCATTGGAAAACGGTACTCTGGAGAAATGAATCAAGGTTCACCTGTTTCCAGTCTGATGGCAGGGTGTGGAGGCAGCTTAGTGAATGCTTGTTGCCACAGTGTGTTGTACCCACAGTAAAGTTTGGTGGTGGTGGTGGAGTAATGGCATGGGTGCATTCAGCTGTTTTGGAGTGGGACCACTGGTCATTGTCCATGGTTACATGAGGGCAGCTCGGTACCTTGATATTCTGGATAATCAGGCTGTAGAGTTTTTATGGAATAGACCCGTGTTACTATCAAGACGACAATGTCCCATGCCACAAAGCTGCAGCTGTTATGGAATGGTATGAAGAGATGGGTGTTAAACAACTGCCCTGGTCTGTGCAGAGTCCTGATCTCAATGTCATCAAACACCTGTGGGATGAATTGGAGCAGCATTTGAGTCCAGAGCAGCACGTTGCTGAACTCAGTGCTGCTTTGATGGAGGAATAGAGAGAAATTCCACATGATGTCTGCACACATTGTTAGAAAGCCTTCCTCACTCCAGGTGATCCAAGCCAAAGGTGGACATACCTAATATTAGGGTTTGCCTGCTGGTATCAATTGTAAATTGTTAAAATGCCCGGACAATTATTGATAGATAGATTGTGTGTGTGTACACAAGAAGTTATGTGCATGTGTGTGTATTATGCATGCACATATAAATTCTTTCTTTCAAGGTTGCATGGTGGTCAGCATTCATTGTGTAAAATGGGTGTTAAATGGGTATTATCAAGATTCTTGTACATAGATCTCATACCATCTGCTCTTCTTGATCCCCTTCTGTTAAATGAAGTGAATAAAATTAAAAACAATCTGATATGTAATGGATACAACAAAACTACCATTCAAAAAATTATTGATAATTATCATCCTTCTACTGGACTGCAATCTGATGTGAAAAGAATTTCAATACCTTTCCTTAAAGGAACCCTGAAATAAATAGCAAGGATTTTTCAAAAATTCAATCTATACACTTCCTTCAACCTAGCTCAGAAACTGTCTTCCTTTCTACCATCCACAAAGGATGCATTACTACCTTTTTCTTTACTAAGTGTCCATTAACACGTTTGCTGCTACGCTATTTCAGCATAGTTTGTTCCCGTAGGCCGAGCAATTTCACTCCAAGGTCAGTATGGTAATCTCGTAGTTGGCTTGTGCAGAGCATCTATGACTATATACAGTTTTGCTGCTAGCTCCACAAGCCAAGCATTTTCACTTCTTCAAGGTCAGTACGGTAATCTCGTTGCCAGTGGTAAGCGTCATACGAGTATATAGCTCATATACGAACTACGAGTATACTCGTAGTTGGCAGCGAATGTGTTAAGTATCCTGCTCATACCATCTTTGTTATTTTGGACAGATTGACTGTTCTGCATTGATTAAAATTGAAGAACATCAAGACTATATTACATTTTTGGAATCCGACAAGTCTGGCATTGCTTTGCATGCTATTGACACTAGGCACAGAGTTCTTTGAAACCAGACTAAACTTCATTACAACAAGTTCGAATTCAATTGTCTTTTCTTAGAAACATTTCAAACTCTACAAAATCATCTGAACCTATCAGACTGCATGCCGATATCCAAGTTTTGAGAAGTGATCATTTTTACAACTTTTTACAATTGTTCCTTTGAACTTTAATAGTGTAATATCTTATACTTTAGCTGCGACTGAGACACAAGCTAATACATGCATGGTTTATGACTCATTATTGAGATTCATCTTTTGAATGTAATTAACAGTCTGTCTCCCTGACAAACTGTTAATTAACTACATTCAACACTACATCCACGTTAGATGCAATATATTGGAGTTTTTAAATAAAATTCTATATAATTTTTTGCTGCATGTGTAAGCTGTAAAGTTACTTTATAATGTCAAGTGCACATGTTCCATTAAAGATATTAATTGTAAAGATGCATTTGATGTGGTTCCACTGTAATTTTTTTTTCTCACCTATATGTTATTATACTTATATATAAAAAAATATTTATTGATTTATTTTTTTTCACCATAGGTCAGGCTAGCATAAACAATTAACAAAACAGTTAGATTCAGCTTGCTTTTGTATAGTGTCTAATCCTTTGGATAATACTGATATTTTGTTGTTAAAGGGTGGCCTGAAATATTAATGAGTTTTTGAGGAGTCATCTTGCTTATTAATACACATATTTTTTTTTCATGAATTAAGTATTGCGATTTTGATGTGCAAGTTTTTTGTTGCTAATTAATCAGATCCAAGAAGCAAAGAAACATTTTTTTTATCATTTTTTGTGATATCAATTCCATTACAATTGAATTATCTAATATATTATGACAAAAGCACATATCTTTTCAGTTAAAAAACATCATATTCAGATGTTTGAAGGTCTATTGAAAAAGAAAAATATGTGTATTAATAAGCAGTTTGACTCCTCAAAAACTGACATGTCATTAATATTTTAGGCCATCCTTTTTAGAATGACGAAATATGAGCATTATCCGAAGGATTAGACTGCAGTAGCGCCAAACTCCATTCCGATCATGGACTTCATATATATTATAGATAAAGGCCTTTGTATCTGTTCATATAATTTAATTCAGTGTATATTTTATTTAAATCAATACCTCCTTGAATGTAATCTATCTAGAAAAGAATTCCAAGCCTTATCTGCTCTAAAACATAATAAAAACCTAATTATTACTAAAGTTGACAAAGGTTGGGCAGTTGTAATTCATTATCATCATCATCAAATTCCTGCCATGTACCCTCAAGGGGTGTACAGGATATGATAGTACTACATGAAAAATTTACATCATTACTAACTTCCTATCTACAATTTTTCTCCAAATCAGTCTGTTACTTGTCAAGACTCCAACATTATCAGATCTTATATTTCTATCGTCTAAGGCACTTCGTACCGTATCAATCCATCTATATCTTGGTCTTCCTCTTTGATCCATTACATCTACAAATTAGGAAAATTAGCTGAATGCATCACTGAAGGCAGCAGAAGCCAGTGGAAAGCTTATGTGAGGACACCACATATGCCGGTCTATGAAAAATTTGATTATTTTTTTATTAAGAGTAGTAAAGTTAATTTCATTCTTTGCAAAAATTAAAATTGCAAATGAAAATGCCCCCTCCCCCCCCCCAAAAAAAAGTGTGTTTATTCAAGCATTATGGTCATTAGTTTTATGAGTATCTACTATTGTTTTTGGTCTGTGGCCCTGATTAGTCTGAAATGTTCGCTGATAAATCTCAACCAAAAACATTATAGCAATTCAGAAGTTTCTCATTATGCTATCACAGTTAGCCAAGTTAGCATACACACTGTCCAACCTGCAGGTTCCATTCCAACCATGGGCATCTTCTAGTTGGAGATGCAGCTTGAAAAAATTCCATATTTGGTTGCTAATGTAGATTTTCAGATTACCTAATCCTTATCCCACCAATTTACTAATAATAGCATACTATATTACATAATTTCTCATATTTTTTCACTTCCAAGCCATATTGGCTAGTCACTACATTATTCACTGATGATCTTATATTCATAGCTTATACTAAAGAAGGCTTGCAGGAACTCCTCAACCAAGCAGGTGACTTCTTTCAAGTCCAAGGCTTTAAACATCAAGTGGCAAAATTGAGTATGCGTTCTCATTTCCTCCTCTGGTAGAGGCAAGAAATCAAAGGTTGAGAATTCAAGTTTTTTTCCAGCACAGCATGTCCTTGCATTCTATCTTAGTTTTGGAGGAGAGTTGCAATACCATAGCATTTTCTTCTCTCTGACCATTCATTTTTTCCATCTACTCTGGATCTTTTCTCTTCTCTCTGATAAGCTACCCTTAAACCTCAACAGTGGCTCTTCATTCTGAATTACTTCCTTCTTCCTAGACTACCACAGGTTAGTCCTAAGTAAAGTCTCTCTCTCAGTACTGTCCTAGGTTCTTGGTTCCTTACAATGTGTCATTAGCATGCCACTGTAGAGAGTTTGGAAGTCTTGGGATTCCCTGGTTGCAATGGTTAGTGCCTAGATTTTAGCTATACAGATTACTGAATTTTTCTTTCTCTACTTCAAAATTATGTCTTATTGCCTGTAGGACTTCATGTATTAAGGATGATTATCAACATGCCTCATGGGTGTTTGATAAAAGGACACCAATTGCAACCATCTTGGCTGAGCACAGGAAATGGGATTTAATGTTGCACCATTCAGTTGACAGAGCTGCATTACTAGAATCTAAACATGTTCCATCTCAACATCAGTGGATCAGGAATGGGACTCGCTTCTTGCCTGGATTTGAATATATAGATTTAGTTAGGACAAGAATCAGTGCATTGCCGACTTGAGCTCATATATCTCTGGGAAGAAGTGATGACATGAACTGCAGAGCAGGTTCTCAGATTATAGAAACTTTGGCTCATGTTCTCCATGCTATTATCACACACACACATGAAGTATGTGTCAGAAGACATAATGCAATACATTGAAGAAAAAAGGTTGGATAACAGCAGTAGAGCCTAACTTAGTGTGGCCACATTAGAAAGAATTCCACATCATGCAAAATTTATCCCTGCAACTGTATTCTTTAAAGATGTATAGTGTCAGCAAAATTATATAGACGTACTAAGCTTTACTCTCTTGGAATCATTTCCAGATACTCTTTGCATGTCTTGCAAGGTTTACCAGAGCATGACTTCTTGAATCCTTAGTTCTGGAGTTGAATGGCACAAGATATTCTTGGGAAGCTAGGACTCTTCTGGTCTTGCATGTGGGACCATAGTGTGTAGCACTGTTTCCAGTGCTAAGTTAGGAAAATAAAATAAATGTAAAAATTTAGAATCTTCCTTGCATAGAATTCACATTAAAGTATCAATGAATTTCAGCTATTTGAATATCTTTGCCACTTACTATCAAGAATAACTGTGTTGTGTGTAATACAAAGGTAAATGTTTTGAATGTCTGAAATAAATTTAGTTATTAAACTAAGTTTATAAAGGTATGCTGGAAGCAGAAATAAAAATTTGTGAGGAGTAATGTATGTTGATCTTTTTAAATTAAACTTTTCACAAATTTTGATTTAGAACTTAGTATTATGTTTGGAATTATTTTAAGTCACATAAGATCTCCTGGCAACAGATGTAGAAGCTTACCATGCCTTAGATGGGAGTGCAGCTCCATCAGATGTTTAAAGTGATTGGCTAGTCTAGCTGTTTGGAAAATGGTTTAATTTTTAAGTGCTCGGTTTTTGTGTCATCTTTTCTGAATAAATGTGCACAACACTAACCACTGAAAGGAAACTAGACTACATAGTTAAATATCACATAAAGGTTGTACCAACCTGGTTGGTCGAGTGGTTAGCATATGTTATATCGATGTTTCTATATTTAATGTTTAATTTAGACTTATTAGTTGTGGAATATCTAAAACACAATACAAAATTCATACACTCAATTATGCTCAATGCTAAATAAAACTCGAACTAAGAGATTAACACATTCTAAACTAATTAAATCTTATAAGGCATGCTTTATAAGATTTAATTTATCAGGATTTAATCTTGGAGGGGACCGAGTACTCAAGATTTAATCTGGGGGGGGGGGGGGGGGGAGTTGAGTAGACAATTTGAGAATACACACAACACATTGCATATGACCTATGACTGAGCATCTGCAATGATCGCCAATATGTGATACCCATGATCTCTGACCTGGCTCGGGCAAAGTATCGCCCGAGCACTACTTCGTTCGCCTTGAGTTCACAACGGCCGTGATTCCCAAGAGCCAGAGGGTATTCCCCTTATGTGACAACTAATTCATAAGTAGTACAGAAATAGAACACATGACACAACATAAATAAAAAAAATAAAGAATTTTAATTAGGAAAAGATTTTTTGAAAATTTTCTAGTATTTTTTCCTTTTACTTTTGGGGGGAGCCAGGGCCCCCTTCCTGGGTGTGCGAATGGTGCAGGTTATCAAACTGCACAACCCAGGAGGGATCTAATATAGGTAAAGTGAGTTTCTGTGGTAAGTGTAACACATGAAACACTAGCCTATGTGAACACGTTAAATCTCCTCCTTGATGGTTACCCTTGGAACCATAGTGTCTGGAGCTGGCAGTACAGTTAGCTTAGTTCATCACTGAGTTTTATTATCTGATGAATGTGAGAACAATTATTTGACGCCAAGAATTGGCATTTCTAATAGTGAATAAGTTTTGGTATAATGTGTGTTTGGAAAGGATAAGATGATTGTGTGCTTTTCTGGTTTGGATTTATTTAGTACAGTATTTGTAAGGGCATCTGGATAAGTAAGATATCAGATACATATAGAGATGCAAGTTGCCCGACTGGCTTGCATGCTACAGAGGTGAGTATACAAAAAAAGCCTGGGCCTAATATATGTGTATACAAATGCCAGAAGTATCAGGAACAAAGATGTAGTTTGATGCCTTGATGAATATGTTCTGGCCTCAAATTATAGGTGTTAGTGAGACCTGGCTCTCAAAGGCAAATATACCACACTAAATGGTAATGTTCCCTGTAAGCTGTGCATGCATGTAGGTCAAAAAAGGAGCACACAAATTTTTGGCTTTCAGAATTTCTAATTTACAGTCAGCAAATTTTGAACATACTATAAAAACAAATCATATCATTTGTTTTTATAGTATTTATTTTATTTACTGTAGCAATATTACTCTTTCCCCTTCCAACTTAATATACAGGGTGTTCGGGATAAATTTTGACATATTTATAATTAATTATATTTTTCCGTAAGTTACATGTATTAACACACACTTCTCTTCATTTAAAAGTTTGGACCCTTCTTCATTCATATACAAGATGTCAGAAAGGATGGATAGCTGGAACCCACCTGAATCATGGAAGAGAATAACTTGTATCATGATGATTCGTGCCCGCCATCAAAATAAGGATATTACGACTGCTGCCCAATGCTCCCTGAATACAGTAAAAACAATCAGGCATGAACTAGAGACTTGCAATGGTGACTACGAGGATGTAGCAAGAAGAAAGATCCCTAGCAGACGATCTGATTGCGTTCGTACAGCAGAATTCCTCGCAAATCTGCAGGAACAGGTGTTGAAGAACCCTGGCATTGGAATTCGGGCTTTGTTCGTGGAGTTGCTAACTGTAGTCAAGCCCTGGATAACAAGGGTAGCCAATGGTAGGCCGTATGTATGGCAGCAGGATTCGGCCCCTTGCCACACCTCTGGGAAAAGTCAAAAATGGTTGTCTGAAAATTTCTACGACTTCACCAGTCCAAATGTTTGGCCTCCAAACTCCCCAGACCTTAACCCCATGGATTATTTTGTATGGGGCGCAGTTGAAAAAGACACCAATCGCACTTCCAGTAATACAAAAGCCCAGTTAATGGATAAAATTAAAACAGTTTTTGCGGCCCTTCCCAGGGAGACTGTAGCATCAGCTTGTTCGAGGTTCCGAAGCAGAATTGAAGCTGTGATCGATGCTAATGGTGGTTATTTTGAGTAAATCTTGTTGATAGTATTGTAATTAACTCTGCCTGTAATGTTTTTTGTCAATTCATTAAATTTAATAGATACAAAGAAGATTTTCTTTTTCCTTACGAAACTGTCAAATTTATCCCGAACACCCTGTACTCTAATTATTTCTAGCCTGCACCTTGTGAGCAAACTGATGCTAATGTCAGTAAGTTACAGAGGCATATTTGTTTAGTGTCTATCTAGACCAGTGGTCACCAAAGTAGTTGATATCGACCCCCAGGGGTCGATATAACATTGTTAGGGGTCGATTCAGGCTCAGGGGTCAATAGAAAAATATAAGACATCATTGTATGGGTAATATTTAATTTGGTTAAATTGGATTACCTCCACCCTGAATGACAACGCAATTAAGAGTGAATTGTGGGAACAGTGACACGAACAGGACCTGTAAGATGGAGCAAGGTCATGAAAATAGTTACGGAGGCCAAAATGACGTATTTACCAATAAACGGATGAATTTACTAAAATTTTATATTTTATATATTATTTATCCCTCCTATCAAATATGTAATATTAAGAAGGACGTCAAAAGTATCCCTTTGATGTTAAGCCAAAATAATAATATATACTATATTATACATACAATAAACACTATAATTATAAAATAAACAATCTAAAAACTCACATAAGCATCTTTTTTGCTTGTCCTATTATGATTACGTAATAGTAAAATAGAGGGGGTCGATAAAATGTCAAGAAACTTGAAGGGGTCGACGGTCAAAGAAGTTTGGCAACCCCTGATCTAGACAGTACAGTCACTTGAACTCATGCTGACTGTGGATGGATTTTTTTAACTAAGAATTAATTTAGCACTCACAATTTAAAGGTTATAGCTAGATGAAAAAACAGGAGCAACATTAATGCGAAAAATATTACATGAGCAGTTTTAGTGCATCAAACCCTGAAAATGTCACTGTCAGAATTAAAGCAGAAAAGAGCTGAAAATTTGTTTAAATTTGAGTGGCTGGACAATTTGCTTATCTCCATGTACATGCAATATTTAACTAGACGGAGTAAGCATTTAGATTGTTCTTATAGAAATATTTAGCATGCAAGATCTTTTACCAAAGATGTCAATAATTTTAGATATATCAAATTAAGAGTTTGTGGCTCCTGATTGTGAACACAGGCTACCAGATACGTTGAGTGAGACTGGAAACTAGCAGACAAATGTTTTTCATGTGCACATGGGTTGGCAAAAATTACAGGGAACATTGCTAACTAGGTACTGAATATAAAGCATTCAGTATTTTTAGAAAGGATAGACAAGATAGGAGATGAAGGGATGTATTACTAATGATGCTAGATGATTTGAGTCCATTTAGGGTAGAAAGGTATGACTGCAATATTAGCAATAATTTTTGTTGGCAGTGAGTGTAGAGTGAGTATGATGATGGCCTCCCAAATTTTTGGTGAGGTGAGGTAGCTGCATTTGTTGAGATTTGGTATGTTGCAACGCTGAGGAAGATTCTATGAAAAGTCTCTCAAATTTTATATCTGCTTGCAGGCCATCATGAAACCTTTAGCAAGTTTCCATCACCACACCAGTTAGGGCTGCAGAATTCTGCCGTTCACACTCAACTTGTGTTTGCTTTCTAATCGGTGTGCCTATGGAAATGCCTAGGCAAAATATTGATATAATAACTTATATCAATATTTATCAATATATCAATAACTTATATCAAAATACTAACTAAATAAATTTAGTTAGTATTTATTATCTGTAGATGTGTGTTTATTCTGCTCAACAAATATGTGGTGGGATGTTACAGACCTGGTCAATCAGTTGCTAGTGGCAGTGAAATGCATTGCCAAATAAACCTGATAAGAGCTAAAAGAGTAATCATTATGGGTGATTTTAATTATTGGAGCATTGATCAGGTGGCATTGAAATCTTATGAAAGAATGATGCAGAACTTAATGAGATGCTGTGGGATTAACTTAAGCAGCATGTTACAGAAGGAACTCAAGTCAAAATACTTATATCACATTATAGTGTCAGGGGATTCCAGTTAAAGATGAGACTGTTTTACCTCCAGCTGGAGACAGTAATCAAGCTGCCCTGCCCTGGGAAGTGGCTATGTATATGGCTGTTTCATTCAGAACTACAAATCTAGGTCATATGGTATTGGCTGTTAGATATTGGTAATAATGGTAAGCATATTAAAAAAATAGTTAATCACATAATATTGGAATGTGTCCCTAGAATTTGAAGAATGAATGTGATGATTCTTATCGAGAGACTTTTAAGAAAACCATGCTGTGAAAGAATACTCTGGGCATAAGGATATCAATTATATAAGGCACAGGCCAGAAGAGTTACTAGTGTTATGCAGAAAGCTATGTCTGAATGTGAAAGGAAATAACAATGCAAAAGAATTTTATCATTGTGCTGTAAGTAAAAAAAGAGAATCGACATGAAAGAATAACTCTTGAATGCTGATGGTATGTGGGTGGCTGATGCAGAAGAGGTTGTTCAACTAGAGTGCCCATTTTGCTAAAAGTTATCAATGTGGAGTATGTAACACGAAGCTCAATGCTACTTCTACAGTGATTGAAAAAGCTCAGACGTATGAAGAGAAGGTATTGCATAAACTGAATAGGGTCTGATGCTAAAAGAGTGTTTAGATGAATAGGCTGTGCCTTAAACATGGTTGTATAATCTGAGTCTCAGCACAAAATCCCACAGGAAAAGAAATATCACATAATTACACTGTACAGTGCACAGAATATGCCAAGAAATTATATTCTTGGTTTAATTCCTTGAATAAAGGATTAAACCAAGAATATAATTTTTTTGACATCTTTAATTTATAGCATAACCAACTTGCAACATTGTGGTGTTGAAGATTTAGGGCAAGTTGATAAGAGCTTGCATACAGAAATGAATTGGAGAATTGTACTTTCCATTGAACAGAATGGATTCACTAAGGAATGGTAACGTTTAGTAACTGGCTCATATTTTATATTATGGTTAAGGCAGACAAGGAGAATGGATACACTATGATACTTATTGAACTTTCTCAATGGTTTTGTTAGAATACAACATGGAAGACTTATATGGTTGGAGGATATTGGATCAGAATATAAAATATTAGCTTGCATAAGAGGATGGCTGACTGACATATCAAAGAGTGGTGTATGATTGAGGAGGGGGGGGAAGAGTGCGCGTCTGAGATCAGTTCTTGGTCTATCCTTCAGCCTTTATACTAATGACATTGGTAAGGATTTAACAGGAGACATACAGCTATTTGCTGATGATACAAAGATAGGCAGAGTAATCTGGAATGGAAATAATATAACACTTGCAAAATGATTTGAATAGGCTGGAATCGTGAAGATGTCAGTTCCATCTTAGTAAATGATGCAAAGTTATGTACTTTGGCATGATGATGATATATCCAATGGCATATTAGACTGGTGGAATTATGATAGAGGAAACTGATAAGGCTAGGGATTTTTCAAGTTTAGTAGATAGGAAGCTGAGTTCAGGGTCCATAAAGCAAAGAGTTGCATTTATAACTGAGTTGCAATGCTGAAATGAGCATTGACACGTTTAGATAAAGAAATAATTTTGGTTCTTTAGAAGATCTTGATAACTCACCTTGAATGTCAGGCACAGATCTATTCTCCTGGTGTCTGAGGTGATGTAGATACAGTGGATAGACAATGCAAAGGAGACTGTGTAATGTAGACTTAGGGAGGACTGGGAATTTGTGGTCTGCAGACATTAGCAAAGAGGAGAAAAAGGAACAATATAACTTTAAACTTCTGAAAGGATCACATAATACAGTGGTGGCGAACCTTTTTATGTGCATGTGCAAAAAATTTACCAATTGAGTTGACATGCTGGGCTTTAATAGAGGAAAAATTAATAGAAAATTAATCTAAATTTATTTATTTATAAATTTACAATATATAGATTTATTTATATATAAATTTATAATATTCAGTGTGAAACTGATTATTGTATTATTAAATTGATTTTAATGATGTTGGTTTGAAAAAAAGTAGTGAGAAAAATATATTTATGTATTGTAACTCACCATAGAAGTCAGCTGAGTAGGGGAAACAGGATGTCAACTTGTCAGCAAAACGCATACCCTATTTACTCGAATATAACTCGCACCCCTGATTTTACTTTACTTAAAAAAATAAAAGGTTTTGCATACACCTTGCACACGAAAAATGTTTAAACATGTATAAGCATAATTTATCTTTAATCAATGAGTTACTATCACATCAAGGTGATAGTAACTCACTCCCTGCGGTTAACAGCATGCCCTCCCCAACAGCAATTATACTGTAGATGCAAGAAAAACAAATAGTTTTATTGTATCCCTGAATAAGGTACAGAGCCTTTTGCAGTCTGTGTAATATATTTCTCAACAAATAGTGTAATTACAGACAGCTGGAATAAAAAGGGAGCTAACTAATGAGTCACGTCCCCTCTCACAGAAACTATGCTGCATAGACTCAGTCAAAACCATATGTTGCACCGGAAACACAGTATTTAACTAAAAACTATTGTCCAATTTTTCAATTATGTGAAATAAGTGTTTGTTTTATTGCATTTGAAATTTTCGATGTCATTATAACATCACAAAGGCTAACTTCAGATAAAATTCTACCACGAATTGAAATATGCCATATATAATGCATGCATGAATTTCCCCTGCCAGCTCAAACACAAACAAGCAAGCAGCAATAAAATTCAACCAAGGGCTGAAACTTTGCGAGTTGAGCTCGTCGGCAATGAGAAACGACACCTCGTGAATGTGTTAAAACTAAGAAATATATAGTGAATGTTATTATGACAGTTTCAGATGTTATGGAATTCGGTTGAAGAGAATTAGCATTTCAACTCAACAATTGTCGGTTGTCTTTGGGTCGCATGATGTTTTGTTAATACTGCACCAATCATATGCACGTCTTCATAGCTGCTCTCTCGTGTAAAACAAAATTTAACTTATATGTATTGTAACAATTAAAAAAAAGGTTGAATAATTTATAATAAGTGTATAAAAGGATATCACCTGTAAATCCTTGATGTTCCAGCAAAATTCTCAGGCATGCCTGAGAATTTTGCCATTTCAGGTTTGCCATCTAGGATAATTTTTCATTTTATGTAGGGTGGGGAGAGTATTAGAGGCATCCATGGATGTTGAGAATGTAGTCAAGAAAGGTATGAGCTTGACCTTTCTCTTAGCACAGTGCACAACTCGAATGGCTTACCTTTGGAGTTGGTGAGTGCAGATAGTGAATTCGAGAAAATGGGTGGTATGTGGTCTTTGACCCCCTGGTAACAATAATAAGCAGAACTACAAAGTAGATGATTACGATATACTCAGGAGGCAGCTTGAAGCAATGTAATGACTTAAACTAAGTCAGGAGGATAAATCCAGTGAGAGTTAAATGGATGAGTAGCACTATTAAGCAGGAGTTGCAAAATAAGAAAATGTTATGGATGGTATAAAAGAAGAAAGGTGGTTGGCAGGCTGAGGAAGGAAAGATGAGATTATGAGAGAATTTGCCTTATTAAAACACTTAAGGAATAGAACAAAGTAGTTAAGGATATAAATTAAATTAACTTTAATAAATATTTTCCGATATTTCGGCAACGTCACATTGTCAATTTCTAAAGGAACTTACACAAAAGTTACGTGCACGTAGGCACTACAACACAGAAACTGAGAATGAAGAGAAGAAGCTATTGTTCTCCTAACAGTCCTGATGGTGCCCTCTAGCAGGCTAAGTAGGTGTTCTTGGCCGTTGGGCTGAAGGTCCTGCAGATGTAGGCCTCCCAAATTTGGGGCAGTTGCATACACCAAATTTGTTGAGGTTTGGAGAATTTCTTAGGGCTGAGGCTGATTCCATAAAGAGTCTTTCAAATTTCAAATTTGTATTTGCTACGGTGTATCACTAGCTTTCTTCCACCGTATTCTGTGGCGTGTATCCAGAGCATAGTCCGCAAGCACAGAATGACTGTATTTGTGAAAACGGATGTAGTCCTTGTGTTCCGAAATTCTGATATTCGCTGTCCTGCCTATTTGGGCAAAGTAAGACAGTTTACAACTGCAAGGGACCTGGTAAACATCAGGTAGGTCTAGGGGATGTGGTTGGTCTTTAGTGAAGCGGATAAGGGATGCCAATTTTCTGTAAGGTTTGTAACAGGAGGTCAGATCATGTTTTTTTATGATTTTGGTAATCTTTTCCAAGGTGCCTCGGATGTAGGGAATGGTGATGGATTTAGAGTAATCCTTGTTGTGGGGGGGGGGGGGGGGAATCTGTGGTTTGTAGGTTCTAATATTTTTTGGATTTTTCTGGGGGGGGGGGGTAGCCATTGGCTGAGAAAGTGTTGAGGATGTGATTTAGTTCAGTGTTTAGGGCCAAGTCGTTTGAACAGATTAGTTTAGCCCTGTTGTATAGTATTTTCACTACTCCATATTGTTGTGAGGGGGGGGGGATTGTTGGTGAATGTATCTGCCTGTATAGGTGGGTTTTCTGTAAACTGAGAAAACCAAGGATCCATTAGGCTGGTGGGTTACTAGTGTGTCTAGGAAAGGGAGGCTGTTGTTTTCCTCTTTTTCCAGAGTGAATTTGATTCTGGGGTGTTGGTTGTTTAGTTGTGTTAAGAAGGAGAAGTGTTTCAGAGCCATGTGGCCAAATAGCAAACTCATCATCAACGTAGCGAAGCCATATGGTTGGTTTTTGTGGGGCAGAGTCTAAGGCTTTTTCTTCAAAGGTCTCCATAAAGAAATTGGCCAAGGGTGGGGAGAGTGGTGAACCCATGGCTGTCCCCTGTATTTGTTTGTAGAATTTTCCCTGCCAAACGAAATAGCCTGAGTTCATTGTGAACTGAAATAAGGCTGAGATATCGGGAGAAAATTTAGCTTGGATTAGCTCTAAAGTTTCCTTGAGTGGGACATTTGTAAACAAAGAGGACACATCAAAGCTGACCATTATGTCAGTATGTTGGAGTGTAAGGTTTTCTATGCTGGCTTTGAAATGGGCTCAGTTTTTTGTGTGTGATGGTGTGTTGCCAGTATAGTGTGTGAGCTCTTTGGCCAAATGTTTAGCTAATTTGTATGTGGGGGAAATCAATGCCATCCACTATGGGACGTAATGGCACATTTTCTTTGTGTATTTTTGGGAGTACGTAAATACGGGGGGGGGGGGGGGTATAGAGTTAAACGGCTTTAATCTGTTGGTAACTTCTACAGGCCAAGAAGTGACTCTCTTAAGGAGCCTGTGAAGTTTTCTAATTTGAGAGTTGGTGGGATTGTAATTGATAGGGAGGTAAGTGGCCCAATCTAATAGAAGAGTATTCAGCTTACCTGTGTAGTCCTTTTGGTTAAGTACTACAGTTGCATTTCCCTTATCCGCTTTGGTGATAACTAATTCTTTATTATTCTTCATTTCCTGTCGAGCTTTATATTCCTTGTTTGATATGTTGGTTTTTGGTGGTCTTGCTTTGGAAAGGACACAGGCTACATTCAGTCTTACACTGTTAGCGACTTGATGTGGAAGGTGGCGGATTCTGCGCTCGATCTGGATCATAATATCCTCACTAGGTATTTTATTGGGAGCAATGGCGAAGTTGTGTCCAAGTGGCAGCGCGTTGAGTGCTTCAGGGTGACTGAAGAAAGGTTGATTACCGTGTTGGTAGCAGGTTTTGGAAAGACGGTAAAGTTCTTTTTTAATTTTTCGAACTTTTTCATCTGTCGGCCGCGTATTTTTTTAAATTCTTTTTCGGCAGCGGTACATGAGACGTCATGTAAAATCGACCAAAGTTCGTGGTTCAAAGTGCGCGAAAGCTCATCTTCGACGGCACGAATAGCTTCGTTAATGTCCGCTAAGAGCGATCGCGTGGCTAGCGCGGTTATATAGGGTGTTCGGGATAAATTTGACAGTTTCGTAAGGAAAAAGAAAATCTTCTTTGTATCTATTAAATTTAATGAATTGACAAAAAAACATTACAGGCAGAGTTAATTACAATACTATCAACAAGATTTACTCAAAATAACCACCATTAGCATCGATCACAGCTTCAATTCTGCTTCGGAACCTCGAACAAGCTGATGCTACAGTCTCCCTGGGAAGGGCCGCAAAAACTGTTTTAATTTTATCCATTAACTGGGCTTTTGTATTACTGGAAGTGCGATTGGTGTCTTTTTCAACTGCGCCCCATACAAAATAATCCATGGGGTTAAGGTCTGGGGAGTTTGGAGGCCAAACATTTGGACTGGTGAAGTCGTAGAAATTTTCAGACAACCATTTTTGACTTTTCCCAGCGGTATGGCAAGGGGCCGAATCCTGCTGCCATACATACGGCCTACCATTGGCTACCCTTGTTATCCAGGGCTTGACTACAGTTAGCAACTCCACGAACAAAGCCCGAATTCCAATGCCAGGGTTCTTCAACACCTGTTCCTGCAGATTTGCGAGGAATTCTGCTGTACGAACGCAATCAGATCGTCTGCTAGGGATCTTTCTTCTTGCTACATCCTCGTAGTCACCATTGCAAGTCTCTAGTTCATGCTTGTTTTTACTGTATTCAGGGAGCATTGGGCAGCAGTCGTAATATCCTTATTTTGATGGCGGGCACGAATCATCATGATACAAGTTATTCTCTTCCATGATTCAGGTGGGTTCCAGCTATCCATCCTTTCTGACATCTTGTATATGAATGAAGAAGGGTCCAAACTTTTAAATGAAGAGAAGTGTGTGTTAATACATGTAACTTACGGAAAAATATAATTAATTATAAATATGTCAAATTTATCCCGAACACCCTGTATATTAGGAGAGCTTTTTGTGACACAAACCGGTGCTTAAATTTTACAGTTCGGGATTACTTTATTATCCCGGCAGCGTTTCAGGAACGCTAGACGATTTAATTGTCTAGACAGCTTCAATTTCAATTTACCGTATTGGCGGGCCTTCCGTGCGATTGTATCTCCGTGGATGATGTTGATTCTCGTAGACAGTCTTATACGTTGGTTATGCATTATTAAAACACTTAAGGAATAGAACAACGTAGTTAAGGATATAAATTAAATTAACTTTAATAAATATTTTCCGATATTTCGGCAACGTCACATTGCCATTTTCTAAAGGAACTTACACAAAAGTTACGTGCACGTAAGCACTACAACACAGAAACTGGGAATGAAGAGATGAAGCTATTGTTCTCCTAACAGTCCTGATGGTGCCCTCTAGCGGGCTAAGTAGGTGTTCTTGGCCGTTGGGCTGAAGGTCTGCAGATGTAGGCCTCCCAAATTTGGGGCAGTTGCATACAACCAAATTTGTTGAGGTTTGGAGAATTTCTTAGGGCTGAGGCTGATTCCATAAAGTCTTTCAAACTTGTATTTCCTACGGTGTATCACTGTAGCTTTCTTCCACCGTATTCTGTGGCGTGTATCCAGAGCATGGTCCGCAAGCACAGAATGACTGTATTTGTGAAAACGGATGTAGTCCTTGTGTTCCGAAATTCTGATATTCGCTGTCCTGCCTGTTTGGCCAAAGTAAGACAGTTTACAACTGCAAGGGACCTGGTAAACACCAGGCAGGTCTAGGGGAAGTGGTTGGTCTTTAGTGGAGTGGATAAGGGATGCCAATTTTCTGTAAGGTTTGTAACAGGTGGTCAGGTCATGTTGTTTTAAGATTTTGGTAATCTTTTCCGAGGTGCCTCGGATGTAGGGAATGGTGATGGATTTAGAGTAATCCTTGTTGTGGGGATCTGTGGTTTGTAGGTTCTAATATTTTTTGGATTTTTTGGGGGGGAAGCCATTGGCTGAGAAAGTGTTGAGGATGTGATTTAGTTCAGTGTTTAGGGCCAAGTCGTTTGAACAGATTAGTTTAGCCCTGTTGTATAGTGTTTTCACTACTCCATATTGTTGTGAGGGGGGGGGGGGGGGGGTTGATGGTGAATGTATCTGCCTGTATGGCTGGGTTTTCTGTAAACTGAGAAAACCAAGGATCCATTAGGCTGGCAGGTGACTAGTGTGTCTAGGAAAGGGAGGCTTAAGAGAGTCACTTCTTGGCCTGTAGAAGTTACCAACAGATTAAAGCCGTTTAACTCTATACCCACCCCTGCCTATTTACGGACTCCCAAAAATACACAAAGAAAATGTGCCATTACATCCCATAGTGGATGGCATTGATTCCCCCACATACAAATTAGCTAAACATTTGGCCAAAGAGCTCACACACTATACTGGCAACACACCATCACACATAAAAAACTCAGCCCATTTCAAAGCCAGCATAGAAAACCTTACACTCCAACATACTGACATAATGGTCAGCTTTGATGGGTCCTCTTTATTTATAAATGTCCCACTCAAGGAAACTTTAGAGCTAATCCAAGCTAAAATTTCTCCCGATATCTCAGCCTTATTTCAGTTCACAATGAATGCAGGCTATTTCGTTTATTATTATTACTATTATTATGGGCAACTCCAGGGAGTCATTAGACTCATCGAGGGAGGCCCCAAATCATATTCATCACAACTATTTGACATTCATACAGTATCTATCATACCGTGCCTTAAACTCATTCACTGTCACAGCATCCACCACAGACTCAGGGAGAGCATTCCACTCATTCACTACTCTAAAAGTAAAGAACCCAGCTCTAACACCTTTACTAACCACAGGGAAAATTCTACAAACAAATAGAGGGGACAGCCATGGGTTCACCACTCTCCCCACCCTTGGCAAATTTCTTTATGGAGACCTTTGAAGAAAAAGCCTTAGACTCTGCCCCACAAAAACCAACCATATGGCTTCGTTACGTTGATGATGTGTTCGCTATTTGGCCACATGACTCTGAAACACTTCTCTCCTTCTTAACACACTTAAACAACCAACACCCCAGAATCAAATTCACTCTGCAAAAAGAGGAAAACAACAGCCTCCCTTTCCTAGACACACTAGTCACCCGCCAGCCTAAGCCAGCCAGGCTCCCCCCCCAAAAAAATCCAAAAAATATCAGAACCTACAAACCACAGATCCCCTACCCCCTCCACAACAAGGATTACTCTAAACTATTTCGTTTATTATTATTACTATTATTATGGGCAACTCCAGGGAGTCATTAGACTCATCGAGGGAGGCCCCAAATCATATTCATCACAACTATTTGACATTCATACAGTATCTATCATACCGTGCCTTAAACTCATTCACTGTCACAGCATCCACCACAGACTCAGGGAGCGCATTACACTCATTCACTACTCTAAAAGTAAAGAACCCAGCTCTAACACCTTTACTAACCACAGGGAAAATTCTACAAACAAATAGAGGGGACAGCCATGGGTTCACCACTCTCCCCACCCTTGGCAAATTTCTTTATGGAGACCTTTGAAGAAAAAGCCTTAGACTCTGCCCCACAAAAACCAACCATATGGCTTCGTTACGTTGATGATGTGTTCGCTATTTGGCCACATGACTCTGAAACACTTCTCTCCTTCTTAACACACTTAAACAACCAACACCCCAGAATCAAATTCACTCTGGAAAAAGAGGAAAACAATAGCCTCCCTTTCCTAGACACACTAGTCACCCGCCAGCCAGGCTTCCCCCCCCAAAAAAAATCCAAAAAATATCAGAACCTACAAACCACAGATCCCCTACCCCCTCCACAACAAGGATTACTCTAAATCCATCACCATTCCCTACACCCGAGGCACCTTGGAAAAGATTACCAAAATCTTAAAACAACATGACCTGACCTCCTGTTACAAACCTTCCAGAAAATTGGCATCCCTTATCCGCTCCACTAAAGACCAACCACTTCCCCTAGACCTGCCTGGTGTTTACCAGGTCCCTTGCAGTTGTAAACTGTCTTACTTTGGCCAAACAGGCAGGACAGCGAATATCAGAATTTCGGAACACAAGGACTACATCCGTTTTCACAAATACAGTCATTCTGTGCTTGCGGACCATGCTCTGGATACACGCCACAGAATACGGTGGAAGAAAGCTACAGTGATACACCGTAGCAAATACAAATTTGAAAGACTCTTTATGGAATCAGCCTCAGCCCTAAGAAATTCTCCAAACCTCAACAAATTTGGTTGTATGCAACTGCCCCAAATTTGGGAGGCCTACATCTGCAGACCTTCAGCCCAACGGCCAAGAACACCTACTTAGCCCGCTAGAGGGCACCATCAGGACTGTTAGGAGAACAATAGCTTCATCTCTTCATTCCCAGTTTCTGTGTTGTAGTGCCTATGTGCACGTAACTTTTGTGTAAGTTCCTTTAGAAAATGGCAATGTGACGTTGCCGAAATATCGGAAAATATTTATTAAAGTTAATTTAATTTATATCCTTAACTACGTTGTTCTATTCCTTAAGTGTTTTAATAATGCATAACCAACGTATAAGCCTGTCTACGAGAGAGAATTTGCCAAGCAGGCCATGAGAAATCTGAGTTCTTTTGCTGTGTGGTGAGCAAGAGGAAAAAGATTATGGAAGGATAATTTTAATGCATGCTGATAGTAAGGCAGCAAACAGTTACTGACTACTTTGTAAGTGTATCATCTGGATGGAAATGATGCAGTAACCAATGTGATAGAGAATGATGTGAGAATAGAGGAACAGTAGATGAACTCAGATATTAAGGTATATAGTATATCAGTCTGTGTGTTACAGGAAAGTGCAAGGGACTGCTCCTAACCAGACTAAGAGTTTTGGCACTGGTAGAGTGCCAAAACTCTTAGTCTGGAAATGGTTGCAAGAAGGGAACTGAGGGAGTTTAAAAGAAGCATTGTGATAGGATGCCATGTTGCAGTGGAAAGAGGACAGTTCTGTTATGGAATGAAGGCTCTAAGACTGACACTTCAAATTATAGACTAGTTAAATATCTCAGTAGTTTTAGTTAAGGGTAAAATTCAAGAATGGGTACACAGGAATATGATTCTCCATATGTGTGTGTGTGTTGTAGGGGGAGCATGGCTTTGTGAAGGGAAGGTCTTGCACACATAACAAGTCACGTGTTTGCAGCCACCATAAATTGGAAGAATATAACACTCCGAAATCAGTGCAACTGTGACCGGGTGAAGTGGCTGCGAGAAGGGAACTGACGAAGTTTGAAAGAGGCTTTGTGATAGGGTGCCATGTTGTAGACCTATCTGTTTGGCAAATTGGACCATCCCAGGTCAACAGTCAGTGATTCTATACTGAGATGGAAGTACAAGAAGTCAACTGCAAGTGCTACCCACAGTGGATGACCCACCACACTCACTGAATGTGACAATAAGGTGCTACGAAGGATATTTAAAAACGGGCCATTCGCTGTCCAACACATTGGATGCAGAGTTTTGGAGTTCAACTGGAACACAAATCTGCACAAAAACATTGGGAACTGAGGTTAAACATGGATTTTCATGGTAGGACTGCAATATGCAAGCCCCACATTGCCCAAACCAACATGTAGCATTGACTTAAGTGGTGAAAAGAGCATGTACAATGGGATATGGAAGCTTGGAAAGCTGCATTATGGAGCAATGAATGACACTACACCCTCTACCGAGCAGATGCCTGGTGAATGTCTCTTACCAGAGTGCACAAACCCCACTATGAAATTCGGAATTGGCAGTGTGATGGTTTGGTCCTGCTTTTCTTTGACCTGTTTGTGATGTCACAAACACAGAATTCCAAGAGGTAATGCAATGCCTCTTACTTTGTAGGGTTTCTCTGGAACTGGCCATTGTCTCTTGGAATTCTGGATATCAAGGATCTGGTTCCCACAGATGACACTTCAATAAAAGTCGAAACTGGTCTGGGTAGTGGCCCTTCCCATAATGCATAGCATTATACATGTTTGTAAGGGTATGTGCCTTGTATTATGGGATACTAAGGCAATTTCTGTGAAGTCATTAGCCTCTCGATACAAGTGGCACAGTCATGGAGTTACTTAACATGCAAACTTTGCTTGTACTTGCATAAAGGATGAAACCAAGAATGTAATTTCTTGGCATCTTTAACTTGTAGTGTAGCCAAGTGAAATAACTTTCAACAACTATGTCTACATACAGTAGCCTAGTTGTTGAAGTTATTTCACATAAAACTTTCAGATAAAGTGCTTACATCTGGATAAAATAAGGATGAAACCAAAACTAATTTATGTCCTTACTATTCCTTTATGAATGAAGAGACATATGTGTTTATTTCTACAATTAAAAAACAACCTTAACACAAAATTACAGTTTATTCCCTTTTGTTAATACAGTAACAACAGAGCTAATATAAAAATCGATTTGACTAGCATACATGTTTATTCATTAAATCAATTTATGATCATAAAATAATTTAAAGATGATTTAAGAAATCTCTTTGGGATGTGTATTGAACATGGAATATTAAAAAAAGAAGCTTAAAACATATTCCAAGGACATAAGAAAACTGATGTTTTTTTAACATTACCAAATAATAACAAATTTAACTTCCTAAAATCAAAATATATGAATATTTTATCAAAAATTTCAGGAAGTTAAGCTTGATGGCTATGGATAACTTAAAGTCAATATTCCACTTAAAAAAAGTAAATTATGATAAAAAGAATCACTATCTTCTATGAGAGCATCAAAGACCAACGTCTTTGATGACTCAATTTTTTTTTCTTTATATTTCACTTCCTTTAATGTAATTCAAATTCATAAGGAACAGAACCATAATTATAAAACTAACCTTATTTTTGAGAAATGCATTTAACAGTATTCGTGATACCTATAACACACAATTACCAACAGTTTTATGGCTTCACTTACCTATCTGAGTATCCTTTAATATGATAAAAAAAAAATATAATTTTTTTTTATCATATTAAAGGATAATTAGTTCCCAGGTGATTGTTCAAAAAACAATTTTATTTACAACTCTGAATGCTCAGTACATCATATGGTGGATTATAGTAATTTCACTCTGTATCAAACTTGTATTACTAGTATATAATATATTCTTTGGTAGCATATTTTATAATATAATCTTTGGTAGCATATTTTTGAATTAACAAAGCATCAAAATGTTAATTTAAAAAAGTACACAATTCTGAGTATATAACACTAACATATACACTTTTGTTCAGATGCATCTTTAGGGGAAAAAACAATACCTTTGGTGTATAGAATTTTTATATGTTATATATTAAAAACTTCAATTTGTGAATTCCCCAGGAAATTCACAATATCCAAAATCTCAAAAGCAATAAGAATGAAATTGTGTTAGTAATGATTTATTCAGCTCCAAGGTAGCCAATTAAAAATTCCAGATATGTGAGTCATACCTGTAGCTAACCACAAAACTCAGAGCATTTAACAAGTATTTAAAAATAATGTGAAATATCTATTTTTCATTCAGTGCAAAGTGAAATTTGTAAGGAACTAAAAGTTCCTGTAACTGACAATAGACAAAGCTTAGTTAATCTTTAGCACAAATGCACTACTTAAAAATCCGAATCTTGAAGGTCGCATTTCTACCTTTTATTAGCCCCCCCCCCCACACACACACCCCTTTCTTAAAGATTTCACTACTTAAGCATTTTTAAGCTTGGTTCAAAGCCACTCCAAATGCATACAGTAATTTGCATAAAAGATTATATGACTCATACAAACATTTTGCCATTTGGCTGGTAATTTAAGTTTCTGAAGCAAGAGCATAAGTATATGGAGCTCTATGTGCTTTTGCTGCATGTCTGGGAGCACTGCACCACTTAAAGAGGCATAATTAGAACTTTGTTTTTGCCTTTTTATTAGTGCTTTGATAAGTAAAAAGTTAATGCTTATAACACTTATAAAGAAAAAAGAACCAGGAGAAGAAATATTTAAAAAAAAAAGTTTAATAAAACAGACTAATATTTCATGAGCAGTGTCTGTTCATATTATTAGTTAAATTACAAAGCAGAAGCACGGCGTCTATAACTCAGTTGGTATAAACGAAGCTCTTTGGTTGGAAAGATCTGGGTTTGATTCCTGTGCATGATGTGAGGAATGTCTCTTTCGACTAAAGGTGAGCTAGCCGGTCTCATAAGAAGTAAAGGGTTTTTCGTCCTAGAAACTCTGTTTTTTTTGTCCCCAGAACAGGCCAACCGGCCCATGAACACACAGAGATCTACAGTCAAAAATACGAACTTAAAAAATCCCTCACTGGGAGGGTTCAACTGGTCTTAAGGGACGGATGAGGAAAATTGGAGTAATCCCACACAACAACGAAATAGAAGCAATTAAATATAGCATGAGTGTATTCATTCAAACTGGTTGCCACTTCAAGTACAAGATACGCTATTAGAGAGAAAAATCAATTTTAGGTTTTTAATTTTACAATTAAGTATTTTAGCTTTTAATGAAAACTTCTCAAACGTAGTCTTTTCTACTCAGGTTGGTTCCCATGGTCTTGTAAGTGTTCTTGAAGTATTAATTTAAAACCTTGTATATGGTTTCATTTCACCCTGTAGTTAGTGAATGAAGTAAGGTGAGTGAGACCATAAATATTCTAAGTAGTTTATATCCCCCCACCCTCTCTTGCTTCTGATTTCCATGGATCTGTTAAGTTTGACCAAAATAAAAGAAATTATAAGATACTGAAAATCTCATCTAAAGCAACTTAAAATTAAATGAAAAATCCTAAATACTTTAGAGCCACTGTACTCTTACAAACTTTTTTTTAATGATGGTTTGCCTGATGTGATATACCAAAGCTCATGGAAATTCTTCATTAAAATGCATGAGTATCACAAAAAGTCACTGTGTATTTTGATTAAACAGAGTAATTTCAAACAAATGTCTTTAATGACATGATTATATGTATATTTTTATATAGTTTTAAACTGTGAATAAATTTAAAAGAACTGGATGCTTCTTTTAAAGACTTGGCAAAGAGATTTAATGCTTTCTCATGCTGTCCTTGGCCCCCAGCATTTTTGTATATACATATAATCATGTCATTCCTTTGAAATTGATCCTATTTCACCAAAATATGCAGTGACTTTTGGAACACCGAAACTAGACACAAACAGGGTTGCATCCTTTTCATTGACATTTTAAAGGCTATATTATTTCAGACAAACTTTTACAAGGCAGAATGAGTAACACAAGGCCAGTTAAGGAAAATTTATGCAAAATGAAATAAGAGTTATTTGAGAATCTACATAAACAAGAATGTACTTATCCCAGAAATGAATTCATGTTTATCAAGCACATATAATTATAGCCATTCTGTGAATGTGCTGAATGATACTTGGTAAAAAAAAAAAAAGGCATTCAGAAAGCTTCACGTTCACTATTATAGCAACTGAGAACAAATATTTCAATTTTAACTTTATTAGTGAGTAGCTCTAATGAATGATTCCATCTATTATTATTTTTGTTATCTTCATCAGTCATGAAATAAATTAATAGTAATCCCCAGCTTTGCATTTTAGGTTAAGAATTTGACTTATAACTATTATCCATGCAAATAAGGCCTGTAGGGCTACTATATTACTTGTTAAATGCATATATTCTTTACCTGGTTTACTGTTTTGCAGCATGAAAAATCTAAGTTTCTAAGAAGAACTATTTCCAAAGATCCTGTAATAATTATATAAATATAAATAAACAAATTACCACAAAGTAAACTCTATCTTCACTCATATTCTTAACCAGGCTTTTAGTCAGAAGATACTATTATATAGTTGTTACAATTATTACATAATTGTAAGTACCAGCTCTATTTCAAGTCAGGATATAATTATGCATCATTAACATGAATACCACAATTCAACATGAAATGTTTGTTTATATATTCATGTGGAGAGAACACACTGGAATGATATTACTTAGGTGTTGAAGCACCCCCCCCCCCAAAAAAAATAAAGATCATACAGAAAGTGGTTTGTTAGTTAGCATACTGTCTTAGGGAATACAAAAAAATATTCAAGAAAACTTTTTTTTTTAAAGCTCAAGAAAAGTATGGCAAGGCTTTAGAAAGAATATAGAAGAACATATGAAGATGCAAAAGTTTTTGAGGCTACTAAGATGATGTAGGCATGGAGATACGATTACAACAAAAGGAACTGAAGGTGATATAAAAATTGAAGATAAGAATATTCTGGATGTCTGGAGTAATTACTCTGAAGAATGTCAGGTGGAATGCAATGATTTATTTTTCCAGGCCACATGCCCGCACATGGCACAGTTCTGTTACAGAATTTGAAACAAACCTCTCATATATGTATTAGATATAAAATAAAAATTAAAGAAAAAAGCAAGAGTTCATATCAATACTTGAGGTAAAAGCCATCAGAAATCTGAAAAGCAGCTTAAATAAATGATAATTCTATCATTATGGTATAAAAGTTGTACAGTAATTACATTGCACAATTCAGATGTGATCAGTTAAATCTCAGATGAGTAGTCCTCACCATACACAACCTTATAAAAAGGAAAATAAAACAATGTGAGAATTATAGAGAAATATTCATACTCAGTGTTCCAGGAACGATTTTTACATAATTGAAAAAATTACTAAACAAAATACCATGAAAGAGTTGAAGGGAAAAGTGGAGAATAGGTAGGTTTAGGCCAAACAGAGTTTGTTAAAAGATATAGAGCTGGGTCTTAGCAAACAGTCAAGAAATGATGGGAGTATAATAAGGATCTTGATTTATTAAAACATTATCCCTGTGTGATGTAAATGAAACCTTATACAGAGTAATACATAGTTTACGTGTGGGTTGCAAACTGGTAGTCAGCATTGAAGGATGAAGAGGAAGATGGTGCAAGGATCAGATATAAGATGGGATTAAATACTATCTTCACTGTTATTTATAATCTATATTATTAAATTAATAGTATTAAAATGATGTTCAAATAGGATATATTATTAAGCTTGCATCTTCTGGAATGAAGTTATCTTCTTAAATAAATCTTCTAGAAGTTTTGAATAGTCTTTTGTCAAAGTGAATAACTCCTGTGACAAATTTGCTAAGAAAATGAGCCATAACAATGATAACAGACTTCAGATGGTTGTTTTGAATTAATGTTGAAACAACTACAGCTGAGCCTGAAAACAGACAAAGAAAATGGGGAAACTTCAACTGCATTCTCAGTAGTGAATTTATAGAGCAAGTTACATATCACATTTTAGTTATTCAGGAACAATTTTTGGTGATGATACCAAATTAAATATGGAGGGAGGAAATAAAATAAATAAAGCTAGTATGATAGAAAATTAGTTGGTTAAATTATATAGAAATAGAAAAAGGGAAAAATCAGATAAAAGACCACACTATCAGTATGAAAACAGTGTTCCAATTTTAACATTTCAGAGTTGAGTGAGATTAAAACAACTGATCAGAGCCTGGAGGTTACAAACAGAGATTTATATGGCAAATCTAGGAATGAATAGATGACATTAATGAAGAGTAGGACTGAAGACATTGTAAACAATACCAATATAAGACAAAATGGTCATGATGCAATTTAAGAGTGCTTTAGAAGATAGGAAAGTAAGAGCTGATAAAATTAGAGACCTGGAAAAAAATGGACAGTCTGGAAGAAGGTTATTGATGGGAAACTATAGAAATATTATGTTGGAATCATATCTGATACAATCCAAGAAGGTATAAACTAGATTGATGAAACTCAAGATGTGAAGAGTACCTAAAAAATGAAACAAGCTGCATGTTATTTGTGAAATATATACATTTTGTCAAGTACAAACTGTAATTTCAGAGCTGTTTTCTATGGACAATATCCTATTTGTACAACAGTTCTTAACATGTACATGAACAGGTCATCAATCACAATGCCAAAAGTCCATGCCGTATGTTCTTCCAGGTTTCATGATAAGGAATGAAACATTTATGCGATATTTGATGTATTTTTTATGACATAAAAATTTGCTTTAAATAATTATAAATAATCAGAAAAGTTTTTTTTTCATTGATTTGATGTGAAAAAAAATTACTGGGATCAATCCGGAAGACAGTAAACCATAACACACACACACACACACACACACACACGTGCAGCATATAAAATCTATCATTATTCTGTTTTATGTTTCAGTTATATATACATGATCAACACAAGAATTCATTTTAAAAGAGAAAAACGTCTGTTATTTATGATGTGTGAAAATTTATTTCATATTTCTATTTCAATTCAGAGAAGTGATTCAATTTGCAACTTAATTTTAGAATACCTCTAATTACTATGCTGAAATTTTTTTTTAAATGAAGAGCCTTCTAAAATGTTTCTTTCAAAAATATATTTTTCTATTTTTTATTTCAGTTATTTGAAACAGATTTGCATTTAGGAGTAACTGGTTCAGGATTCTCAGTAAAGAATTTAATTATTTTACTATTCTTACAAAAACTTCAATTCAATATTCTTTTTATTCCTATATAATGCCCTTTGGTTGGAAAGACCTTAATTCAAATCCTGTCTAACATACAAAGAAACTTTATCAGGACTCCTCAACTGAAGATGAGTTAGATGGTCTTGTAATCAGCAGGATTTTCTCCAGCAACTCAAGTTTTTCATTCTGCAAAACAGGCAAAATGACCATAAGAATGCATACAACTGACAGTCATAATGAAACTATGCAGCCAGGACAAGGCATTAAACTTAATATGCAAGGGGAAATGAGAAACAAACAAGCAAAATGAAAATATTTTAAAAATATCTCTCAGCCTTTCGGTTATCCAGTGGGAGTGCAAAGTGCATAACAGTATACATGTTCACAAGGAGATGTGCTTTGCATTATGGGATACTAAGGAAAGTGATGAGAACTTAGTCCACTTTGCCATGAGTTGCCCCAGTCCTGAAGATACTTCAGGTGCAAACTTTATTTGCTTACACTTGGATAAAGAATTAAACTAAATATATATAATTTATAGTCTAACCAAGTGGGAAAAAACTTCCAAAAACCAATACCCTCTGGTCCATTTTTGGAAATTGCTGCCAAAAGATTAATGCAGTTTTTAGCTGACATGCTTAGATGAATATACACAAGGATAATGACAGAAAACTGCCACTATCTCATAAATTAAACATATTGAGAATTTGCAACATTTATCTCTGATCCAGAGTATTTTAATAATAAATATATGGTTTCTGTATTACATAAACCTTGGTATCTCTTCTGAGATCTCAATAAAGGTCAAAATGGTCTGGGTAATGGCTCTTCTCATAATGCATAGCATTATACATGTCTGAAAGATGATGTGCTTTGCATTATGGGATACTGAGGTAATTGATGTGAAGTCATCAGCCTCTATATACAAATAGCCCAGTTGTTAAGATAGTTTACACGCAAACTTTGTTTGCTTATACTCAGATAAAGGATGATTAAACCTGGAATATAATTTCTCGGTGTCTTTAACCTCCCTAACGGCTGAGGTGGATGAAACAGTGAGACCAAATTGTACTTCTTATCCATGTTATTCAATAGGTGTTACATTGTATCCAGATTTAGTCGGACATCTATAGATAGATGTCCTGGCCAGTTGGGGAGGTTAATTTATAACATAAACAAGTGAAAAAACTTTCAACATGCTACTATCTCGTGTTTCAAATCCTAAGTGATAAGTTTTTCTGAGTCTCAGATTAAAAACAGATTTTTTAAACTGAGATTCAGGAGAAAAGAAAAAAAAATTTATTCTTATCTGTGCTAAAGATCAACTAACTTTGCAAAATGATTGGGGAAAACAGAAGTTCCTCTAGTGAGTGAACAGAATTGAATTTACAAGTCTTTTCTGCCAATCTAGAATCAATATTACCCAAGGCATCATAAAAATATTTTGAAAGAAATATGTAATAGATGATGGTATAATAACAGCTATATATATTCAGAGTAATATGTATAACCAATGCATTAAGTCTAAATATGAA
The DNA here is from genome assembly GCF_054136105.1 of Typopeltis vanoorti. Lineage (NCBI taxonomy): Eukaryota > Metazoa > Arthropoda > Arachnida > Uropygi > Thelyphonidae > Typopeltis > Typopeltis vanoorti. The sequence continues at coordinate 98,460,288 of NC_143565.1, forward strand.
TTTAAAAGAAAATAAAAATGTAACAAATCAGGACAGAATGTTGTTACCACACAGACCTTTCTGGCTTTTGCACAGGAATAAGGCTTCCTTTATTTGAATGAATTTGTGCGTGTTTAAGTTTTGTAAGATGTATGTTTAGGGAATAAATCAAAACCTTAATTTTGAAATGGTTTTGTAATGCATAAATGACTAGAATTTTGAGTACAAGTAATGCATAAATGACTAAAATTTTGGGTACAAGTAATGCATAAATGACTAGAATTTTGAGAAAGTCTGATGCTCCTTGAAAGACTAGCTATTTGGGAAAACATGATTAAGTACTTGATTTTCTTTACAGACACAGTTAAATAACATAAAGAAATAAAATAAATGATGCATGTGAACAAAAAGCCTAGTTGTTTTCTCCCTCACTAGAGGAAAAACACATTTGGACATATTCATTCTCACAAATGGACATTACAATTGGGCTCAAAAGTGGCTCTCAGCCAAACATATATTTACAAGAATCATTACAAATGAAACTTTCATATACATTGTAATCTATTTTGGTTAACAGGTAAATAAATATTCCTACACATTTATTTCATCATATATCACTGCGGCTAAAACCATACAAATACATCACAAATGCATCATGTAACAGACCATATGATCTAAAATAGTTCTGATAACCGTGAAATAGTACAAAGTGATGGGGTAAAATTACCAGTGCCTAAACTCAAATTTCACTATTTCAAATACATCACAAATGCATCATGTAACAGACCATATGATCTAAAATAGCTGATAACCGTGAAATAGTACAAAGTGATGGGGTAAAATTACCAGTGCCTAAACTCAAATTTCACTATTTCAAAAAACTATTATAGCCATTAGATATATGTATATGTATATATATATGTATGAAGAACCAAAGGCTTCAATTCGGCGACATATATAACTTGTTTAAGTTAAGGGATATTACATCCCATATAGTTTCTTAGCCGAATAAGAAACTCAAAGAGTTTCATGCTGAATATAGTATAGTAGATAGTAGAAACTATATATAAGTTCAGCAATTCCAAGCATAAGCAAATACCTGGATACTGCAGCAACTGACCCTAAAGGTGGTGCAAGCTGAGGCAACTCGTGTCGAAGGTAGAGCAAGCTCCAATCACTATTCTTGATATTTACCCATAATGTGAACTTAGCTCCTAGGAGCTGTATTATTGTTCGACATTATGAGAGAAGGTCACTACCCAGACCGGTTTCAACCTTTATTGAGGTCTCATCAGTGAGTAGGCAGACCTAGTTAATAGTTAATAATAGTTAATAATAGGTTTGTAGCGAACAGAACTTACAACCCTTCTATGAGTTTTGCCATGAGGTGTCCTAATAAATTATTAGATATATGAAGAGCCAAAGGCTTCAATTCGGCGACATGTAACTTGTTTAAGTTAAGGGATATTAATTTGGTGGGACATTTCTTTTACTGGTATCCCCCTGCCCGACATGTCTGGCAAAGATTAAGCGCAGTACTGGGAATCGAGCCGCTTACACTAGAGGAGGTCTTGTACCTGCAATTTCCCCCACCAGTCAAGAAAATTCAGAAATTTACAATTTTCCTCATCAATGTAATCAAGTATCACATCTGGAAAGTGCGGAAAAAGTCCCAAATCAGCGATGAAAACATAATACAAGCCAGAATACTCAGCGGGATCTATTTCTATCTCCCTAGGTTTTTCGCACAAGAAAGGCATATACTAGGGGACGGGAGGTTTGTAAATAAATGGTGCAAACCTCCTGTCCTCTGTGTCCTGAGACAGGGCCTAATCACACCGTGTCTGTTCCTTAAAAAAAAAAAAAAAAAGTGTTTTTCCTTTTCTTTTCTTCACGGGTTCTTACAGTTCATATAGGAGGGGGCAGATCTGAGAACCCAGGCTGCGAAGGCTTACTGCGAGGTGGTGCTGCTCCTTTGGAGCGGCATCTCTCGGGCCAGATTCTTCCCCCAAATCTTGTTTTCCTTGTGGTGTAAGGTTGGCCAGTTTCTTTTTTTACTGCTTTTTTTTTATATATATATTAAAAAATATATATATATTTTTTACACGAGCCTGTGTAGCTCAGTGGATGTGGCGTTTTCACACCACCGCGCTTGGCCGCACGAAGGAAGTCTTGGTTTCGAGTCTAGTCGGCGACTAGAGGAAATTTTTCTAAGCCTTTTTTCGACCGGTTCCCGAGTTAGTCGATCTCTGGCACGGGCAAGCAGGTTTTTCCTCCCGGAAACTCGGGTTTTTCGTCCTGTAAACTCAAGAAAATCGACCGTAGAACCCACATTATTTCAGACATTAAATATATTGTGTTAAGGTTAGGGACCACGAGATGGCGGCACATTTGAGCCATCTCTCTTCACTGCATACCGCTTAAATAGTGATAGCTTTGGGCCATCTGTCTCTGATTGGGTACCAGTGGAGATTGAACTGCCCACTCAGTCTCCAAAAGTTAGATAGGGCTAAGTGGCCTCGCCTACTCCCGTATATACGGGAATAAAAAGGCGTTAGCTGATTAGCTTAGCTGATATATTAAAAAAAAAAAAAAAAACGTTCATAACTCTTTTATGCTTTCATTCCCACAGTACTTTTATCTTTTGACTCCCGTAGTTAAGTGTTCTTTTTCTTTTAATTTTTTTTTTCGGGGAAAAAAATAAATAAATAATAAAATAAAAATAAAAAATCCGGCTTAAGTTTTATACTAAAACAAGTGTTAGGAGAGGACCCCCATAGACACCTGGTTAGTTAAATTGTTAATGTTTTTTTTAAACAATAGGTGCAAGGAGAAGATGTTTACAGACCTTTTAGCCACAACCTCTGGGTTATACAGCTAAACAGGTTGACTGAGGCCTCTTTGCTACCTCCTACTATCATACTCTACCTTTCGCTCTCTTCCCCTCTTACTACCAGCTGACTCTCAGCAATCTTTTATACTCCAAAGGCCGATGATGAAAGACATGAACTCCCATTCTTGCCTACTCACTGATGAGACCTCAATAAAGGTTGAAACCGGTCTGGGTAGTGATCTTCTCTCATAATGTTGAACAATAATACAGCTCCTAGGAGCTAAGTTCACATTATGGGTAAATATCAAGAATAGTGATTGGAGCTTGCTCCACCTTCGACACGAGTTGCCTCAGCTTGCACTACCTTTAGGGTCAGTTGCTGCAGTATCCAGGTATTTGCTTATGCTTGGAATCGCCGAACTTTATATAGTTTCTACTATATTCGGCATGAAACTCTTTGAGTTTCTTATTCGGCTAAGAAACTATATGGGATGTAATATCCCTTGACTTAAACAAACTATTATAGCCATCTTAATTTTCATTTAATGTAATGTGAGTCAATTTCATTTTGTCCATTAAATATTACTTGCAATATAAATATATTGCATACTATACAGTAGTGTTGATTCTTAATAGGATTATACATGTAGTCTAACACATGATATAAATTAAAAGTTCAAAACAATTAAACGCCCTGAGATAACAGTACTGGAACTCTGTTCATCAGCTGGCAACAGTGAAAAGTCCCCATATCAAAACTCAATATGAAATTAATAAGTATTCTTTGCTTGAGTACAGTTGAGCACTGGAGAATTTACAATGCTTGAGATAATATGTAACTTCATTAATATGGAGTTATATTTAACTCATATCTTATTCATTACTTATATTGATGACATCATCAGGAGTTAATGAACTACAAACTTAACAATGTTAAAATTGACTGACTATTGTCATGAGATAGCTAGGTATGTGCAGTTCTGTGCATTAATCATAGTAAAAAAAATACACACATATTTTTTTTTAAAAATTCAAAATAATATTTAGGTTACAATAAAAATGAAAATTAAAAAAAATATTGATAGTATTGAGTTAATGCTAATTAGTTCCTGAATAAAGTTGAATTGAATTAATAATAGTCAAAGAGGGAACAGATAGTTTGGAATAATGGATGAAGCAAATATACTATGGGAACCAGTGATTATACTAGTTGCATATGTTCTTCTGGCTGGTTTGCCTATTTAGCAGGATGAAAAACTTGTTTTGGGGAAGTAACTCAAAAACTCACCATATGAAGTTGGCTAATTCATCTTCAGCTGAAAGGGTCTTAGAAAGGAAATGGCTAAAGAACCTAGAGCCCTTCATTATTATGAGATTAATGCATCGTTTGTAATGGAATAAATATGAATTCTTGGTGACTGTAGATATTCCAGTTATGATTCAAAGGATAGCTTACTGCTATTTTTTGAATTCACTGATGATTAACCTAAGCTCAACAAAAATTGTTTAAAATTATCAAGAATATATTAACAGCTCCACCAGAACTAATTAGAAATCTACGAACCTTATCATTGCTGACCAAAGAAAAATCTGCTTGCTTAATATCAGGACTGTAGGCTGCTTCTAATTATTGTTATCAATAAGTGTTCCTTTGAATCAAACTAGTGTATATCTAATCAGCAATAACCAATAATTTAACACTGATTGATGAATAACAAATAAAGCTGAATTGCTTTAAAAAAAGTAAGATGTTTTGTTTCTAGAGTAACAGAACCAGACTGTCTAATCTTCAGCCCACCTGTGATAACCATGGGAGAAATTAACATGAGAGAGAGAGAGAAATTTATTGACTTATTTAATTAGTACAAATGAAATACTACTTCACTCTCTGGCCAACAGGCTGCTACTTCAAATCTCCATTGTGGCATACATTTTGAAAATGTCTTCAGATGATGGATGATAAGATGAGATTTTATCACATGTTTTAAGGGAATGTGCTATTTAATAAAAATGTTGTAATAAGGGTGGTGGCAGAATGGTCATATTATAGACCAGTTTTTCTTCTGTACTTGTTAAGGTCTTGTAAGAGCTTGTATACAAAAGTGGGCAGATGAAAGCAATATTAAAGAGTGCTTCTGTTTTAGTAATCTGATTGCCGTTTATAATAAGCAACACGAGCAGTGGATGAGAATAAGGCATACACACACTCTCTCTCTCTCTTTTTTTTTTTTGCAAAGGCATTTAGTAGATGGCAACATAAGTTGTAACAGATGAGTTTGAATATCAGATTAGTGAATTAGACCAAACTAGTAATGGACTTTCAGAGAGCATAATAATAATAAATTTAGTTTAATCCTTTATCCAAGTGTGAGCAAACAACGTTTGCACCTGAAAGTATCTTCAGGACTGGGCAAACTTTCAACTTTCAGAGAGCAGTATCATTTGGAGTAGGAGTAGGAAAGTTACAACTGGAATTCTACAGGGCTATTACCTCAATCTTTATGTCACTGTCACTGGAACAAAGAGAGATATTCAGCTGTTTGCAGATAATGTGAAGCTTGGGAAGGTTATTAGTAATAGTGCTGACTTTGTAGCTCTTCAAATAGGATATCAATAAGCTGGAAAGGCAGGCAAGTGAATGGAGATATCAGTTTAATACGCTAAATGAAATTTGAAATTTGGGATTAATAATTTGGAATGCTTCATACTCACTTTTAATGGATGAAGCAAGGGATCCTGGGATGACTGGAGATAGAAATTTAAAGCTCTTGGAAAGTTATGAAGATAATCCAGAGAACTGCTGCAAAAATGAAGAGGACACTGATCAGCAGAGATAAAAGATTTGTGGTTCCAATGTATAAAGCCATGATCAAACTACACCTGGATTATTGCACTGAGATCTGGTCAACAAGTATGAAGTAACCTTGGAGAGGATACAGAAGCAGATAACAAAAATGATATCGGAACAATGTTGGTTATGAGGATAGACTGAGGGCATGTAAACTACAAAGTTTGGTGGAAAAAATATAAAGGAGTGATATCATTGCAATATTTAAGCTGTTGAGAGGTATTTACCAAATTGACACTGGAGAGATTTTTCATATGGTAGAATGAAATGCACTGCCTGAGAGGATGATGAGAGTGCAAAAAGTGAATGAGTTTAAGGAGTGGTATGATAGACATCATGCTGTCTAAGGCAGACATCCCATAATAAGTCTTATGACTCCACAAAGGTCCATAATAATAATAATTTTCATCACCTGGTGTGAAACCACTACCATGCTTAAGGCCTAGTGGAGTGAAAACCCACGGTGTTTCACCCTGATAGGACATGTTATTGTTCATGAATAGGATTCACACAAAAGCCACTAATCTGCATTGACCTAATGGGATATAATATCAATATTTCCTCTTGTTTCATTTCAATCTCATTATAACCTTAATTTTATATATATACATATATAATTCAATTAATTAATGAAAAAGCATTAAAGATCTTTGCTCTCCTCAAGACAATAGTTAACCAAGTTTACTGTACTTTTTGTTATGTTGTGATTCTCCAAAAATTCAAAGCAAAAAAATAGTAAAATTATCTGCGTTGTTTGCCTGAAATTGTTACCATAACAATATAAAAGAAACCTTTTTAAGATCCAAGTCTTCAGTGAACTCAAAACTATGAAGTTTTTAAAAAACTTATTCAGAACATTCTTGCATAACAATACAGCAACAGAAATGGAGTAGGTAGGTAGGTATATAACCGAAGAGGTTCATAAAATAATAAACCAATAATGTTTAATAGGAATTAAAATATTCATTATCAACTTATTGGTTTCAGCAATTTAAGATATTTCAAGTCATACATGTGAAGTTACTTGAGAAATTTAGTGGAGGGAAGAAGACTAATGATTAAAATGATAAACAGGAATTTCTCAGCTTGTACAATGCAGAACCTGCTGCAAGTTTCTTTATTAGTATTACAGGTAAACCCCAACTTATAAACATAAGTTTGTAAACTGTAAGCTGAAAGAAAGTACTATGTTTAGTTTAAGTCAGAGGAAATTAATCACCTCCCCCTTAGCCTATGCAAACGGTCAGAAGCATGGGAATGCTTCAGCATTTGAGAAGGGCACCAATAGCATGACATTTTACCAAAATTGTCACACTGAAAGGTGCTATGAATTTGTCAAGTACACTGAAAACCTAGCTACACTGCAGATTTGTCAAATTTGTCAAGGGTAGCATAAACTTAGCTACTCCACCACAAACAATACTAAAGCGTATGATCAATTTATAACCTTTTGTGGATGAGATCCATCCACATATTAAAACAATATAACAGTTAATATGCATATTAAAACTCCATAATAACTTGACATTTCAATTCTGCATCAATACCACTTTCATACAGCAGTTATTTGAATTTGAAAAGTGTCATTTTTACTTGCTGAACAGTGTGTATGTACTGTACATATAAAAAAAATTCTTCTTCACAATGCTGTGAAAGCTTCGACTCCAGGAGGCCTGGCTCTTGGTGAATGAGGGTCTGCAATTCCATGACCACTTATTCTTCTTTGTGGATACAGTCTTGAACGTGGTGCATAATATTCTGAATCTGAATGAGAATAGTGTCTTGCTGGTGAAGGCTCTGGTCTAGGAAAAAGCCTGTCTCCATGATAATGATATGATTCAGGTGTTATACCGCCTCTGCCTCTACCTCTGAGATCTCTATTTTTATGACTTGAACGGCTAATTCTAATAAGTTTTGTAGACTTATCTGTTGGTACTCTAAATGGCTGTAGCTTCTAAAATAAAATCAAATAAAAATTACAAGCTGTTCTGATATTTCAATAACTGCAAACTGGTATATACTTTAGCTAAGTCTACAAGTTATTTAACAGAAATCCCCAATTATTTAATATAATGTAAAATTAAATAAATTTTACGATTTATAAATATTCAATGTAAAAATATAGTATAGTTACTAAATTACAATTAGTCCATACAAAATTTTATTTTAGTACAAATTCAATTCTCAAGATGGATTTTGGCAAATTAAATGAAATTGTTTCTCACAGAAAAGTTTGGAGATCTAAACAGCAGAGTAGGAAATCCAGATATAAAGAAATGTTTGGTGGGGAAAACTTGGAGAAAAGCACAAAGCTAATAATAATGGTAAATGTCAACTGGATTTCTGTTCAGGACATGGATTAGTTATTGCTAACGCCTTGTTCCAACATAAAAATGTGCACAAATTCACGTGGAAAGAAGATGCAAGAAATAAGAAAGTCTCATTGACTATCTTATAGTTGATAGCGATGTTTTTCCTACTGGTTCAGGACATGTGAGTATACATAGGATTTGAAATAGGAAGTGATCGCTATTTAGTTTTGAGTAGGATAAAATTAAATTTCATATTGAAAAGAAGAGTGTGTAAGAAAGTTTTAAAACAAATCAAAGTTGAGCAGCTTTCAGAAGTGAACCGTAGACTGAAATACATGAATATCATTGAAAAAAAAATGAAAGAGTTTGAAAACAAGAACCAGACCTTGGAGATTCGGTGGCAAATCCTGAAGAAAATATTGACTGATTCGGCCAGAGAGGCATGTGGTGAAGTTGTCTGCAAGATAGAAAAATCAGAACTCCATGGTGGACACAGAAAGTTAAAGAGACAGTGAAGGAAAAGAAGAAAGCATATTGAAAGTTTCTGGCAAGTAAGTCGGCTTGCTCTTAGACAATACAGAGGAAAATATAAGAAAGAGAAGCACTGTGTAAAACTAGCTAAGCAAAAGTAATGAGAAGACTTTGGTAAGAACATAGAAAATAAATATCAGGATAGTGGCAAAATATTCCAGAAGCTATAATTGGAGGAAAACTCTCAAAAGGAATGAAGTTGGGAATACATGTTCATACTTGAAGAAGAAAAAGTCATCAAGAACCTGAAATGTGGAAAGGCAGCTGGAGTAGATGAAATTTGACCAGAAATGCTCCAATATGGAGGCATAAAAGTTTTACAGTGCCCACATTGCATAATTCAGAAGGCCTGGTCAGAGGATCAAATTCTAGATGTCGGAGCAGAGCTCTCATAGCACCCATCTATGAAAAAGGAAAATAAAACTGAATGTGAGAATTACAGAGTATCTCCCTACTGAGTGTTCCTGGTAAGATGTATGCAAGTGTACTTGAGAAATGGCTGAGAAGGATTGTGGAAGCTTGGTGAAGAACAAGCTGGATTCAGGCCAAATACAAATACGGGATCAGATTTTCATTTTAAGACAAATAGTTGAGAAATCTTGAGAATATAACAAGGACTTGTATTTAAGTTTTGTTGATCTGGAAAAGACATATGACAATGTGCCAAGAGGAAAGCTCTTCAAAACACTACAGTTATATGGTATAAATGGGACATTATAACGAGCAAAAGATAGTCTCTATTTAAACTATAAGCCAGATGGTTTGATGTTAAATCAAGTGTGTGACAAGGGTACACATTATATATATGGTTCACATTATGAAGAAAAGTTGAATTAAATCTGATATCAAATTGGGGATGTTAATCATAGCTCTTTACATTATGCAGATGATGTTACACTTCTAAATAAATCCAGCATAAGTCTGCAAGATTCCTTTACTAAATGGAATAACTGTTGTAATTAATTTGGTATGAAAATCAGCAATAAAAAGACAAAGACAATGAAAATAGGCAAAAACACTAAAAACCTCAACTGCATCTTAAATGGTGAACCTATAGAACAAGTGAAACATTTCAGCTATTCAGGCACAATTTTTTATTAAAGATGGCAAATTAAATATTGAAATAGATGACAGAATTAGTAAAGATAGTATGGTAGGAAGTCTGTTGAATAAATTTATATGGAATAAGAAAGAAATTAATCAAAACACTACATTAGCAATATAAGACAGTGTTCAAACTAATTTTAACTTATGGATCTAAGAGCCAGGTTAGAAATAAAACACTTGATTAAAGACTGGAGACTTCTGATATGAGAGCTCTGAAAAAGAGTGGAGTGAACAGATAACATCAATGGCAGTATCATATTAAAAATGAGGATATTAGGAAAGAACTTGCCATTGTTAGCATTCAGGTATGTGTTAGTAGAACTAATCTCAGGTGGTATGGTCACTTAAATAGAATGGGAAAGGAAAGATTAGAAGGTTAGATTTTTCAGGTTGGCAGGAAAAAGACCAAGATGTCGATGGATTGGATACAGTAAAAAGTGCCTTAAAGACAGATCTATGAGATATAATAATGTTAGCGTCTTGACAGATAAAACAATAATTTCAAGGAAAACTGTTGATCAGAAGTTGATGTGATGAAGTTTCTCACAATCTTTAATAGGATCTGAATATACACATTTGAAAGATGGAATAAATTTAATGTTCCAACTGGAAAAGAACACATTCTATACTCATGCTGTGAAAGCATTAAGTAGGAGGATGAGGAAACCATCAATGTCATGAGAAATGGTTACAATTATTTAGAAATCATGTTGAGGACAACTACGATAAGTATACTTTGTCCATTAATTGCATATATAGTGCGGGAAAGGGAGAAGGTCATATTCATTGGGGGAAAGACACTGCCACCTCTACATGAGAAATAGTGATGAAATCTGCTCTGTGAAAAGCAAGTGTTACAAATATTTTAGCTGCTTGTTTCATCTTGTATATGTATTTTGTGCATCTTTTAATGTGTTACAAATAGATGTATGATCATATGAGCTTTGAATTTTAGACTAAGTAATTAATAATAAAGCATTTTCCCACCGCTGTCTAAGTGAATAACATCCCTGCTCTCTAACTTACAGGTCATGGGTTGAAATTGCATTATGAGTATATGCTATATCCCTTCCACCTCTATTCTTGTAGGGAAATCATCTCTTGTTAACCATGTTTCATCAATACCAAAACCTCCAAGCAAATGGGATCTACCAAGACTATGAACTCATTCCATTATGTCTAGTTAGAGATAAAGCAGCATGCTGCCAGTTTTCCTAATACACTTATCCATTAATGTTCTACTTTACTTAGTGTCCGCTCGGTTTCTGACATGCTACACAACTTTCTGTTGCCCAGACTAGTCCTCACATGAGACCATCTCTGTAAACTTCCTGACAACTTTATTTACCTTGATTCAACATGTTCACTTGCTCAGAGGAGAGAAACCTCTCAAAATGACTGCATTCGTAACCATCTACTACACACAACTCTTCCTATTATCAAATGAACTATAAACAGTGACACATGCCAAACTTATTTCTATGCATTTTCATTTCACTCTTATTTAATAAATGAATGAAATTAATATGAAGGCCTTTGTGAGATGTGGTGTGTGTGTGTGTGTGTAATAGTGTGGGAACAATCTTGTCAACCTCAATGTTAATCTTTTTTTGAGTAGATGACTTTTCACTGTTTGCTCTGAACAAAAACAGAAGCATATAATAAGTAGATGATGGTTTCAGCTACTTGTTATGTAGTGGTAGTTTAAATGAACCTTTCGATGTTAATCTTTTTTCGAGTAGATGACTTTTCACTGTTTGCTCTGAACAAAAACAGAAGCATATAATAAGTAGATGATGGTTTCAGCTACTTGTTATGTAGTGGTAGTTAAAATAAACCTTTCTTGTTTTTTCTAGTTAGTTATAAAGGAATTGAATACACATAAACAGGATTTCCAAAAAGGAATATTGGTATTTTAAACTGCTAATACTTGAGATACAGATGTAACAAATATTGCAAATGATGATTAGGAGTGTCAAGTTTATTTAAGTAATTAAATAAAAAAAATTTAACATGAGCATGTCAATGTTCCTGGAGCACCTCATTGTTCCAGTGTCTGTAATGTTGTCTTTTAACTCTTACAGTGAAGTAACTTAGAATGTGTATACTCTATCCTTCAGGTAATCCTAAAAGAAAAAAAAAACTTCAGGATGTTTATTCACCAGAGTTACATATTAGCCAAATGCATCCACCTAAATTCTTATTACACATGAATGAAGTTCAAATTTTTCAAAAAAAAAATCTCAATTTTTGCTATATATATATTTTTTTTTTTGGTGCAAGTTGTCACCATTCAGATACCTAACAATTATCACAATTATCATATGTATGTGTGCACACAACTCTGAGCAGGTGAATAACTATCTCAAGATAACCATCAATAACTTGGTTTGAAAAATATTTCTATTTAAAATGCCAGCATCATTTTGTGGAAATCCTGCATACAAAACAGCTTTCAAATGAAGCTATTAATATACTTAACCTCTCGAGTAGTTTTTCCACCAATAACACGCAGATATTCTTCTCTTCTTTTGCGATCCTAAGTTTTATAAAAGAATTGAAAATCTAATTACAACCTATTGAAAATTTCTGCCAATGTTGCTATGAAAAAAATTAAAAAGTCACAAAAGACATGCATATGATATATATATAATTACAGTAAAACATGTTTACATTTTAGTTAACGACATTTTTAAAAATCGTACTATAATAATACATCAAAAAGTGTTGCCATATTTCACCTGTATAGATGGGATGAATGTACAAGTTTCATTTAGTTTGCCAAGCTATCATAATAAAAGTTTGCCATGGAAAGCAAAGCAGGTAGGTTGAGCCAAGTATGCATAAAGGTTGAAAATTTTTGCTTTATAGTAGCATTCCTCAACCTTCACATAACTGGAAAACCCTTTAGTGCCCTCCCCCTTTCCCACCTGGGATAAAGGATTAAACTAAATTTATTATAGTCTAACCTAGTGAAAAATAAACTTTCAACATCTTTCTCTAAATTCAGAGTAATTTAATAAACAAAAGTTGGCAAACCTTTTGGCAACTCCTATAGGTAAGGATGACCTTGCTACTGCTTCTGCCTGGTATCTCCAACTCTGGACCTAGCTCCCACTGAAGAGACCTCAATAAAGGTCGAAACTAGTCTGGGTAGTGGCCAATCCCTTAATGCTTAACAGTATACATATCCACAAGGAGATGTGTTTTGCATTATGGGAGATACTGGGATAGGAGTGTTGGTAGTTGGCTCCACCTTTGCTACAAGTTGCCTGGTGTTGTACTATCTTACCCAGGTAAGATAGTACAACACTATATTCAGTCCTGAAGATATTTTCAGGCGCAAACTTTGTTTGCTCTCACTGGGATAAAGGATTAAACTAAATTTATTATAGTCTAACCTAGTGAAAAATAAACTTTCAGTTTCTGATGGCTGTTTCAATGTTAAATTTTTTACGAACTTTAAAAGGATTGCCCAACGAACATTTGTAAGAGAATGAAAAGAAATTATATATTTCTTGAATAATTGCAAAGAAACTAATTGTATCTGCATTCACTTTGGCTGCATCATTAATGATTAAATTTAGAGTATGAGTAGCACATGGCACATAAAAAGCTCAAGGATTTTTGTTCAAAAGCAAATTTTGGAGCCCATATTTTTTCCCTTTCATATTTGCCCTATTGTCACACCCTTGACCTCGCATGTCTTCAATGGGAATATTCCATTTTCCAGTTGTTCCACTATTGTTGCACATAAACCACGTCCTGTGGAATCTGATATATCTGCAAAACTTAAAAAGTTTTCCCTGATCTTGACAATTCCATTGTCACAGGAAACAAAGCGAATAATAATGGTCATTTGTTCTGTTTTACTTACATCAGGTGTGCAGTCTAAAATTATGGAATAATATTTAGATTTGCATATTAAAGATACCAAGCAATTTTAAACCATAAATTGCAGGCGCAAACTTGACATTTTGTCTGTTTGCTTACTTGGAAAAAATTGAGTAAAACCAGGTTTAAAATTGCTTGGTATCTTTAACATAACTATACCCAAGTTAAAAATACTTTTTACATTTAGATTTGCAAATTGATAATAAAATTGTATCCCTGATTGCATTACTTAAAGTTTCAAATATTTCATTTTGACTGTCTTTACTCAAATAGTGTACTCTATTGTTTCCTTGTAGGGCCCTTTCAACATGATTTTCCATAACCGGATCAAACTTCGCAAACAGTTCGACTAATTTTAAAAAATTGCCGTTATTACTTTCATATAATTTATCAGATGATCTGCGAAAAGCTAAATTTTGGCTACCAAGGAATTTTATAATTTCAATCAAGCATTCTAAAACACTCACCAATGCTTCTTTTCCATTTCATACATGCTTTGAGTCTGGCAATCAATAGTAGTTTTGTTTTTTAAATTTTTATCAAGTTCCTTCCATTTTAAGAAATTTTTCATGTGAGCTAAACTAGTCTCATGTCTATGCAAAGTTCTACTTACATTTCTCCAATCATTATAACCTTCTACTAGACTACTTGATTCAGTAGGTGTGAAAAGTTTGCAACAAAAGCAAAAAACACAAATTTAAACAGAATTTAAAGTTTCGGAATAAATGAGCCATGTTCTTGGTATGAGCTCCCTGTTTTCCATTTTTCTATTATAATACGTGTTGCTAAATTTATGACCATATATCTCTGGGATATATTATATTTTTCTTTTGAACAGGCCCCATTTCAATTAAAACAACTCGTAATTTTTCATCAATATTTCCCCATTCACCTGGATCTTCTAAATTTACAGAGACTAACAATGTGTTAGTTTCGTGGTCAACTACAACTAAATCTTCTCCTAACTGTTTTTCACTTAAATCCTGCATCTTGTTATCTTATTCAACAGTTGTAATAGTACTCTCATTCAAACTGGATGATGTCCATTTCAATTAAAACAACTCGTAATTTTTCATCAATATTTCCCCATTCACCTGGATCTTCTAAATTTACAGAGACTAACAATGTGTTAGTTTCGTGGTCAACTACAACTAAATCTTCTCCTAACTGTTTTTCACTTAAATCCTGCATCTTGTTATCTTATTCAACAGTTGTAATAGTACTCTCATTCAAACTGGATGATGTGCATGGTTCGTCAACTCTGATTTCTGATGTATCGAGTTGGTTACAATCTGCATCAGAATATTTTAATATTTTAACAAATTTATTTAGAGCCCCAGTTTGTTTCTTAATATCTGCTTCTTTCACAGCATGATGCTTACGATTTTGTGCACCAGATAACTTTTTTTAAATTTTTGATTCCATTTCTATTTTATACCCACAAGAAATTATTACGCAACACGATACAGAAACGAAACAATAGTCCGCACTGCGCTACTGTCAGTAGCCTATTGAGATGAGTACTGTTACAAATCTACTGTTGCTATCCTGTCATTACTGTGACATTGTAAAATTTTATTATTATTTCAACTTTGTATACTTGCAATTTCTATTAATTACTTGCGATGTCTTTTTTCTTTACTTTATTCTCCGTTATTCTAAGGTAGCTGTGTGCGCTTTCTCTCTCTCAGAATCTCTCTTGTTTATATTATTACGTGCTATGTTTACAAGAAAGTCAAATAACATTTATTTACATTACTATGAAATGTACACGAATTTAAACATTAGGGAGATTGCTTTCTCTATCCTTCTATAAAAACTCTTTAGCAAAATTTAGAACCTTTTTTCTTCAAACTTTAAAATACTTTCTTTAACACAAAACGTTATCTACTCTCAGTTTACAAATTTTACTTATTAAACTCCAAGCTTACTCACAAAGAGGTTACCTAAATCTCTCTGTTAAGTTATCTTTGCAAATTTGATATCAACTTCTAACATGCCAATTGATTCTCTTAAGGACTCTTCTTAACCTTATTAAACATTAAACATGTATCTTAAAAGTCTTTCTAATACAACTATAAGAGGAATTATATAAAAGTTTTGAACTTACAAAGGCTATGTATCTCACAATTAATCAAAAGTCTTTCACTAAAAGTTCTATGGAAATTCTTTCATCTCAGATCTTCATCTGGAATTTTGGCTTCGGCTATATCAATTGGGAATGTAGCGGGACTCATACAGTTCCGAAAAAATGTTATTCTCCCACGGTGAAAAGAAAAACTTACGAGCGAAGGTACTTCGGGAAATTTGCCTCGCCTTTTCTCTTCTACTTGGGCTCTCTGAAAATGCCTGGTCGACTGCTGTCTCAAGTAGCTTGAATTGCTGCCTCTAAGAAACTGAAAATGCCACCTCCAAGAAAAATGAAACTGTTGTCAATTGTCAATCAGGATCCCTCAGGACTGGAAACTTTTCTCTTCTACGGCATTTGGGACTTCTCCTTTCAGCAATTTGAAAGCCCTGTCTGTGGCCTAGAAGTCGTTTCTCTCTAGCGACATCTCAAACTGAGAAGCTCCTTTCTGGAAGCGGAAAACTCCTCTCTCAACCAACGTCTGGATCTGGGATGCTCTCTGACGATGTCTGGAACTGAGCAGCTCTGTCTCTCTTCAGTAACGTCTGGGACCGGGCAGCTTTAGCAATGTCTGGAACCGAGCTGCCTCCTCTTTGACAGCATCTGGAACTGGGCAGCCTCTCCTGTCTCTCTGTGGATGTCTCTGGAACCAGGCCCCCTCTACTTCTGCAGCAATCTCTGGATCCATGCAGCCCCTTCTGTTTGCTTCAGTCCCTTTTTATTATACCTCCTCTGAGACCTTGCATGAAGTTTGGCAACCCCCAAAGAATCAGTATGATTCTTTTATCTTAAGTTTCAAGTTCAGCACGCCTTTTGTTCTCCTCCGCTTTCTTTTAATTGTAAGCTGCCGGTCATCGGAAAGTTGTTTGAACCTTTCTGACTGACTTAGCAGATGTTTACATTTACGAGTCTGCAAGCCTTTCTCATACAAACAAATTTTAATAACAATCTTTCTAATGCCGCCATGTAGATCTATTACATGCAGCTTTGGCGATATAAACATTGCCGTTGTTTTTAACACTCTAACATAATCTTATTAAATCAGTATATACAGTTAACTTCCAGAGTGTTATTTACAATAACATCTAAAACAAACTATACAGAGACAAACAAAGTTTATTTTTACAATATTCACATGTGACTTAACCTAAGTAAACAATCGAATGTAATGTGCTTTGGAATATTTAAGCTACAATCGAGTTTTTATAGTACCATACGACTGGTTATGTAGCAACAAATGTTTTGTATGAAAATTCGTTTCTGTGCATAAAAACCATTCACCGTTTCACTTTAGATTCTGGAGGCAAGCATTTAGCCTGCTCTCGCTGCAAAATTGTAAACAGCCGGCAATATACAATTTTTTAAAAATTTTTATTCGGTGTATCCAGCCTTATTTATTTTAATATTGATCATTCTAAGAATTTTTTATGATAAAAATTTTGTTTCTTAAAAATGAACTTATGACCCGTGCCCCCTTCATAGCAGCGCCTGCATGCCCGCTTCCACCGGCCATGGTCTTAACTATTAATTATGGTTGATTATGATTCTCTATCAACTAAAGTATTCAAATCTTTGTTCATTAACTTTATTGTGAAGACTCCATTCAATTTATATATCCATCTAACATTATATTTTTTACTAAGTGAAATATACTTGAATTTATTAAAAGTAAATTTTAAGCCACACTTCCTCATCCATTCTTTCGTTATTTTAAGATCATTCAGCAAAGTTATACTGATATCATTGGGAAACACATTACAGTGCAATATGTGCATGCAGATGCTGACAATGATAAATGAGACAGAAGCATGGCCGCTAAAGTTGAGCATAAGTCCTAAGCAGTGCACCAAAGTGGTCTAATGGGTAGTCTCAGCAGATATTCAGATTATGAGTGCTTTGCATAATCTGAGAAGCGCTCACCCCAACTTGTTGAGGTTTGGGTAGTTTCTTAAGGCTGAGGCAGTATACTCTTGTACTAAGCTTTACAGCCTCTGCCTCAGCTTTAAAAACCTACCCAAACTACAACAAGTTTAGTTGCATGAAACTGCTCCAAATTTGGGACCACACTCATCCTCCAAGCTTCAGCCAATAGCTGAGACCACCCATTAGCCCACTCCTCAGTGGGCTAATGGGTGGTCTCAGCTATTTAGGACCTATTTAGGACTTGAGGCTCAATTTTGGTTGCCAGCCTTCAATCTCTTTCACTCATTGTTAGTGCCTGCACACATAACATGTACTGTGTTCCCTGATGATGGCAATTTCATTTTGCTGAAATACTGGAAATATTAATTACATTCATTATAATTAATTAGACCTAATTTCCTTAAATGAACTGGTTTATGTGCGAAGTATTTCTATTATTCTTACCCTTTTTATACAGGCATACCATGGTCATAAGACACATTAGGTTGCAGACCACCAACATATATGGAATCACTGTCTTTTTTTTTTTTCCTCTTCACATGTAGCTGCATTTAGTAGTTTAATAACATTTTTAAGCAGTCATATATATGTCATAAATAAAACAAATGACATAAATAAAGCATTTATTTACTTCAGATAAGCAAACGAAAAAGTTATTCTGAACAGCTTGGCTTAAGGAAACACACCAACTAGTTTGGTCATCAATCTACACTGTTAAAAGTTTTTCCGTTTCAATAAATAACACTGCCACATTTACATATAACTGTAGTGTCAACTAGTAATTCTTGTAGAAAGGCTTATAACCTGGCTAAATATGATAATTAATTACTTTAGGAATTGACAGCGTCCACTAGAAATATAAATTAAATCAACTTCAATATATACTTTCCTATATTTTGGCAATGTCACGTTGCCATCTTCATGGGAACTTAAGATAAAGACACGTGCACGCAAGTACTATATAACAGCAAATGAGAAACGAAGCGAGGAAGCTACTGTTTTTCCTAAAGTCCTGATAGTGCCCCTTAGCGGGCTATATTAGGTGTTCTTGGATTTTGGGCTGAAGTTTTTCTGATGTATGTTTCCCAAATTTGGGGCGGTCTCATGCATCCAAATTTGTTTAGATTTGGCATGTTCCTGAGGCTGATTCCATGAAGAGTCTTTCATATTTGAACTTCCTGCGGTGTATAACTGTGGTTTTCTTCCACCTTATTCTGTGGCGAGTATCCAGAGCATGGTCTGCAAGCTCAGAGTGGCTGTACTGGTGAAATCGGATGTAGTCCTTGTGTTCTTAAATTCTGATATTTGCTGTCCTGCCTGTTTGGCCAAAGCAGGACAATTTACAGCTGCAAGGGACCTGGTATACACTAGGTAGGTCTAGGGGAAGAGGGGTTGGTCTTTAGTGGAGCAGATAAGGGATGCCAATTTTCTTTGTGGTCTGTAACAAGAAGTCAAGTCATGTTTTTTTAGGATTTTGTTGATTTTTTTCCGAGGCACCTTGGAAAAAATCAACAAAATCCTAGGGAATGGTGATGGATTTAGAGTGATCTTTTTTGTGGGTTAGTATTTTTTTTTTTGGGGGGGGGGGGGTAGCCATTGGCTGAGAAAGTGTTAAGGATGTGATTTAGTTCAGTGGTTACAGCTTGGTCATTTGAACGGATTAGTTTAGCCCTGTTGAATAGTGTCTTAATAACCCCATATTGTTGTGAGGGGGGGGGGAAATTGTTGGTGAATGTATCTGCCTGTATGTGTGGGTTTTCTATAAACTGAGAAAACAAAGGTTCCATCAGGTTGGCAGGTGACTAGTTGTCTAGGAAGGGGAGGCTACTGTTTTCCTCTTTCTCCAGGTGAATTTGATTCTAGGGTGTTGGTTGTTTAAGTGTGTTAAGAAGGAGAGGAGTGTATCTGGGCCATGTGGCCAAATAGCAAACACATCATCAACATAGTGAAGCCATATGGTAGGTTTTTATGGGGAAGAGTTTAAGGCTTTCTCTTCAAGTCTCCATGCTACACGCGGTTCCCTAGCCGACTTAAAAGAGCTACAATAGCAAGGTCATCTTTACCTATAGGAGTTGCCAAAAGGTTTGCCATCTTTCTTTTATTAAATTACTCTGAATTTAGAGAAAGATGTTGAAAGTTTATTTTTCACTTGTTTAGACTATAATAAATTTAGTTTAATCCTTTATCCAAGTGAGAGCAAACAAAGTTTGTGCCTGAAAATATCTTCAGGACTGAATATGGTGTTGTACTATCTTACCTGGGTAAGTCGTACAACAACTGTCAACTCCTATAGGTAAAGATGACCTTGCTACTGCTTCTGCCTGGTATCTCCAACTCTGGGCCTGGCTCCCACTGAAGAGACCTCGATAAAGGTTGAAACTAGTCTGGGTAGTGGCCAATCCCTTAATGCATAACATTATACATATCCACAAGGAGATGTGTTTTGCATTATGGGAGATACTGGGATAGGAGTGTTGGTAGCTTGCTCCACCTTTGCTACGAGTTGCCTGGTGTTGTACTACTTACCCAGGTAAGATAGTACAACATCATATTCAGTCCTGAAGATATTTTCAGCAGCAAACTTTGTTTGCTCTCACTTGGATAAAGGATTAAACTAAATTTATTATAGTCTAACTAAGTGAAAAATAAACTTTCCTCAGATAGAGAGGACAGCCAGGGGGTTCACCACTTTCTTCACCCTTGGCCAACTTCTTCATGGAGACTTTTGAAGAGAAAGCCTTAAATTCTGCCCCCACAAAAACCTACCATATGGCTTCGCTATGTTGATGATGTGTTCGCTATTTGGCCACATGAACCAGATACACTCCTCTCCTTCTTAACACACTTAAACAACCAACACTCTAGAATCAAGTTCACCCTGGAGAAAGTGGAAAACAATAGCCTCCCCTTCCTAGACACACTAGTCACCCGCCAACCTGATGAAACCTTGGTTTTCTCAGTTTATAGAAAACCCACCCATACAGGCAGATACATTCACCAACAATTCCCCCCCCCCCCCCACAACAATATGGAGTTATTAAGACACTATTCAACAGGGCTAAACTAATCCGTTCAAATGACCAAGCCGTAACCACTGAACTAAATCACATCCTTAACACTTTCTCAGCCAATGGTTACCCCCCCCTCCCAAAAAAAAAAATACTAGCCCACCTCCTCCCTTCACAAAAAAGATCACTCTAAATCCATCACCATTCCCTAGGATTTTGTTGATTTTTTCCAAGGTGCCTCAGAAAAAAATCAACAAAATCCTAAAAAAACATGACCTGACCTCTTGTTACAGACCATAAAGAAAATTGGCATCCCTTATCTGCTCCACTAAAGACCAACCACTTCCCCTAGATCTACCTGGTGTATACCAAGTCCCTTGCAGCTGTAAATTGTCCTACTTTGGCCAAACAGGCAGGACAGCAAATATCAGAATCTAAGAACACAAGAACTACATCAGATTTCACCAGTACAGCCACTCTGGGCTTGCAGACTATGCTCTGGATACTCGCCACAGAATAAGGTGGAAGAAAGCCACAGTTATACACCACAGAAAGTTCAAATATGAAACACCATTCATGGAATCAGCCTCAGCCCTTAAGAACATGCCAAATCTAAAAAAATTGGGATGCATGAGACTGCCCCAAATTTGGGAAACATACATCAGAAGAACTTCAGCCCAAAGGCCAAGACACCTAATATAGCCTGCCAGGGGGCACCATCAGGACTTTAGGAAAACGGTAGCTTCCTCGCTTCGTTTCTCATTTGCTGTTATGTAGTACTTGCGTGCACGTATCTTTATCTTAAGTTCCCATGAAGATGGCAATGCGACATTGCCAAAATACAGGAAAGTATATATTAAAGTTGATTTAATTTATATTTCTAGTATACGCTGTCAATTCCTTAAGTAATTAATTATAAAGTGTCAACTAGTGTAGCACTGTTCACTAATTAAGGGAAGTAAGTTAGCCTGCAGCTTATCTCAGTGATGACGGCATATTGAATGATAAGTTTAATGAATCATTTTGACCTCAGGGTCTAATGTAAAACGTTCACACTTCCACTTTTCAATTGAAACAACAGTGTATCTACTTTAAATTTTATCTATCATTATTAACGACAATAGAATAATAAACAGTTCATAATTCAGAGCAATACAACACAGAGCAATGTAACAAGCAATGATGTCAACCATAAACAAGCAAACAGTTCAAAAAAACTGTGCATCGGTTGATTCATGGGAGAGTCATATTGCTTAAACTGTAATATGGGTGAATGCATTCGTATAAATGAGCATTGGTCATAATTGAACATAGTCATATTAGTGGATCATTGTGAAATGAAGTGGTGTAAGGAGGGGTATCATTGTATACGAAATGACGAAAAGGGCTCCAGGTGGTGAAGAGGCCAGCTGTTGATGGTCTCCTCCATGATTTTTGAAAGAAATGAAGAGTAACTGGAAAATACTTTGTTGGCTGACTTGTTTTCCCCCATGGCCTAACTGGGTATAGGCTTGTTTCCATATTAAGGTAAATGCCAGTCAAGTAGGAAAGATTGAAAAGGCAGTATAAGATGGGTGCTAAATTTGAGGCAAAATAAGTTTTATAATTAAGTTTACATTATTGCTAACTAGAAAGAGATCTCCACATATCCTATAAAGAATGCATTTAAGTGACCAGGGCTTCTGATCGTCTCATAATAACAGGGTGTACTCCATTATCCACCTAGATAATGAATGAAATAATGCCACCTGGATAATGAATTGAATGTTAATGCTATGCAGTAAGCATAGCATTAATATGCACATGTTTCCTTTTCTCACTCATAATTGCATATATAGGGCTATTAAATTGTACATAAAAAGGTTTATACAACAGTCATGTCTTGTCTAATCTACTAATAACTAATATTTAAGGAATTGACAGCGTATACTGGAAATATAGATTAAATAAACTTTAATATACACTTTCCAATATTTCGGCGAATGTCACGTTGCCATCTTCTTGGGAACTTACTAAAAAGACACGTGCACACAAGTACTAATACAACAAATGAGACTGAGGCTAGGACGCTAGCGTTTTCTTAAAGTCCTGATGGTGCCCCCTGGCGGGCTATATTGGTAGTTCTTGGCCTTTGGGCTGAAGTTCTTTTGATAAAAGTTTCCCAAATTTGGGGCAGTTTCATGCATCCAAATTTGTTGAGGTTTGGCATGTTCCTAAGGGCCGAGGCTGATTCCATGAATAGTCTTTCATACTTGAACTTGCTGCGGTGTATTACTGTGGCTTTCTTCCATCTTATTCTGTGGCGAGTATCCAGAGCGTGGTCTGCAAGCCCAGAGTGGCTGTACTGGTGAAATCGGATGTAATCCTTGTGTTCTGAGATTCTGATATTTGCTGTCCTGCCTGTTTGGCCAAAGTAGGTCAGAAAAAATCAATAAAATCTTAAAAAAACATGACTTGACCACCTGTTACAGACCACATAGAAAACTGGCATCCCTTATCCGCTCCACCAAAGACCAACCACTTCCCCTAGACCTACCTGGTGTATACCAGGTCCCTTGCAGCTGTAAACTGTCCTACTTTGGTCAAACAGGCAGGACAGCAAATATCAGAATCTCAGAACACAAGGATTACATCCGATTTCACCAGTACAGCCACTCTGGGCTTGCAGACCACGCTCTGAATACTCGCCACAGAATAAGATGGAAGAAAGCCACAGTAATACACCGCAGCAAGTTCAAGTATGAAAGACTATTCATGGAATCAGCCTCGGCCTTTAGGAACATGCCAAACCTCAACAAATTTGGATGCATGAAACTGCCCCAAATTTGGGAAACTTTTATCAAAAGAACTTCAGCCCAAAGGCCAAGAACTACCAATATAGCCCGCCGGGGGCACCATCAGGACTTTAGGAAAACGCTAGCGTCCTAGCCTCAGTCTCATTTGTTGTATTAGTACTTGTGTGCACGTGTCTTTTTAGTAAGTTCCCAAGAAGATGGCAACGTGACTTTCGCCGAAATATCGGAAAGTGTATATTAAAGTTTATTTAATCTATATTTCCAGTATACGCTGTCAATTCCTTAAATATTAGTTATTATGTCTAACCAGCGTATAAGCCTCTCAACAAGTCTAATCTACTGCAAGACAATACTATGGCTAGATATTTCAATACAATTAGATATGAACCAGAACATTCAAGAACTTTTTTGGAAAACATAGAAATGCATTTCACCTTGAATTAAAGTGAAATGTGATGCAATAAAAAACTATTAATGTAAAATGTAATCAATATAACTGCCTTTCTGAAGAAATTACAATTAAATAAATATACTGTAATACATTTTACACCAATTACAAATCATATTATAAGTGAGAACTGCATTATGCAAATTGCTGTACAAGTTAGACAACTGATAATCCAATATATAAATATAAATTATAGTGGAAAGTTCTCTTTAATTTGCTCTGAACATTAAATAATATTCAATGTGTGTATTGTATTTCAATGAACATACAGTACTGCTAAAATTTGTATATACAGTAATACCTTACATAACACAATTAATAGATGACAAAAAAAAGTTCCATGCTATGCAAAACTGTACTGTTTAGAACAATACTATAATGTATTTTAGCAAATGTGTTCCAAATGCCTATAGTATTGATGGTGGTGCATGTGTGTGTGTGTAGGGGGGGGGGGTAATAATTATGCATCATTTGTTTACCGCAGGTCCACCAGAAATACTAATTAATGGGCACAGAAAAATTAAAAAGGATAATGGATAAAGGATTAAAATAAAACAAAAAAAATAGTAAAGATTTTATTGTTCATAACCAAACACAAGTATTTATTTGGGAAACTATTTAAACAACATAGTTTGCAAAGGTTTTTTCTCATTTTCTCTGCATGCATATCTTTGTAACATCAAATAACATTTTTCTGAACTTTAATGCTTCATTCAGTGTTAGCACCGGCATCTATACGAATGTCAAAAGTGGCCAAAAGCTCATTTGATAAGGATTCTTTTGTAGATATTTCAGCACCAGTTCCATCTAATTTATCTTCCTCTTCTTCATATTTTGTTCTAGTGTTAACCATTTATGCTTGTTAGATTCTCAAAACTTTGTTGCATTTCCTCTTCCCTCATAATTATGTACAAAAGGTTACTTGTACGTAATACAAAATAAAAAATTTTTAGAGTGTCCACGACTTTGATGCACCAAAGTTGAAATAATACTAAAGGTGCATGCTACAGCCATTACTGTGATATGCTAAATTACCACGATATTGCTTTAGTGTAGTTTAATGTTAATGCAGTACAGTACAGTACTACTCTCAAAATTTTTTCAAATTGTTAAATATTATAAACAGTGCTATAATGAAACCTCATCATCATCATCAAATTCCTGACATGTACCCTCAAAGGAGTGTACAGGATTATAATAGTACTACATGAAAAATTTACATCATTACTAACTTCCTATCTACAATATTCCTCCAAATCAGTCTGTTACCTGTCAAGACTCCAATATTATCAGATCTTATATTTCTATCATCTAAGCCACTTAGTACCGTATCAATCCACCTATATCTTGGTCTTCCTCTGGGTTGTTTTCCTGACAACCTGGCAGAGAACACTTGTTTTGCTAATCTTTCCTCGTCCATTCTGTTTAAGTGACCATACCATCTGAGATTAGCTCTGCTAACACATTCCTGGATGCTGACAATGTCTAGTTCTTTCCTAATATCCTTGTTTTTAATATGATATTGCCATTGATGCCATCTGTTTACACTTCTAATCTTTCTCAGGACTATCATATCTGGGGTCTCTAGTCTTTGGTCAAGTGTTTTACTTCTAACCCAGCTCTCAGATCCATAAGTTAAAACTGGTTTGAACACTGTCTTGTATACAGCCAATTTAGTGTTCCGACTAATTTCTCTCTTATTCCACATGAATTTGTTCAATTGCCTTCCTACCATACCAGCTTTGTTGATTCTGTTGTCTATTTCCATATTTAATTTACAATCTTCACTAAAAATCATGCCTAAGTAGCTGAAATGTTTTACTTGTTTCACAGGTTCTCCGTTCACAACACAATTGACATTTTCAATGATTCTACCTATTTTCATTGTCTTTTTATTGCTGACTTTCATGCTATATCTATTACAACAGTTATTCAATTTAGTCAGGAAATCTTGCAAACTTGTAGCAGATTTATTTAGAAGTATAACATCGTACACATTAAGCAAAGAGCTGACATTAATATCTCCAATTCTGATATCATGTTTAATACCACTTTCCTTCATAATGTGATCCATATAGATAATGAATAACAGAGGGGATAATGTACATCTTTGTCTGACACCAGATTTAGCATCAAACCATCTTCCTGTACTTCCATCAATTCTAACTGCTGACTTGCAACTCAAATAAAGACTAAGTATTGCTTGATATAATGTCCCATTGTTACCATATAACTGTAGCGTATTGAATAGCTTCTCTCTTGGCACCTTGTCATGTGCCTTTTCCAGATCTACAAAACTTAAATACAGATCTTTGTTATATTCCCATGCTTTCTCAACTATTTGTCGTAAAGTGAAGATCTTATCCTGACAGCCTCTATTTGGCCTGAATCCAGCCTGTTCTTCACCAAACTTTTCTTCCACAATTCTTCTCAACCGTTTCTCAAGTTTCTGGCATAAATCTTGCCAGAAACACTCAGTAGGGAAATACCTCTGTAATTCTCACATTCAGTTTTATTCCCCTTTTTATATATGGGTACTATTAGAGCTCTACTCCAATCATCTGGACTTCGTCCCTCTGTCCAGGACTTCTGAATTATGCAGTGTAGCCACTGTAAGACTTTTATACCACCATACTTCAGCATTTCTGGTCAAATATCATCTACTCCTGCTGCCTTTCCACCTTTCAAGCCTTTGATGGCTTTTTCTAATTCAAGTATGGATATGTATTCCTGACTGTATGCCTGTTGAGTGTTTTTTTACCACGGTGCTATCATTGCCTGTTTCGTTTAGCAATTTTTTGAAGTAATTACTCCATACTTCAAGGATATCTTTTTCTCCCATTTTCATGTCACCTATATCATCTCTAACTCCTTTTACTGTACTCTTTCCTCCATTTCTAAGCTTCTTCAACAACCTCCACAATATCTTACTACTTTCTTGATATTTATTTTCTATGTTCTTACCAAAGTCCTCCCATGACTTTTGTTTAGCTAGTTTTACACAGTGTTTAGCTTTCTTACATTTGTCTCCGTATTCTCTAAGAGCACAAGCTGACTTATTTGTCAGGAACTTTTGATATGCTTTCTTCTTTTCCTTCACTGCCTCTTTAACTTCCTGAATCCAACATTGAGTTCTGATTTTTCTATCCTTGCACACAATCTCACCACATGCCTCTCTGGCTGAATCAATCAGGGTTTTCTTCAAGGCATGCCACTGAATCTTCTGATTACTGTTCTCAAACTCTTTCATTTTTTCCTCAATAATCTTTGTGTATTTTAGTCTACAGTTCACATCTGAGAGCTGCTCAACTTTTATTCTCTTTAAAACTTTCTTACATATTATTCTTTTCAATATTAAGTTCAATTTTATCCTGTTCAAGACTAAATAGTGATCACTTCCAATTTCAAATCCTCTGTACACTCTGGTGTCCTGCACCAAGGAGAAAACATCACTATCAATAATAATATAGTCAATGAGACTTTTCTTATTCCTAGCCTCTTCTCTCCATATGAATTTGTGCACATTTTTATGTTGGAACATGGCGTTAGTAATAACCAGTCCATGTCCTGAGCAGAAATCCAACAGGTATTTGCCATTATTATTAGCTTTGCTCTTTTCTCCAAATTTTCCAAAATATTTTTGTATGTCTCACAATCATTTCCTACTCTGCTATTTAGATCTCCAACAAGGACCAACTTTTCCTTTTTCATTGTGCCAGTTGCTTTCTCTAAAGCATCAAAAAATTCCTCCACTTCTACCTTAGTAGAACCTTCTGTGGGACCATAGGCACAAATAAGTCTCATTGTCCAGTTCCCCATTCTCATATTTGCCCACATTACTCTACTTGAGACTGACTGCCATTCAAGAAGATTAGCCTCGTATTTTGTGTTGAATACTATGGCTACTCCTTCTTTACCTTGATTGTCATTGCCTGAATATAACATTTTGTATTTATTGCTCAGAAAGATTTCACCAGTTTTTGTCTTTTTGTTTCAGTCACCCCTATTATCTCATACTTATCAAATTCCTCAGCTGGCTCCATTTCTTTGCCATTCAGGCTTCTTATGTTGATAGTACTGATCTTTAACTCTGGTGATATTGAGTTGGGGTGTGCTTTAAATTTGTTCCAATAGCTGACTTTTCGCTGTTCGCCCTGGTTCCCTGGCGAAAACAACAGGGAAAAGTGAAATGTTTAACCGGGTGATGCCCCAGCCGGCATGAAATTTTGTCATGCTGTACCATCATTTTGTATATTGGTTTAAGCCAATAAGAATACAATTTGGTCGGCTAAATCCCAAATTGCCAGCCCATCCTCGTTCGTTCAGTATCCAGGTAGATACCTAACAGGGTGCACCACGAGAAAGTGAGGATTGGACATTAGGTCAGAAGCTCTGGTCGGTTCTCCGCATTCCTTTAAAGGCTATGTGGAGGTCTCCTCTCAGTTATACAGCTTTGACCCTTAAGCACCTCTAATGAAACCTCTGCTATTCAAAACCACACTATGCAAGGCATTGCTATAGTTGCAAAATTGTAAAAATACTCAAAATGAATAAAACAAATGAATATTTTCATTAAATTTACTTACCACATAACTGATGATGCAACTACCAGGAATCCACACAATAACTGTTACAACTACAACAGTTCCAACGATGTTGTCATTTAGGAATTTTACTGAAAAAAATAATAATTAAATTCTATAAAATCAGAATAAAGTGATGCCATCATTTCATAATATGTACACAATCAAGTTCATATTATAACAAGCTTCTATCAACAGCTTTTTCCCAAGTTAATTTGTTATTTATCAGGTCACCAATATTGTAAGATCTTGCATTTTGATCTTCAAAGGCATTACTAACTCCACCAACCTAGAGCATGGTCTTCCTCTAAATCTTTTTATTTATTTATTTATTTATTTTTTTTAGCCATAAAATACTTTGTTTTGATAATCTTTCCTTACTCAGTCTAGTTTATACTACCACCTTAGATAAGAAAGGCTGACAAATTTTTGAATGCTAATATTCCCCTTAAAATATTTTTCTCAGAATTTTCATACTGCTGGCTTTTATTCAACTGTTTTATTTCTAATTTTCAGATACATAAGTTAAAATTTGTATTAAAGCTATTTTATGTTTGCTTTGGATAATTCCTCTCTCATTCAATATATAATGAACATTTTAATTGAGGAAATGAACAAGAAAGAAATGCAGTTCATTGTTGATACAAACCTCAAAAGGTTTTCTTCTTGTTTTTGTTGGAAAGATACAGATAGCAGTGAAATGAAGGCATTTTTAGCATTATTACTGGTTCAAGGCATAGTTCAGTATCAGAAGTGATGTCTGAATGTAGGTACTCCTTGATAATGAAATTTTTGCACTGCTGACAAGAGTCCTGATTATTCCAATCCAAAACTGAAAAAAAAAAAAAAAAAAAGAAGAAAAAAAAAAAGCCTTTTTTTTTTTTTTTGAACTCTCTCAAAAAGAAGTTCCAGGAAGGTTATACACCAGAACAAGATATTTGTGTGGATGAAAGTCTTATTTTATACAAGGTTCGACTTGGTTGGAAACAGTACATGCCACTGAAGTGCTCTCTCATTTCGGTTTGAAATGCTTTGAACTTTGTGAATCATTCAATGGTGTATATGAACTAATAATTTATACAGGTAAAGGAACTCAGGTATCCAGTATCCTGCCTGATGCTTCTTTTGGTACAAGAATTGTTATTACCTTAATATCTTCTCTGCTATGAGCAGGTGTATGAGACTGCCCCAAATCTGTTGAGGTTTAGAAAGTTTATCAGAGCTGAGGCAGCTTCAAGGAATAGTCTTTCATACTTATACTTGCTGCAGTGTAATAAAGTGGCCTTCTTCCAGTGTATCCTGTGGTGAGTGTCCAAAGCACTGGACATGCACCACAGTGGCTGTATTGATGGAATCGGATGTAGTCCTTGTGTTTGGATATCTTGATATTGATTGTCCTGCCTTTTTGGCTGTAGTAGGACAGTTTGCAACTGCAAGGGACCTGGAATACTCCAGGTCGGTCTAGGGAAAGTGGCTGGTCTTTGGTGGAGCAGATAGAGATGCCAATTTCTTATGTGGGTTGCAACTGGTTGTGAGGTCATATTTCCTTAGGAATTTTGTTAATTTTTTGGTTACATTCTAAATTGCTAATTTTAAATCATATCATTTCCAAGTTCTTGATTTCCCTATCCATTCCAATTAGTACTGTATAGTCAGTCTGGTTGTTACTTCCATTGTTCCCTTGAGCAAGATAGTGTGACATCTTGAGACAGGCTGCTCACTTTGGTCACTAAGTGCCACCATGCATTTCTTTTTTAAGACTAAATATGAGGGTGGTCTGAAAAGTTCTCGGCCTCAACCATAGATGGCAATACTATCAGCAAGATTTTTTTTTTCCAAGTTTGGTATATCTGTCATAAGCATCCATGTGAAATTGCAAGTCATTCTATCAAGTAGTTTGTTTTATATCTGAAGCAAAAGTGTTGTCTGTATCCCTTGAAATTGATAAAATTGAGTATCGTGTGATTATAAAATTCTTTGTAAAAGAAGATTTAATGCCAAAAGAAATTCATTACAAGTTCATAACAGTTTAAGGGCACTCTTCGCCTTCATTATTGACAATTAAGAAATGGGTTGCTGAGTTTAGACGTACCTGTACCAGTCTTGAAGATGATTCATGTGAAGGATGTCTAAAAAGTGTAACAACACCAGAAATCATTGATTAAGTGCACAATATGGTATTAGATGACCAGAAAGTTAAAGTGCATGAAATTGCTGAGACTATAGGCATTTCAAAAGAATATGTAGGATATATTTTGCATGAAGAATTGCAAATAAAAAAGTTTTGCGCAAGATGGGTGCCATGTTTGCTTACAGCAGATCAAAAATGCACTCACATGAAAATCTCTGAACAGTGCTTGGAGGGTTTTAACAAGAATAAAACTGATTTTGTGCGTCGAATTTTTACTATGGATGAGACTTGAATTCACCAGTACCCACGAGAATCCAAACAGCAATCAAAACAGTGGACAGAAGCCGGTTGTTCAGCACCAAAGAAGACAAAGTCGGTTCCATCAGCAGGAAAGGTCATGGCATCGGTGTTTTGGGATGCTAAAGGCATTTTTTAAAATTAATTATCTTGAAAAGGGTAAAACAATAACTGGGGAATATTATTTCAATCTTTTAACCAGACTAGACGAAAAAATTCGTGAGAAAACACCTGGTTTGCAGAAGAAAAAAAATCATCTTTCATCAAGACAATGCACCTGCCCACAAAGGTGTTTTGGCAATAGGAAAATTAAGTGATATGCACTATGAATTGTTGAAACATCCACCCTATTCCCCAGATTTAGCTCCCTCTGACTTCTATCTCTTCCCAAAACTAAAAACTCTTCCTTGCTGGTTAGTGTTTTACTTCGAATCAAGAGGTGATTGCAGCTGTAGAGGGTATTTTTCAGATCTTACTGAGAACCACTACAGGGACGGGATAATGGTGCTGGAGCATCACAGGAATAAATGCATTAGTCTTAAGAGAGATTTTGAAAAATAAAAATAATTTTGAAATTATAAATTCATTTTTTCATTGTTAGCATGAGAACGTTTCAGACCACCCTCATATGAAGGACCGTTTTTTGAACAAGTAGAAGTTAAAGTAGAACAATGTAGTAAAAATTTCAAAATTTCACATGGAGAGAACATATACAGAAAAATTCTGATTGCATCACTGCTGATAGTGATAATCATCACATTGATCCAAGATACGAGCTTACAACAGGAATTGATTTCACAGTTAAGTTAAGAAGGATCACCTTTGGAAATTTCTTTCTGTAGAGTATGGGTTTTGTTTTAAAACTCTTTCTCTTTTTTTTCCCCACAGAAATATTTATACATTCGAGTTTGCTTCTGCATTTCACAACATGACAGAATTTCATGCCAGCTGGGGCATCACCAGATTACACAAGGCCCCCGTTGTTTTCACAAAGGGAACCAGGGCAAACAGCAAAATGTCAGCTACTGGAACAAACCTAAAACCCACCCCAACTCAACATCACCAGAGTTCAAAATCGCTACTATCAACATAAGAAGCCTGAATGGCAAAGAAATGGAGCTAGCTGAGGAATTGGATAAGTACCAGATCGACATAATAGGGGTGACTGAAACAAAAAAGGCAAAAACTGGTGAGATCTTTCTGAGCAAAATGTTATATTCAGGCAATAACAATCAAGGAAAAGAAGGTGTAGCTGTAGTATTCAACACTAAATACGAGGCTAATCTTCTTGAATGGCAGGCACTCTCAAGTAGAGTGATGTGGGCAAATATGAGAATGGGAAACTGGACAATGAGATTTATTTGTGCCTATGGTCCCACAGAAGGTTCTACTAAGATAGAAGTGGAGGAATTTTTTGAGGCTTTAGAGCAGTGATTCTTAACCTTTTCAAAGTCACAGAACACGTTTGATTATAAGAAAAATTTGGGGAACACCAAAAGCATAAGGATCATAAAACTAACAATAAACATATGCATGGACTTGCCTTTTATAAAAATGGAACTGATTTTAATGCGATACTTGACTTGTCGCTTTTGTAGGTTTCAGCAACAATATCAGATCTAATATGTGATATAGCTACCAATCTCTTTGTATATATTAGTAAGTCTTTCGCGTTTTTTAGTTTTTATATTGGTTAATACTGAGAAACCGAGCTCACACAAATATTATGTTGAAAACTGTAACAAAATTTTCAGTGCTCTTGTGGAGAGAGCTGGGTATATGGCTTGGACAAAAATACAAAATTCCTCAAGAGTTATTTCAGAGAATTTCATTTTTAGAGTATGATCCATTGACCAGGTAACTAATTGTTCTTATTCTTGTAATGAAAATTCACAACTCGATGTATTAACTGTGCCAAATGGATTTCATGTCCAGTAATAATTGCGTGTATTTAAGGAAGGAAAGTAACTCGAAATATTTTCTTCTAATATTGTTAATTGTTCTGTTATAACGGAAATAATTCCCTCGACATTTTTATTCAGAGTAACCAATTACATTCAGAACTGTGTCATGTGACAGCTCTCACTGGCAGAACACTTGTAACCAGTATTCCGGAGAACACCGGTTAAGAACCACTGCTTTAGAAAAACCAACTGACACAATGAAAAAGCAAAAGTTGATCCTTGTTGGGAATCTGAATAGCAGAGTAGGAAATGATTGTCAGACATACAAAAATGTTTTGGGAAAATTTGGAGAAAAGAGCAAAGCTAATAATAATGGCAAATACCTGTTCAATTTCTGCTCAGGACATGGACTGGTTATTACTAACACCATGTTCCAACATAAAAATGTGCACAAATTCACATGGAGAGAAGAGGCTAGGAATAAGAAAAGTCTCATTGACTAGATTATTATTGATAGTGATGTTTTCTCCTTGGTGCAGGACACCAGAGTGTACAGAGGATTTGAAATTGGAAGCGATCACTATTTAGTCTTGAGCAGGATAAAATTGAATTTCATATTGAAAAGAATGACATGTAAGAAAGCTTTAAAGCGAATAAAAGTTGAGCAGATCTCAGATGTGAACTGTAGACTAAAATACACAAAGATTATTGAAGATAAAATGAAAGAGCTTGAGAACAGGAATCAAACCTTCAAGATTCAGTGGCATACTCTGAAGAAAACATTGATTGATTCTGCCAGAGAGGCATGTGGTGAGGTTGTCTGTAAGGATAGAAAAGTCAGAACTCCATGGCGGACACAGGAAGTTAAAAAGGCAGTTAAAGAAAAGAAGAAAGCATATCAAAAGTTCCTGGCAAATAAGTCAGCTTGTGCTCTTAGAGAATACAGAGACAAATGTAAGAAAGCTAAACACTGTGCAAAACTAGCTAAGCAAAAGTCATGGGAGGACTTTGGTAAGAACATAGAAAATAAATATCAAGAAGGTGGCAAAATATTCTGGAGGTTGTTGAAGAAGCTCAGAAATGGAGGAAAGAGTACTGTAAAAGTAATTAGAGATGATAAAGGTTACATGAAAACAGCAGAAAAAGATATCCTTGAAGTATAGAGTAATTACTTCGAAAAATTGCTAAATGAAACAAGCAGTGATGACAGCACAGTGGTAGAAAACACTGACCAGGTGTGCAGTCAGGAATACATATCCATACTTGAATTAGAAAAAGCCATCAAAGGCCTGAAATGTGGAAAGGTAGCATGAGTAGATGATATTCAACCAGAAATGCTCAAGTATGGAGGTATAAAAGTCATACAGCAGCTGCACTGCATAGTTCAGAAGGCCTGGACAGAGGGATGAATTTCAGATGATTGGAGTAGAGCTCTCATAGTACCTATATATAAAAAGGAAAATAAAACTGAATGTGAGAATTACATTCAGTCTCTGTAGAGAAATAGAGAGGTATTTCTCTACTGATTGTTCCTGGTTAGATATATGTAAGTATACTTGAGAAATGGTTGAGAAGGATTTTGGAAGAGAAGGTTGGTAAAGAACAAGCTGGATTCAGACCAAATAGAAGCTGTCAGGATCAGCTCTTCACTTTACGACAGATAGTGGAGAAATCACGGGAATATAACAAAGATCTGTATTTAAGTTTTGTAGATCTGGAAAAGGCAGTATGACAAGGTGCCAAGAGAGAAGCTATTCAAAACGTTACAGTTATATGGTGTCAATGGGGCATTATATCAAGCAATATTTAGTCTTTATTTGAGTTGTAAGTCAGCAGTTAGAATTGAAGTAAGTACAGGAAGATGGTTTGATGCTAAATCTGGTGTCAGACAAAGATGTACATTATCCCCTCTGTTATTCATTATCTATATGGATCACATTATGAAGGAAAGTGGTATTAAACCTGATATCAAAATTGGAGATGTTAATGTCACCTCTTTGCTTTATGCGGATAATGTTATACTTTTAAATAAATCCGCTACAAGTCTGCAAGATTCCCTGACTAAAGTGAATAACTGTTGTAATAGATATGGTATGAAGGTCAGCATTAAAACGATAAAGACAATGAAAATAGGCAGAAGTATTGAAAATATCAACTGCATTGTGAACGGAGAACCTATAGAACAAGTAAAACATTTCAGCTACTTGGGCATGATTTTTTAGTGAAGATGGTAAATTAAATATGGAAATAAATAACAGAATCAACAAAGCTTGTATGGTAGGAAGTTAACTGAATAAATTTATATGGAATAAGAGAGAAATTAGCCAAAACACTAAATTAGCTGTATACAAGACATACTTCGAGCCAATTTTAACTTATGGATCTGAGAGCTTGGTCAGAAGTAAAAACTTGATTAAAGACTAGAGACTGCAGATATGAGAGTTCTGAGAAAGATTAGGGGCATGAACAGAGGCATCATCCTCATCAAAATGAGGATATTAGGAAAGAAGTTGACATTGGCAGCATCCTGCAATGCTTTAGCAGAACTAATCTCAGTAAAAAGTGCCTTAGAATATAGAAATATAATTAGTAATCAGAAATATAAGATTTGATAATGTTGGAGTGTTGACAGGTAACAGATTGATTTGGAAGAAAATTGTAGAAATGATGTAATTGCTCATGTAGTACTATCATATCCTGTACACCCGGGGTATATATCAGGAATTTGATGATGATGATAAACGTTGATTACTTTTGAAACTTTTACACACAGTGAACCTCCACCTAAGTAGCAACTGAACACATCTTGGATGTGTTTTTCTAAATTAATCCAGAGTGGTGCCATTATGAAATTAACTTGATAACTATCATTGTTGATAACACAACTAAATTTGAAATTTTATTTATATGAAAATAAATTTCCTTTGATCATAGAATTTTTTTTGTAATATACTTTATGCTTGCAAACTTTCATATTTTATGAAATATGTAGGCATGATTTCATATGCATTCTAATGATGAAGTCAAAATCCCAGCAGATACCGAATACAGTATCGCTATGTGAAATAGAAACTAATATAATACTGGTAGTTCATATAATTATCTTATGTTTTCTAACAGCTTTCATAGTTTATACTTACAGACACTGTTAATATTTATGTCTTCGATGATATCCCAAAATCTTTCTACAATGTCTTGGACTGTTCTTTTACATCCTCCCTGCAATTAAAAATCCATAGTCAAGTTATTGTTATTAAAGGAAAGCATTAATATTGGAACAGAATTTTTTTACAATGAGTTAAATAACATACAAGTCACTTTAAGTTATCACTTTCAAACTAGCATGATCCTCCATACTCTATGCAATAATTCTAGCAATTTTTTTCCATTATTCTATGCATCTTTAATAATAGATCTGTTTGGGAATGACTTGATGCTGCCGCACTGCATTATACATCTTGAAAAGACTTCAAAGTAATTTCAAGTAAATAAAATTAGTTTGAAGTGTTTTTCATTTTGAGGGAAAAAAAAACTCAAGGTACTGTGTATAACACTGCACATTGCTCTGGCTCAGAACCAGGAGTTGTAAGAACATTTGTAATACTGTTTCTAATGAACTTCATCTGAAAAGGTATTGAAGAATGGTTTCATATATATATATATACAGGGTGTTCGGGATAAATTTGACAGTTTCGTAAGGAAAAAGAAAATCTTCTTTGTATCTATTAAATTTAATGAATTGACAAAAAAACATTACAGGCAGAGTTAATTACAATACTATCAACAAGATTTACTCAAAATAACCACCATTAGCATCGATCACAGCTTCAATTCTGCTTCGGAACCTCGAACAAGCTGATGCTACAGTCTCCCTGGGAAGGGCCGCAAAAACTGTTTTAATTTTATCCATTAACTGGGCTTTTGTATTACTGGAAGTGCGATTGGTGTCTTTTTCAACTGCACCCCATACAAAATAATCCATGGGGTTAAGGTCTGGGGAGTTTGGAGGCCAAACATTTGGACTGGTGAAGTCGTAGAAATTTTCAGACAACCATTTTTGACTTTTCCCAGAGGTGTGGCAAGGGGCCGAATCCTGCTGCCATACATACGGCCTACCATTGGCTACCCTTGTTATCCAGGGCTTGACTACAGTTAGCAACTCCACGAACAAAGCCCGAATTCCAATGCCAGGGTTCTTCAACACCTGTTCCTGCAGATTTGCGAGGAATTCTGCTGTACGAACGCAATCAGATCGTCTGCTAGGGATCTTTCTTCTTGCTACATCCTCGTAGTCACCATTGCAAGTCTCTAGTTCATGCCTGATTGTTTTTACTGTATTCAGGGAGCATTGGGCAGCAGTCGTAATATCCTTATTTTGATGGCGGGCACGAATCATCATGATACAAGTTATTCTCTTCCATGATTCAGGTGGGTTCCAGCTATCCATCCTTTCTGACATCTTGTATATGAATGAAGAAGGGTCCAAACTTTTAAATGAAGAGAAGTGTGTGTTAATACATGTAACTTACGGAAAAATATAATTAATTATAAATATGTCAAATTTATCCCGAACACCCTGTATATGTTAGAGATACCAAGCTATTTTAAACCTGGTTTTACTCCATGTATATATATGAAATATATATACATGGAGTATATATATATATATATATATATATACACAGGGTGTTCGGGATAAATTTGACATATTTATAATTAATTACATTTTTCCGTAAGTTACATGTATTAACACACACTTCTCTTCATTTAAAAGTTTGGACCCTTCTTCATTCATATACAAGATGTCAGAAAGGATGGATAGCTGGAACCCACCTGAATCATGGAAGAGAATAACTTGTATCATGATGATTCGTGCCCGCCATCAAAATAAGGATATTACGACTGCTGCCCAATGCTCCCTGAATACAGTAAAAACAATCAGGCATGAACTAGAGACTTGCAATGGTGACTACGAGGATGTAGCAAGAAGAAAGATCCCTAGCAGACGATCTGATTGCGTTCGTACAGCAGAATTCCTCGCAAATCTGCAGGAACAGGTGTTGAAGAACCCTGGCATTGGAATTCGGGCTTTGTTCGTGGAGTTGCTAACTGTAGTCAAGCCCTGGATAACAAGGGTAGCCAATGGTAGGCTGTATGTATGGCAGCAGGATTCGGCCCCTTGCCACACCTCTGGGAAAAGTCAAAAATGGTTGTCTGAAAATTTCTACGACTTCACCAGTCCAAATGTTTGGCCTCCAAACTCCCCAGACCTTAACCCCATGGATTATTTTGTATGGGGCGCAGTTGAAAAAGACACCAATCGCACTTCCAGTAATACAAAAGCCCAGTTAATGGATAAAATTAAAACAGTTTTTGCAGCCCTTCCCAGGGAGACTGTAGCATCAGCTTGTTCGAGGTTCCGAAGCAGAATTGAAGCTGTGATCGATGCTAATGGTGGTTATTTTGAGTAAATCTTGTTGATAGTATTGTAATTAACTCTGCCTGTAATGTTTTTTTGTCAATT
Organism: Typopeltis vanoorti; assembly: GCF_054136105.1. Classification (NCBI taxonomy): domain Eukaryota; kingdom Metazoa; phylum Arthropoda; class Arachnida; order Uropygi; family Thelyphonidae; genus Typopeltis; species Typopeltis vanoorti. The sequence continues at coordinate 98,498,533 of NC_143565.1, forward strand.
CATTAAATTTAATAGATACAAAGAAGATTTTCTTTTTCCTTACGAAACTGTCAAATTTATCCCGAACACCCTGTATATATATATACACGTAGAAAGTATTTTACCTTGGGTATAATAGATGTTAAAAATACCAAGATATTTTAAACCTGGTTTTACTCCATTTCCCCAGTAAGCAAACAGACAAACAAGCCAAGTTTGCACCTGCAAGTGTTGCAAGTCTAGCTGATCCTGCATGTAGTGCAAGACCAAGGCAACTCATGGTAAAAGTAGAATAAGCTCTGATCACTAATCTTAATATTTACCCTTAATACAAAGCACATCTCCTGGAGGAGATGTATGATGCTTTGTATTAGAGGCAAAGGGCCACTACCCAGACCAGTTTCGACCTTTATTGATGTCTCATCAGTGGGAGCCAGGCTAGAAATACCAAGATTTTAGTAATACAGAGCTTAAAAGTATTTTACCAGAACAAGTTACTATAAGGTTAAAACAGACAAACAAGTCAAGTTGCAAACTTGACTTGTTTGTCTGTTTGCTTACTTGGGAAATGGAGTAAAACCAGGTTTAAAATAGCTTGGTATTTTTAACATTTATTATACCCACGGTAAAATACTTTCTATTTTTTTACTTTCAGTTTTTACCCTTAATGCAAAGCACATCTCCTCCAGGAGATGTGCTTTGCATTAAGGGTAAAATTGCTTTGCATTAACTGCTATATATATATATATAGTCTAATTCATGCTCTGACCTTGCGGAAGAAATTTCTGATGCATCACACCTTTATGCCAAATAAAATGATTGGCACTGCCTTGAAATTTAACTTTCTTTAGCTGAGGTGATAATACCATCTTCCAGTGTGAAGGCTTGTTTTATTTCAGGGTCACAGCCATAATCCTATGAATCATCTATGATAATGCACAAGAAGGTAGCAACATCTCTTGCACACTGTCATAAGCTATGCTGTCTAATCCTGTGTGCAAAGCTGGGAAACAAGTTATGCTATTCCAAGATCCTTAACTGCCATTGCTTGCCATGTGCTGAATGAAATGCTGAGTTAAAGTAATGCATTAACAGGATCAACAGTCAATGTAAATTAAAGATACCAAGAAGTTCTATTCTTAGTTTCATCCTTTATCCAAGTGTAAGCAAACAAAGTTTGTACATGAAGTAACTTTATGACTGGGCTACTTGTATATAGAGGCTAATCCTTATAGACATGCATAATGCCATGCATTATGGGAAGGGCCACTGCCCAAACCAGTTTTGACCTTTATCGAGGCCTCATCAGTGGGAGTCAGACCCAGAAGTGATACCAACGTTGAAATAATGCAGAAGTCATATTTCCATATATGAGTAGCCAAAAGGTGTCACACCTTATTACTAAAATACTCTGGTTTAGAGGTAGATGTGGAATGTTTTTCCACTTGGTTATACTATTAATTAATTATGGGATAAATTATGGGATACTGAGGCAATTGATGCAAAGTCATTAGCCTCTATATACAAGTAGTCCAGTCATGAAGTTAATTAATGCACAAATGTTTGTTTACACTCGGATAAAGGATGAAACCAAGAATATAACCTCTTACTATCTTTAATTTATAGTATAATCGTGGAGAAAAACTTTCAACAATAGTCGGTGGTTTATGCATTAATGATTAGCTTTCATATGGATGAGATTATAGTCATTTTTAGAAAGGAATTTACATTCAAATGTTTTGAATCAACTCAATTTTTCAAAACATCCATTGCAATGTTTCATACATTCTATGGTCATTAATAATACATTTGCAGCAGAACTTAATGTACGCACATTACTCTTTCAACAAATTTCCATTTCACACTGCAATGAAGGTGGGGGGGGGGGGAATATTTGCACTTGAGATTAGTTAACTCACAAATGACCAAAACAGCACCTTTTTCTGCAATCAGCCACAGAGATGTCCTAATCAAATACTTTACTACTGTTCGATACTGTTAGTACTTTCCTTACAATGACTTCTGTTCTGGATATTTTTTGATCAACCTCTGTATATCTATATTTACACCATAACTCTACTAGTCTAAGTTAATGGGGACAAAGTATATTTGGATCTCTTTTGTCTGCAATTATGTGATCAATATTCACATATACAGCAGATAACATTCCCTTCATTTTCTACTCTTTTATTTCTGACCTTGTTCCATCTGTATGGTTTTATACCATACTAATGTTTACTTTATGAGACATTCAACTATGTATGTGTGCATAACTAATTATCTTAACTGCATGTGGTGTGTGCTGAGTGGGAACAAAAAACAAAAAAACAGTAGCATTAATTTTAATAAAATGTCGAAATTAAAGATTTTTCTGGATACTTTTCTGGTCCAGAAAATTAAATTTCTTGTGAGTGAAATTTTATGTAAATAATTCTAATAATTTACATAATTATTATTCTAATAATTTAGTTAAATTAATTCACTTTTCACATCTCATAAGAAACAATAACCAATGTCAGCTAACACCTTTCTGCTTTAATTATGTTACATATGCACTAACACTAAAACACAAAGCTTTACCTTTGATTATTGTATATCTCAACAATGCTGTGGTATTTATTTTGGTGATTTATGTGATTAAGACATATCACATTTAGTTTTCACTTCAGACAGTAACCTCTGGAATACCCAACGTTGTTTATCCAGTTAAATCTGTTAGTTATCTAGAAGTTTTATTATTATTGTCATTATTAGGAGAGCTCAATGGAGCAAGAAACTAATTGAGAGGTTTTCACTATCAAGCATGTCAAATGTGCCTTAAACTGTTTCTACACCTATCACTCTGAGTGAAAAAAAAAATCCTTCACTCTGCTTATGCCCTCCATATATAACTTCTAGAGACCTTTCTACCTTGTCTACTCTATTCTTCTCTATGAAAAATCTCTCCACATTCAAATGGTATATCCTTCTACAATCATCACTTCTCCTCATATCTGCCAGGCTCTGTTAATGGCATTCCCTCAATCTGTTCTCATACCCAATGTCCCAGAGACTTGACACTATCTTAAATCATCCTTTTTGATCAATTTCAAAATCTCTATCTCCTTGAAAAACCAGGTAATCAGATTTATGCAGGTGCACATGTAGCCTGATCAAGGATCAATACAGTGAAACTGTAAACTTTACTCCTAAGTGTCAATGTCAATTTTCTTTTTTCCCCTCACAATTCTAGCAATGTGGCTGCCAAATTTTAGGTCCTTGTATGCCATTATCTTCAAATCCTTTTTTTCCCACCATTAATATATCCCACCAACTGTATACACATATTCTCATCTTTGCCTTCCAATTTGCAAAATACTTTACACTTTACAAGAATTAACTGGTAAGCCGCTTAATCTACTGAAATCTTCCTGTAAAGCAATATCTATTCCACTCCTCAAAATTATCTCTGCTACATGAACATCACAATACTCTATGATGATGAGATATAGAAGCTTTTGGTAAAAGCATTATTCTATGCACTACCCATAGTTCACTCTATTATATATTTTTCTGCAGGGTGATTCATACAGAACCAAACTCAAAAATTTTGGTACAGACCAGAAATGGTGGCATGGATTTGTCTTGAAACTTGTGAATTGCTAAGCACTAAGGTAAATCTGAAACTAATTAGTTTCTATTCATTTGTTTATGATCTAGAATGAAAACTTTGGGTCCAGTTCTATATGAATCACCTTGTATTTGCTTAAATATAAACATAATTATTGAATATGAAGTTATACATACAACTGTTAAGAATGGCTTATAAAACATAGTTGCCAAAAAAGAAAAGGCCATTATTCTGGTATTGAAATACACATAACATGATGAAAAAGTTGACTTTTTTAGATTATTTAAAATATACAGTTCTAATCAAGGGTCTTTTCAGCATTTTTTTAAAACAAAGTTCACTTTAATTAATAATTTAACAATGAATGCTAAACTCAAATCCTATAACTTACATTATTATAAACTCTTAATCAGCTAATTTATAAAACAACGTATAGCATTCAACATCTAATAATGTGACGTGACAGACATTAAAGGGAAGGATGTTAGCAGTACATAGGGAATAGTCAAGAGATATTTGAAGGAAGCAATACCAGACTGTATATCCAAGATCAGGAGGATAAATCAACAGGAGTTGGATGGAAAAATAGTATCATTAAGCAGGAGCTTAAAAAAAGAAAATTTTGTGGGGATATATAAGGAGAAACGTGATCAGCAAACTCATAAACAGCACAACGATCAGGCATGAAAGGTGACCAGCATGGTGAGGAAGGCAACATCATATTATGAGAAGAAATTAGCCAAGCAGGCCAAAGGAAATCCCAAATGTGGTAAGTAAGAGGAAGAATGACTATGGAAAGCTAAGTTTAACGAGTGCTGATGGTAACAAGGACAGAAGCAGACAAAACAATTAAGTTACTGCTTTGTAAGGGTATATCATCCAATGCTGCAACAGGAACTGATGTGAGAATATAGGTTGATGAATTGAATATACTTGGGATATTGCAAAATCCGAATGCAAATAAAACCCATGGTATTAGATGGGATGTTAGCTAGCATTTTGCAAGAAGTTGTAATGCCTCTGACTAGGCTGTTTAAGCCTCAAATCCTTTCACTCCCAAGGGAGTGAAAATTCCTTTGCATAAAGAAGGTACTAACATTGTGGTAGCAAATTACAGACCAATCAGTATCTCAGGGGTGGGTAAGAAAGTATTGGAAAAGTTAGTCAAAGACACAATGCAGGAATTGGTGGATAAGAATACGATTGCTTTATGGGAGCACCATAGCTTTGTGAAGGATTAGTATGCTCCCTATTATAAGAGTGACAGTTAAGTTATATAAAGAGAATGGCTACATGATGATACTGCTATATTTTGCAAAGGCATTTGACAGGATATCACATTGCTTTCTGTTATGCAAACTGGAACAAAAATGGGAATGGATATGAAACTGGAGATATGGATGACGGTGGCTGACAGACAGATACCAAAAAGTAGTACAGAGAGGAGAAGAATCCAGGAGAAAGCAGGTCACTGGGCCACAAGGTTCTGAAATTGGACTAGTACTGTTTAATTTGTACATAAATGACTGTAGGAAATAATTTGAAGGGAAATATTCAGTTGCTTACTGATGATGATGATGCAAAAACAGATGTTTGCTGACAGTATGGGAATAGATAATGGGTATCAGTTTAATGTGGAAAAGTGTCAAGTTATGCATTTGGGGATAAAAAGATTACAAGCTATCTACCACACTGGTGAAGTTGTACTGCAAGGAATTGATGAAGTTAGGGAATTGGGAGCAGTAGCATATAGAGAGATGAAGTTTAGAGGGCATACTGCTAAGGTTGCCAAGTTAGCTCATAGGATTTCTTGGTTATTGAAGAACACACTAACAAGCAGAGATAGGGAAGTTATCATTTCTCTTTATAAGGTATTGATATGTCAATATTTGAATTATTACTGTGCTCAGGTCTGGTAACCTGGGTTTCTTGTGGATAAGGAAGTAGTAGAGAAGATCAAGAGGTGAGTGATCTGTAGAATGCTCGCTAAGAAGATAGAATGAAAATTTGTAAGATGCAAAAGCTGGTCAATAAGTGAAAAAGAGGAGATATGATAGAAACATTTAAGTTATTATTATTACTGTATGGGCACAATTTTGATTGGAGAGTGGTGAATGAGCTGAATAGGTTGCCAGAGTCAGTTGTGAATGCTTCGTTTGTTGATGAGTTCAAGGAAAAATACAATAGATATTGAGTTGATAGTTTGGGTCTTCCACGATGAGTATTTGGACTTCATGAAGGATCCTGTGCAATAATAATAATAATGATTTATTGGTTAGTGTCTAGCTATAATGTACTTCTCTAAGTAGAATTAATAGTATAAAAATAAGAAAATTTGTATATAAATACTGATAGAGTCATATTGATAAAATTTAAAGTGTTTTGCCAGAACAACATTCCACTGTAAAAGGAGTGAAGCAGCAGGTATTGAAAGAAGACCAGTAAGGCTACTAAGTCTCAACTTCATCACAGTAAAAGCCACTGACAGAAAACAATATTTAGCAACAACAGAAGAATCAACAAAGTGTGATACCTTTTTACATCACTGGAACAACTCATGGGCATTTTTATGCAGATTTCATTAAATAGACATCTTACTTGATGTTACAATAAAGAAGAGAAGATGAAGAGAAGCTTCGCTCAAATGTATCACTGACAAACATACCTTGTCTGTAATTAATGAACTACTGTTTGTGATACCCAATTCTTGTCATTTCATTCAAGCAGCTGCAATGATAGAAAATGCAGAGAATCTTATATTGTGATAACAATATAAGATTCTCTGCATTTTCTATGATTGCAGCTGCTTGAAAACAGCTGATAGACATGTGAAAAAAATACACCACGAAGAGGGGAAAAGAAATGGAGTTGTGTAAAATGAGAAGGGAGAATTGTTCAAGATTCCCATAAAAATGAGTAAGCAGGAGAAAAAACATTGGTTTACATTTTATTTAAAGTTTCTGTGAATGAACTAATTTACCTTTGTTAGTAAACATGATATGAACTTTTGTTGTTATCAACTGTAAAGAAAAAACCATATAATGTATAAACATTTATACATGACAACTGGCAGAAAAAGCAGGAAATGTTTCAAGGAAAGGAACCTATGCTCTTCTCTTCGTCTTTGGACAGTTAAAGCTGATGAAAATAATCATTAATACATTAGGTTTCTGCTTAAGTGAATATATTTACAATAAGGCACAGTGGAAAGTACAGGTATAGACTGTCACTGTTCTTTGTGTGTGATTGGGAACATTTGCTGTTATTTTGTACTTGCCTTGGGAAAAAGCCAATAATTAAGACTTCTCAAGAAAGTATGTTTTTAGAGTTTAATTAAAATACTAGTCAAATTTTACTTGAACTATTGAAACTTTTGTATATGTCTGACTTATTGGGTAAATATATTGATTTTTTTTTTCCTACAGACATTCTGTAACTAACATACAAGAAAAGGCTTGACTCATGAACTTTAAGGTGTGTATATGGGTGTGAGTAAATAAAAGGATCATAATTTTATATACTCTTGCACCCATAAACCATAAATCAACCAACCAATATGTTTGGTTGTTTCACCATTCATTTTTGCTGAATTCATTCTCTCTCTCTCTCTCTCTCTCTCTCTCTCTCGTTATATTATAACGAAAAACATAGGCATGGAATAAGAACCTAGTTTATTAAAATAAAAGAGGAGGAAATATTTACAGTAGATGACAGAGTTCACGACAGGATCAATAAGACGAAGACTGACATAAATGGTGCAGCTGTGATGGGATATGAACAGACAGCACAGCTAAAGTATTTAAATGTTCTTGCCCAAGTAATTAGTACTCCATAGCTTGCAAGAAATGTATATCTTATAATGTTTACAGAACAGGTAATGAGAAATATATATACTTTTGAATAAAAATATATATAACAAAATATGTCTTACTTTTTCACAATATCCATGTATACATGGAGTTCCATCCCTGAGAATTTCTATTGGTGGTATAGGACTACAAGTAGAATTTAAGTTAGGTCGACAACATCTTTTACAGGCATCTTCTTCTGTTTAAATAAAATGGAAAATGGCTCTTAGTTGTTTTAAATAAATGGAAAACTGCTACAAGGTTAAGTGCTGATTTATTTTTTCTCTTTCCCCTAACTACAATTAGGCTTATAAGCAGATTATCATATATCACTATTGCATAAAAATGTGTAAGTCATTTATATTCCCAAATAATTTTTATTGTAAATGCAATCAAAGATTAAACTTCAACTTTATGCGTTACCATTCATGGATACAGTAAACTAAAAACTACCACAATACCATGAATAAATACAAATCTTTCACTCTCCACCCCCCCTCCCTTCTTATATAACAATACTATCTACAAAAGACTGAGAACTTGGAGCACATTAGTTCTGTAGGTGGTGGTTAGAGAATAACTTGAAACTCATCTTTGGAGATTAAACATGTTTTTTTTTCATTCTAGGTCTAATAAAGAATGGCAATGGTATTACATTGGGCAACAAAGATCATTTACTAATTAAAAAGACTTTCTAAAAACACAATTGCTACAGTAGAACTTGAACACACGACTTAGCAGTGCAGAGTGAAGGCTTTAACTACTTGGTCAACAATACCAATCCTACTAAGTTATTGCCCTTCAGGAGGTGGTTATTATGGATTTGCATATCATGCTATTCTTTCTTTCTACACAGTTCAGTTCCAAATCCTTTGTTTCTGAACTATGTGAGTAATTGTCATCTATTTTTCATTTTTCCTCAATTCTTTCATCTAATAAATCTTTCTTGAAGAATGTCTTGTTTCACAATATGGCCCCATATAAGATTTTTTAACTTCCATTTTATTAACCTAAATTGTTGGGTGTGAAAATTAAGGATGTATGTGAGAGAATTAGAGTGCAAAAGCAGAGGGTGAAAGAAATGATAATCGTAGAAGGAACAAATGATTTGAAAGGAGATAAAATTGCTATGAGAGATGACTTAAAGGAATTATTAGAGGTAGCAAAAGAATAGAGTGAGAGAGTTAGAATAGTGAGTCTGTTGCCACGGTATGACAGAGAAGAGGTTAGGAGGAGGGCCATAATTGCAAATGACTCTACGCGCAGGTTATGCAGAAGATGTGGTGTGGAGTTTGTGGACGTGTATAGTGAGTTTGATGGGCGAAAGGATTTGTACAAGATGGATGGCTTGCATCTGAATGGATTTAGTGTGCGGAGACTGGAAAAAGTGTTGCTGAATGAAGTGAAAGTGGATGTGCAAAATCAGGGAAACTAGAACAATTAAGGGGGGGGGAGAGGATATGCAGACATCATTGAGGCAGTTGAGTGTAAGAATGTATATAATGTGCCTGAGATAGTACGAAGGACAAGAGATCAGAATGGGATAGTTAGTATAATGCATCAAGATAGGGGTGGAACAAATGGACCTCTGCATTTCATGTATACTAATGCTAGGAGTATTAGGAACAAGAAGGAAGAATTTTTGGCCTTGGTTGGCTCTTCCTGGCCACAGGTTATTGGCATTAGTGAAACATGACTGACAGAAGATGATATAGTTAGTGGGAGAGAATGTGAAGGGTATAGTGTGTTCAGGAGGGACAGAGAGAATAAAATGGGGGAGGAGTGTTATTGATGATAGCTGATGAACTGCAGCCAAGGAGAATAGAAGTTAAATTGCAGGATAGTGAAATGAGCTTATCTGAGGCTATTTGGTGTGAGATTGAGACTAGCAGAACAAAATATACAGTAGGTGCTGCTATATACCAGGTGATGGAATACATGGTGGAGATAGTATGCATAAACAAATTGATGCAATGAGTGGAAGGAGGGTAATTATTATGGGGGATTTCAACTATGGTAACACTGAATGGAAAGAGGAGAGAACACATGTGAGGAAGGAACTGAATTTTATGCAGTTATTAAGGGATAGCTATCCGAGACAGCATGTAATGGAAAATACTAGGGGTTTGAGAGTGCTTGACCTAGTAACATCTGAACTTGACCGTAATGAATATGACCATGTTGCCACCAATTGGTGAAAGTGATCATAAGATCCTGACCTGGGAGGTGGCTAAATGTGTGAAATTTTTGATTAAAACAGGGTACATGTGGAATTACCGTGCTGGTAAGCATGAAAAGCTTAGGAGATTGCTTGGTTCAGTGCCTTGGCATGTAAAACTGCAAGGGCTGGATGTTGATAATGCATGAGAAGTGGTCAAGGAGCATTTGCAGGAGGTAATGGCTGACTCTATACCTAGAGTCCGAATAGTAAATCAAGTAGGGATTAAATGGATGAATAACACCATTAAGCTTGAGCTGCAAAAAAAAGAAACAACTATGGAGGGAATTTAAGGAGAAAGGTGACCTGCAGGCTCACGAATGGTATAAAGTGCAGGCTAGAAGGGTAACGAGTGTGGTAAGAAAAGCAAAAGGGGATTATGGAAGGAAATTAGTCATGTAAGCTAAAGAGAATCCCAAACAGTTTTTTCGATATGCTGCAAGTAAGAGAAAAACGGCACACGGCAGAATGATTTTAGGGAATGCCGATGGTAGGGAGGTCACTGAATCAGTTGATATAGTGGAATTACTGAGTGAGCCCTTTGCAAGAGTATATCATCCAGGTGGTGACACTGAAGGAATGAAGGAACCATTAGTTTATACGGGAATTGTGGTGAATGAAGTGGAGGTGAATAGTCAATTACAAAACCTTAATGTGAATACATCTGTGGGATTGGATGGTATACCAGCACGGGTCTTATGTGAAGCAGCAAAAGAATTGTCAGTGCCCTTGACCATGTTGTTTAATCTGAGTCTTGGGTCTGGTTTAGTCCCGAAGGAGTGGAAAAAGGGAAAAATAGTTCCACTGCATAGAGGATCCAAGACAGCTGTTGCAATTACCAACCGATCAGCATATCAGGAGTCGTTGTCAAGGTCTTGGAGAAAGTAGTCAAGAATAAAATACAGGAATGGATTGATGAAAATGAGATACTGTATGGGGGGAAGCATAGTTTTGTAAAGGGTAGATCATGCCTCAGTAACTTGCTCAAGTTTTATAACACAGTGACAGCTGAACTGGATAGGGGTAATGGGTTTACGGTGATACTGCTGGACATGGCTAAGGCCTTTGACAGGATACCACATGGAATTCTAATCCATAAACTGCAACATATGAGGATGGATATAGGGTTGGTGAGATGGATAGGTGGGTGGTTGATGGAGAGATATCAGAGAGTAGTTTATTCAGGAGTAGAGTCCAAAAGATGGCCTGTGACTAGTGGTGTGCCGCAAGGTTCTGTTCATGGACCACTACTATTTAATTTGTTCATTAACGATATAGGAAAGGATCTGAGAGGCACAGTTCATTTGTTTGCTGATGATGCAAAGTTGGGGAGGGCGATAGTGAATGCAGAAGATGTCAGAATTTTGCAGGATGATTTGGATAGATTGGAGTTCTAGGCTAAGGAGAATGGATGTCAATTTAATGTGACAAAATGTAAGGTTATGCATTTTGGGGTGAAAAGATTAGCAGCAGTATACCACACTGGTGGAACGGTACTCCAGGAGATTGATGAAGCCAGGGATTTGGGAGTGTTGGTGGACAGGGAGTTGAAGTTTAGGGGGCACACTGCAAAAGTGGCTAAATCAGCTCATCAAATCACTTGGCTGCTAAAAAATACATTGACGAGCAGAGAAAGCAAGTTATTGTTCCTCTTTTATCGAGCCTTGATAAGACTATCTCGACTACTGTGCCCAGATTTGGTCGCCTGGGTTTCTTCTAGATGGGGAGGAGGTGGAGAGGATCCAGAGGCGAGTGACCAAGATGATAGCGGGTCTATGGAATGAACCATATGAGAACAGGTTGAAGATTTGTGGATTACAGAAATTAGTTGATAGGTGGAAAAGGGGAGATATGATTGAGACATTCAAATTACTAAAGGGTTTCTATAGGATTAATTCAGAGGATATTTTTGAGAACAGGACTGGTTGTGAAAGGGGCCATCCATGGAAGCTGGGCAAGAGTGTGGTTAGTAAGGGTGTTAGAGCTAGGTTTTTTACTTTTAGAATACTGAATGAGTGGAATATGCTGCCAGAGTCTGTTGTGGATGCTATGACTGTGAATGAGTTCAAGGCAAAGTATGATAGATACTGTGTGAATTCTACCTACTCACTGATGAGACCTCAAAAAAAGGTTGAAACCGGTCTGGGTAGTGACCTCTCCTCATAATGTAATGACAGTATTACATCTCCTAGGAGCTGTGTTTTACATTATGAGAGAATATCAAGAATAGTGAGGGATCTTGCTCCACCTTTGCTTCGAATTGCCCACTGATAGTTTTTCGGCATTGAAACTCATAGATCGTAGTTCTCGATCTTGAGTTTCACTTACTGGCTATATAACAACATAGGATTTTTATCCCTTTAATATCTATTAAGTTGCCAGAAAACTAGCGGTTTGGCTTTTCATTTTAAATACATACAGGATATAAGTCTTAACACTATCAAATGCTTTATTATAATTATAAAACAATGATAAACACTGTTTTGAATTTCCAAGTATCTTTCTAGTATCATTCTTATTCTGAAGGTATTCTCTCTCTTGTTCTTCTATTTTTCATTCTTTATTCCACTTACTGTTTTTGATTTGATTCGGTTCACTATAAACAGTGATTTTGTTATATAAAGATGAAATTCCTGAATTCATCTTAAACATATCTGCTTTCATATATGTGATAAAATAGTTTTTCTTAGCTCTTCTATTCCACTCCATTCTAAGAGTTATAGCATGAAGGTAATCAATCCTCCTGACTTGATGGTTTTCTTGTCTTCATTTGCTGCATAGTTAGTATTTCTCTCTCTTTTCTCCTAATCTGCATTGTATCAGACTAGTTATTATTCACTGATGTAGTGAAAGACCCAGCTTCATCAGTGATAATGTTAGTTAGTTAACATACGATGATACAACGGTGGTGAAACATATACAGGCTGGTATAGTATCATCTTATGAAACTAACATAAAGCTATTGGTTATAAGGAATTTCTTTTTGTCAATTGTGTGCATGTTCTCCTGGCTGGTTTGTCTAGTTACAGGATCAAAAACTGAGTTTCTGGGAGGGAAACCTTATCACTCCCATATTGGGATGGCTAACTCACCTGTAATTGAAAAGTGCTGATAAAGATTCTTTGCACACTAGATGGGATTTGAAACCAAGCTTTTCCAGCTAAAGGGCATTGTTGAAACTAACCAAGCTATAGAGGGTCATCACAAATAACAACCTTTGAAAGGACTGTTTAAAGTTGGCTCTAAAAGATCTTAGCAAATTTCAAATCTCAAACATTTCAAACTCCCCCTTCTATAAATAGCCACGGTACCATCTGCAACCAATTTTCTGGTATCCTAGCCTTTCTATGATTATTGAGACACTATATTTATAATACCCTATTCTTAAAAAGTTCTCAGGCAGCCACAGGGAAGCCTTGTTGAATCCATTCATCAACTTTCTCTGATTTTCACAAATCTGACTATATAATAGTCTGTTTTACCTAGAATAACATTCAAAAGTATATTCTCTAATTTTAATTTGCTAACTCATCTTGTGGCATTGATATCGATAGTTTCTACAGTATACACTGATTTGTGATGGATTTTCACAAGCTTTCCTTCTGATTTGACTAGGATTCAAAACAAATCCATGTTTTTTCCATAAGAAGACATCAAAAAATAATACATAAATAAATAAAATGGAACAGTCACATAACATCATCAAATTCCTGATATGTACCTTCAACGGGTTTACAGGATACGATAGTATTACATGAAACATTTACATCATTACTAACCTCCTATCTACAATTTTCCTCCAAATCAGTCTGTCACTCGTCAAGACTCCAATATTATCAATATCAGATCTCATATTTCTATTGTCTAAGGCACATTTTACCTTATCAATCCACCTATATCTTGGTCTTCCTCTGGGTCATTTTCCTGCCAACCTGGCAGAGAACACTTGTTTTGCTAATCTTTCCTTGCCTATTCTGTTTAAGTGACCATACCATCTGAGATTAGCTCTACTAATGCATTCCTGGAATGTTGTCAATGTCAAGTCCTTTCCTAATATCCTCGTTTTTAATATGATATTGCCATTGATGCCATCTACTCACGCCTGTAATCTTTCTCAGGACTCTCATATCTGCGGTCTCCAGTCTTTGGTCAAGTGTTTTACTTCTGACCCAGCTCTCAGATCCATAAGTTAAAACTGATTTGAACACTGTCATGTATACAGTTAATTTAATGTTCCGACTAATTTCTCTCTCTTATTACATATGAATTTATTCCATTGACTTCCTATAATACCAGCTTTGTTGATTCTTCTGTCTATTTCCATATTTAATTTACCATCTTCACTAAAAATTGTGCCTAAGTAGCTGAAATGTTTTACTTGTTCCACAGGTTCCCTGTTCACAACACAGTTGACATTTTCAATGATTCTGCCTATTTTCATTGTCTTTTTAATGCTCACCTTCATACCATATCTATTACAACAGTTATTCAATTTAGACAGAGAATCTTGCAAACTTGTAGCGGATTCATTTAGAAGTATAACATCGTCCACATAAAGCAAAGAGGTGACATTAACATCTCCAATTCTGGTATCATGTTTAATACCACTTTCCTTCATAATGTGATCCATATAGATAATGAATAACAGGGGGGATAATGTACATCCTTGTCTCACACCAGATTTAACATTAAACCATCTTCCTGTACTCCCTTCAATTCTAACTGCCGACTTACAACTCAAATACAGATTAAGCATTGCATGATATAATGCCCCATTGACACCATATAACTGTAGCGTATTGAATAGCTTCTCTCTTGGCACCTTGTCATATGCCTATTCCAGATCTACAAAACTTAAATACAGATCTTTGTTATATTCCCATGCTTTCTCAACTATTTGTCGTAAAGTGAAGATCTGATCCTGACAGCCTCTATTTGGCCTGAATCCACCTTGTTCTTCACCAAGCTTTTCTTCCACAATTCTTCTCAACCGTTTCTCAAGTATGCTTGCATAGATCTTGCCAGGAACATTCAGTAGGGAAATACCTCTGTAATTCTCACATTCAGTTTTATTCCCCTTTTTATATATGGGTACTATTAGAGCTCTACTCCAATCATTGGGAATTTGTCCCTCTGTCCAGGCTTTCTAACCTATGCACTGCAGCCACTGTAAGACTTTTATACCATATTTTAGCATTTCTGGTCGAATATCATCTACTCCTGCTGCCTTTCCACATTTCAAGCCTTTGATGGCTTTTTCTACTTCAAGTATGGATATGCATTCTTGCTGTATGCCTGTTGTGTGTTTTTTACCACTATGCTATCACTGCTTGTTTCATTTAGCAATTTTTTGAAGTAATTACTCCATACTTCAAGGATATCTTTTTCTCCTGTTTTCATGTAACCTTTATCATCTCTAATTACTTTTACAGCATTCTTTCCTCCATTTCTAAGCTTCTTCAACAACCTCCAGAATATCTTACCACCTTCTTGATATTTATTTTCTATGTTCCTGCCAAATTCCTCCCATGAGTTTTGTTTAGCTAGTTTTACACAGTGTTTAGAAATTACAGTTGTCTCTGTATTCTCTGAGAGCACAAGCGGACTTATTTGCCAGGAACGTTTGATATGCTTTCTTCTTTTCTTTCACTACCTCTTTAACTTCCTGTGTCCACCATGGAGTTCTGATTTTTCTATCCTCGTAGACAACCTCACCACATGCCTCTCTGGCTAAATCAATCAGGGTTTTCTTCAAGGTTTGGTTTTTGTTCTCAAACTCTTTCATTTTTTCTTCAATCATCTTTGTATATTTTAGTCTACATTTCACATCTGAGAGCTGCTCAACTTTTATTCGCTTTAAAACTTTCTTACATGTCATTCTTTTCAATATGAAATTCAGTTTTAACCTGCTCAAGACTAAATAGTGATCACTTCCGATTTCAAATCCTCTGTACACTAGGGAGAAAACATCACTATCGACAATAACATAGTCAATGAGACTTTTCTTATTCCTTGCCTCTTCTCTCCATGTGAATTTGTGAACATTTTTATGTTGGAACATGGTGTTAGTAATAATCAGTCCATGACCTGAGCAGAAATCCAACAGGTATTTGCCATTATTATTGGCTTTGCTCTTTTCTCCAAATTTTCTCAAAATATTTTTGTGTCTGACAATCATTTCCTACTCTGCTATTTATATCCCCAACAAGGACCAACTTTTCCTTTTTCATTGTGTCAGTTGCTTTTTCTAAAGCATCAAAAAATTTCTCCACTTCTACCTTAGTAGAACCTTCTGTGGGATCATAGACACAAAGAAGTCTCATTGTCCAATTTCCCAGTGGACAGATCTTGCCCACATGATATTTGCCCACATCACTCTACTTGAGACTGATTGCCATTCAAGAAGATGAGCCCCGTATTTTGTGTTGAATACTATGACTACTCCTTCTTTTCCATTACTGTCATTGCCTGAATATAACTTCTTGTATTTATTGCTCAGATAGATCTCACCAGTTTTTGTCTTTTTTTTGTTTCAGTAACCCCTATTATGTCGATCTGGTACTTATCTAATTCCTCAGCTAGCTCCATTTCTTTGCCATTCAGGCTTCTTATGTTGATAGTACCGATCTTTAACTCTGGTGATGTTGAGTTGGGGTGTGCTTTTTTTATAACAATCATTATATTCTTATATGCAATTGTGAATATGCCAGAATATCCCAAAATACCAACTTATATTAAACTGATTAAAAGTCTGGAACTGCACAGCATGGGATGGACACTAGCTCAAGGTTTTTTTTGAATGATAGAAAGTTGCTGCATCTGCAAATGTGAACGCGTTTCAAAAAAGTCCTTAGAAATCATCCTAGCAATTGTAGTTTTTTCTTTTTTTTCTAGGATACTAATGATGTCATAGTTTACAACCTTCTATATATCAATGATCTACTTCAGTTGACCTCCAATGCACAGTTTTGCAGATGACAGCACATTGCACGCTTCCCTTTCATTTGATAAACCTTACTCTATACAACTCACCTCAACTTACAGAACATCAACCACTACTGCCGTTAATTCTGATTTCCAAGTCATCCTCCAATAGGATTCAGATAACCTCATCAATTTCAAGGCTAGTAAAACCCAGTTCTGTCTTATCTCTCACAAAAAAGAACCATTTTCTCCCAGTATTTGAGTGTTGTCAAAAATAATTTCCAGACAAGATGAGATTTATCTTCTTGGAATCACCCTGAATCAAGCCTCTCCTGGCATAAACACATCACAGGTATTGCATCCTCAGCTTCTAAAAAACTAGGATTTCTCTTTCGCTCAAGACATTACTTCACTTCTGAACAGCTGCTAATCTTATGTTAAAGATACCAAGCAATTTTTATAAATAAACTTGGTTTTAATCCTTCAGACTTGAACTATGTTCAGGCGCAAACTTGACTTACTTGTCTGTTTGCTTACTAGGAAAAAAGGATTAAAACCAAGTTTATTTATAAAAATTGCTTGGTATCTTTAACATATAGTATACCCAAGGTAAAAAACTTTCTACAGCTGCTAATGTTATTCAAATCACAAATCCACGCAACTATTGAATACTGCTCTCACATTTGGAGTCAGGCCCCTAAGAGCTCCCTCAAAATGCTTGACTCAATAAAAGGAAGAGAAATTAGATTGATTAATAACCCATCTCTTACCAATTCACTACTCCCACTAAACACCTGTGTGAAAGTGACAACAAATGTGACAACAAAAATATGGCCATTGTTATAACACACTATTTATTATTATATGAATTTTCCATGCTTCTTGGAAAATTCATATAATTTTCCATTTAATTATTTATTAAATAATTTTTACTGTGTTTTTCCTCTTACTAATTAGATTTAAATCATACATCTAAACATTAATTAAAATAAGTCACAGAACTGTTGTGTCCCATTCTTGTTTATTTATATATTTCCCTTATACTTTCCTTTCTTTTATATATCTTATCCTTTTTCTTCGCATATTGTCACCTCCGTACTAGAAACCTAAGCTCTTGCTCCTCTTAGTATCCTAAAACATTCATTTTTTAAAGCTGCGCCATTTAGGATATTTAGTTTATAAAGAAATTTAAAACAAGAAGCAAATTCCTAAATAAGTCTAGAAGTGAAATAATCATGCAGTCGTGATCTCGTAACTTAACTTTTTTCTTCCCCCCTGCGCACCTAGGTTCGTACGCTATAACAAGCAGTGCATTGAATGGCAATTTCAGACAACTGAATATTTGATAAGCAAAAGTTTATTAAACTCATAATTACAATACAGGACATTAAATTCTAAAAACTACAATTCAATACTAAGATGATACAATGTTAATAAGATAAGCAAAATACAAAATATGAAAATTTTACACTAGCACGTGGGATCAACTGTTATGCCTCCACAAAGGACTCTACACACACAAGACAAAGGGGCTTTTCCGTCAATGATTAAGTTGGCTTAAATCTTTCACCTGCTTAAGCACAATAATATGACACAATAATTCAATTAGACACAATTGGATAACATACATTAATTTACAAGAGTTATGTGGGCTTAGCAATTCCGTTACTACAATGAATGCCACATTCAATTCTCTTGACCTCTTTTAGTTAAGGGTAAATTACATATACTAGCATCTATACACACTATTGCTCGTTCAGTAATACTGATAAACTAGTTCCCTCTTTCTCTATACTATTAAGGAGCTAAAGTCCTAGTTCAACTCTCGTTCAAGTCCTTCAATTGCTTAGTAATACAAATTACAATTACAGCCATATCAGATTAACAGAATTAACATAAAACTTTTCACAATACCATTTGATGAAACTCTTCTACTAGACATTACTTGTCTGCGATTCCTGAAGAAAATTTCCTTCTGTAGTGGGACATATCTGGGTGCTTCGGAACACGAGGGCCATTTCGGTTGCAGCATATCAGGCTTCTTCTAAGGAAACACGATCTATCTGCTGTTCTGCAGACATCAGATTCACCATGAGGATATCCACAATTTCCACTGATAGTCTCCTTCCTTTAGACTAGGGTTGGCTTAATATGTGGTAAATACCTTTCTTCCTGACCATGTGGCATTCTTTGTTCTTGATGGTAGGAAAAACGGGACCTAAATCCCACTTACTAGTATTCCATGTCGTGGTGGATGGAGGGGACTCCTGAGGAAACTGCATAAGGTAACTTCCAAATGAAAACTGGCCAAAGACCTCGTAGGGGGAGGTTCCTAACCCTTTTATATTATGACCCTACTGGCACCTCCTGCAATTAATTTTCTTCCCCCCGACATTTGGATATGTTTCTCGTAACCTGTTAGGGTGGCATCTCCCTGCTGAACCTTCCATCTTTGGTGGGCCATGTGCACAAGACTGATCCACAGTAGTGTCTAAATCGGGAACCGTGACCTTGGACTTTACTTCGGTTCTAGGTAAACCTATGAGTAAGCTTTATCAAACTCCATCAGCTCACCCATTTTTTCTAAGAATTAGCATACCTTACAATCTCTTGTTTCAAGTGTATAACAAGCAAGCCTTTTACATGCCAAATTCTTATAACTAAATACTGTAAATTAATTATCTCATTTTTCTAATATTATACAATCAATGTTCTTATACAAGTCAATAATTATTCTTTTCAATATATTTATTTCATTTTATACTTAGATGCAAGCATGGTTTTCTTATTAAGGTTTCTACTTGTCAAATTGTGATCAAATAAATTCTCTTATAAAGTTTACAAAAATCACAAATTTAACAAAGGTTCCCTTCCTCTTTAAAAATTTTTTTTATAAATTTTTTCTTACATCTGGGGTTCCAATTTTTTCAAGGATTTCCTGCTCCTTATCCACTCTTCATGCTGTGGATTCCCAAGATTATAGAAGTCAAGTGTGCCCTTGTTTTTGACAGCATTGTCATTTAGCTTTCTATTGGTGTAATTCATCCCCTTGGATTCCTTCCTGTCAACTGACAAACTTTCTATTCCTTCTCTCCTCATTCCTTCAGGAACTTGCTGCTTATTGAAGAAACCCCTGGTAAATTGTAGGCACTGAATTCTGCTATGTGCTTTATCCTGACTTTTTTCCCTTTTTGAGTTTCCTTCTCCTATTTGCCCTACTTATGCCTTCTTTCGCACCTTGGTTAGCTGTCCGAGACACATCTCAGGTTAAGATCCTTTCATTAGAACTCCATTCATTAGAGGTATGTTCACTCAGGGGATAACTCCCTTCCTGTGGTCTACCTTACCATTTTGACGGGGCCTAAGATTATACCTGGTTTGTTCTCATATCTTGTCTTGATTCTGGTTCTCATAGTTCCTTTCCCCTACCCTGGTTGACAATCGTTCATTTGGTATACTTGCCCCAATGCACTCTCCAAACCAAGTGTACCTGGAGAACTGTCTGTCTGTCTGAGACTGGATTCTCCTGCTCTCCCTCCTTATATAATCACACCTAAATTTATACCTTGACAGGAAATCATTACCCAGAATCAGCTTAATGTGTGGGAAAGAGGACCCGGACAGGACCAGAAACTCTTGCCAAACACACAACTTGAATTCTGGTAGGTATATCTTGAGATTCACCGATCTTGAAGCATGAGTGCTGGAGGTTGTAACACCTGATATTCTCACATGTCGCCTGAGATGGGTGATATTATCCTTAATGTAGGGCTGCATTGTCATAAAGAAGTCCTCAGACATGATGGACGACTGGGCTCCAGTGTCCAGCAAGGCTTTGCACTGTTTTCCATATGCACTGGCTATCACCATCAATTCATTAGGCTGCTCCTTCTTTCCTTGCCCTTTATTCCATACTCTGCTCGTATATGTGTGCGAGTTTAACTCTCCATTATGGCCCTTACCAAAGCATTTCCTATTTACATAATAGTCACGAGCAAGGTGTCCAATCTTGTCTCACTTGAAGCACCTTGGGGGTTCTCTACCATTGCTCAGATCAATAGTTCTCCCTTGACTCGGAGGATTTACTGTTGCTTGTTGGGAGGTGATTTCTGATAGCTTCTGCATTACTGAATCCAACCGATCAAGAAACGGATTTGAAGAAAATCCGTTCTTCAAGAAAGAAGAACGGATTTTCTCCATTCTTCCTTCTTGCGAGGTTCTGGCTGCCTTAGTTCTGTTGCCACATGCTCTCCCTGGATCGGGTGCTCGGTTTCTTTACTAAGGATTTACGTCGATGCTATTTCTTACTGACGGCCTGCGCTCGAAATTTGCTGTGTTCTGTGGCGGTGCCATACTGCGATTTCTCTAAGATCAGCTCTTAAAGATAAGAACTGGAACACGATGACGACTCGAAGCACACGGTGAGAATACAGGAACAAACAAAATGGGGGGGGTTCAATTCTGTGTTGAAGGTTTTATACGCTCCCCATGAGCGCCACCTTTCCGAGTTTGATCTCTCCTTTCGCCCTTTCGATTCGTCCCTGACTGGGTGACTTCACCATTCCTCATACGGGGCTTTCCAATTCCGGGAATGCATGCGTCTTGATGTTTTCTCAGAGGTAGCACCCACGGACGCTTGCGCTGCTATTGTAGTATTGGGCGACCTTTGTCCCTTGTTACCGAATTATTGGCATTCTTTCATGTGTAGAAATTCACTGATAATTACTCTCATGTGAGCTCTTTTTTGTTGACTTACAGTTACAATAAAGTGCAAACACACACTAACTACAATACAAAGTTCTTATTCTAATCTGCCAGTTGTTATTTCTTTTAAGACATAGTTAAATTGTGCCAAAATGATAAGTATGCTTATTTAATGGATATCTTCTGTTAAACTCTGGAAAGGTGACCTCATTTAGAGTGAGGTCAGCCGTTTCAGATCTAACAGAGTGTTTTCACAATGTGGCCAGTAGTAGAAATGACTGCTGGAGAATGACCTTGTTACTGCGTCATCTATACTGGTCAGGTGACCAGTGCAGATAACACAGTAACCAATGCACATAATATACAATGAATGGCTAGAGAAAAAATTGGTGATCCATTTACAAAGATTAATGACAGACTAAAGGATGATAAACTGCAGATGTAATCAGTCCTAAAAATGCCACTAGCAACAACACTAATTTTTCCAAAACTTTTTCAGTGATACATGATGTAGGGTTAAAAGAACACCTGCCGTGAGCCTAGAGTGGCTGAATATATGTGGTTCTCCAGATGAAGAACAGAACTGGTATTACCTCTCTCAATTATTTTAGAAAGAATGAAGGTGGGAAAATTGGTCAATAATTTGATGAAAGGCTTTTTTTTCTAACAGGAACACAATCCATTTGTCTTAATAAATCTATTTAGTCTTCTAATAGACGTTTACTTATCACTTGCATGTTGCTAATATCACAGGCTCCTTCCAACCACCAAAGACAGGAGAGCAACTGAAGAACAACTGTGAAATAGTACTACCTGGCAGCAGAGCCTTAAAAATAAGACCATAAAGGAAGATGTGTATGCATTCATTTAAACATTTTTGGGAATTTACAACCGTGTTAAAAAAACTTAGTTTAATAAAGATAATAAAAAATAAACTACAGCTTATTTTTTATTATCCTGACATTTCGGGATAATAAAAAAGTTTTCGCGTTCTGGTCCCATGGCCGCTAGACACATTCCTTAGCCAACTAAATAAACAACATAAACGAATACAGTTCACAATTGAGATTGAAAAACATAACACACTTCCGTTTCTAGATACACTTGTCACATGTCTTCCCTCTGGCAATTTTTCCTTCACTGTTTACCAGAAACCGACACATACAGGACAATATATACACATAAACTCCTACCACCACCCAACACAAAAACTAGGTGTCATCAACACTCTAAAAAACAGGGCTAAGACGATCTGTTCCAGTAAACAGGCACTGAAAGACGAATTTAAAATTATCAGCAATACTTTCCAAAAAAATGGATACATACCATATATAGGAGACTTGCAGCATACCATATATACGAGAAAGAAACAGGACTCACAATTCCTATCAGACAAAAAGAACACAAACGACACATTAAATATAATAATTATGATGAAGCTGGCCTTTCGGATCATGCCCTGAATACCTTACACATAATTTACTGGAAAAGCACTAGCTGTCTACATCGCATTAAAACATGGCATGAACGGAAATTTAAGGAAGCCTGTGAGATCATTATCAACCACGCCAATCTGAACAATAATGATGGTCTTAAAATCCCAAACATATGGAAGGCATATATTCAACCCATGGAACCTTCTTCATTAAGAACAACTATAAACAGGACTTAGAAAATCTAGTATCTTAAATAACAATTGTAATACTAAAAATAGGATACAGCCAAAACACTATTAACAAAATTCACTACAAAACCTCAATAAAAACAAAGACAAACCAGACTACAGTAAAACTATAACCATTCCCTACATTAAAGGAATATCAGACAAAATAAACAGAGTACTACAAAAATACAACCTCAAAGCCACCTTTAAACCTTCTGCAAAATTAAAAAGCTTACTCAATTCATCCAAAGACCCACTTCCTCCACTAGCCCACCCTGGAGTATACCATATTTATTGAACTTGCAACATACCATATATAGGAGAAACAGGACGCACAATTCCTATCAGACAAAAAGAACACAAACGACACATTAAATATAATAATTATGGTGAAGCTGGCTTTTCAGATCATGCCCTGAATACCTAACACAGAATTTACTGGAAAAGCATTAGCTGTCTATATCGCACTAAAACATGGTATGAAAGGAAATTTAAGGAAGCCTGTGAGATCATTATCAACCATCCCAATCTGAACAATAATGATGGTCTTAAAATCCCAAACATATGGAAGGCATATGTTCGACCCATGGAACCTTCTTCACTAAGAACTATAAACAGGACTGTAGAAAATCCAGTATCTTAAATAACAATTGTAATACTAAAAATAGAAAAGTTCCATGAGAAAAGGTCTTCAAAATGCTACAATTATGGTGTAAATAGAACAGTATATTGAATAATACATAGTCTAGTAGGAGGTATAGAGAAATGGCTTGCTGTAAAATCAGGTATCAGGTAAAATCAGTTACGATACGGATTTTTATGGAATAAGACAGAAATTAGTCAAAACACTAGATTAGCTGTATACAAGCCAGTATTAATTTTAACTTTTGATTTTGAGAGTTGGATCACAAATGCGAGTTCTGAGAAAAATTAGAAGAGTGAATAGATGGCATCAATGACATAATCATATTAAAAATTATAATATTAGAGTTAGGAACTTGATATTCTTAGCATTCAGAAGTGTGAGTAGAGCTATTCTCAAGTGGTATGGTTCACATGTTCATGGTGGACTATGTCTTGTGTTATTTTAAACGAATTGGTATAAAAGACATACCGTGCAAAACTATTATATAAAATGGGAGAAGAAAGATTAGCTAAACCGATGTATGATGCCAGGAGAGTTATTTATAATGTATTAATCCTCCTACATGCAGGTGGATTAAAGCATTCAGAAGACTGAAGATATGACAATATTGGAGTCCTGACAGAGACTGGAAGATGATTGTCAATAGGAAGTCATAATAATGTAAACCTTTCAAGTAGTACTATTAATAACATCCTTTAAACTTCTTGAGGATACATATCAGGAATTTGATGATAGTTTATTTAAATAGCTCTCTAGCATAGAGGATTCATCATGAATCATCCGACTGGGAATGACACCTGATTCAATATATGCGAGAAATTTTATATAGCCCTTTTGGAGGCTGTGTTCAATTAGACAGTCTAAGTTAGAAGCTGCAGAAATTTCCTCTTAAAAAGCTCAGGATTTTTCTTTCCAAAAGAGACAATCAAACTTAACACCTTATGTCACAAGCATATTAATGTATACCACATAGCATTAACAATTCTGAACATCAAGAGATAAAAATAAGTCAAAAGAGTAGGTGAATGGTGATTTGTTTATTTATTGTGGGTCTACTGCAATGAACTCTGGAGCTCAATAGCAATCTCCCAAAAATAATATATAAATAAATAAATAAATAATATATACACAGAAATATTTTACCTCTGTCACACATACAAGACAACTTGCCCAAAGTCTCACAAAAAGGAATACATTCTCCATCTTGGCATTTCCCTCTAAAACAGTAAATGAGAAAATAAATGTGTTTATTTTGCATTCCCATGGAAACTGAGCACAACACAAAATCAACACATTATTTCTGTAAAATTTTCCACGCTACTCTTGTAAATTAATATTTACAAGATTTAGGAGTATCCCTTCCTAGGGGTACTCTTAAAAAAAAAAAGGCAAAATTGCCATAAAAATTAATAAAATCAACACATTATTTTTGGAAATATTATTATTTTAGGGCTCTACAGAATCATAAGGTTTATCTTATGAAGTTCTATTAGTGGTCCAATCTTACCTTTATACCAAGTCACTGCCCTTATTCTTAAAAGTAGCATCCACAGAGAAAATCTCCCTTCCCACACCATTGCAGCTTTTATTTGGATACAACTTACAAGCCTCACTAATATAACCTCTTGTTATATAACTCTGCAATTAGTATTCTTCAATCTGTCCTTATAACTGAAGGTTTCACAGGCTACACTGAGTGTATGTGTGTTATGTACATATGTCTAGATTGTGTGTGTATGTATGTATGTATGTATGTATATGTGGCGATCAGCTTTTACTCGGTTGTTATACATTTGAAAAAAATAGATTTAATGACTCCAAGACCGAGATAACATATAAAGATTTTAATGATAAATACTACTAGTTTCGGCATATAGCAGCCTTCTTCAGGTATTTATAAAGGAAAGGAATACTAATAAACATTGAATTATTTAAACAAACTGTGAATTACAGGTACAAATTGCCTCACATAATCGATACATAAAAACGTTGTATTTTTCAAGTTGTTCCAACTGGCGTGCCATTGTTTGTTGCAATCGTGCGTGCAAGTTCACGTGAACGCCAATATTGAATAACTGCAGCATGGCTATCTGGGATGTTATAACTTAAATTATTATTTAAGTGGACCGGGTTCAGTAGGATTTCCCTTGATTCTACGATTTTCCTTTCAAACTCATCTTCACAGCGAAAAATATTTTCTGATCTATTCCAGCAATTTGACCATACTTTGGTCAAACTAACAAATCTATTGAACAACGCATAGAAGAGCATAAGAGAGACATCTCATACAAAAGATCTCATGCAACTGCGTTATCCAGTCATGTTCTTTTTTCAAATAATCCTAATGATGACCAACAAAGCCACTCTGTATGCTGGAATAGATCAGAAAATATTTTTCGCTGTGAAGATGAGTTTGAAAGGAAAATCGTAGAATCAAGGGAAATCCTACTGAACCTGGTCCACTTAAATAATAATTTAAGTTATAACATCCCAGATAGCCATGCTGCAGTTATTCAATATTGGTGTTCACATGAACTTGCACGCACAATTGCAACAAACAATGGCACGCCAGTTGGAACAACTTGAAAAATACAACGTTTTTATGTATCGATTATGTGAGGCAATTTGTACCTGTAATTTACAGTTTGTTTAAATAATTCAATGTTTATTAGTATTCCTTTCCTTTATAAATACCTGAAGAAGGCTGCTATGTGCCGAAACTATATAGTAGTATTTATCATTAAAATCTTTATATGTTATCTCGGTCTTGGAGTCATTAAATCTATTTTTTTCAAATATATATATATATATATATATATATATTATTATTATTATCATCATCATCATCATCACGGGTGACTCCAGGGAGTCCTTAGACTCATCGAGGGAGGCCCTAAACATATCCACACAACTATACGACATTCTCACAGTATCTATCATACCTTGCCTTGAACTCACTCACCATCATGGCACCCACAACAGACTCTGGCAGCTTATTCCACTCATTTACCACTCTAAAAGTAAAGAACCCAGCTCTAACACCCCTGCTAACCACACTATTGCCCAGCTTCCATAGGTGTCCCCTAGTTCTACCACCACCAGTCCTGATCTCAAAAATATCCTCTGAATTAATCTTATAGAAACCCTTTAGCAATTTGAATGTTTCAATCATATCTCCCCTTTTCCGCCTATCAACTAATTTCTGTAATCCACATATCTTCAACCTGTTCTCATATGGTTCATTCCATAGACCCACTATCATCTTAGTCACTTGCCTCTGGATCCTCTCCACCTCCTCCCCATCAAGAAGTAACCGAGGTCACCAAATCTGGGCACAGTAGTCGAGATGAAGTCTTATTAAGGCTCGGTACAGAGGTACAATAACTTGCTTGCCTCTGCTCGTCAAGATATTTTTCAACACCCAAGTGAGTTGATGAGCTGATTTAGCTACTTTTGCAATGTGCTCCCTAAACTTCATCTCCCTATTCACCAACACTCCCAAGTGCCTGGCCTCATCAATCTCCTGGAGTACGGTTCCACCCATGTAGTATACTGCTGCTAATCTTTTCACCCCAAATGCATAACCTTACATTTTGTCACATTAAATTGACATCCATTCTCCTTAGCCCAGAATTCCAATCTATCCAAGTCATCCTGCAAGATTTTGACATCTTCTGCATTCACTATTGCCTTACCCAACTTTGCATCATCAGCGAACAAATGAACTGTTCCTCTTAGATCCTTCCCTATATTGTTAATGAACAAATTAAACAGCAGTGGTCCAAGAACTGAACCCTACGGCACACCACTAGTCACAGGCTGTCTTTTGGACTCTACTCCTGAATAAACTACTCTTTGATATCTCTCCATCAACCACCCACCTATCCATTTCACCAACCCTATATCCATTCCCATATGTTGTAGTTTACGGATTACAATTCCATGTGGTATCCTGTCAAACGCCTTTGCCAAGTTCAGTAGTATCACTGTAAACCCATTACCCTTATCCAGTTCAGCCGTCACCTTGTTATAAAACTTGAGCAAGTTACTGAGGCATGATCTACTCTTGACAAAGCCATGCTGTCCCTCATTTTCATCAATCCATTCCTGTATTTTTCCCTTGACTACTTTCTCCAAGTCCTTGACAACGACTCCTGATATGCTGATCGGTCGGTAATTTGCAACCGTAGTCTTGGATCCTCCTTTATGCAGTGGAACTATTTTCTCCTCTTTCCATGCCTTCGGGACTAAACCAGACCCAAGACTCAGATTAAACAACATGGTCAAGGGCACTGATAATTCTTTAGCTGCTTCACGCAAGACCCATGCCCATATACCATCCAATCCCACAGATGTATTCACATTAAGGTTCTGTAATAGACTATTCATCTCCATTTCATTCATCACAATTCCCGTATAAATTAATGGTTCCTTCATTTTTTCAATGTCACCACCTGGATGATATACTTTTGCAAAGTGCTCGCTCAGTAACTCCACTATATTGACTGATTCAGTGACCTCCTTACCATTGTCATTCCTTAAAATCATTTTGCCGTGTACAGTTTTTTTTTTGCTTGCAGTATATTGAAAGAACTGCCTGGGATTCTCTTTAGCTTGCATAGCTAGTTTCCTTTCATAATCAGCTTTTGCTTTTTTTACCACACTCGTTACCCTTCTGGCCTGCACTTTATACCGTTCGTGTGCCTGCAGGTCACCTCTTTCTTTAAATTCCCTCCACAGTTGTTTCTTTTTTTGCAGCTCAAGCTTAATGGCGTTATTCATCCATTTAACCCCTACTTGTTTTACTATTCGGACCCTAGGTATACAATCAGCCATAACTTCCTGTAAATGCTCCTTGACCACTTCCCATGCTCTATCGGCATCCAGCCCTTGCAGTTGTACATGCCTTGGCACGGATCCAAGCAATCTCTTGAGCTTGTCATACTTGCCAGCAAGGTAATTCCACATATACTCTGCCTTAATCGAAAATTCCACACCTTTAGCCACCTCCCAGGCCAAGACCTTATGATCACTCTCATCAATAGGTGGCAACATGGTCATATTCATTACAGTCAAATTCTCAGATGCTATTACCAGGTCACGCACTCTCACACCCCTAGTATTTTCAATTACATGCTGTCTCAAATAGTTATCCCTTAATAATTAAATAAAATCCATTTCCTTCCTCAAATGTGTCCTCTCCTCTTTCCAATCAATGTTACCATAGTTGAAATCCCCTAATAATTACCCTCCTTCCACTCATTTCATCAATTTGTTTATATATATATATATAAAATTGTATTGGCATTTATATCATACATTTCAGTTTTAACACCAACATTTTTATATATATATATATATACTTTTCAATCTTAACACCAAAATTACACTCTTCAAAGGGAATGAAATTTTGGTGTTAAAATTGAAAAGTATGATACTAAATGCCAATACAATATAATGTCTAACTAAATGCCAATAATTTTTTTTCTAATTTTATTAATTTTTCATTTTTTATTTTCTTCTTTATATACTCTGGGAATATTGCTCTAGAGACCAATCATGGAACTTTTTCAAGCCATTAAAGACCTCCAATAAGCAGAGTGATGGTCTCTCACTGGAAATTCATCTCTCACCTAAAGATGATCACAAACATCCATGCAATGGTGGGAGTCAAACCTACTTGGCCAATCAGGCTGGCAACATACAGTGTACAGTATGATACAGATATACAGTGTAATAAATAAAAAATAAATGTACACTGTATGTCTGTACAGTGTATAGATATACAGGGTGATTATAAAATAACGTCAAGTGTTCAGAGCCCTCTAGCGAATAACATATTGGACGAAACACACTGATATTCGGTAGATGTACACAGTGGAACATGGGGATTCGATTTAACAAAAAAAAGTACCAAAAGTCGCCAACAGGGGAAATTTTGGCACTGCCAAATTAATTTTAGTAGGTGTGACTAATGAATGACTAAATGGCAAATGAGAAGCAGCACACATCAATTTCATGACATTTATTGTTAATTAGAAATGCGGTTCAATATGACCACCATTCTGATGTTCCATGAACTGCATATGGTGCATGACATTTTCCACAGTGGCTTGCAACATATCGGAATTGATTTGTCTCATGTGTAACGTTATTTGATCTTTCAAAGTTGGAATATCGAGTACATGTCCTTGATACACAATGCTTTTAAGAGATCCCCACAGCCAAAAGTCACAAGGATTGAGATCAGGCGATCTCGGTGGCCATGGCATGGGAAATGCATGACTAATGATTCTTCTGTCAGAGAAATGTTGTCACAAAACACGCTGTACCTGAAGTCCGATGTGGGGTGATGCACCATCCTGCATGAAGATGGTCGAATCGAGACATCCTCTTTGCTGCAGTTGTGGAACCACAAAGTTCTGTAGCATATTGGCATACCTGTTAGCACTGACGGAACAGGTCACTGGTCCATTTTGGCAATTTTCCTCGTAAAAGTAAGGAACGATGATAAAAGATGCCGTAAATCTGCACCACACTATGACTTTGGGCGAGTGGATAGGCATCTGCAGACACGTGCAGATTAGTTGCAGCCCATATGCGACAGTTGCATGTGTTAATATCGTTGTTCAAATAAAAGCGCGCTTCGTCACTCCATAAAATCTGCCACAGCCATGCATCATCCACTTCCATGAGCGCTAAGAATCTCAAAGATAAGTCGATTTGTGTGGTCACATCACCAGGGCGCAATTCTTGAACATGAATGATTTTATAGGGGTAAAACTTCAACATCTGATGTAGGATTTTCCACACCATTGTGTATACGATATCTGCTTGCCGGGATATTGCTCATGCACTGCTGGTACCCTGCACATTCGTCATCTCCTGTTCTACAATAGCAGTTGCAACTTGTTGATGATTGATTGGTTTGCAGCCCCTGCCTACCCGCACTGCTAGAGTTCCAGTAGTTTCAAATCGCCCAATCAGTTTTCATAAGTTTGTTAGGCTAATCGGTCCTTTTCGTAAATTTTTCATACACCGAAAATCACGAAGACAAGCACCGGCATTATTGTTCTGCTGATAATAGAGTGTGACTAACAAAACACGCTCACGTAAGGTAAGCGGCATCGAAAAGCAGTTCGTCTACGAATGATAAGAAATCTCACAGGCTTTCCTTTTATTGCATGATTGCTCACAAGAAACACGATAATGCAAATTAATGCATTTTACTCAGAAAACAGTGCCAAAATTTCCCTGTTGGCGACTTTTGGTACTTTTTTTTTTCCGTTAAATCGAATCCCCATGCTCCACTGTGTACGTCTACCGAATATTGGTGTGTTTCATCCAATACATTACTCACTAGAGGGCTCTGAACACTTGACGTTATTTTATAATCACTCTGTATATACAGTGTAACAAATACTGAAACATTACTGTACAGTGCATCTGTGTGTTTACAGTGAAATAATCAGGCTAGAAACACAAGAAGCAAGAATAATTCTTCAAGGCTGCTGTTTTATTAATTGGCTGATTCATTGGAAGAGGCAGGGAAAGCTAGCTAGTTAACAACAAATTCTTGAAATTCAGGAATTGCAACAAAGCAGTCTGAGAATGGTTCACCAGATGCATAACTTGTAGAAGGTCTAGGCTCATCTTCAGGGAGTGAGGTGGCAGCAGGAGTGGGCTTCTTTAAATTTTATACATTATGTTCAACTTAGTCTGCACAGTGTGCCTTTTCTTTTCTGCATAAATTTCTCTGTAGCAAGCAATTGCAACTTGCATTCATTGTCTATTTTGCTAAATCTCTCCAAGTTGGGGTCTATTTCCTCAAACAACTGAATTGCCTTATTTGGTTAAAAGGGGAGTGCATCCTCTTCGTGTTTTTCTGTCTCTCTCCTTTTCTTCTGCAACTTTCAGTGCTTCTAGCTGTATAAGGTCTTTGAAGGTCTTCCTCCATTCAGCAACTGCTCTACATCTTGTCACCAATCTCTTGTAAGGTTTGTCTTTGTTGTATTCTATGAATTTAGGAACATACAGATTCAGCAGCTTCATCCAAACACCATTCATATCTCTGCTCTCACCTCACTTTATGCTGCATCTACATCCTTTGTATAATGTAAGATAATATATTACTTCCAAACATCTTTGAGGGTTTTCTCACCCTCAGTAGCAGCAATAGCCTGGGAAAAAAAGTATTTGTTAAATAATATGTACTGAAGGTAGCAATAACACCCTAATTCACAGGACACAGAAGTGATTTGGTGAATTTGTTAATGGAATGCCCATTATAAGTAAGTGGTCATAAATTGCAGACATCAGAAATCGAAGACTACAATGGTTAAATTCAGCCGGGCCTGGACCTGGAGTATTTTTTCTTTTGTGACTTTTCTCCCTTTACGGTAATTATGCCTACATTATTGTTATTATTCAACAACTGGCTATAGTTTTGAATGTGTATATAAAGTCAATATCAACAGTCGCCTCATTACGGATGCGTGATGAAAGAGACGGGGAGGTTTAGTGTGCTGTAGTGATTGATGAGCAAACATTATACCAGCGTAGTGTAGCGGAATTTTGACAGACTTGTAGTGATATTTTGTCTTTTCTGGTTGGCAACACTGAAAAAATGTTGAGACAATCTAGCAATAGCCTCACTTTTATGATCCTTATTTTAAGGGCCCCAGAGCTTATTTGTTTAGAATTTAACCAAGATCATAAGACTAGTTGTATAGAGTTAGGATAAGGGACCACAAAATGGCAGCAACCATCTGTCATACTTTCTTCCCCAGATAGTCTTGGGCCAGCTATTCATAACTAAGGGTAGAGATTAGCTGACCCCAGTTTCCAATAGTTAGGGCTGAACTGCCTCACATACTTCCTTTGGGAATACAAAATTTTTGTTATTTTGTTGATCCCATATTTCTTATCAGTTTTATTCTCTGCAATTCTTGGTACATTATCAGTTCTTTTGCATATGGGTACAAGAGGTGATCAAAAATATCTTCAGACAGATATTTTTGATACTTTATTCGGGATGGGTAAGTTGGCAGCTTGACTTAATTGTGAGTGAACTGATTTAAAATGAAATTATTTTTTCTTGCTGTCAGATAGAAAAATATGAAACTGATGTGATAAAACAAATGTGTGTATGTGTTCTGTTCTGGTGCAAGCTAGGTGAGACAGCCACAAAAAGTGATGATAAACAAATGTGAATGTAATTTGTTCCACTGCAAACTTGGTAAGATAGCCATGGAAATATATGAAATATTTAACAAGCACAGCATATTTGGAGAAAATAGCTAATTAATTCAAGATTTGATCCTCCAATGTCAAGCACAAAAAGGCATGATAATAATAATGATCACTTAATTGTTATATAGTGGTGCATCACTAATTTCTTCCCCTAGGCTGAATTATGAATTCTACAGGAACATTTTTGAGATTATTTAATCAGAAACAGCATTACAAACAATCTTCTGGAAAACCTGGTTTCTGTACTGAAGGATGTACCATGACATATGGTCCTGAGTGTACAGGAATGTGAGGCATGTTTGAGTGTTCTTTGAATGGTTTGTCTGTTTTGCAAGATAAAAAAAAGTTTCTATGAGGAAAAAACTTGTCACCTCCATATCAGATTAGCCAATTGCCTTCTGTCACTGGAATTCAGGTTCAAGTCTTTCTAACTAAAAGTCAACCATTGCACATCCTCACAAATTTGATAAGGAGTTATTACAAATTGCAGCATATCCATGGCTCTCACCTACTTTACACACCAGATTTGGGACACTCGAAACATCTTTTTCTCAGGATTGGAAGCAAACAAAAAAGGGAAATTGATTAAGTTTTTGTGAAAATACAACAGATGAATTTGACATGATAGCAACATACCAGCTAAGATGCATGGAACAATAGAAGGATTGTTGTATATATTTGTTTGAAAAAAATTAGGTTATTGGTTTGAAAGAAATGAGGTATCTGAAAGTGACTTGTGTGTTTTAATTTCTTTAAAAAATATGCTTCTTGAGACTTCTTCAATAACGTTAATGGTAATTAAAAAAATAATGGCCATGTCATTCCTTTGACAATTTCGGTCCATAATTTCTCTCTTTCTCTTTTTTTTTTGAACAGTCTCTATAGTTCTTTTATTACTACATCACACTTCAGGCTGCATTACTTAGAGTAGAAAAGCAAGTAGTGACAACACTGCTGCCAGTATTCTAAAACAATTTCTTTAAACTTATTATGTATAACTACCTTGTTACACAAAATAGCTAATTCATGCATCAAACGTCTGCATGTAAGAGGAGTGTTAGATCCTGAATGGAGAACTTCTTGACAAGTTATTCATTCAGGAATCTAACATGAAAGGTTAACAAAAATATAAAAAAATTGCATAATACCTGCTTACTAGTGGAAGGTGAGAACCACCTAGTTTATTGTATGTGAAAGTATATATCAGTATGTGTAATGTATTGGAAATATTTATTGTCAGACGGAAAGCTAAGATCGGGAATTATGTCAGATTAGCATTATATGTAAAGGAAATGCTAGCTTGTTTTATGTCTTATTAAGCTACTAAAATATCATAAGTCGCCAGACAGGCAATGACTAATAGATCAAAGGTCACGTCTGGACCGCACATGCCTACTGTAATGCTGAAGGTTGCAGCTTATGGGAAAGCTGACGTAAGCGCACTTTCCTCGAAAACAACACTTAGTAGCAAGGAGGAAAGCAAAGGATCACCTAAGAGCGATGTAAGTTAAGGATCGTGCGGAAAAAGAATACAGAGAAAGAGGGTGCTGAAAAAGAATATATAAGGCAATACGCGCCAAGTTGCAAGCTCTCTTTTTTTTTAGTCTTTCCGGTATTTCGATATCGAGGACTCTCGACGAGCGATCGGAGATAGAAAGAGCTGGGGTGCTATGTCATCGGACAGTGGGCCATATTCCTGATAGCGCTGAGAAATATTCTGCAGAGAGCCGTACGAGAATCAATAGCTCATGCACAATTGTGCCAGTCGCTGGATGACCCACCCGAGGGAGTGGAGAAAACCCGTAGTTCCAGCCATAACCAGACTGTATCCGGTAGCAGTGAGAGGAACAAAACGAGGCCTGACCCAGAGATAGCAAAGACGAAGGATGACCCGAGCAACACATGGTCGTTAACAGACCTTCGGAAGGACTTGGTAATGTAGAGATCTTTTGTTTTATGTCTTGGATTTGTTAGAAGATAGAATTTGTGTCTTGATAAAGAAAATGAGGACATTTTAGAGAACTTTGATAGGATAAAGTAATTAATACAGCCAATTCTATTAAACAAAGAATTGTATAGGATGAATCTCTAATTTGTATATGATTGAAGTAGTGAGAACCTTTTTTTAAGTTGAACAAATTTAATTAAGAAAGAAGTGAGTTGTGAATTATCTGTTTTAGAGTAATAGGATGAAAGGATTTAATTTGAATGCGACATTGTTTTATTTTCCATTAGTATTATATGATTTAGCATGTCAGCTTATGTAAAAGAGTTTGATTAGTATTGAACTGTTTGTCTAGCTCAGCATAAGATATTCACTTAGCTAGGAACTTGGAAGTCTTAATAATTTGATGCATAATTTATGTACTTGTCTTTTAGTATTAATAAACATGTTTTGTTACTTAAACCTAAGTCATGCCTGATTTTGAGGTGTCAAGCTACCACTTGTGAAAATAGAACCAATAGTGGGAAGGAGTTTAGATAAATATATGTTTGAGATTAGATCTTAGGTCATGACTGCAAGGTACCAAGCTCTATATACTCGAGTGTGAATTCTACATTAAGGTATATGCCTGTAGACTTAGGAATATTTCCCTGAACTTGAATTATATTCTTGTTATAGGAAACTGGCTGGCACAGTTAAAAATATAAATTTGCCAGTTTCTAAAAAGGAAATATCCCTGGGAGCCAAACAAGGTTATATAAAGGGTAAAATATATAATATGAAGATAGAAAACATTTCATAATAGGAGGAAATGGTTTTCCATGTCACATGAAGAAAAGCCATATATGTCTAAAATGGTAAATTTCTATCATAACATCATATAATGAAAATACATCGCCTTTCCCTTAATGTGTTAGATCCAGTTACTGTCAAGACTAAGCAGCTTGGCTTAGTGGCAGGGCAGTTAATCCTATCTATGTTTTCTATATCTACCAAAGCAAGTATTATCTACCTTGGTTTGTCTTCTTTATGGAAATGAAAAATCTTCTATCTCCACATGAGACCAATTAACTCAACCTCAAGTTAGCAAGTAATTATAATGGCTCTTCACAGGATTTAAACCCAAGTCTTTACAATCAAATGGTATTATTAATACCAAAGGAGCTATGCAGACTCTGGAAGATACTTCTGTAACTCAATTATTTATCTTTAGTGTAAACATTGTTTATTCACCCATCAAATAACTTTTTGACATAAACTTCTAATTACTTCAATAGTAGTAACAGTCTTATAGCAAAAAAGTTTGTTAGTAATTAAACAAATTCTTAGTTAATAAATTATGTTCTGTTAGATATGAAAAAAAAAAAAAAAATCAGTATCAAAAAGTTAGATGATATTTTTTTAAATCAAAGAAATCACCTGTCTAAACATGAAGATCCATTGGACTGATGACGAGAAGGTGGACAGTCAGGAGTTTCTCCTGTGAAAGAGTGTTAAGGAAAATATGTGCAAAGAAATGCATTTAATATATTAATCTAAATATTTAAAATACATAAACCTCTACAATGTACAAACCTCAGTTGTTAAGAAGTTATTTTATAAAATAAGGATTGGGTCTGTATTAAATTATGTAGCATCTATGCATTACATTTTAATGTGCTGCTTTAGTTTTCAATGTTTATATAAGCGATGAAGGTTCAATAATATGTTCTTATATTAGTCATGAATATGTATAAGTAATCACCTATCAAGAAAACAAAAATCAGTAGGCTTTCAATGTTTAATTACAGTTAATCTCTCAGTTATCCAGATACCCAATCAAAATCAATTAATTACTAACTCAAGTACTTGGCTCTCTGCTTGAGCTAGCTAGATAACCACAATTTCTGAAAGGCTGTTCATATGACAGCCAGATAATGAAGCATCTGCAGAAAAATGCCTTAACACCCAAAACTGTTCATGAGGACATAATGAAAGAAGCCACCCTATGCTAAAGTTAAAAACTAGCCAGCAGAATTATTGTTTGAGGGAGGATGTTAAAGAGTTGTTGGAAAAAGCGAAAAAGAAGAGCGACAGAGCGAAGTTTGTGATTCTGCTGGTATCCAGAAAATTTTATTTTTCAATAAAATAATTTATTGAAAAAAAAATTTTATTGAAAAACAGTTCATCAAAAAAGCAATTAATTGAAAGGCAGTTCCTTGAAAAAGAAATTTCATTCAACAGTAATTAATCGAAAACATACTTCACTGAAAGGCAATTCATCAAAACTACAAATGATCAAATGAACAGTTCGCCAAAAAATGAATTATAAGACATGTGAAGCAAAGTGTATTTATTAAAAAGAACTACAGTTTTTAATGGATTAACTTGTGATGTACTTGAAGCTTAGCATGATATTCCTTTATATATGTAGGTGTGTGAGACTTTTTTTTTTGAGGGATATTCCTTCCAATCAGTATATGTGTTTCGTGTATTTTACGTGTTTTACACAATCTGGAAAAGATTATGTAAAATATCTTAATTATTATTCCTTTTATCCTACTCTCTCTCAACTGAATGGTTGATGGAGTAGCAATGGAGAATAATTAGAGAATAAGATGGTTTCCCGTTGTCTTCCTCATCCAGTAAATGTTTTATGTCCATAGATATGTATGTTCATGAGGACTAGTTTGTGGGATGAAATGCCGGAGTTTCTGGGAGTAAAACTGCCATCTCCATATGAGGCCAGATAACTCACCTTTGGTTGAAAAGGACTGATAAAAATTCTTTGTGTTATGCATGGAATTTGAACTCAGGTCTTTCTAACTAAAGGGCTTTGTTTATACCAACTGAACTACAGAGGCTCCACACACCAGTTATATGGGATGAATTTTACTCAGATTTGGTATTTGGACCTCTTACAAAAATTTTTCGAACCGTTCCAGTTTTCAGTTCAACTATATTTGGGGCTACAAAGGGACAACATGTCAAAATTTTATATTGCAATAACTCTCTGATATAGTGGAATACACGAAAATGTCATAATTTGTAAAACACACAAGAAGTCTGTGTGGTTCAGTTTTAGTTCCAATAGGATCACTTTTATATTAGAAAATTTTGGTAAAGAAGTTTCAAAATGATATTAATAATTCCACTCTAGCTGAATGAAATTTAATGACATTTTATAGTTAAGATCTATATTAAAATTTGTGAGTTTTGATTTCAATTTGATTACTGTTGTTGTAAAAAAATGTTATAAAAAATTAGGTAGAATGAAATTTTTTGTCTAGAGATAAATCACTATCTACATAACGAAGTAGTAGGAATGTTGTAAAAAAAAACAACAATATAATTATAACATCTCAATGATTACCTACATATGTTGTCTACATCTTGGATGATGTTAGATATTCTTACCAAACATTTTAAAACAAGTGTTTTCAAGACAATTCTTTTTCGATGAATTATGAAATAATTTATCAAAAAATTATTGGTGAATTGTTTTTTTTGATCAATTGCATTTGTGAGGAATTGTTTCTTAGATAAATTGCCTTTTTCGATGAATTGTCATTCATTAAATTGTTGTTCAATTAATTCTTTATTTGACGAATTTGTTTGATGAATTGCCATTCAGGAAACTGTCTTTCGATGAATTTTCATGGAATTAAGTCTTCTACCACACTATGATAGAGGCAAACTGAGAAGGAGAGCAATGATAGCTAATGAATCAATATGCAGGTTGTGCAGAAGGAATGATGTACAGTTTGTGAACCTATGGCCTGAGTTTGATTAACGGAAAGATATGTACAATGCTAATGGACTGCACTTAAATGGATTTGGCGTTAGGTGTCTGGAGAGAGCTTTATTCACTGAAAGTGTGGAAGTGCAAAGTCAGGAAAACTAAAAGCGGATGCAGACAAGCGTGTGTGAAGGCACCCATGAAGCGAATGAACAAAAAATGCAGAATATAGTCTCACAGGTAACAATATCAAATGGGGTAGTCAATTCAGTATGTAAAGGTGGCTGGGTGTCTAAGGGAATGCTACAGTTTCTATATACTAATTCTAGAAGCATAAGAAATAAGAGGGAAGAGTTTTTGTCACCAACAGTATAAACATGAGTGAGACTTGGCTAACAGCAGATGACATAGCTACAGGGACAGAATACAATGCATTTACCATTTTCAGGGAGGATAGAGTAGACAGGACAAGGAGTGGTTTACTGCTGATGATAGCAGATGAATTGCAGCAAACAAGATTTAGGAGTCAGTCAAGCAGATGGCAATTCTTTAGAGTCAGTCTGGTCTGAAATCAAGGCCAATAAGAAAAAATGTAAATTTGGTCACTGCTAGAGACCAGAGGATGTCAGAGAAAGACATGTATTAGCATATTAGTATGCTACAATGAGTGCAAGTTGAGTAATTATTATGGAGGACTTCAACACTTCAACTTCAGAGACATAGATCTGAAGGAGGAAAGATCATATGGCAGGAAGGAAATGGAATTTATACCCTTAATGAGAGATAATTATTTGAAACAGAATGTGATGGAGGAGACTGTGGGGTACGAGAGTGTTGGATCTTCTTATACAGTCAGAAGATCTGTTCATAACTAAGGTGGCTACATTGCCTCCAACTGATCATGTGGTCGTGACTTGGGAAGTAGCACATGGAAATTCCAGTTAAGAAGATATATGTGGAAGTAAAAGGCAGGTGATTATGATACACTTAGGAGGCAGCTTGAAGCAGCACCATAGCATAAAGATCTGCAAAAGAAGAGTGTTCACAGTACATGGGGGAGTGTCAAGGGATATCCGGAGGAAGCAATATCACACTGTATACCTGAAGTCAGGAGTTAGATGGATGAGTGGTATCATTAAGCATGAGCTGTAAAAAAAAGAAAATGTTGTGGAGGGTATATAAGGATTGAGTTAGCTGGTCATAAAGATGACCAGCTAACTCATGAACAGTATACAAGGATCAAGCAAGAAAGGTAACTAGCATGGTAAAGAAGGCACAATCAGATTATAAGAAGAAATTACCTGAAGAGGTGAAAGGTAATCCCAAAGAGTTTTTCATTATGTGCAAAGTAGAGGAAGGATAATTTTAAATGAGTGCAGATGGTAGAGAGGTAAGAGAAGCAGATGAAATTATTGAGCTACTGAGTGACCATTTTGCAAAGAGTATATCATCCAAGTGAAGATATTATGGTGACAAGGACTGATATGAGAACAAAGGTTGATGAATTAAATGTAATTTCGATATTGCAGAATCTGAATGCAAATATAGCTGTGTGATTGGATGGGATATTGACTTGCATTTTAAGAAAATGTGGAGGGTAAATGGCGATGCATTTGACTAGGCTCATTACTTTAAGTCTCAGCTCTGGCAAAATCCCAAGACAGTGGAAGGAGGACAAAATAATTCTTTTGCATAAAGGAGGATCTAAGTCTGTGGTAGTAAATTTAGAATTTTCCTTCTACCACCATATTTACTGAGACCAATCAATAAATGTGGTGGTAGAAGGAGTGGTAGTAAACATATTGGAAAGGTTGGTCAAAAAGAGAATTATTATTATTATTATTATTATGAGACGCCTCCAAGGAGTCCAAAGAATCATCAAGTGCAGGCACCTGCTATACAACTCTCTGTCTCCACCACTTAATCCACCAAATACAGCCAACTGCCACTACCATCATCTATACCAATGCCATCTACTGCTCATCACCACCACTAGTATTTTTTGTCTGTAAATTGTGTGTGTACTCAAGGCCGATTTGTCTGTATGCAAGATGAAAAACCTGAGTTTCCAGGAGAAAAAAACCTTGCTACCTCCATATGAGATCAACTAACTCACTTTCAATTGAAAAAACCTATATAAAGATTTTTCTTGTCACAACAAGAATTGATCTTCCACAATTGGAAGAATCACTGTTCTTCCAATTGTGCTACAGAGGCACTGAGAATTCAGGAATGGGTGGATAAGACTATAATATCTCTATTTTGCAATCTCTATTCCTTAGTCCATTTGTTTCATTTATCTTCTGGACTACTGTTTTCATATGGTATTCATTTCCAATATTCTATTTAGTTTTGTGTGTTGACGTCTATGAGGGATAGCATGGCTTGTGAAGGGTAGATCATGCCTTAGTAATCTATTAACTTGTAAAGTTTAAATAAGATGAAGTAAGATGCAGCTTTGCCAAAAGTTAGGTGAGAGATGAGTTGGATAAAGGGAATGGCTACATAAATGGATTTTGTAAAGGCATCTGACAGAATACCACATGAAACTTCATTATGTAAATTGCAACAAATGTAAATAAGAGAAGGAGAGCAAGAAAAAAAATTATAGTAATTCCAATAATAAGAGGAGTAATTAATCATACTACATTTTGTTTGCCAAGTATGAAAATTATTAATATTAGTGAAGATATTAGAACACAAAAAAGTAAGGTGAAAGAACTGATTGTTCTGGCATTTAATGATTTGAAAGGTTAAAAATATTTTGAGAAAAGATATGGAAGAGTTATTTGAAAAAGCAAAAAAAGTAGAGTGAGAGAGTAAAGATGCAAGTCTACTGCAATGTTATATGATAAAGGCATGCTGAGGAGCAGAGTAATGATTGCAAATAAATCAATGCATATTACGTGCATAAGGAATTGTGCATAGTTTGCTGACCTATGGACTGAATTGCACAGATGAAAGGATCTATACAATGAAACTTGGATTGCACTTACATGGATTTGGAGTTAGGAGTTTCAAGAAAGTGCTGTGTGAAAATGAAAAGTTAAGAAAATTAATGGATGCAGGTGTAGAAACGCTTCACAAGTTTCTCTGAAAATGTGAAAATTATTTAAAAGCTGCTCATATTTTGCTTCTATGGAAAACTGCTTCTATGGAAAAGATGAGCTTTATCCCACAGGATACTGTGTTTAGTGTCAATACTATGCTGTGCCAGACCAGACTTTTGAGATTTCACGTATTCAATATACTACTGATGTCATTAAATTTTTTCCCCCACGACAGAACAGTTTGTCTGCACAAAGTATATCAAAGTACATTCACAAGGGATCTGGTAAGCACCAGCTAAAAATAGAGGCTACAGGTTGTCTTTTGTAGGTGGTAACAGATGTGAAATTTTGTTGATGGACAATATGTGAGAATAAGGTGATACTTCTTCAGAATTCTACCAATAGGTTCAGAGATACCAGAAATATAAGGAATTGGAACTCTGTGGTGTGCTGAAGAATTGTCACATGTTGGAAGGTAGGCAAAGTTATCTGTTGAATTTGATAAGGGTTGTAACCATTCAATTCCATTAAACTTTTGATAGTGAGAAGTTTCTGTTGTAAGCTTGAAAGAGAGGAGCACATATTATTTGCTCTATTAATTCCCGAGGTGCTAGTGCTCTGGGACTCCTCCTTCATTGTTTGGGTCCCTTAAATTGGACCCAATTTCTAATTTTGGGCTCCCCCAGCTAGAGCCTCTGAAAATGAACTTACCCCTAATAGGGGTAACCTAGTAGGGGTTACTCCTTAAAATGAACTTACCCCTAGTAAAATGAATGGATGAGAACAAAGTATCTTCCTGAAGGTTCAAAACATATAATAGTTTGCCAAAAGTAGAGGGCTAGCCATGGCAGTGCCTTTAATCTGTTTATAGATCTCATGTTTCCAGCTGAAATATCCTGATTATATAACAAATTCAAAAATTTTCAAAACAAAAGGAGGGAAATCATCATATAATAAACTAATAGTGTCAGATAACAGAATGTTGGTAAATGAAAAAAACAATGTCAAAGCTGACTAACATATCCACACTATTTGAATATTCTTGATTTTTTTGAGAAAATGTGTAGAATTCTTGATAAATGATCTGGATTGTCCAATATGGCCAGTTAATAAAAGTGAAAGAAATTTAGCAATTCTATAGATGGGAGAGTCAAACAATTCATAATGGATCTTACTGGACAACCTTCTTTATGAATTTCTGGGAGACCATATAAACAAGGATCCAAAATGGGTGCATAAATATAAAGTATTTTGATTCCAACTAACAATTTCATCAAGGAGCTTATTTGATTTACTCTGAGTTTTTGTAGGGTTATAACTAATTTCTTGATGGGTGCAGGTATCCTGTAAATCTATCTTCCTCTCATAGTCGGCCTTATTCATTACCATTACAGCTTTTCCTTTATCCGCTTTCGAAATAGATATATTAATGAAAGCAGGGTATGGAATTCAGTAGTAGATACATTATACGAAGGTAATTTGCTTCTAAAGAGTAAAGCAGCTACTTTAAAGCATAATTTATTAGCATCTTCACTTGAAAGTCTCAACAGATTGTGTTTGATACTATGCAAATAATCAAGATACAGAATGGATTTCAGTGTCACAGCAAAATCACGGCCTTTAGCTAACACACTAGTCTCAGCATCAGACAACAGGCATCCAGAAATGTTAATAACCCATTGATTAGAAGTGTTGTAAGTAGAAAAGTTTTGCTTATGGCATAATGATTCATATTTTTGAATAAGTGGATATGAATGTCTTTCATAAAAAGTGGGTTAAGCTTGTTTAGAAACACATAAAATGATACCTAGTAATTCGACATCCAGAGTAGCTGAAGTCCTTCTTTCAAGATCTATAACAGACTGAATATTAGATGCTAAATCTTTTTTAGCCATGCGAAGTTGGTTCTGTATCAAGGAAAAACTTGTGCTAATCTAACTGTGTGAGCTCCAGAACCAAATAATCTCTCTAAATCTAGAAAATGTAGGGACGAAACTTGTCTTCTCCATAGAAGTAGTTTTAAGTATGAACACTTTTCAAAGAAAGGTGTGAAGCCCTTTTACATTGGCCTAGCCTGAAATGGAACTATCGTCTCTCTCTCTCCCCCAAAAGTTTGGGAGATTCTCATTTTATATAAACATCAAAAATTGCTTTAATATTATTTATTAATATTAATTTTGATTTCTAGCTTGTGACAACCATTTTTAATTGATAAACCAATTGTTGTATGCAGCTTATATTTCTGTTCTTTGATTTGCTTGCTTCTACACACTGATGATGTATTGTTATTTTTTGTACGAAATATCTGAACTTTCATTGAAGTTTATTACTCTGTATCATGTGATTTTGTTGTTTATAGTTATGCCGTAGGTACCTTCAATTAGATTCCAAGAATACAGTTTCTTGGAATCTTTAATTTATAGTAAAACCAAGTGAAAAAACTTTCAACATTTATTTCTGATCCAGAGTAATTTAATAATAAGGGGATACATCTTCTCACTACTTGTACATGGGAAATATATGATTTCTTCATTACTTCGACCTTGGTATTCCCTTCTCGGTTTGGTTCCCACTGATGAGATCTAAATAAAGGTTGAAACCAGTCTGGGTAGTGGCCCCTCCCATAATGCATAGCATAATACACTCCAATG
Source organism: Typopeltis vanoorti (assembly GCF_054136105.1). Taxonomy (NCBI): domain Eukaryota; kingdom Metazoa; phylum Arthropoda; class Arachnida; order Uropygi; family Thelyphonidae; genus Typopeltis; species Typopeltis vanoorti. Next base: position 98,542,741 of record NC_143565.1, read on the forward strand.
ATGTGTGTCGTGCATTATGGGATACTAAGACAATTGACACTAAATCATTAGTCTCTATATAGTCACCTGTAATGGCCATTCTAAAAAGTTTCACAATGATAAACATTACTTTGCATCACATTTTTCTTTTAAAATACTTGGTATTTCTTATTAAGTTATATATGGTGAACAAATTCATACAATTCAGTATTTACTAGCACATTTACTAGTAATTTTCACCTGTAAAATGGAAAGTAATTTTATTTATTCAGTGAATAATAGAGATGATCAAACATCTGAATATTCTAGTTCATTTTCATCAGACAATCAGCAAGTTCAACTGAAATACTTTCAGGCAATGCATTCTACTTTCCTATCATTCCTCTTCAGTTCCTATTTGGTATAAAAAGCATAATGGCTTAAACCAATTATAAATCTCCTACTTGAAAAGTATTCAGTTTTTATGCTTGTTCAGAATTAAAATAAATTCTTACAAAAAAAATAATAATTATTTTTTATAATTTAAATCTGCATATTAAGCACATGTATGTTAATTATGTTTTAAGTATGCTTCAGTTTATTATTATGAAAAATTCATATAACAAACTTTATGAAGAAAGAGTAGAACAGGAAGTCATTACACTGATAGTAAATACTTTTCAAATAGGGAATTTATAATTAGCTTAATCTGAATGCAGACAGAACACTAATAATTGCTTGGAAATCAATACTTAAAGGATATGTGCAAATGGCTTCCCGTTTGCAAGCACTTGGTTGAGGTTCTCTACAGATTGTTTCAGCTGGAACTAGCCGACAGTCACGACAGCATGGTGCATTCTTGTCACTATTAAGAGATACAAATATTTGTACACAGCAATGCAAAAATTTCATTTCAGTTTCAAATTGCACATCATAAATTTATCTAAAAATGATTCAATAATCATTAGTGATTCAAATTGATGAAATGTGTGTAGTTCTGGAAAACATAACCACAAATAAGTACTGGGTCATCTTTTTTCTTTTTCTTTTTCTTTTTTTTTTTTTTTTTTTAGTTTTAAATAGAAACAAAAGTTTGAGGCCTTGTGTTCCATATTCTTTAGCCTTGCTTTTTGCATGTGTTAGCTGAACAGATTTCACTAAAATTTTGGTATTTAAGATACAAGATACTTATGAAAAATTCTCAAGCTATCTCTGTTTTTGTATCAATCAGATCATCTGCAGAGAAGCAATTTGGTAAAACATTCTGAAATTATACAAAACATAATTCTGAAATTATATATAACTTTATTCTGACTAGACAGAATTTAAGAATGAAATTCAGTACATAGAATATACACTAAAACTGATTACCCATCATATCAGTTTTGCATATTTTATTATGAATATGCATATAGAAACATCATCAGATATACAATAAAAGAACTGTAATAATGCATATAACCCACACAAAGAATAAGCAGAAGTATGAGACTGGCTGTTTTCTTTTCTTTTAATTCACTGCTGATTTCAAAAAAAAACATATTTTATGTTTGCATTTACTGCAGTGAACCATAATAGTTTGCTCTATTTGATTCTGAGCTGGTTGTCTAAGTGATGAAAAAAAAAATACTATGCTTCACTGTATTAATCTCACACATGAAAGACATTTTTGAAATGTCTTTCATGTGTTGTCAAATGGATTTAAAAAAAAAAAAAATTGGCTAGAGAAGGGTCCCCACATTATCTGACTTTCAGTCCACTCACAACAGTACTAAAAACTGCTGTGTTTCAAACCTTGCATGGATGGAACTGAAAAAAACAGTGAGTGTACTTTAATAGCATTAATAAATTAATAAATTAATTAAAGAAGCATAAATAAAAATATGATTGAGACACTGTTACTACATAGCAGTTATGCATCTGTGAAAATTCCTGATTTATTTTTCAAGAGATCCTATTTTCAGAGGAAGACATTTCATTTCTTAATTTATCTGTCTCTGAATAAGTGTTTTTGCTTTATTCAATTTTGATTTCCACCTTCTATTATTACAGGTCACAACTATTAATTGAATGTCTTACAGGTCACATCTGTTAATTGAATGTCTCCTTTTCTAACAACTGATTCTACTTGTGATCTATCATCATGGCTTGCCTCCACATTATTTCTTGCTCTTGTTTTTCCCTGTTCTTCTTTAAAGAACAAAGATTGTATTTTAGAATTTTATCCAACCAACAGAGTTGGAATTTAGTCTTTCCTGATAGAATTTCCAAACAATAAACCAAAAATGAAACAGACAAATAATGATGGCGACACTGCAATCAAAATAAGTCACTCTCTCTCTTGAAAACTAATTCATTCAAGCAAATACAAATCAAACCAAAGACAACATTCTAAACATACCAGAATCCCTACCAAACAAACCTTCACGTGAACTTCACAACATCCGTGGTATAAATTCCAACATAAATGACATTCATCACCAGTTACAGGCATCTAGGTCTACCTTCCTGCTTGTAACAGAAATCCAAACTGCATCCACATCAACCACAGTCCCAAATTACACTCTTCCTGAAAGGAGGAGGGGGGGGGGGGGAGAGCATTCTGTTTGTGTGGAAACTTTCACAAGATTGTGGCCTGGTATCTCCACATCTGGGCCTGGCTCCCACTGAAGAGACCTCAATAAAGGTTGAAACTAGTCTGGGAAGTGGCCCTTCCCTTAATGCATAACATTATACATATCCGCAAGGAGATGTGTTTTGCATTATGGGAGATACTGAGATAGGAGTGATGTAAGCTTGCTCCACCTTTGCAACGAGTGGCACTACCTTACCCCAGTCCTGAAGATACTTTCAGGTGCAAACTTTGTTTGCTCACACTTGGATAAAGGATTAAACTAAATTTATTATTGAACCTCACACTTTGCAACATTGAACTGACAGTTCCATACTGTCAGTTCAATGTTGTGGCATTACAATCTATTCATGTCCCCCTGTGAGGCCACATTTGTTTGATTCTCCAAGAGGAGAGGTGGCCTGTATGGTATATCTGGAAGAGCTGGTTAAAAAAAATAAAATAATAATAAGAGATATTGGGAAAGTTGGAGCTTTAGCAGGAATTCAGATAGATATATGTATGGTTTGCATTAGTTCATTGCTTATAGTAAAAACTTCTGCATCACATTCAGCTTGATCAGTAATATTGGAGAAGGAGAGCTAGTTGGAGTTGTGGACATTGAGGTTACACTCCTGTGGCACCTGTGCCTTTGTGTGACCTGGCATTTCCTGTTAGAGAATGCCAAATTTAGGATCACCTGCTCTGGTTCTAGGTATCCCTGCCCCATTTAGTGACAGTCATCAGCATTTACTGTTCTCCAAACTCTGAAAACCACTCAGACATATTCACCTTTCTCTCCATGAAGCTCAACCATCTGCAATGCAGCTATCCAAATACTGAAGTAATCTTCCTTGGTGACCTTAATGCCCATAACTCCAGCTGGCTCTTCTCCTCCAAAACTACTGATCAAGCTGAATGTGACACAGAAGTTTTTACTATAAGCAATGAACTAAGGCAAATCATACATCTATCTATCTATCTGAATTCCTGATAAAACTCCAACTTTCCCAATACCTCTTATCTCTTTTTAACCAGCTCTTCCAGATACACTGTACAGGCCACCTCTCCTCATAGCAACTCAGATCACAATCTAGTGACAGTTTCCACTCAAACAGAATGCTCCCCTCTCCCACTCTGATCACACCCAATCCCATGTTCTTTGGCATTACAAAGGCACAAGCACTACCCTTCCTTTCCACCATGGTCAGACTATTACTTCTGCTCTTCTGGTTAAAAAAAAACCCAGATACCTGCATTGAATGAGTTACCGAGATTATCCTCACTAGCACAAGCTTTCATCCCCTATTGTAGCCAAAATTCTCATCCACTTTCCAAGCTCTGCTTCAAGTTCAACAGAAGGTGTATGAAAGCAACTGAAGGAAAAAACTCAGCATACCAGAAGCAGCCCACATCAAAAGCCCAAATTTCATATTCAGCATATGCCGAAGCTTGCAATAAATGTAAAACAACATCAGCAAATCCAAATGCAACTTCATAAAGACCAATAGTAGAAAACTTGCCTCCTGTCCAAATAGAAGCCATATCTTTTGGTCATTCACAAAGGCCCTCAGATGCAACTTCTATTTACTTGAATTTTCATCTCTTTAATCCAGATGGCACCACTGTTACAACACGTAAAAATAAAGGTAACCTCCTAACATCACTTTTTATCCAACTTCTACACAGATGACAAAGACAAACTGCCTCCTTCAATGCCAGCAACTGAGCACCATATTCTTCTTGTGGTTTTTTGGCAAAAAGACATAATAAGAACACTAAAAAGCCTCCAGTCCCAATGGCATCTCCTCAACTGCTCCAGAGCTAACACCAAACCTCTATTATCTCTTCAACCTTCTGTACTCAGCTGGAACTTATCCCAACATGGAAGCAAGCATATATATTTGATCAGTTCAAAAAAAGGGAAGATAAAACCCTATCGTACAACTATCAACCAATCACCATCACCTCACAATCCTCTCCAAAATAACAGAAAAAATTATCAGCAGTCACTACACTATCTAGAGTCTCACCAGTTAATCAGTGACCACCAGTATGGATTCTGTCAATCTAGATCCATGGCTGATTTCTTAGTCTACACCACCATCCATGGTCACATGAAGGAGAGCTCGTTGATGTAGCTTTTGTTTGGGTTTCCATGGTACGTGCCATGGAATTTACTTACTTACTGTCCTCTTCCATTGGAGACTGGTTGAGTCTTCCATGTTTTCACAACAACCTCCAGGAGTCGCTGTTCCTTAAGTGGCTGGTGAGCTGTCTATATGCTTGTAATCCAGAGTTGACCTTTATTGAGGTTATCCATATTCTTTTAATCTTGCATCAGAACAAGGTTCGGTAACCCTTTTGATGGCATTCTCTTGACATGTCTGTACCACTGAAGTTGTCTTCTTTTGATCTTTTCTATTAATGAGTCTGTATATTTTAGGTCTTGTCTTACAGTTTCATTTGTTTTCAAAATGGACAGAAAGTCATTTTGTTTTATTTATTTTTCCGAGACATTTCATCTCGAAAGCCTCCAGTTTTCATATATATCTGTCTTCTTGAGTGTCCAAGTTTCTGAATCATATAGCACAGTGGGTATTATAATTGCATTATATAATTTTATTTTTAGAGGTTTGGAGATTTTATTATTTTTCCAGATTTTTCCTAGCTTATTAAATGATGACCATGAAGTCAATATTCTATGTTTAATAGTTGTCATGGTATCTAAGTGTTCTGTTATTACTGTTCCTAAATAATTGAATTGTTTTACCTGTTCAATTGTTGATCCATTCAAGGAGAAGTTTACTTTTTCTTCATTTTTTCAATTATCAAGATTTTTGTTTTGTCTGTATTTATGGTCATGCTATATTCTTTAGCCGTATTGTTTAGTTTGGTCATTAGGTTCACCATTTTTCTTTTGTGTCTGCTTTCATTATAATGTCATCTGCATATTTTATGTTATTAAGGTTATAACCATTTAGGCTGACCCCTTTTTCTCCTTCCAAGGCTTGGTTAATCATATTCTCTAGGTCAGGCATGTCAAACACATGGCCAGCAGGCCGCATGAGGCCCACCAAACTTTGTAACCAATTTGGTTATTTAACTTTTGACAACACTGAATTAAATAAGCATATTTAAAAAATTAACATTTCCACTTAAGATTATTTTATATGCCAAACTACTCTGCAATTTCTAAAGGAAATAATGTCCTATTTGTCATTTCAAACAATTTTGTTACACCGCTGCATAAATATCAAATTTTACTGAATTTTAACGAGCAAGTCTACGTACACGGCTAGCCTCCGATCGCTGACCACAGCAATCGGAGGCTAGCCATTAGCAATTTTCAAGTCGTAAGAAAGTATAGTGTTTTCTTTATAATTAATAAAGAATTTATAAAAATAATGTCGAAACCTTCAACCAGTATGAGTAAAAAATGATTAATTGAAGAAGAACATTGTAGTTTTCAAAAAAATGGGAGTTACAATATTTTTGTATTCAATGAAAAAAAAATTTATGCCTGATATGTAGAAACTCTATTGCAGTTTGCAAAGAATATAATATTAAAAGGCATTACGATACAAATCATAAAGAAAACTATGACAAATATGTTGCAAAACTTTATGAAGATAAATTGTCAGAATTAAAGTTGACACTTCAAAATCAACAAAATGTATTTACCAACCCTATTGAAGATAATAGAGCGACGGAAAAAACCAGTTATTTGTTATCACATTTAATTGCAAAAGTCAAAACCATTCAATGAAGGAGAATTTATTTGCGAATGTATTATTAAAGCAGTTGAAGTGTTGTGTCCTGATCAATTAAAGAAATTTAAAAATATAAGCTTATTTCGAAATACCATTGCTAGCAGAATTGATGATATAGCCGAGAACTTAAGGAAACAACTAAAATCAACAGTTCCAACATTTCAGACCTATTCCCTTCCAATTGATGAAAGTACAGATGTATGAGATATTGCTCAGCTGGCTGTTTTTATTCGTGGATGATATGAACTTAAAAGTAAGTGAAGAACTTCTAAAAATTATTCCTATGCACGATACAACCACTGGAGTTGATATTTTTGACGCTCTTATGGAAGTTTTGAATGAATACAATTTACCGTTAAAAAAGCTAGTTTGTCTTGCAGCTGATGGTGCTCCTGCCATGACTGGTGTTGTTAAAGGGGTTGTTACAAATTTAAAAGAAAAATGCAAAGAACAAGGTAATAATAATTTTAAACAGTTTCATTGCATTATTCATCAGCAAACACTATGCTCCAAAGTTTTAAATGTTGGACATGTCCTAAAAAATGTCAGTAAAATTTTAAATTATATTCTTGCATGTGGGCTTAATCATCGCCAATTTAGTAACTTTCTAGAAGATATAGAAAGTGAATATAGCAATCTACCTTATTATACTGAAATTAGATGACTTTCCAGTCATAAAGTTTTAAAGCGATTCTTTATCAGTTGATCGATACCCCAATGTGTTATGTGCAATTAGGCGTATTTTATTTATGTTCAGCAGCACATATTTATGCAAACAACTATTTTCAACTTTAAGGAATAATAAAACTGCGGAAAGATCAAGATTAACAGACCAGCATGTGCAAGCAATATTGAAAATAACTACAGCTCAACAAATTCAACCAAATTTTGAAGATTTCGTTAATGAAAAACATCGTTTCTTCAAAAAATTGATATGTATAATTTTATTTAAACATGTAAACATTTTATTTTATATGTATTTTTGTAACATGGTTGTATTTTGTACTTATATACTCTAATGTTAATATTAAAAAATCTGTTTCCTCTTTATTTCGAGATTTTTTTTCTGCTGTGGCCCACAGCTTGATGTATAATTCTTAATTTGCCCTTAGAGGTAAATGACTTTGACATGCCTGCTCTAGGTAGATGTTAAAAAGGCATGGGAGAGATGGGACATCTTTGGGCTACTCCTTTACTGATGTTTATTTATCTGTTGTTATAGTGATGAATTTAATTATTGCTTCTGTGAGACTATAATATTCTTCTAAGTCTAGGGTATCTTCATCGATTTGTTTCTGTTTTAATATTCGTAATAAAGTTACTCTGTTTAAAATCTATAAAACAGTAATAGATATTTTTGTTATGTTCTCAGTATAATTCTGCTAATCTTTGTATTACAGAGATCTGATCCAATGTGGAGCAAATCTTTCTGAAGCCTGCCTGTTCTTCACTAAGAATGATCTCATATGTGTGCTTTATTCTGTTCTGTAATACTCGTGTAAATATTTTGTAAGAATGGCTGAGTAATGCAATTGGTCTGTAATTTTTACAATTTTTTTATCACCTTTCTTGTAAATTGGTATAATAATTCCTGTTCTCCAATCTTCTGGTATTTCTCCTGATTTTGTTGAAAAGTGTGGTAAGGAATTGTAAAGTTGTTTGCTTTCCTTCTTTCCAGAGTTCTGATGGAATTTGGTCTATTCCTGGTGCTTTATCTGATTTCATTTGTTTTAGAGCATTCTCCACTTTCAATGGAAGGATCATTAACGCATTATGTTTTGAGTCAGTGTGGGGCTTTGTTATTAGGTAGTTATTGCTTTCATTCTTAAAGGTTTCTTGGTAGTGTTTCTTCCATCCATATTGCTTTTATTGCATTTGGATTTCCTGTTTCCTCGCCCTGATGGTTGATCATTGTTAGAGATAGTGATGAAAAGTTTTTGTAATTTCTTTAATTGTGTTTTTTGAGTTATGGTGTTTATGTGCCTCATTTCATTTTTCTGCTTTTTTGTTTAGCCAGTTTTCTTTAGCCCTTTAGCAGAGTTTATCAATTTCATTTTTGAGTTTGAGTTGTTTGTATTTCTTCTGGAAAGGTCTGGAGAAATGTGCACTGTTGCTATCAACATTTTCAGGGCTTTCGATCACATTTGGCATCATCACTCTATTTGCCACCTTCTGTAAATGGATAACCAGCTTCCTCTCTGGTTGTTTGCTGAGTGTGTCATGGTGGACGGCACCCTCTCTATGAGCTTGGCCACCAATGCAGGAGTGCCTCAGGGCTCCATTACATTACTGACCCTCTTTCTCCTATACATAAACAACCTACTCTCAATCACCACCAATCCTATCCACAGATTTGCCTACGATAGCACACTTCATTCATACTACTCTTTCAAACCACACAGTCCTCAGATATCCCAAGCTTCAAGATCCTCTGCAACCAATGTCTTACACAGATTGCCATACCATCCTTTGGTGGAGCAAGGACTCTGCCGAAGGATGGTATGGAAAGCAGTGTTTAACTTGGTCACCTTCAATGCCACCAAAAGGCAGACCTACCTTTTATATTATAGAAAGAATTCCCTTAACCCTGAATAATACACAAACTGCCAGACAAGATCAGATCTCTCTCTTTGGACTGACATTCACCTCCAGCTTCTTCTGACCTAAACACATCACGTCACATAAATCCCAAATCTGCCCATTCTTAGAATACTGTTCACATAATTGGGGTAACACACCTAAAACCACCCTAACAATTCTTGATGCTGTCCCAAGGAGAGCAATCCAGATCATAGATGAAATCTTCTTCACATTCATTTCAACCTCTCTCACAAATGCAATGTTTCAGCTCTCTTCTACAGATGCTTCCATGGTCACTACTCCAGTGAACTGGCAAACATTATTCCTATGCTTAATGTTGGACTTGTTAACATAAGAGCAGCAATGCACAACATCCTTATCCAGTACAACTGAAAATATATCAAACCTGTTTCTCTTCTTCCTCATTTATCCCATCTACCTCTGTCCTCTAGAACAGCCTTCCTCATAATGTGATTCCCGACAATTTTAACCTCCAGCTCTTCATGAGAAATGTCAACAGATTTCTTCTTTCTTCATCCTTACCTACATCTCACAGGTCTACCTCTCATGTGTGGGATAAAAACACTCCAGTCATTTTATAAAATACAGTTGACTCTATAACAAACTCCTATGAACCAAGGGAATTGTTTGTTATAGAGGAGAGTTTGTTACAGTGAATTTCCTGTAAGTGCCTAAGAACCTTTGGTCAGTACTTTTCAGTAGTTTGTTATAGTGAGTGAATTGTTTATAATGGTGTTTGCTACAGTGAAAATTGTAATTGCAAATACATCCATATCCTCATTTTTAATATTTGTTTTTCAACTTTTGAGCAATTCATTATTACTGCAGTAATATATATATATACACTAAGAGTTCAAGAGCCTTAGTATTTGCCGGGTCCACTAAATTTGTTACCATGATTCCATGTTGTGACATGACTACAGAATACAGTAATGGTTTATTACAATACAGTCTTTATAACTCCCTGAAGTTTGTCTTTATTTTTATTTTGAAACAGACTGCAAATGAGAATTAGAACTAATCATCTGACATATCAATTTGAAATGCTGATCAATTGTAATGTTCTCACCCACCCACCCACACACACATGCTTGCTTTGAGCAATCAACTTTACTGAAATTAATGCAAAAAAAAAAAGAAAGAAAAAAAGAAAAACATATTAGAAATGATTAAGCAATATATTAGATAAATATTAGAAAATAAAGCAGTATACAGTACAAAAGAAAAAAACATTTCTAAGAGAAAAGTCAGAGGAAGATAAGTGTGGAATGGATTTGTTTCCAATTTAAAAAATTATATATATAAATAAGACTCAATGCATATATAATTTTGAAAGATCTAAGTATAGATATAAAATCATTGATATAAGCAATGATTTTATGAAACTTTCATAGTTTCTACATTTGGCTTTGAAATAATGCGAGATCTAATATCCACTTTATTTATATAATGAGCAATGAATTTAAAAACAACAGAATTCTTAAACTTAATAAATAACAGAATTCTGGAGCAAGTTAATTCTGTTACTTATTTAAGATGCATGATTTCATATGAAGATGAAGAGGACATAAATATGAAGTTACAAAAATATCTAAAAAAAATAAAATGTGTAATAAATTCTGTGCTTAAACCTAACCTAGAAGAGAGGCAGACTAGAGTTTATAATAACCTAGCTATACCAATACTACTATATGAAAGTGAAATTTGAACAATAAAAAAAAAGCAAAGATTAACAGCAGCTAAAATGAAATTTATTGGAAAAACAACAAATCTGATCATAAATGAAAAAAGAAATAGATGAAGGAATAAATAAATGAAGAAAGAAATATAAATGTGGCTGGATGTATCATGTGAAAAGAATGCAAATATAAAACTGCCCAAAGAATACTGGGTCCATGAAGAGACTTACTAATGGCACCTGAGGCAGGAACAGGCCATAATAAGCCTAAATCCTTGAATAAGAATAAGAAGAATATATAAATTTAAAAGTATGCCCTTAATAATAAATTTAAAAAAATGCTACAACACATAATAATTATTTGTATGTAATAATGTTTATGGGTTTTTTTTGCTTTATTTTATTTATATTTATAGTAGCAGAGGAGGATTGCAAAGTTATTGCCAAGTTTTTAATTATGCACCCATTCTGAAATATTGTGCAGCCTAAATAATTCTTAATGAATTTTAATTGTGAAAACATCTTTACCCTGAAACTGTAATATTTGGTACTGCATTATGATAATATGTTCATTTCAAAATCTCTTTTCGTTAAGAAAGACTAATCTCTTTTATCTTTATTTATTTCACCTCTTAAAAAAACTTCATTGCTTTCACTCAACTGTACACTGCTAATTTCCCTATGCAAATCTCTGCAAAAAACTTTCTATTTGGCTTATTTCTAATATTTTGTGGCATGTTATTTTTTAATGAGGAGGGGGAAGACAAATGCATGAGAAGAAAAATAAGTACTAAAACAATTTGGCACTTTTTCCCTCTCTCTCAATAGTTCATTAGTATTAAAGAGTTAGAAGTAATAATGTTTAAAACAAAATTAGAAAAATAAACAAATGTAGGAATGATGTCAAACAGAAGGATGTATGTGGACATTAGTAATAATTCTGCTTGGACAGAAAGGAAATGAATGAAATTTGGTATTAGGATGTCAACTAAAATTTTAATTATTGCATCAGACCATCTTACAGGAAAAACAATTTCAAATGATAGTAATAATTGCACTGTAACTATCTGATCATATTTGATAAATTTTTGTCAATAAAATTTAATATTTTAATTTAAAGAAAATTTAAGTTAAAATTTATTACTTAAGATCTTCATGAAATTTAAGTTATCTCAAATTTTATTTCAATTGGCACCCATTTTTATGACAAATTAGGCAATATCTTCACTAAAGTAAAAATGCAAAACACGCTCTATGTTCAAATGTTGTGATAATGAATGTCACTTTATTCATCACCATTAATGGCCTGGGCACAAAGCAATTTTCATTATTTTCTGGTATTCACTTCTGTATACATTGACAAGTGGCACAACTTTTACAAACTCTTTCGCTACACTTTTATATCATCTACCCATGCGTGTTGTTTTTTATGTTATCTATTTTAATGAACATCAAGGGTTTGATCTTTCTGCTGTTGCCCATCCTACAGGTGTGTTTAAAAATGGTTAAATTTCCTTCTAATTATTTTCTGCATTATATTCTCTTTCGAATTTACTTTGCTACAGAGTTCTTAATTCATTACCTTTTGCATCCATTCAATTTGCACAGCCATTCTATACCATGTTCTTTCAAATACCTATATTCATCTCATAGTCTTTAACTATTATGCATGTCTCACATCTATAGAGAGCTCTTGTGAATATGCATGTTTCCAGTACTCTCAGCTTTTTGTGTCAGGAGCTCACTGCTTTACTTTTCCATATGTTATCTATTGCCTGTAGGTTTAATTTTGCTTTGGTTATTCAAGAGCTTATCTCTTTATTACAGTCTAAATTGTTTATCTTGTTGCTTCCTAGGTAAGCAAAGCTACTAGCCTCCTTCAGCTCATGCCCATTGACTTTTACTTGCTTCTTCATTTCTCTTCACTCCAAATATTATCAACAAACAAAAATAATATTAAAGCAACTGATATAACCACAACAAAGAACATACTAGTAGCAGAGTTATGAAAGTAACTTATGTTCTTATATCCTCATGTGTTCTTTTTGTGGTTATATTAGTTGTTTTAATATCATTTTTGTTCCATCAGAACTTTCAGGTGTTTATCAATACTTTCCAGACTCCCCCCTCTTAACTTTGGAACTGTTCTTTCTAGTTCTTCATCTTCTTCAATAATGACTATATCATTTGCAATTCTGAAATTACTGATTCTTGTACCATGAACTAAAATTCATCTTATATTCTCCTTTATAACATTCAGTGTTCTTTCCAAATGAATGATAAAGGTGTTCAGGGAATATTGGATCTCCTTATCTCATTGTCTGGAATCATCTTCCTGATTTTCTGCAATTTTTTACAGTAGCAACTGCATTATCATTAATATTCTACAGCAGATATATCAGGTTCCTGTCCATTCCATAAGATTCAAATATAGCCAATGCCACTTTCTGATCTATGTTGTTGAATGCTTTCTGATAGTCAACAAAGGCATGAATATTTATAATTTTATGTAGAGCTTTCTAAACAATTAACCTTAATATTAATATCTGGTGCACAGTACATTTCTTCTGAATTCTGCTCATCTAGATTTTCTTCCAATAGTTTCCTTATTCTTTCTGTTAATATCATCATAAGTGCTTTTCCCCATATGGCTCATCAAGGCAACTGTTCTGTAATATTTGCAGTCCATTTTTTGTGAATGGGTGGTGTATGTGTGTGTGTGTGTGTGTATATATATATATATATCTCCCAACTGTGCTTGATAGCGATATTTCTGTCAATTCATCAGTTAACCTCTTCTGGATCTACATTTTCCCGTGTCATATAAACACTGAGCAGTAGCTCACCCATCTTTATCCTATTTCTTCTGTGTTCATCAAGATTTCACCCTTTTCATCTTTTATGGTTCTCAGCTCTAGAATGCATTTCTTGTTGATGTTTCTGATCATTTAATATATATATATTTTGTTCTATATTCATCACAGTTTTTATTGATATCCTCATGCTGCTCCTCTTTAAGCACTGTGATTTGACCCTTTTAACTGTCTTTGTTACTTTATTGCATTTCACTCGATACCATTCTTCCATTTCCACAGAAATATCTCCTCTAATCTTTAATACTTTTTATTCTTGAATTAACTTTAATATCTCTTATGGCTTCTCTGTCTCTGGGACTGTTTCTTCCACTGTTTTTGATCACAGACACCACTTTATTGTTTCTATCTGCCAGTTTAGTTTCTGTAATGGACTTCAATTCTTTCCTGAGCACTTCCCCTCCCCCCAGTGATTTTCTTACTCAATATCCTTCTATCTCTTTGACTTGTCTTGCTGTTTGAGTTTCAACTTGATACTGGCAATTATTATGCTATGCTACAATTACATGTTTATTCTTTGAAACATTCAACATGGCTATATTGATGTGGTCCATCTCTTCCTTATAAGAATCACATCTAGCATGTTCCTCATTCTCCCTTCAAGTGATCACCATGTCCACTTTCTACAGTGTTTTTGTTGGAATTTTGTATTGAAAATTATCATGTCATGCTTAAAGGGCAAACTCGAGCATTCTTTCTTGTTTTTAATAATTTGTTGATTCAACCCCAATGTCACTTCACAGGATGCTAATATAAAACATGCCTTCTTTATGAATACCTCCAACGATTTCTATACTTGTTCATATGTGAGACCACAAAATTTCTGGCTAGGCCTTGCTTTCCACAAGTTAAATAAATTTGCATTTTCATTAGTAAATACAAAATATTTTCTATTATTTCATTTTATAAAAAAAAATATTCTACATAAGTCCTATAATTTTTTCACAGAATATAAAAACTGCACAAACTGAAAATAAAATTGTTAACCTGCAAAACTGCGATAATCATTACCTGCATATTGCATCTGCCTTTAGACGGCAATTACCATCACAACAAGGATCATTATCATCACTATCAAGTAATCCAGCATCACATTCCTCTCCCTCTTCCACCAAGGAGTTCCCACAGAAAGATTCCTCTGGTTCTGTTGAGTGAGAGAGGAGAAAAAACTATGTTAAATACTGATTTTTGCATACTAATTGCATGTAAAAATAAAAAATAAATAAAATAAATAAATAAATAAAAAAGTTTGAAAGGTTCATAGGCTAAATACTACGACACACCAACAAACACATTCAAATTTATAACAGCGATAAACAACAAGCTAAAGGACATTTTTCCCCAGTCCTGCATACATGCTCGACCTGATTTAACCTTTGCCCAGAGAGAACAAAGATGCCAACTCCAAAGACAACTAGAAGAAAAACTCCAAAATGGAGACAACAGTTGGATGACAGACTACAAACAAACCAAACTAGTGCAAAAACCAAGTGACTCCAATAGTAGCCACCAAGGAGACCAATATGCAGGTACTGCATAGGAAACGTGCAAGACCCTTGCGGTCAAATCCATGCCTCACAGAACCTTGCGTATCCCCTTCGCCAACATTCCTGGCCTCAATTCCAACCTTAATAGTGTCCACTACCATCTGCGGTCTGCCAAACCCCACCTACTCTTTTTAACAGAAACTCAAATCTCACCTTACCCCCAGCACTATCCATCTCAACCTCCCTAACTATACGCTATTTAACTCCTTTCGACCCAAGGGTGGCGTTTGTGCATATATCTGCTCCGACATACCCTGCCAGAGAGCACCTAACCTAGAATCACCCAACTTTGACCTTCTTTGGCTAAAGCTATCCCTCCCCCACTCAGTCAAATTCATCTGCTGTCTCTATTGCTCTCCTAATACCACCAATCATTCTGAGCTCTTTCATTTCCTCTCCCTAAAAGTTGATTTTCTCCAGTCCCACTTTTAACCGCGAAGTCATCCTCCTAAGAGATTTTAATGTCCACAACACAGATCCTGAAACATTTGCCATCACTAATGACCTTACACAAATTGTTCAAAAGCCGACTAGAATACTAGATAACCCGAACCACTCCCCAAATATCCTAGATCTCTTCTTTACTAATGATCCCTCCAAATATGTAGTGAGCCCCCTGGGTAATTTTGACCACAACCTAGTGCTCATCTCCTCCCCCATGCAACAATGCTTATACAGTCACTCCCACACAAGAGTAATTTGGCATTATAACAGTGGCAAATGGGACAGTCTCCGAGACTATTATGCTATATTCCCATGGTTGGGTTATTGTTTCTGGTCTTCCAGTCCAAACATATGCACCGAACATATCACCAATCTTCACTGCCATGAAAACATACATTCCCCACACTACTCTGAACTGCTATTCCCTAACTAAACCTTGGTTCTCCAAAAGATGTGCCAAGGTGGTACAAATGAAAAATCAGGCATACCATAACTGGCTCAAATCAAGAACCCCATCCTCCTTCAATGCCTGCTGAAGCCCGAAACAGATGCAAGAAAATTATCAATGCTTCTAAAACAGAATCTGAATGGACGAAAAGCAGGAAGCTTGCAACCTGTCCAAATGGCAGCCATGCCTTTTGGTCTCTTGCCAAGATTGGTTGTAATTTTTGCCCAACACTACTCCAACCTCTATCATACCCAGATGACTCAATTGCAACATCACCCACAGAAAAAGCTAACCTCCTGGCTTCACACTTTACCTCCAATGCACACATAACTGACAATGGCAAATGCCCTCCAGTCATTCCAACTGCCCAACATGCAATGCCCCCTGTATCCTTTTGCCAAAAAGATATCATAAAACTGTTGTGTCTTTTTTTGTGTCTAAATTAGACACAAAAAAAGTCTCCTGGCTCTGATGGCATTCCTCCAATTATCTTAAAAGTCTGCACAACAGAACTGACTACTATCCTAATGCTACCTGTACACACTCTCTTACTCCACTGGTATATATCCCAAATCCTGGCCCACATTCAACACATTCCTAAAAAGGGTGACAAATCACTGCCATCTAACTACCACCCTATCTCACTCACTTCAGTCCTATCTAAAGTGATGGAGAAAACCATCAACTCTCAACTCCTGCTCTACCTTGAAGGTGCCCAACTATTAAGCGACCACCAGTACAGATTCCGTCAAAGCCGATCAATAGGAGATCTACTCTCATACATCACTGGACAAATGCCAAGGAGAAATTCAGTGAATCCCAAGTAGTTGCACTTGATATCTCTAAAGCCTTTGACCGGATCTGGCACAAACGCTTACTAAGCAAACTCCCATTATTTGGACTGTCTCAGGACTTCTGCAGATGGATTGCCAGCTTCCTGTCTGGATGAACACTATGTGTGATGGTAGATGGCTCCCTATCCATTCACCATTCAACTAATGCTGGGGTCCCACAAGGTTCAGTTCTCTCACCGACCCTCTTCCTTCTATATATCAATGACCTACTTCAGTTGACTTCTAACCCAATACACAGTTTTGCAGATGGCAGCACATTACACTCCTCCCTCTTATTTGACAACCCTACTCTACACTACCCACAGTACAACAATCACCACTGGCCTTAATTCTGACCTCCAAGCTATCCTCCAATGGGGCTCAGATAACCTCATCAACTTCAATTCTAATAAAACCCAATTCTGTCTTATTTCTCATAAAAAAGAGGCATTTCCAACAAACCAACAAAGAACCAACATTGTTTTTGATAACACTCAAATTCCCAGACAAGATGAGATCTCTCTTCTTGGAATTACCCCGACATCGAGACTCTCCTGGCATAAACACATCACAACCATTGCATCCTCAGCTTCCAAAAAACTAAGCTTTCTCTTTCACTCAAGATGCTACTTCACCTCTAAACAGCTGTTAACATTATACAAATCACAAATCTGCCTAGCTATCGAATACTGCTCTCACATTTGGAGTGGGCTCCTAAAAGCTCCATCAAAATGCTTCACTCAATACAGAGGAGGGCAATTAGATTGATAAATGACCCATCTCTCACCAGCTCACTCCCCTCACTTTCACATAGACACTTGGTTTCTGCAATTTGTATGTTCTATAAATATTTCCATGGAAAATGTTCATCCAAAACAGCATCACCACTCTGTACTAAGCCCATTGAACACGTACAGCTGCTGACCCAACATCCTTTCACAGTACACCTTGAAACCCACAGAACAAGTTTCTTTTCCTCCTCCTTCATCCCTGCTACTGCGGTATTGTGGAATAGTCTTCCCCCTGACGTATTTCCCAAGGAATACAACATACAGGCTTTGAAATCAAATGTAAACAGGTTTCTCCTTTCCCAACCCACTACCCATATACGGTACTAACGTACTATATGTTGACCAGCAAACCTATAGTACATGGGCCCAATATTTAAAAAAAAAGAAAAAAAATGGAAATAGTGCCTAGGAAGATGGCAACCAGTTATTTTTAATCATAGCCTCCTTGGTAAAATCATGGTTTTTCATGTCTGACAGTGAAATATTTAGTACACAGATTGGAACTAAATCACTTCAAAGCTATAACTGCTCAGTTTACCTGGGAAAGGGGGATGGCATGCATGTTGTAACTAAGGCATAATGAATTTCAGAAACAACAGAAA
This sequence comes from Typopeltis vanoorti, assembly GCF_054136105.1. Classification (NCBI taxonomy): domain Eukaryota; kingdom Metazoa; phylum Arthropoda; class Arachnida; order Uropygi; family Thelyphonidae; genus Typopeltis; species Typopeltis vanoorti. Next base: position 98,560,900 of record NC_143565.1, read on the forward strand.
AGGATCTGGTTTAAAACTTGTTTAATTTCAAACTAGACTTTCAATGTTTCATTTGACTCTCTTACATCATGAAGATTAACAAAAAAGCATATTATAGAGTAGAGAATGTCATAAGTGCCTCTTTGATAACCATTTTAGCAGAAAACTTGTCTGATGCTCAATCAACTTGAAATCAAGTAAAAATCTACCAGAGACTGTTTAGATTTCTGGCATCATTTAGTTCTGTCAATGAACACTTGGACATTCTTGATGACAGAACAAATGGAATAGACAATAATTCTGGTATGCTGAAGGTGATCTTACAATAATAGTCCTGAAAATTTTGGATACATTATTGCAACCATACCAGTTAAGATTAGGAAAGTGCTTCATTATCCAAACTAGTTTTTCATATGTGCAATGCTTTCTCAGCAGTACCATTTTCTTTCATTTAATTCTGCACGTACATTGCCCAAATCCTTGCCAGTCCTGACTTACCATAAAGATGACTGCAGCTCATGTCAACAGTTCATCATGTGTGTTTAACAAGTAACAGGTATTCCATTACTTGTACATAATGTGTGTGCACATGCACAGGAACATATAATATTTTATCTATTTTTAAGGATTTAGTAATAGCCATTGCCTTAAAAAGTATGGCATGGTATGGATAACTCAGTTCAATGGCAAGAACTATGTCATTGGAACAATGAGATTTTGTGGCACGTGTGTCAGTGTTTTTAGGATATTATATTGTTGGGATAACTGATAGTTTGATTGTTTAGGTAAGTCTCTCTCTCTCTCTGTGTGTGTCTGTAGGCTTTCTATAAACAGAAAAACACAATGACCTACTTGAAAAGCCATGTGACTACTGTGTCTGGAAGGACAGGCAATCATTTAATTCTTTTTATACTAAAATCCTAAATACATTTAGTATGCTGGCAGTTAAAATGCACTAAAATGTGGATTAATTACTAAGGCTAGACCCATCTTTTCACAAAGTTATGTTACTTCCGTCATATTCTATCATCCAATTTTGAATTCTGCCCTTGAACTTTTCCAACACCTTAACCGCTGTTCCTGAGATACAGATTAGTTTGTAATTTGATACCTCTGTCTTAGATCTTCCTTAATCCTTTTACACAATTTTTGCTTTTTTACACAGCTTACACTTCTGACATTCATTTTCAGAATCCTTTGGACATACTCTCTCTCTCTAACCATTCTTACTTTCCATCTGCAAACTTTTCGTTCTGGAGTGCTTAAGGATCAAATCTGTATAAATGAGAGGAGAGCTCCATATAGCCTTTAAAGAAATGTGAAGAACCGACCAGGGCTTTTGACATAATGTATAATCCTCACCTTCTATTGGTGCACCCATTTGGTATCTACCTGGATACTGAAAAAAGAGAATGAGCTGACAATTTGGGATTTAGCCAACCAAATTGTATTGCAAATGATGATACAACATGACAGAATTTAAGAATTTCATGACAGCTGGGGCGTCACCTGTTAAACAGCACCCCCCCCCCCCCAAGTTGTTTTTGCCAGGGGAACCAGAGCAAACAGCAAAAAGTCAGGTACTGAAACAAATCCTGAAACACATCCCAATTCAACATAGTACCGATCTTGAACTCTAGTTCAAGATCGGTACTATCAAGATAAGTCTGAATGGCAAAGAAATGGAGCTAGCTGAGGCATTGGATCAATATCAGACTGACATAATAGGAGTGACTGAAACAAAAAAAGATAAAACTCGTGAGATCTTTCTGAGCAATAAATATAAAATGTTATATTCAGGCAATGACAATCAAGGAAAAGGAATAGCTATAATATTCAATACTAAATATGAGAATAATTATTGAAAGGCAGACAATATCAAGTAGAGTGATGTGGGCAAATACCAGAATGAGGAACAGGACAATGAGACTTATTTATGCCTATGATCCCACCAAAAGTTCCACTAAGACAGAAGTGGAGGAATTTTTTGAGGCTTCAGAGAAAGCAACTGACACAATGAAAAAAGAAAATTTAACCCTTCTTGGGGATCTAAGTAGCAGAGTAGGAAATGATTGTCAGACATACATACAAAAATATTTTGAGAAAAATTTGGAGAAAAGAGCAAAGCTAATAATAATGGCAAATACCTGTTGGATTTCTGTCCAGGACATGGACTGGTTATTACTAACACAATGTTCCAACATAAAAATGTGCACAAATTCAATATTGGCAGACAATATCAAGTAGAGTGATGTGGGCAAATACCAGAATGGGGAACTTGACAATGAGACTTATTTATGCCTATGATCCCACCAAAAGTTCTACTAAGATAGAAGTGGAGGAATTTTTTGAGGCTTCAGAGAAAGCAACTGACACAATGAAAAAAGAAAATTTAACCCTTCTTGGGGATCTAAGTAGCAGAGTAGGAAATGATTGTCAGACATACATACAAAAATATTTTGAGAAAAATTTGGAGAAAAGAGCAAAGCTAATAATAATGGCAAATACCTGTTGGATTTCTGTCCAGGACATGGACTGGTTATTACTAACACAATGTTCCAACATAAAAATGTGCACAAATTCACATGGAGAGAAGAGACAAGGAATAAGAAAAGTCTCATTGACTAGACTATGTTATTGTAATGATGTTTTCTCACTGTTGTAGGACACTAGAATGTACAGAGGATTTGAAATTGGAAGTGATCACCATTTAGTCTTGAGCAGGATAAAACCGAATTTCATGTTGAAAAGAATAACATGTAAGAAAGTTTTAAAGAGAATAAAAGTTGAGCAGCTCTCAAAAGTAAACTGTAGACTAAAATACACAAACATTATTCCACAAAAAATGAAAGAGTTGGTGAACAGGAACCAAACCTTGGAGATTCAGTGGCAAATCCTGAAGAAAACCTCGATTGATTCAGCCAGAGAGGCATGGTGGTGAAGTTGTCAGCAAAGATAGAAAAGCTTTCTTCTTTAGCAGTGAAGCTATGGAAGAAAGCATATTAAAAATTCCTGGTGAATAAGTCAGCTCATGCTCTTACAGAATACAGAGACAAATGAAAAAAGCTAAACACTGTGTAAAAGTAACTAAACAAAAGTCATGGGAAGACTGGTAAGAACATAGAAAATAAATATCAAGGTGGCAAGATATTCTAGAGGTTGCTGAAGAAGCGCAGAAATGGAGGAAAGGGATGTAAAAGGAATTAGAGATAATAAAGGTGACATGAAAACTGTAGAAAAAGATATCATTGATGTATGGAGTAATTACTCTGAAAAATTGCTAAATGAAATAAGCAATGACAGCACAGTGGTAAAATACACTCAACTGACATGCAACCAAGAATACATATCCATACTTGAAATAGAAAAAGCCATCAAAAAGCCTGAAATGAGGAAAGGCAGCAGGAGTAGATGATACTTGACCAGAAATGCCCAAGTATGGAGGTATAAAAGTCTTAAAGTGGCTGCACTGAAGAGTTTAGAAGGCCTGGACAGAGGGACGAATTCCAGATGATTGGAGTAGAGCTCTCATAGTACCCATACATAAAAAGGGAAATAAAAATGATGTGAGAAACAGTTGAGAAGGATTGTGGAAGGGAAGCTTGGTGAAGAACAAGCTAGATTCAGGCCAAATAGAGGCTGTCAGGATCAGATTTTTACTTTACAACAGATAGTTGAGAAATCATGGGAATATAACAAAGATCTGTATTTAATGGATATTATTTCTGGGAAAACTCCCATGTTACTGCTCTTAACAAACTATTATATTTACGGCTATTTTGTCCTTCTGTTGAGTGGCTTTTTGCTCACGGATTCTTAGGGCATTGTAGATGTATATTTACCAATAAATATATGTAGCATAAAGGAAGAGAAATTTACACATACCTTTTTCTAGGTATTGTGGCTTTTCTTCTTTCTGCGATGTGCAAACTACTGTGTGTGTGTGTGTGTGTGTGTGTGTGTGTGGAGGGGGGGGGGTTAGGCAATGTGGGAGAATTAAAATAGAAATGGAAAAAACCCAGAGTTTTTTGAATAATATATATATATATACATATATATTATATTATTAGGGATGCACGGAGTGTTTTTTTATATTTATATAGGGTGAAAGGGGTTGAAAACAGCAACTGATTTTTAGAGGGAAGGTTGTGGGAAAGGAGGTTGACAGGGTGTGGTCCGTTTTGACTATGCGTGGTCGATCGAATACAAAGCACAGGAAAAACGGAAATAGCTGTTCACACCCTTGAACAAAAACATACCCTGCAGATCGACAAGACCATCATAGTAGACAGACAAGACAATGAAACAATGCTTAGAATATTGGAAACAATAGCCATAAAATGTGACACGAACTCTATCGATGTCCACAGGTCCTACATAATCTCCGAGGTTTGGAAGCTTCAAAACATAAAATTGAGGTCACAACCCTGACCAATAGGCGATAACACAAACACTTCAAAAGCAGAAGCACCTAATTGACCTGACATAGCATCCACTTCCTCCATGTGTTCAGACGACGACCAAGCATAGTCGAAACGAACCGCATCCCGTCAACCCCCTTTCCCACACACCCCCTCCTCTAAAAATCAGTTGCTGTTTTCAACCCCTTTCACCCTTTCCCACCCTATATAAATATAAAAAAACGCTCTGCCCATCCCTAATAATATAATATATACGTATATATATATCAATATCATTCAAAAAACCCGGGTTTTTTCCATTTCTATTTTAATTCTCCCACATTGCCTACACCCCCCCCACCCACACACACACACAAACAAAGAGTAGTTTGCACATCGCAGAAAGAAGAAAAGTCACAATACCCAGAAAAAGGTATGTGTAAATTTCCCTTCCTTTATGCTACATATATTTACTGGTAAATATACATCTACAATGACCTAAGAATTCGTGCGTAAAAAGCCAATGACATTTAAACAGGGGCACTCCTAAACAGAAGCAGGCAAAATAGCCATAAATATCATAATGATCTGTATTTAAGTTTTGTAAATCTTGAAGGCATATGACAAGGTGCCAGGAGAAAATCTATTCAAAACACTACAGTTTCATGGTGTTAGTGGGACAATACTTAGTCTTTATTTGAGTTGTAAGTCAGTAGTTAGAATTAAAGGAAGTACATTATGTAAACGAAGGTTTCTGTGGGCAAGCAGTTCTGGAGATAGTTTTCGGTATTGAGACCGCATGTTTATTAAACAATAAAAAATAAAAGAGTAAAAAACTCGACAAGTTTTGTTCGTCGTAAGACTTACATCATCAGTGGCAATGGTGGATAAAAGTTGAACACAACAACCAAATTAAATAATTAAGAGGATACAAATCCCTAATTTATTACATATATTTATTGGTAAACATACATCTACAATGCCCTAAGAATTAAACCAAATTAAATAGTCAATTAGACTTTTTAACTTCATAAGTGTTCATTAACTAAGAACCCCGAATACAAAATTATACGTTTGTTACTGTATGCTTGTTGGAACAATGCTAGTTGTTGTCACGTTTTATGGCTCAAGGGTGTTATATCCAAGGTATGACACTCTTGATTTTTATTGCATTGTGTAGGGATTCTAAGCATTTTTGCAGCTTCTTTAAATTTTCTTGTGAAACAGTTCTTATCAACATACGACATGTTCGTCTGTTGCCAGAGTACTTGATGGCCAGTAGGAGTTGTGTGGAATGCTAAGCCTGATTTGTGTTCCCTTCTTTTTTTCGATGTCTTTATATGTTCAGCCATGCGGATCTCTGCTGACCTTCCTATCTGGCCTATGTAACGGATACCACAAGAACAGTGAATCTGAATAAATGCCTGATTTTTTCATGGGATGATGCAGAGGTTTTGGTGGATGTAGGAATCTTTTAGTAAAGGAAGAAAAGCCACTTTTATGCCATACTTGTAGAGCAATGTTGCCAATTTGTTTGTGACATTCTTGATGTATGGCAGCGTGACTGCGTTCTTGAAATCTTGTTTTGATAAGGGAGTTGTAGGAGCTGTATTAAGAATTTTTTTAATTGTCTTGGGTTCAAAACCATTAAGTATGAGATTCTGTGTCAGGTAGTGTAATTCTTCATTTCATTTCATCTGTGTGCTAGATATATTATATGTGTCTCTCAAGGTTTTAATTATGCCTATTTTTTGTAATGGGTGGTGGTGTGAGGAAGCATTAAGAAATCTTCCTGATGTGGTCAGTTTTCTGTGTACGGAAAAGTATAACCTTTTTTCTTCTTCATTTACTTCTATAAAGATATCAAGGAAAGGTAATTTTTTATGTTCTTCTAGTTCTATAGTGAATTTTATATTTAGATGCAAATTGTTTAGATACTCTTTAAAACCAATCTGTTAGACTACAGTTCATGGTCAAATGATGAAAATATCATCTACACAATGTAACCAAACTTTTGGTCTTTTTTGATAGTTTTTTAAAGCACTTGTTTCAAAATTTTCCATAGAAAGGTTGGTTAAAGATGGAGAGGCGGGGAGGGCATGGCAAGTCCTTCTTTTTGTTCCCAATATTTGTTTTGATAAATGAAAAGTGTTTTCCATGCAATGTTTGTATAGTCCTACAATGTCCAGTGGGAAAAGGTTTTCAAGAAGATCCACTGTGTCATTTCTAGGTACATTAGTGAAGAGGCTGACTATATCTAAACTTGCTAAGATGTCTGAAGTTTCTATGATTATATCCTTTACCTTTTGATGAAATGTAAACTGTTCTTTATAAATGATTCTGTTTTTCCTATGTGTGGTGTTATCATGTTTGTCAGATATCCAATTATCCAATTCTCCAATTTTGCTAAATTTGAGGATTGGAGAATCTCTCTCTCCCATCTACAATACGATACGATAAGACTAGAGACTGCAGATACGAGAGTGCTGCGGTCTCTCAATTGGCCTACTTATGGATATGATGATATCTATATTATGGATATGGTAGGAAGTCAATTGAATAAATTCATATGGAATAAGAGAGAAATTAGTCAGAACACTAAATTAGCTGTATACAAGACAGTGTTCAAACCAGTTTTAACTTATGGATATGAGAACTGGGTCAGAAGTAAAACACTTGAACAAAGACTAGAGACCGCAGATACGAGAGTCCTGCAGTCTCTCAATTGGCCAACAACGGGATATCTACAATTGACCTCAACGGTGCTCCATAAATTCTCGGGACGAATGGATGTTTAGATTATAAAGATCTTTTTACTTCTTCAGGCCGGTTAGGTATTTTTTTTATCAACTCAAAAACTGGTGAGATCTTTCTGAGCAATAAATACAAAATGTTATATTCAGGCAATGACAATCAAGGAAAAGAAGGAGTAGCCATTGTATTCAACACAAAATATGAGGCTCATCTTCTTGAATGGCAGGCAGTGTCAATTAGAGTGATTTGGGCAAATATCAGAATGGGGAACTGGACAATGAGACTTATGTCTATTATTATTATTATTATTATTATTATTATTCGGGCCTCCATGGAGTCAAAAGACTCATCGTGGGGGTCATTCCTAAGAACATAAAGTCTGTCAAGATTCATCAAGGGGAGGCCCCCCTTAAGAAACACAAAGTCTATCATACCACTCCTTAAACTCATTGACCGTTCTCGCTCTCACCACTCGATCAGGCAATGCATTCCACGGTTCAACCACCCTCCACACAAAGGGCCTATGGTCCCACAGAAAATTCTACTAAAGTAGAAGTGGAGGAATTTTTTGAGGCTCTAGAGAAAGCTACTGACACAATGAAAAAGGAAAAGTTGGTCCTTGTTAGGAATCTAAATAGCAGAGTAGGAAGTGATTGTCAGACATACAAAAATGTTTTGGGAAAATTTGGAGAAAAGAGCAAAGCTAATAATAATGGCAAATACCTGTTGGATTTCTGCTCAGGACATGGACTGGTTATTAATAACATCATGTTCCAACATAAAAATGTGCACAAATTCACATGGAGAGATGAGGCAAGGGATAAGAAAAGTCTCATTGACTACGTTATTGTTGATAGTGATGTTTTCTCACTGGTGCACGACACCAGAAAGTACAGAAGATTTGAAAGTGGAAGTGATCACTATTTAGTCTTGAGCAGGATAAAATTGAATTTCATATTGAAAAAAATGACACGTAAGAAAATTTTAAAGCGAATAAAAGTTGAGCAGCTCTCAGATGTGAACTGTAGACTAAAATACACAAAGATTATCGAAGAAAAAATGAAAGAGTTTGAGAACAGGAACCAAATTCAGTGGCAAGCCTTGAAGAAAACCCTGATTGATTCAACTAGAGAGAGGCATGTGGTGAAGTTGCCTGCAAGGATAGAAAAATTAGAACTCCATGGAAGGAGACACATTAACTTCCTTTTAGACACATTAACTTCCATTTAGACACATTAACTTCCTGTGTCTAATTTAGAAAATTAGACACAGGAAGTTAAAGAGGCAGTGAATTCCTGTCAAATAAGTCAGCTTGTGCTCTTAGAGAATACAGAGACAAATGTAAGAAAGCTAAACAGTGCGTAAAACTAGCTAAACAAAAGTCATGGGAGGACTTTGGAAAGAACATAGAAAATAAATATCAAGAAGGTGGGAAAATATTCTGGTTGAAGCTTAGGAATGGAGGAAAGAGTGCTGTAAAAGGAGTTAGAGATGATAAAGGTGACATGAAAATGGGAGAAAAAGATATCCTTGAAGTATGGAGTAATTACTTTGAAAATTTGCTATATGAAACAAGCAGTGATGAAAGCCTAGTGATAAAAAACACTGACCAGGCATGCAGTCAGGAATACATATCCATACTTGAAGTAGAAAAAGCCATCAAAGGTTTGAAATGTGGAAAGGCAGCAGGAGTAGATGATATTCGACCAGAAATGCTGAAGTATGGTGGTATAAGAGTCTTACAGTGGCCGCACTGCATAGTTCAGAAAGCCTGGACAGAGGGATGAATTCCCGATGATTGGAGTAGAGCTCTCATAGTACCCATATATAAAAAGGGAAATAAAACTGAATGTGAGAATTACAGAGGTATATCCCTACTGAGTGTTCCTGGTAAGATATATGCAAGTATACTTGAGAAATGGTTGAGAAGAATTGTGGAAGAAAAGCTTGGTGAAGAACAAGCTGGATTCAGGTCAAATAGAGGCTGTCAGGATCAGATCTTCACTTTATAACAAATAGTGGAGAAATCATGGGAATTTAAGAAAGATCTATATTTAAGTTTTATCGATTTGGAAAAGGCATATGACAAGGTGCCAAGAGAGAAGCTATTCAATACGCTACAGTTATATGGTGTCAATGGAGCATTATATCAAGCAATACTTAGTCTTCATTTAAGTTGTAAGTCAGCAGTTAGAATTGAAAGAAGTACAGGAAGATGGTTTAATGTTAAATCTGGTGTGAGACAAGAATGTACATTATCCCCTCTGTTATTCATTATCTATATGGATCACATTATGAAGGAATGTGGTATTAAACATGATATCAAAATTGGAGATGTTAATGTCGGCTCTCTGCTTTATGCAGTTATACTTCTAAATAAATCCTCTGCAAGATTCTCTGACTAAATTGAATAACTGTTGTAATAGATATTGTATGAAGGTCAGCATTAAAAAGACAAAGACAATGAAAATAGGCAGAATCATTGAAAATGTCAATGATTAAAATTAAAAGCTTGAGAGACAGAGCATACAATATATCTAGCCCACAGATGAAGGTAAATGAAGAATTACACTACCTGACACAGAACCTCACACTTAATGGTTTTGAACCCAAGACAATTAAAATAATTCTTAATACAGCTCCTAACAACTCCCTTATCAGAACAAGATTTCAAGAATGCAATCACGCTGCCGTACATCAAGAATGTCACGAACAAATTGGCTACATTGCTCCGCAAGTATGGCATAAAAGTGGCTTTTCTTCCTTTACAAAAAATATCAAGATTCCTACATCCACCAAAACCTCTGCATCATCCCATGAAAAAACCCAGGCATTTATCAGATTCACTGTTCTTGTGGTATCTGTTTAGGCTAGACAGGAAGGTCAGGAGAGATCCGCATGGCTGAACATATAAAAGACAACGAAAAAAGAAGGGAACACAAATCATGCTTAGCATTCCACACTACTACTGGCCATCAAGTACTCTGGCAACAGACAAACATGTCATATGTTGATAAGAACTGTTTCACAAGAAAATTTAAAGAAGATGCAAAAATGCTTAGAATTCCTACACAATGCAATAAAAATCAAGGCTTGATTTTACATCAAGTCTGGACTGCCTTTATCAAAAATTTAACTGCCTTGGACCTCAGATATAACACCCATGAACCACAGAATGTGACAACTAGCATTGTTCCAACAAGCATACAGTAATAAACGTATCATTTTGTATTCGGGTTCTCAATTAATGAACAGTTATGAAGTTAAAAAAAACATCTAACTGACGATTTAATTTGGTTGTTGCGTTCAACTTTTATACACCATTACCTCTGATGATGTAAGTCTTACGACGAACGAAATTTGTCGAGTTTTTTTACTCTTTTATTTTTTATTGTTTAATAAACATTTGGTCTCAATACCGAAAATTATCTCCAGAAGGATGTACATTATCCCCTCTGTTATTCTTTATCACATTATCACATCACAATAATCACATTATGAAGGAAAGTGGTATTAAACTTGATATGAAAATAAATAAACACTGCAATCAGAAAAAAAAAATGAAACTGATTTATTTTGAATAACATTATTAAAAATTTAGTAAATAAAAGGCAAATAATTTTTTTTAAAAAATTCCTTGCAGTAATAGTAGTTAATCCAAGTATCACTTACTGGAAAAACACTTGCTTGCTTTGGCAAGTAAAACTGCTCGAATAGATCTGATGCTACAAGGGGAAAATTTCTGAAAACAAATTGTAATAATTTAGATTTATTATATTGATTAAATTTTAAATTCACACAAACTTAATATCGATGTATATGAAAATGAAAACATTTCTACTTTCTTGATAAGATAAGTGCTTATCATTTCTATTTCTTAATAAGTGCTTATTAAAGATAATCAATTATGAAGAAAATTTGTCATTTCTTATAAAGAACTTATAAATGTTACTCTCATGTTTGAATAATAACTTTAATATAAACTAATGTATTTGATACATTTCCTTATCTAGAATGCTTATGTAATACATATATAAGAGAACATAAGCTAGAGGTCAAAAAAATCAACGATGACTGATCTAAAATGACTTCCATAACCAGGAGATTACTTTCACATAAGGTTATGTGAGCTATTTGCTTAATGAGTACATATTATTGGTTATGGTACTTCTTTATGCCATTATGCTTTAAAAAATGCATTGTGGAAGCCTCCAACTTTTTGGTTGGGAAGAACATGATGAAGCCCACAAATCCACTATTTTTAGGTTTGAGAAATACTGGAGAATGAAATATACACCTTTGGAGTTTGAAGAAGTTGTAGATCTAGAAAAGGCATAGACAGGGTGTCCAGAGGAAAACTTTTCAAAATATTACAATTATATAGGGTAAATGGAACATTATACAGAGCAATACATAGTCTATATTTGAGTTGTCAGTCAGCCATTAAATTGAAGGAAATACAAGAAGATGGTTTGATGTGAAATCAGGGGTAAGACAAGGATGCACATTATCTCCACTCTTATTCATCATCTATATGGATCACATTATGAAAGAAAGTGGCATTAGGCCTGATATTAGAATTGGACATATCAAGCTTAGTTCTTTGCTTTATTTAGATGATGTTGTACTCCTAAAAACATCTAGTGCAAGTTTCCGGGACTCCCTAACTAAACTGAATAGCAGCTGTAACAAATTTAGCATAAAAATCAGCAATAAAAAGACCAAAACAATGAAAAGAGGCAGAAAGATTGAACACAACTCCATTCTGAATGGAGAACCTATAAAACAATTAAAACGTTTCAGCTATTTAGGCACAATTTTAGTGAAGATGGCAAATTAAAGCTGGAAACAGCAGAACAAGCCAAGATGGTATGTAGGTAGCCAGAATAAATGTATATGAATAAATGTATATGAAATATGAGGAAAATTAGCCAAAACACCAAACTAGTAGTATACAAGGCAGTGTTGAAACCAGTTTTAAGTTATGGATCTCGGAGTTGGGTTAGAAATAAAGCATTCGATCAAAGACTAGATGGCAGAATCATATTAAATGTGTGTAAGCAGAGCTAATCTAAGGTGGTATGGTTACTTAAACAGAATGGGACAGAAAGGTTAGAAAAAAAAAGTGTTTGATAGCAGGAAAGAAACTCAAAGTATGATCAAGGTCTGAGTGGATTGATTCATTCAGAAGTGCCTAACATGAAATGCTAGATATAACAATATTGGAGTGTTAATGAGTAACAGACTAATTTGGAGGAAAAGTGTGGACAAGAGATTAATAATAATGTAAACTTAATCACGTAGTGCTGTCATAGTAGTTGAACACCCATTGTGGGCACATATCAGGAAATTAATGATGATGAAGTTTGGAAAAAAAACTTGAGTGATCTAACATCCAAAGTTTATTTCATCACTGGTCAAATTCTTGAATCCTCCTTCCTGGTTTGAGAGCCATTTTAGAAAATCAGTTGTCAGAGTCCTAAAGCAGGATGCTAAAAAACATTTAACATCCTTAAGTCCTTTTGCCCACTCCTTTTTAACTTTAAAGTTTTGCAGTTTGGTTGAAGTGCAACAGTAATGTAACTGACATGATAACTACTGAATGTTGTTCAAGGATCAATGATAGATACCCAGGCAAATCGATTACAGCAAGGGCTGAACTGAATGTGGACAAATGCATTCCAGTCATTTTTAAACCATTTTTATTCTAAGTCATTTTGATTTTTGTAGAGGGTGGAATGATTGATTACAGCCTCACAGATCTACCATGTTTTTATTTTGAGACATGACAGTTGGAAGAGAAACTTGGAGTACAACAAATGGATTCAGGCCAAACAGATATTGTCAAGATCAGTTTTCACTTAATGACAAACAGTTGAGAAATCATGGGACCATTACAAGGATCTGTACTTTTATTGATCTGGACAAGCTTTTCAAAACAGTACAATTATATGGGGTTAATAGAGCATTACACAGAGCATTACACATAGAGCATTACACATAGCTATATTTAAGTAATAAATCAGTTAGAATTGAAAGAAATACAGGAAGGTGGTTTGATGGAAAATGAGCAAACACAAACAGAAACAAACCTACTAAGTAAAATGCTTTCTTATAATGTCAACATATCTTCTTTAATTAGAAAGCACACATATCAAATCCTCTAATCTAAAAAATTCTTCTCATTTGAAACTGGCAATGCTCAAGAGAAACCAGTAGCAGTTGTATTTCTAATTTGCTTGGATCTGCTTGTATTTTTAAGCCAGAATGATGAACACATCCCGCTGAATTTATGAAAGTCAATAATAGTTCTCACAAACCAATTTAGTATATCAATATGTATCTTGAATATGAATTGATCATATCTATGATCAATTCATATTCAAGACAAATGCACAAAATCAACATACGATTTTCTAAATATAATAACTGAAGTCATGCAGAAAACATGATTTTATTTAAAGCAATTTAATAATTTACCTTATTATTAGAATCATAGCCACTGACAGAATAAGTATACATTAAATAAGAACCTCCATGAGTTGTATCTGGTGAACATTCTGGGATATCTGGGTCATGTTCACTTCCCCAGTTATGACCTAAAAATTAAATTAAATCTCACTATTATTGCAGAAGTTTGGAGATGTTTAGGTAAAAAGTTTCAATTATAATAGATTTAATATAGCAAAACTATAATCTAACTGCAGCTTGTTTTGTTAAGATTACCACCAGACTGAACAGAGACCCCACGGTGTCTTATGCATGGAAGCTGGGCAAGAGCGTGGTTGACAAGGGTGTTAGAGCTAGGTTTTTTACTTGGAGAGTGATGAATGAGTGGAATAAGCTTCCAGAGTCTGTTGTGGGTGCTACTACCGTGAATGAGTTCAAGGCAAGGTATGATAGATACTGTGTGAATGTTGAATAGTTGTTCTTGACATGATGCTAGGGCCTCCCTCGATGAGTCTGTCGACTCCTTGGAGTTTCCCGGAACAATAATAATAATAATAATAGATACAAAACAGGAATGCCGAATGCTTGGTAGTTGTAATTTTTAGTTTCTGGATAGTATATATTTAAACAAACAAAAGATAAAGAACAACATTGAAAAACGAACAAAATTCTGAAAAAATTAATCTATCCGAATTCCAAAAATCACCTTGTCTGCTGAATTTTTATTACTGAATCTTCAATTTCTGTAGTCAAACTACCAAAACGGCAAAATGTACTTCAACAATGTCTTTAATATCCACAACTCCAACTAGCCCATTTCAATGACCACAATGGAATAGATGCTATATCTTTTCCACATCATCAGATGAATGCCACAGAATACAGCAAGGAAATCTTAAGCTGGAGAATGTCATAGAGGACAAAAGTTTTATTCTTCTTTGGAATTAAGTGTTATAATTGTTCATTTACCCATACCAAAATGCAATGAGACCCTAATAATCTTGTACCCGTTTCTTTGCTTAAAGAAATACTCTTCCTGCATCCACTCTCAACCTCATGTCCTTTGGGCACTACTAGAATGGCAGCAAGTAGGATAACCTCTGGGACTTCTGCCTCTTTCTTTCTATGGTAACAAATAAAGGTTCCATTTTATTGATCAAAACACTTGTTCTGATCAAGAAGCATCTTGAGAAACGACTACCTAGAGTGAAGGTCTTCTTCTCCCACTCCATTTAAAATTCCTCCCCACAATCCAAACCTTGATTTTCCAACAGGTATCTTCAGTAATACCTATATGCTTAGAGAAGATCAGATCCCTCTCTTCATGGACTAACATTTACCTGCAACCTTTCCAGGCACAAACACACTACATTCATAGCCTTTCTTTTCATTGGAAGGTAACAAAAAAGTAATAAATAACAAAACACTCACTAGAGATTCTTGATGTTGTCCTGGTAAGACATTTTGGCTAAATGATGATCACCTCTCTCACACTCACTCCAGTATCTGACAGTCAATTTTGGCCTTTTAATTAATTAAGTCTTTTCTAGAGATACTTCCACAAGCATTATGCCATTAAACTGAAATCCATCATTCTTCCAGTTTCTGCTGGCAAATAAAAATGTGCAAAAATGTAAACCCACTGAACCTCATCCCTTTCCATTCTCTCTACCTCATTATTTGTAGCATCTTTCCATCTGTTTCCTCAAAGACTTCAACCTAACTATTCAAAAAGAATGTCAATAGGTTCCATCTCTATTGACCCTTATCCACAATACCAAAAACAGAAAAAAAAAATCCAAGCAAAAAATAATGAAAAATAGCAAAACATATTTCAAAAAGAAACACACCACATCCCTAACACCTATGATCATAACTACGATATAAACATTACTTACAAACATCTAAAAATGACCTGATTCTTAAAGAACCTCAACCAGCAGCCTTGACAGCTATTATCCAATTATTATGCCACAAGGGCAGAGATCCTATGCAAATATTAGTCAGATCTGAACATCCTTTGTCAGAGAATACTAAACATTGAATTCCCTTCTTTTGTGATCTATTCTGGTTCAAAATTTCCTTGCTCCATTCAGTTACACTCATTTGGTGTCTCTAACACTCTCCAAATTCTGATAGTCACTCTGACATTTTTTTTTTTTAGTTTATTTACCTTTGACATTTATTTTCTGCAATTGAAATATAGAAAACTATGAGGTTATTTATATTCCTTGGAGACTTCAGCATTCCCAACCCATGCTGGCTTCACTTCTCAAATTCCACTGATCAAGTTGGAAAAGATGTCAAGTTATTTGCCATCAACATTAATCTTTCACTAATTATCCATCTCCATGAGCTTTCATAGCTCAGTCAGTATAGACAAAGTCCTTTGGTTGGAAAGACATGGGTTAAATTCCTGTCAATGAACATGAGGAACCTTTATCTGGTCTCTTTCAACTAAAGGTGAGTTAGCCAGTCTCATACAGAGATAGAGAGTTTTTTCACCTGAAAACTCGGGTTTTTTGTTCCTCAGAACAGGCAAACTGGCCCCATTAACACACACACACACACAGATTTACAGCCATGAATACTTATGACAATATGTGGAAGAGATAGGGTACACCACATGTCGTATGCCCGTAGTCAACCACGAGTTACACTATAGTAGCCAACCGCCTAGATAAGAGATGACACATAAAGGGAACTATCCATCTACTCACCAGAATACTTGAAAACCACTTCCACTTTCCAACACACTCAAGTGTGTTGATCACACTTAATGTCATTCTCAGTCTCATGTTTCTATTTGGTATTACTGTAGTGTTAAATGGGATTTCTGTTGTGTGATTTCTCCTCTTTCTTTTCTTGGGCTAATTACTTTTTTGTTATTTTGATCTAAATGACTACTCCAACCAAATAACATAAATAATCCTTGCTAGAATGGAGGCATTCATCTCTTATTCTATTCAAAACCCCAGACCACTTTCCAAACCTTGGTTTTCAAAACCAAGGAAGTCTAAGAAAAAAAGAACTCAATATACTCAAATTGGACATCCACCCCCTGAACCTCATGGTATCCCCCAGCTGTGCTCGTAACTTATAATCCAGTATATTAACATCCATCATATATCATCTCTATAATCTTTCACACTCATTTTGGCAAATATCCCAGCATAGAAACAAATCTATTCCATTGTATTTGCCTCATCAACAGTTTTTCATTCTCATCAATTTTTCATCTATGGTCACAAAATATGAAAAGGTTTAGTGAATGTGTGATCATTCTAGACACATTTGATCAGGTCCAATCCATCTCTTGCAAACGGATTGCTAATTTCCTCTCTGGTTGTTAACCTTGTATTATGGTGGATGATTTTCCGTTTTTTTTTTTTTTTTTTACAAAGCAGCACTGGGATACAGAGTATCCTAGTGCTGCTTTGTACTTTTGCTCACACTTTTTCTCCTATTCACTCAATGACCTCATAAACATGCAATCCTATCCATAGTTTTGCTGATGATAGTACATTCTATTCTTTCCTTTTTCATTTGACAAATCCTGAAATGTTGTAATATTCCACATTACAAGATTTTTCCATCATCAATGCCTTAAACTGTGATCTCCTAGACACATTTCAGTGCAGTGAAGAAACTTTGTCAACTTCAATACTACAAAAACACAGTCCTATCTTATTTCAAAGTGAGACCACATTTGCCTTTTCACAACTTTGATAATACAAAAATTTCCATGCAATAGCACATCTCTCTTCTTGGGATGATTTTAACTTGGATTGATTTCAGTAAAATGATGGAAACTGCAACCTGTTAGGAATAATTACTTTAATTTCCTGACATTTTGACCTTTATATCAAGGTCATCATCTGGAGTACACATTTATTTTCATATATACACACACAAAGACAAGCTATATTATATTTAAAACAGTGACAATGATTTGATCAACCATTATGGGGAAAAAAAATTGCATCAAAGCTATATTCTATTTATAACATCATCAGAGAACAAATTCATGTAGATAGTTTAATATAGCAAAAATAGTGGCCTAATCCATAATTTAACAATAGTGTTATTAGGATCCTGGATTGCTTACAGTCGTAATTATAATTAACTCTCAGACCAAAAGGTTAAGTGAGTAGAATATCTGCCATCCATAGTCTTGGGATTTTTAGACCAACATTATTGTTAAAATTAGGGTAGTTGATAAGAATTTCACAGGCCTCCTTAATATGCTCATACCATTTTGGTGTAATGTAAACAGGGGCCTTTCCAGTAAATTCTATGTTGTAGAGTATTCAGGACATGATCAGAAAGGACAGATTTACCATCGTTATTAAATTTAACATGCCACTGATGTTCCTTTTTTCTGATATGAATTCTGCATCTTATTTCACCTATATAGGACAAATATTCATCTATACAAGCCAGTGGATCCTTGGATGAGTTGAATAAGTTCTTTAATTTTGCAGCAGGTTTAAAGGTGGCATTAAGGTTGTATTTCTGTAGTATTCTGTTTATTTTATCTGATATACCTTCAATGTATGGAATGACTACAGTTTTATTGTAATCTAGTTTATTTTTGTTTTTAAGTGGAGTCTTGTGAAGAATTTTGTTAATAGTATTTTGGCTGTAGCCATTTTTTAGGAAGGTATTTTCCATGAATTAAAAGTTATCAAGTTGTTCACTGGAGAAAATCTTCAAAGCCCTGATTTTTAGTGTGTTATTGACACCTAGTTTTTTTGTTGGATGGTGGGAAGAGTTTATGTGTATATATTGGCCAGTATGTGTAAGATTATGGTAAACAGCAAAGGAAAGACTGCTGGAAGGAAGACATGTGACAAGTGTATCTAGAAAGGAAAGTGAGTTCTGACTTTCAATTTCAGTTGTGAAATGGATGCATTTGTGTTGTTTGTTTAGGTAGTTGACGAAAGTGTCTAATGTCTGGGCAGCCATGGGACCAGACAATGAAGACATTGTCAATATATCTAAGCCAGAATCTAGAGCATGTTGCTCAAAAGCTTCCATATAAATGTTAGCAATCGGTGGAAATAACAGTGAGTCCATGGCTGCGCCTTCTTTTTGTAGGTAAAAAGTATTTTGCCAAACAAAATAGCCAGAATGTGGTATATGGGCAAAGAGCACTGTGATATCAGGCAGGAATTTGTCCTGTAGAAGAAGAATTGTGTCATTGATCGGGACATTCGTGAAAAGGGCATAGACATCAAAACTGACTAGAAAATCACTTTTTTCTAGTGTGATGTCTTTAATTTGGTTTACAAAGTTTTGTGTGTTTTTAATATAGGAGGGGGGGTGAAATGACCTACCAACTCCTTGAGTGTTGATGAAAGTTTCTTGGCTAGATAATAATTGGAGCTGTTGATACCTTCAACTATCGGCTGAAGTGGTACATTCTAGTTGTGAATCTTGAGTAAACCATAAACTTTCTAGGAATGAGTGTAGTGCAGAAGTAGTTTTTTAACTGAATCCGTGGGCCAGGATGTGACTGATTCAAGTAATTCTTTTGTTTTCTTTTTAATCCAATGAGTTGAGTATAGCTTACAAAGTTGATAGGTGCTATCATCTGAGACTAATTGATTCATTTTTTCTAGATAAGTTGTTCGGTTTAAAATAACTGTGGCACTGACTTTATGAGCTCTAGTGATTACAATGTCCTGACTTGCTTTTAAAGATTTCACAGCTGCCAATTCAGATTTGGTTAGGTTGCTAGTTATTGATTTAGTATTATTTAAAATGTTCAAGGTTTCTAATTGTATTTTATCAACTATGCTAGCTGGGAGAAATCTTATGCTTCTTTCATAAAATGCAATTTGTTAACAGCCCTGGAGTATACTATATTCATTGCACCTATAATTTGTCCTATATAGGTGAAATAGGATGCAGCACAATTCCTATCAGAAAAAAGGAACATAAATGGCATATTAAATTTAATAACTATGGTAAATGTGGGCTTTCTAATCATTCCCTGAGTACACTACATAGAATTGACTGGAAAAGTACTTGTTGTTTACACCAAACTGTGGTATGAGAGTAAATTTAAGGAGGCCTGTGAAATTTTTATCAACAATAATGTTAATCTTATCTAATCTTAACAATAATGGTGATCTAAAAATCCCATATTCTACCCACTTAACCTTTTGGTCTAAGAGTTAATTATAATTAGGACTGTAAGCAATCCAGGATCCTTACTCCAATATAACACTCTTGTTAAATTATGGATTAGGCCATCACTTTTGCTGTATTAAAACTATCTATATGAATTTTTCCTCTGATAATCAAGAGTGGTGCAAAGACAAATGTGTCCAACTATAGACCAATTAGTATCTCAGGAGTGGTGGTGAAGATTTTGGAAAAACTGGTTAGGGTTTCCATTCAGAAATGGGTTGACAGTGAATCTCTACTTTGCAATGAACAACATAGGTTTACTAAGAGAAGGTCATGTTTTAGCAACTTGCTCACATTCTATAACAATGTTACCATTGAACTAGACAAGGGAATGGATGCACCATGATACTTTTGGATTTTGCTAAGGCTTTTGACAGAATACAGCATGGAAGACTGTTGCATAAATTGAAGAATATAGGTTTGGATTATAGAATATTAGCATGAGAGGATGGCTGACTGACATATCAAAAGTGGTATACAGGGGATTTGAGTCTGTAAGACTTAAGGTCTGCAACACATCTCCCCTCTGTTACTTAGACTCTATCATAAAATATTAGTTAAACGACTTCAGCAACATATACAGCATGATTATAGACAGAAAGCTTTTGTCCCTTCGGACGGCTGTGCCGAGAATATATATCTTCTTTCTTCTCTTCTCTCTGATTCCCGACGCCACCTTAAGCCTCTATATATGGCGTCGCTGGACCTCCAAAAGACCTTTGATAGCGTCTCTCTTCCTGCTCTCCTTCGAGCACTAGATGTCCAGAACCCTTTCTTTCCTATGTTATGGAGCTATACTTGGATAACTCCATCATTATCACTACAGGGTCCTGTGCAACTTCTATTCCCACAGTGCAGGGTGTTCGTCAGCGTGATCCTCTATCTCCCCTTTTCTTTAACTGCATCACAGATGAGTTTCTTCACTCTCTTCCTAGCCATATAGGCTACTCTCTAGGTGCTTCTTCCTTTAATGCTATGGCCTTTGCGGATGATCTTATTCTCGTACCCTTTACTAAGATAGGCTTGCAGGAACTCCTTGACCGGGCAGTTGACTTCTTCTCTATTCGAGGCCTTTCTATTAATGTAGAGAAGTCCTGCTCTTTAGCTCTTGTCCCCTCTGGTCATGAAAAGAAGCTTAATGTCGAGACTATAGAGTTTTCCCTGCACAGGAGGCCGTTGCATGCTTTGACCATCCTGGAAGAGTGGAAATACCTCGGTATCATGTTCACTCCAAAGGGAAGGTCTTCTGTCCCTTCTATCCTAGAAGCTGGGATCACTTCTTTGAGGAAAGCTCCTCTTGTAAAGACTTAGGCCTATTCCAAGTCTGGACGAGATGTCTAGACATGATGTAAAGATAGTACTGCCCATAACCAGTACAAAGATTAATAAAAATAAAAAATAGCCAGTGGTGTACCACAAGGATCAGTGTTTTGTCCACTGCTATTCAGTCTGTACATTAATGATATTGGGAAGGATTTGAGAAGTGACATACAGCTATTTGCTGATATGCAGTACTCGCAGGATAATTTGAATAGGATGGAATTGTGGGCATGGGATGTCAGTTCAATGTTAGTAAATGTACAGTCATTCACTTAGTGATTAGATATCCAATGTCATACTATATTGGTTTGATTATGCTAGAAGAAAATGACAATACTAGGATTCTTGAAGTGTTAGTATATAGGAAGTTGAAGTTCAGGGGCCATGTAGAAAAGATTGCAAATACAACTCAAAAGATAATTGCAATGCTGAAACGAACGTTCACATGTGAAGATAAGGATGTCATTTTGCCTCTTACAAGGACTTGATAAGACTTCACTTGGATTACTGTGCACAGGTCTGGTCTCCTGGTTTCTGTTGTGATTCTGATATAGTGGAGAGAGAGAGTGCAAAGGAGAGTGTTAATAATTATATCAGAATTGTGGTATACTGATTATGAAGGCAGATTGAAAATTTGTAGACTGCAGACACTAGCAAACAGGAGAAAGAGGGGTGATATGATTGAGACTTACAAACTTCTGAAAGGGTCATACAGGATTTCAGTTGATGGAATTTTTCAATTTATGGAGGGTAGGGAAAGGATGAGGGGGGCATCCTTGGAAGCTGAGAATGCATGTGCTAAGAAGGGGGGTGAGTGCTAGATTTTTCTCTCATAGGGTGGCGCATGATCGGAATGGATTGCCATTGGATTCACACAATTCAGAGAAGCATCATAGAGCATTCAGAAGCATTTCATATCAATGATAGTTTTGTGCATGTACACACAGAGAGAGAGAGAGAGCTTTAATGTGGTTTCAACTTTACATACAACTTGAACAGCAATTAGGACTAAGCTACTCTTTTATCATGATATGTCACCTCCATTATTGATAGTTTTATAGATATGGTTCATCGCAGTTCAGTCTTTTAAATTAAGTGCTTATTTTATTATATTTAATCATAATAATCATAAAAACACTTTAGTTATTGTGAAGTACATTGAAATATAATTTATTTTATTTGATGATTAATAATAACTGAAGTATGACTTACCAAATTCTTCCATCACATGAAGAGAAGACAAGGATCGGATCAGAAGTGATTAACCATAAAAAGAACAAAAATATATATATGTATAAAATTAATACAGCAAAACTGAAGCAGATTAAAATTTGTTTGTCTTTATATTTATTTATATTGTGGAAGATTATAAGAGTGTATTTATAGCACCCTTACAGTCTTACACACAACTAGAAGACATAAGGGTTTCATAAATATTGGTTGTAAGCATAAGGAATGCAGCACTATATAAAAGAGCAAAGTATTATAAAAAAAAGTATGTGTGAGAGAGAGAAAGGCCATTCCAATTAACTCACACTTATTCGATAGAGCCATTATCAAACATATTAGGCGTGTTTAAAAAAAAAAGACCTAACTTTTTAGATAGTGTGCCAACTGGCACAGAGAGCGTACTGCAGCTACTGAGTGCACCTAGCAGCAGGGTTTGGCAACAAACTACCATTTGCCCTGTTCTGCTATGAGCATTAGTCATCAAGTTATGTCCGATGAAGTAAGCACATGCACAAGCTGTTCGTCAGATTAATGACAAAGTGACAATGAAAGAGCTTGAAGAATAATGTGTGTGTGATTTTGCTGCAAACTTAGAAAAATTTTACAGAGACATTTCAATTGCTTACCCAAATATACAGGGAAGACTGTATGAGCTGAATGCAGTACTATGAGTGGTTTAAGCAACAGTGAATGAGTCAGGTCAAAGATGGTGATGTTGGTTGTGGTTTTTGATTGGAAAGCATTGTCCATTATGAATTTGTACCATGTGGTCAGATTTATTTATTCTTATGGCAAAAGGAATACAGAACAGCTACAGGTCAATGTCCAGTCTGAAAAGCCAATCCAGGCCTCATCTGTCACCTTGTGGATGTCCTGTAGACCTCTACCATGAAATTGGTGCCAGCAGTCGTTCACAATATGAGTAATCATCTGGGCCATGGGAGAAGCCCCCATTTATGTAGTAGGTAGTCACATCTACCCTGGTTTAGTTCTAATCCTGTTGATTGATGACCAGATCTTCCTAGGAAGAGCAAAACTAGGCTGCAGAGCAAAGAGACCTTCTACCAGGAAGCTGTTTGTTGGGAGATTGTTGGACCAGTATCCTCTCCACATGTCTGGTGTTGATGACAGGGCAGCTAAAGAGAGTTCATCCATGAACCAGAAAGGCTTTCTAGATTTTAGGCAAAGACTAGGTGGATTTATGAGTCTGGTGCAGGGGCAAGAGTGGATTGCTCATTGCTTTATTAAATTCTTTAATCAAGGCTTGTTTTCTCTGTATGTTTGGTGGAGCAATGTTACATAGAACAGGCAGCCAGGAGAGAGGGGGTGCTTCTCACTGTCCCACTAATTGTACGCATGGCAGAGTTTAGCTGGGTGTCTATAATGTTAGTGTGTGTGCACTTCTTTCCCAGACAGGGGCACAATATTCTGCTACAGAGAATGCAAGGGCTTGTGCAGACGACCTTAGGACTTTGAAATGTTATCGTTTCTCGTTTTAATTTTTTGGTCAGATGGTAAACAAAGAGTTGTACCAGGAAGTTTCAGCATGTTTGAGGGATGTACACAGGAAGAGGCCTGAACTGTGGGAAAACCAGACTTGGATGTTACACCACAACAATACGCCGGCTCACACATCACTCCTCATCCACAGTTATATGGCAAAACACCAGACATTCATTGTGCTCCATCCACCCTATTCTCTGGACTTAGCCTCAGCAGACCTTTTCCTGTTTCCCAAACTTAAAACTACATAAAAGGACATCGTTTCCAAACCATAGGAGATTCAGGAAAATGCAATAAGAGAACTTCCTGGAACACACTTTCTGTGAACCATCACAGAAAGTGTGTTCCAGGAAGCATTCCAACAATGAAAGAAATGTTGGGAATGGTGTATTGCAAGCAGAGGGGGACTACTTTGAAGGAGACAGTACTTAAAATGTAAAATGGGCAATCAAGTCTTTATAGCAAAAGTTCGGTCTTTTTTTGAACATACCGTATTACAAAGGAAACAATTAAGATCAAATGCTTGCAGTTATTATTATTATTATTATTATTCAGGCCTCCAAGGAGTCAAAAGACTCATCGAGGGAAGTCCTTCCTAAGACATAAAGTCTGTCAAGACTCATCGAGGGGAGGTCCCCCCCTGAGAAACACAAAGTTTATTATACCACTCTTTAAAGTCACTGACCGTTCTCGCTCCCACCACTCCATCAGGCAATGCATTCCACGGCTCAACCACTCTCCACACAAAGAAACCACTCCTTACCCTCTTGCTCACAGTTTCCTTTTGTAACTTCCAGGGATGGCCTCTTGTCATCACTCCTTCCCGCTGATCAACCAAGCGAAAGAACTCCCCAGTGTCAACCCTGTAACCACCTCTCAACAGTTTAAAAGTCTCAATCATATCACCTCTCCTTCTTCTAGCCACCAAACTCTGCAGTCCACATTCTCTCAGCCGATCCTCATAACTATCCTTGTACAGTCCTGAAACCATCTTTGTCATCCGTCTTTGTATCCTTTCCACAGTTAATTTATCCCCTTCAAATCCTGGGGACCAAATCTGAGAACAATAGTCCAAGTGTGGTCTGATCAGAGACTTATACAACGGAATGATAACCCTCTTATCTCTGCAAGTCAGTGTCCTTCTCATAATAGCAGCAATCCTCTGTGTTACCTTCACCACCTTTGCAATATGTCCCCTAAACTTCAGGTTTCTATCAATCATCAACCCCAGATCTCTTGTCTCCCCTACTTCCTCCAGTATAACTCCTCCCATAGAGTATGCAGCATCCCATCGATGTTTCCCAAACCTCAAGACCTTACATTTTGCTGCATTAAACTGACACCCCCATTCATTTGCCCATCTATCTAGCTTATTTAAATCCTCTTGCAGGGCTACCACATCTGCGCTATTACTAATAATCCTTCCCAGCTTCGCATCATCCGCAAACAACTGAATATCCCCCTGCAATCCACTGGCTATGTCATTGATATAAAGGTTAAATAATATAGGTCCTAGTACTGAGCCCTGTGGGACCCCACTTGTAACCCTCTGCCTCCTGGAAACTGCTCCACCATACACAACTCTCTGATACCTATCAGACAGCCAATCCTGAATCCAGTTGACCAATCTGACATCCAGACCCATGTGCTGCAACTTAAATATCAGCTTATCATGTGGCACCCTGTCAAATGCCTTCGCCAAGTCTAAGAAAATTGCAGTATATGCCTTTCCCTCATCTAATGCTCTTGTAACTTTATTATAAAAGGCTAGCATATTGCTAAAACAAGAGCGTACTTTCACAAATCCATGTTGATTCTCACAGATAACATTACCCTCATCTGCCCAATGCTGTACACGGTCCCTCACTACTTTCTCCAAGATCTTAACAACTACTGATGACACACAGACTGGCCTATAATTAGACACTTCCAGTCTGTTACCACCCTTATGCAATGGCACTATCTTACCTTCCTTCCATTCCCTGGGCACCTTTGCCAAAGCCAGACTTTCATTGTAAAGCCACGTTAAAGGTATTGTCAATTCGCTAGCACATTCTCTCAAAACTCGTGGCGAAATACCATCCAGTCCCACAGCTTTACTGACATCCAGAGTACTCAGTATCTGAAACACACTCTCCTCCTGTACCTCCAGACCTCGTACCACTCCTATCCCTCTAGCATTAAAACCGACTCCTCTAGGATGAAATACTCCAATAAAGTGTTCATTGAACAATTCCACTATGTCCTCTGCATCAGTCACTCTATTCCCATTTTTATCCCACAATATCATTCTTCCACAGTCATTTCTCCTCCTACTGGCCACATAGCTAAAAAATTCCCTAGGATTTTCTTTGGATCTTAGGACCAATCTCCTCTCATATTCCAGTTTCGCTTTCCTTACCACACGAGTCACTCTTCTGGCCTGTGTCTTATATTCTTCACCCATCCTCTCTTCACCTGTCTCCTTATATCTCTTCCATAGCCTCTTTTTCGCATGCAGTTCCTGTTTAATGTTGTTTGTCATCCACTTTACTCCAAATTGCACCCTCTTCTTCACTCGTGGTATACAACTTACCATTGCTGATAACAAATATTCTTTCACAATTTCCCACACACTGGTGATATCCCGGCCGTCCAATTCCTCCCTCCATGAAACTTCCCGAAGTTGACGTCTAAGACTATTATAATCACCTGCCTTATAATTCCACATAAGTTCCCGTCTCTTTGATACTCCTGCATGTCTATTCATTTTCCATGTCAACACCATGTGGTCACTCTCTCCAACTGGTGGGAGAGACGTCAACTCAGTTATTATCAACTCTTCTGATGCTATAACCAAATCCAAAATTTTTGAACCTCTTGTTCCCTCTGTTACATGTTGCCTAAGACATTTGTCCCTGAAGAATTCTAGAAATTCCATTCCCCTATTATTACATGCATCTTCCTCTCTCCAATTTATACTACTGAAGTTAAAATCTCCCATAACAATCATTCTTCTTGCACTTGCCAAACTTAGCTGTCTAAACATCTCCTGGTCCCCATCCTCTGTGCTCCTGGGTCTGTAGCAACACCCCCACTAAATATCCTGTCTTGCCTACCTCTACCTCACACCATACGCTCTCAAAATCATTTGTCTCCCTTCCTTCCAAATTCTCCACTCTTAGAGGACATAGGTCATCACTTATCATAAGCAGCACCCCACCACCACGCTTTCCCCTCCTATCCTGACGAAAAATGCTATACCCAGCGACTTCTATTCCTGTTTTTATATCCCCTTCTGTCAACCACGTCTCAGTGATCGCAATAATTTTTGGCCAGGCTGATGCTATCTGCGCCACCAATTCCTCTCCCTTATTCCGGATACTCCTGGCATTAGTATACAGCATATAAATGCCATTGTTTCTATACCCAGCCTTAACCCTTCTAGACTCCACTGGGCTCAGTGTTACCTGACATTGTCTCCCTTCTCCCAAGTATCCATTCCCACAAGAGGCCACCCCTGCTATCATCCTCCCTGGGACACACTGACTCGTTCAGAACAGCAATCTCTCCAGATGCCTACGTCCTTCCTCATTCAAATGTAAACGGTCTCTCGCATACAACTCCTCTCTTTCCTCAAACGCACTCCAAGCATCCACATATACCAGTCCTCTCTTGTCACACATTCTCGCTATTATGCCATTCAATATCACCGCTCTTCTGCTCAGCTCATCATTATCATACCTAGGCAACACGCACACTATTTTTCCTCTCTCTGTCTTCTTCCGTACAGTCTCAAGAAAAAATCTCATATCTCTCGCTGCCCGACTTACATTACCACTCAAGCCATTCGTTCCTACCATCACAATCATCTCATCCACCCTTTCACCTCTCTTAATTGCCATAGCCACTCTTTCTATTGTTCCTCCTGGCAAACACTCCTCACGCATCCTATCTTGAACACCACGGATCATTGAGTCGCCATACATTATACCTCTTACCATTCCCTCGCTCCTATTGTTTCCATTCTCTCCTCGTCTTTCATTCCCATACCTCTCTCTTCTACTGTTTTCATTCTCTCCTCTTCTAGCACTCCCATACATCTCTCTCATTCCCTCTCTCCTACTGTTTCCATTTTCTCCACTTCTAGCACTTCCATATCCCTCTCTCATTCTGTCTCTCCTACTACTGTTTCCATCCGGTCGTCTTCTAGCATTCCCATAGCTCTCTCTCATTCCATCTCTCCTACCGTTTCCATTCTCTCCTCTTCTAGCACTTCCATATCTCTCTCTCATTCCGTCTCTCCTACTGTTTCCATCCTCTCGTCTGCTAGCATTCCCATACCTCTCTCTCATTCCCTCTCTTCTACTGTTTCCATTCTCTCCTCTTCTAGCACCCCCATACCTCTCACTCATACTCCTTAAATTCTCTCTCTCTCCTACTCTGATTCGCCTTGCATTTATCTCTTCCATTCTCCTAATCTTATCTTTCATACTTCTGCTCTCATTCACTAGACATTCCACCTCCTCTTTCAACTCATCTATCTCCCTCTGCAGGTCAGTCACTCTTAATCTAAATTCACTCACCCATACAAAACCATCTCCTAAACTTCCACAGTCACTCACACCTTCCACACTATCAACTATTATTTTCTCATTCGCTCCTATAATACTACTTGTCTTCCTATCTAATGTACTTATTTCCTCCAACTGCCTGCATTTTGCGCACATACGCTCTCCACTCTCTTTAAGTTCATTCTTATAAACAATTCATTTCTAGTTCATTTTTATAAACAACATATTTTAATTACAAAAAGTAAACATTTATTTTATGCAATCCCATCTACAAAAGGCTAGAAACATAGTGCACCACTGATGAATACTTTGTAAGATGGAAAACCATAAACATGCTTTTTTTTTTTTTTTCAGATGTGTTTCACAAAATGCATACCAATCAATTAGATTCATTAAGTTCCATTTTGCCATAACATGTTATTAGATTCTAAATGGAAGAATTTTGCTGAAATTAAGTATTTGGAATTTTTCTTAGAAAACTGTGGCAATCTCCATTTTTGTTTCAAACATACCACTCATGGAAATGAATAAACCATGTGCAGTGGGGTTTTTAGATTCCACATGTATCCCAAATCTCTAATAACATCCTAAAGAATATGTCCATATGACTCTAGGTTTCAATTGAAACATTTTTATCAGTAAAACTGATATCAATAATTTCACAATAGTTGAATGAAATTTTAAACTTCCTCAAACCTCTTCATAACAAACACTCCAGAATCCTGATATCACTTTGGTCATTCGTCTTTGGATTCCCCCTCACATCTAGTCTTTCCACATCACAATAAAAACTAGGTGACCAAATTTGAGCACAATAGTTCATATGTGGTCTGACCAATGCCTTATACAGAGGCGCCATCGCCACCTCCTTATCCCTACATAAACTGATATCAATAATTTCACAATAGTTGAATGAAATTTTAAACTTCCTCAAACCTCTTCATAACAAACACTCCAGAATCCTGATATCACTTTGGTCATTCGTCTTTGGATTCCCCCCCACATCTAGTCTTTCCACATCACAATAAAAACTAGGTGACCAAATTTGAGCACAATAGTTCATATGTGGTCTGACCAATGCCTTATACAGAGGCGCCATCGCCACCTCCTTATCCCTACACGTCATCATCATCATCATCATCAAATTCCTGCCATGTACCCTCAAGGGGTGTACAGGATATGACAGTACTACATGAAAAAATTACATCATTACTAACTTCCTATCTATAATTTTCCTCCAAATCAGTCTGTTACTTGTCAAGACTCCAACATTATCAGATCTTATATTTCTATCGTCTAAGGCACTTTGTACCGTATCAATCCACCTATATCTTGGTCTTCCTCTGGGTCGTTTTCCTGCCAACCTGGCAGAGAACACTTGTTTTGCTAATCTTTCCTCTCCCATTCTATTTAAGTGACCATACCATCTGAGATTAGCTCTGCTAACGCATTCCTGGATGCTGACAATGTCAAGTTCTTTCCTAATATCCTCATTTTTAATATGATATTGCCATTGATGCCATCTGTTCACACCTCTAATCTTTCTCAGGACTCTCATATCTGCGGTCTCTAGTCTTTGGTCAAGTGTTTTACTTCTGACCCAGCTCTCAGATCCATAAGTTAAAATTGGTTTGAACACAGTCTTGTATACAGCTAATTTAGTGTTCCGACTAATTTCTTTCTTATTCCATATGAATTTATTCAATTGACTTCCCACGACACCAGCTTTGCTGATTCTGTTGTCTATTTCTATATTTAGTTTACCATCTTCAGTAAAAATTGTGCCTAAGTAGCTGAAATGTTTTACTTGTTCCACAGGTGCTCCATTCACAACACAGTTGACATTTTCAATGATTCTGCCTATTTTCATTGTCTTTGTCTTTTTATTGCTGACCTTCATACCATATCTATTACAACAGCTATTCAATTTAGTCAGAGAATCTTGCAGACTTGTAGCGGATTTATTTAGAAGTATAACATCATCCGCATAAAGCAAAGAGCTGACATTAACGTCTCCAATTTTGATATCAGGTTTAATACCACATTCCTTCATAATGTGATCCATATAGATAATGAATAACAGAGGGGATAATGTACATCCTTGTCTCACACCAGATTTAACATTAAACCACCTTCCTGTACTTCCTTCAATTCTAACTGCTGAATCACAACTCAAATAAAGACTAAGTATTGCTTGATATAATGCCCCATTGACACCATATAACTGCAGCGTATTGAATAGCTTCTCTCTTGGCACCTTGTCATATGCCTTTTCCAAATCGACAAAACTTAAATACAGATCTTTGTTATATTCCCATGCTTTCTCGACTATTTGTCGTAAAGTGAAGATCTGATCCTGACAGCCTCTATTTGGCCTGAATCCAGCTTGTTCTTCACCAAGCTTTTCTTCCACAATTCTTCTCAACCGTTTCTCAAGTATACTTGCATAGATCTTGCCAGGAACACTCAGTAAGGAAATACCTCTGTAATTCTCACATTCAGTTTTATTTCCCTTTTTATATATGGGTACTATGAGAGCTCTACTCCAATCATCGGGAATTCGTCCCTCTGTCCAGGCTTTCTGAACTATGCAGTGCAGCCACTGTAAGACTCTTATACCACCATACTTCAGCATTTCTGGTCGAATATCATCTACTCCTGCTGCCTTTCCACATTTCAAGCCTTTGATGGCTTTTTCTACTTCAAGTATGGATATGTATTCCTGACTGCATGCCTGGTCAGTGTTTTTTATCACTGTGCTGTCATCACTGCTTGTTTCATTTAGCAGTTTTTCAAAGTAATTACTCCATACTTCAAGGATATCTTTTTCTCCTGTTTTCATTTCACCTTTATCATCTCTAATTCCTTTTACAGCACTCTTTCCTCCATTCCTAAGCTTCTTCAACAACCTCCAGAATATTTTGCCACCTTCTTGATATTTATTTTCTATATTCTTGCCAAAGTCCTCCCATGACTTTTGTTTAGCTAGTTTTACACACTGTTTAGCTTTCTTACATTTGTCTCTGTATTCTGTAAGAGTAAAAGCTGACTTATTTGCCAGGAACTTTTGATATGCTTTCTTCTTTTCCTTCACTGCCTCTTTAACTTCCTGTGTCCACCAGGGAGTTCTGATTTTTTTATCCTTGCACACAACCTCACCACATGCCTCTCTGGCAGAATCAATCAATGTTTCCTTCAGAGTTTGCCACTGAATCTCCAAGGTTTGATTCCTGTTCTCAAACTCTTTCATTTTCTTTTCAATAATATTTCTGTATTTTAGTCTACAGTTCACATCTGAGAGCTGCTCAACTTTTATTCGCTTTAAAACTTTCTTACATGTTATTCTTTTCAATATGAAATTCAATTTTATCCTGCTCAAGACTAAATAGTGATCACTTCCAATTTCAAATCCTCTGTACACTCTGGTGTCCTGCACCAGGGAGAAAACATCACTATCAACAATAACATAGTCAATGAGACTTTTCTTATTCCTAGCCTCTTCTCTCCATGTGAATTTGTGCACATTTTTATGTTGGAACATGGTGTTAGTAATAACCAGTCCATGTCCCGAGCAGAAATCCAACAGATATTTGCCATTATTATTAGCTTTGCTCTTTTCTCCAAATTTTCCCAAAATATTTTTGTATGTCTCACAATCATTTCCTACTCTACTATTTAGATCCCCAACAAGGACCAACTTTTCCTTTTTCATTGTGTCAGTTGCTTTTTCTAAAGCCTCAAAAAATTCCTCCACTTCTACCTTAGTAGAACCTTCTGTGGGACCATAGGCACAAATAAGTCTCATTGTCCAGTTCCCAATTCTCATATTTGCCCACATTACTCTACTTGAGACTGACTGCCATTCAAGAAGATTAGCCTCGTATTTTGTGTTGAATACTATGGCTACTCCTTCTTTTCCTTGATTGTCATTGCCTGAATATAACATTTTGTATTTATTGCTCAGAAAGATCTCACCAGTTTTGGTCTTTTTTGTTTCAGTCACCCCTATTATGTCGATCTGGTACTTATCTAATTCCTCAGCTAGCTCCATTTCTTTGCCATTCAGGCTTCTTAATCCCTACACGTTAATGTACTTTTTTTTTATAGTAGCAATATGATGTGCCATCTTTGCAACACTTATGATGTGCCCCAAGAATTCCAGTCTGTTCTATATAACAAAAAAAGATATATCCTTTATTTTCATTTTGTTTGCACCATTTCTGTTTCTTATTTAATTTTTTTTATTATTTTAATATGTATTTGTAAAATGCCATTTTAAAATATGTATTTGTAAAATTTGTCAATAGGTTTCTTCTTTCTCAACCCTTGTCTACACCTCATACACAGCACTGATGTGTGCTATAGGTTCTTGCACCTCTTGTGTGTGTGGGATAAAAAAAAAGGAGTATCCCTCCCACAATTACTGAAATGTATATTTTTTTCCAAAGTTGAATAATAAAAATAAAAAAAATGTTTTGTTTAAAGTATACTAACTTACCATGTGCAGTAACAAGATCAGCTTCTCTAGTTATCACTCGTTGACCATAATGATTACGAGAAGTGCTAAGTCCTGAATTCAGGTACAGAGTATATCCATTTTTTACATACCCTATTTAAAAAAAGCAGTCCATTCTTTACTTGACTAAAATTGGAATATTCTAATTTTTATTGTTTTCAATTGGTTATACTATAAATTAAAGATGCCAAGAAAGTTTATTCTTGGTTTAATCCTTTATCCAATTTTTTATTCTACTTTTCTGATCTAATTTTTATTAATGCTTAGGTTAGTAAAGTTTACATGTGAAGACATCAATAATGATTACTTCTGTTTGTTAATACAGTATATAAGATAAACTGTGAATAATAGAAATGAACATAAGGAATGGAGGATGATTATTTGTTATGACATAATTTAATCACCTCACTTTTCTGCTTTTTGCATGGCAGTCCTAATCACATATTAAGACAAAAACTATGAATTTATAAATCTCTTAATATTTTACTGGATTCAAAACCAACATTCTTGAAATCTGAAAGAAGTACAACTAATGAATGACAACTAACAGGTACAATGTACACGGTATACTCCACTGGCCCACCTTGGAGTATACCATATACATTGTACCTGTAATTTGCCCTATATAGGTGAAACAGGATGCACAATTTCTATCAGAAAAAAAGAACATAAAACGGCAAATTAAATTCAATAACTATGGAAATCTGGTCTTCTGATCATGGACTGGATACTCTACATAGAATTGATTGGAAAGCACCTGTCATTTATATCACACCAAAACATGGTATAAACATAAATTTAAAGAGGCCTGTGAAATTCTTGTCAACCACCCTAATCTTAACAATAATGATGGTCTAAAAATCCCAAGAATATGGAAGGCACATATTCTACCCATATAATCTTTCCATCTATAGTTAATTATACATAGGACTGTACGTAATCCAGGATCTTAGCTCTAATATAACAACTCTTGTGTTAAATTAAGACACCACTTTTTTTATAATAAAACTATCTATATGAAATTATCCTCTGATGATATTATAAACAGAATATAGCTTCGATATAGTTATTTTATTTTATTTTTACAGTAAGGTCAGTAGAATAACCATTGATCAAGTCATTGTGTCTTTGGCATACTGTTTGAAATATATAATAATATAGCTTGTCTCTGTAAATATATGTGTATACTCCAAATGATGACCTTAATATGAAGGATTGAAATGTTTGGAAATTAAAGTAATTATTTGTAACACAGTTGTAGTCTCCATAATTTGTCTGAAATGAATGCTGATCACTGCGTAACACTAAAAGAAAAAAAAAATGCGTTAAGATTTCTGCAACATGAGAAGATGATACAGAATGTGGAAACTGTAGCATCCTATAGAAAAAGACAAAGATTATACACAGCATTAAATTCAAACCTGAATCTGTTTTCAGGGAATCTACTGAAGCACTAATCAATCCATTAACTTTGAACAAAAGTGACTTTAAAATTTTGTCTTACCGTGACTTGAGAGAGTGTTACCAAGTGGTGGTAATATGGAAAACAGTTTTACTACATATTCATTAGGAGGAAATGTGGGGAGTTTGTGGAAGTGTGAAGGGAGTTTGATGGAAAAAAGGACTTATATATTTGAATGCATTTGGAGTTAGATGTCCTCAGAAAGATTTAGCGAGAAGCTAGTTTTTATGGGGATGCAGGCAAGTATGTGTGTACACATTGTTGAAGAGAGTGAGTGGGAGAAGCCATACCTATGATAAATGTAGCTCTTCAGGTTCTGAAACTAACTGAAATAGTCAACACAAGGTGTGAGCTTTGGGGGAAGGGATATAAAATGAATAGTTTATGCCAGAAGCCAGAATAATGGGAGATTTTGGCACTGGTTAGTTGAACTTGTCTCCAAAAGCTACAGGCATTAATGGAACTTGATTGATGGAGGATAATACAGTCACAGAGATAGATATTTTCAGGCTTTAAAGGAGAAAGAAGAACAGGATGGGGGGGGGGCGATTTTGCTAATAACAGCAGAACAGAGATGAAGAAAACAATGCATGTGAGGCTATCTAGTTTGAGAGAAAGAGCAGACCTACTAGTTTCACCATTTAAGCTAATGGTTTCACCTTGGTTGGGATGAATATACAAATATATATATATATTGATTGATGTATTGATTCATATTTAATGCTTGTATATTTGTATGTTCATCCCAACCCAGATGAAGCCACTAACTTAAGTGGCGAACCCATAAACCCAGTGTTAGTTATTTTTATTGCATTAGTTTTTTTGGTCAAAAAAAAAAACAACATAAATATATGGTTGGTTGCTGCTATGTCAGGGGTACAAGGGAAAATGTAGATGGCATACATCAGCATATTAGCAAAATGAGTGCAGGGCAAGTAATTATTATGGGGACTTCAGCTAGGAGGATGGAAATAGAATTTATACAGCTGCTAAGGGATAATTACTGAGATGGCAAGTAATGGATGGGGCACAAGATTCGAGAGTGTTGATAATATCTGAGAACTTAGCAATAAACAAAGCAGGCATCATGCATTCTTGAACCGAGGCACTGCTAGGCATACAGAATTTTCAGGTAAGAAGGGGAATATGTGGAATTGAACAGCAGGTGACTACGACAAACTGAGGTGTCACCTTTGAGCAATGTCATGGCATAAGAATCTGGAGGGAAAGATGTTGGCAGTGCATGTGATGCATGGAAGATAGTCAAGGAGTATTTGAAGAAAGTGGTTCAGACTGTAAACTCTTTCTTTCTATATTCAGAATCAGAATATAGAAAGAAAGAGTTTTCTGTTTAATATTTGCAAATATCAGCAAACCTTTATTGAAGTTCATCCCTAGAAAACATATCTTCCTTATGTTCACTACTTCATGTTTTTCTTCTCTCTCCATTAGTTCTTATACCAATGTCATAAGCCTTCAAGCATGACAACATAATGCTGCAAAATCAAAATGCCAGTCATGTAAACAACAGTTCTAGTACAAAATGGCTCAGAAGTTACTGTGTTGCTTGATTTTAGTGACAATATACAATGTGATTAATAAACCCTGTAATTATATTTGAACAAATTGGATAATTTTACAGCAGTTTTGAACAGAATGACAATTTGGGACTAATCTAACTGTACTGAATAGTAAAAAAAAAGTGTGTGTATGTGTATGTATGTGTGTATATGATTATGCTGTACTATAACATTATCATAGTATAGCATATTATAGCATAGCAATCAGAATATCATCCAGCTAGAATGCTGACTATTTCCATAAGGGTTAAAAAATTTAGTGGTCAGAACAACTTGAACAGAAGTGAAGATTGGTAACTACGGTATCAGGAATCAATAAAAAAATAGGCAGAGCTGGAAGAGGAATCATAGATATATCTGGTGCACAAGAGAGGGTTAGCTTAAGGGTTAAAGCTAGAAAACTGGGAGGACCCTATGCCCATAACCTTTTAAGAAATGAACTTCACAGAATGAACTTCAATTTTGAACCTAATGTTCTATCCTCACTTTCTTATGGTGTGTCCTATTAATAGTTATCTACCTAGATACTGAACTAACAAAGATGGGCTGGAAATCTGAGATTTAGCAGACCAAATTGTATTATTATATATTGGTGTAAACCAGACAATGACTTAGCTTGTTGAACTGCTGAGTATTGCAAGTAAAGTTTTATTTATTTATTTTTTTGTCTCAGTAAAACCAGTTATATCAATGCAGCATCTTCTGACTCTTCTGCCAGTTCTACTTCTTTTTCTATTGAGATACGCCTCACCGCATTTCTCACATGATTGGCAACTACTTAAGGTAATCACTTCAAGGTCACTTTCACCAATTGAAGGGTGATTTGACACCTCATTTATAATAACATCCTCTGATGAGATGATCAAATAATTCAAGACTCAAATCCTTGTGTGCCATCTGTTACATACAGACTGAGATAGGTGTACATCAAAAACTCATTTTCTTTACTTCTGGTTGCTATCTCATCATCCCATAATTAAAATAATCACCCATGATGATCACCCTTTTCCCTTTTCTTCTACATTTCCTGGTCACTATCCTCCACATTACCAGGTCTAGAGAAACATCCAATGAAGTATTTCATTCTATTCACCTCTATCCCACACCATACTGCCTCAAAACCACTACCACTATTTCCTCCTTGCAATCTCCATCTTGTATGAACATAACTCTTTTTTTTAATCATCAATAACACTCCACCAAACTTTTTATTCTTTCTATCCTCACAAAATACATCATACCCTTCCATCTCTATTCATGTCAGGATGTCATCCTTATCCAACCATGTCGGGGTTAATATCAATGGAACTATTTCATTTCCTATGTTTCTGATACTTCTAGCATTCATATACAAACATAACAACTCATTCCTGGAGCTATAACAAGTTTCACTGCTACCACTTATTAGATCTGACTTCTCCATACTTTCTTTGAGTCATTTCTTTTTCTTGTTACTCATCCCAGAACCTTCTTCAAATCCAACTGCTTTCTTTACATCCCAGGGGATCACCTTCCTCATGATGTGTTCCTCTGTCCACCCTGATTCTTCCTGTTTGTCTTGCACACTTGTTCTCTCATTCTCTACACTCGTTCTACTGCTCTTTCATATTGCTTATTACTTGTTCAGATTCATTCTCTGCACCCATTACTCTCTCTTCCAGCAGCAGTCTCTTCAAATGACTTACACCAAAACAATTCAAATGCAGTCCATCACTCTTATACAGTTTAATTCTTCCTTCAAACTTACTCCACACATTAACAAACTGCACTCCTTTCTCTTTACACATTTCTGCTAGCATATCATTCATAATTCTTGCTCTTTGCCTCATATCATCACTGTCATACCTGGGCAATACACAGACTACCTTTCCTATCATGCTATTATCTTTTATCCTTCTCAACAGCTTCCTGATATCCAATCTTACATTCTCCTTGTTCCCAGTCAAGTCATTTGTCCCTAGTACCACTACCAACTGCTTTGCTCACTTACTCCACATATCCAATGCCTCAATCACTCTATTCATTTTACCTTCCAAAAATCAAATCTTGTGCATCTTCTCATTTACTGCACCTCTAATAATCAAATCACCATACGTCACTTGTGGATTTTTCATTACCTTTTTCATACCAATATCATTTGTTTTTGTCTTCATTCTTCTATACATATCTCCAATTCTCTTCATTTCACTCTGCTTCTACCTCATCTCTTGCCCTTAGCTTTCAAATCTTGCATCCTTTTTTTCACTATCAACCTTGCTATTTTATCACCAGTCATGAACACTTGTTAGCCATCAACTCTGCTCGCCACCTTATCATTAATTGCACTCTGTTTTTCAAGGTTATTCATCATCATCATTATCAGCCAATGTCAATCCGCTACTGGATGAAGGCCTTTCCAAGATTACTCCAAACTGTCTGCCCATGGCTCTCCTTTCCCATGTCGCTCCTGCAAATATGATGATATCATCAATCCACTGTGATTTAGGTTGGTGTTCTTGGTCATTTTTCCTCTCGTGGAATCCAATCCAGTACTTCTTTTGTCCATTGTTGATCTTGTCTTCGAGCAATATAACCAGCCCATTGCCACTTCAGATGTTTCACTCTTCCCTATGATATCAGAGACTTTGGTTTGATTTCTTATCCATGTATTCCTTGTGATCCAATCTCGTGATACCAAGCATATTTCTTTCCATACTAAATTGTGTTGTTCTTAATTTTTGAATTTTCTTTGCATTCAGTGTCCATGTTTCACAATCATATGTCAGTACAGGAAGAATACATTAGTTAAAAACTTTTCTCTTCATAATGGTAGTTGGCTTTTGAATATTGAATGTAATTTTCCAAATGCTTTCCACCCAAGCATCATGCGCCTTTTAATTTCATCCATGATATTTTGTTCTATTGATATCCGTTGTCTTAAGTGTATGTAATTATCTACTTGCTTAATTTCCTCATTATTGATTTTTATTATTTCTTGTTGGACATAGCTATTGAACATAACTTGGGTCTTCTTTAGGTTTATCTTTAGGCCAGCTGTTTTGCTAGCAATTTGGAGTTCATGGATACGAGTCTGTAATTCATGCGCAGTTGAAGTAAAGATAACTATGTCATCTACAAAGTGTAAATGGCTTAAATATCTTCCATCTATCTTCAAACCTTTTTTCCCTTCACAATCAAGAAGTTTGAATATTTTTTCTAGGCATGCTATGAATAATTGGAGATATTGTGTCAACCTGTCTTATACCTCTCTGTATTTCCACAGTAGAGAATGTTTCAAATGAAATGAATTGCTGCTATGGCATTGGTGTATGCTGATTTGATGGTCCTGATGTATGGCTCCTCCACTTGTTGGTTTCGTAATGCTTTAAGTATTGCACAAATTTTAAGTGAATCAAAGGCTTTCTCATAGTCAATAAAACCAAGGCATAGTGGTAATTGATATTCATTACACCATTCAATAATCTGCTGTACAACTTGAATATGGTCCATTGTACTAAAGCCCTTTCAAAAGCCTGCCTGTTCTTTTGGTTGTGCTAGGTCTAGAGTCGCACAAAGCCTATGAACTAAGACTTTTGTAAACACTTTGTAAACCACTGATAGATCAGTAGTTCGTCAAGTCTTCTATCTCATTCTA
The DNA here is from genome assembly GCF_054136105.1 of Typopeltis vanoorti. Lineage (NCBI taxonomy): Eukaryota > Metazoa > Arthropoda > Arachnida > Uropygi > Thelyphonidae > Typopeltis > Typopeltis vanoorti. The sequence goes on from NC_143565.1 coordinate 98,600,479, forward strand.
CCCTAATTCTGATACTTTTTTATGTATCAGAATTAGGGTAGCCTTCTTCCATGTTGTTGGTTACATCATTTTTCTTCAGGCATAAAGTAAATAGTTTTGCTAAGAGTTTGTAGATTATTTCTCCACCTGTTTTTAGAAGTTCAGCTATAAAGTGTTTATAACAGAGCAGTCTTGAAAGATGTTTTTCTTATTGCTGAGGTTAAAGTCAATTTCACTAGTTTTTCCATTTGGACTTTTCCATGTCCACTTTATGTTTTTTTCTTGAAAAAGAAATTCATGATATACAGGTTTTCTTTTTCTGCAAATTCTATTAACCTTGCTCTTCTGTCATTTCTCATGCCATATCCAAAATTTCCCATTGAGCTTTCATCTGAATGTTGCATACCAATTCTAGCATTAAAGTCTCCTATTACAATTCCGAAATGATGATTTTCTTTCAAGGTCATTATTGCCCATTATATCATTAATTATGCTGTGGATATTTATGTAGAGAGGCTGAATGAGAGAAAATAATTTCTCTTATTCAGCCTCTCTACATAAATATCCATGACATCTTCCCACTCATACATACTATATTCACAGCACCATACCATATTTTTGAGAAAACCATGCCATTTACTTTGTCTTCCGTGCAGACTTACCTAAGCACTGCAATGTTGTATTAGTGTGCTAACTAAAACAATGAATTTATAATATCACCTAAGAATTTTATCTAAACACTGTGTTCCACACTCAAATATCTCACAGTAATACTATATCTATAATTTATACAATATCAGCACACATTTAAATATAAAATTTACTTATAAAATTGAAACAGATTAGAAATGACAATTAACATAAAAAAAAGAAAGAAAGAAAGAAAGAAAGAAAAGCTGCTTCTTGTTAGAGACATGATCCATATAGGCAAAGAATTTTGTAAATATAGAAATGTTATAGAAAGTTTAGAGAAAAAAGGAAAACAAATAATAATAAACAGCTGTTGAATATCTGCTCAAGACAAATTTTTCATTACTAATATGATGCTGCAGTATTAAAGTATGCCAAAATGTATGTAGAATGAAGACACAAGCAAAATCATAACATTTTATTTTGTTATTGCTAATGTTGACATCTTCTGACTGGTAAAGGATGTAATGGCAAAGTTGTCAGCAAAAATAAAAAACATTAAGAACTATATGGTGGACAATTTAAAAAAAGGATTTTAAAATGGAGCCAGCCTGGTTATTGTATACACTCTCCAGCCAAAAGGCTGTGGATTCGAATCCCTCCGTAGGCATGGATGTTTGTGATTGTCTGTGAAAATACTAGGGGTGGTGGTCGGCAGTAGATGGCATTGGAGTAGATGATGAAGGTAGTTGCAGTTGGTGACGTGGTGGAGATGGAAACTTGTAGAGTAGATGCCCTCCCTCGATGAGTCTTTGGACTCCCTGGAGGTGTTACATAGTAATAATAATAGTAATAAAATGTAAAGATACCATTAAAATGAAATATATATTGATCTTTAATTGACCATGATTTATAAACATCTAATATCTATAAGTTTCGCCGACGGGCTGTCCGGCTTCTTCAGGGCTTATAACAGTAAGAGGGGGGGGGGAAACCCAAAGTACAGAGAAAATGGAGTAACACTATCATATAAATTAAACATTAAAACAGAATGAGTAACATTACATGCATGGGGCGTGTTGTGTTAGTCACTGTTATGAGAGCACATTCTGCAGTTTTGAGCAAAATTAAATTCTAGCAGACAGTGATCTTATTAAGGTTTTCCATATGTCAGCTATTATCATTCCCTGGTTTCTAATAAGATTTTCTCCAGAACGGAGGACTACAACAGCTTCCTTGATATTTTTTCTACAATGGAAATCTTCTTCTAGATAAGGCATGGACAGGCCTGGAGCAAGGCAGGAGCGGAATGGGCGAATGCCGCAGGCAGAAAAGTAAAAGGGCAGAAAACTTTATGTTACAATTATACTGGAGGCAGAAAAAAAAAATTAAATTGGATATATCATATTAAAAAAATATTAAATTTATATATATATTTATAAAGATAATTATATTTTATTCTAATTATATAGCTAATTAGAAAGCTCCAAATAATATTTTTATTTTGATAATCCTGGGACAGAGACATTTAGATCCAATTTCTTTGAGAAAATTTGATTCTCTTATAAATAGAATATTTTTATTTAAGAAATAAAATTAATTGGAAATGGGAAAAAAATTCGATTTGCATTTAGATGATAATCAGGCTCTTGAGAAACATCCAATAGCTTTGACTTCAAATACAAATACCTCAACACTAAATTTCAAGCTTTTTGACGATCCAGCTTTATGGCCAAACTTGTCCAATTCAATAATTGATATATTAGTAAAAAGAGGTCCTCCTGCTGAATCAAAAGAGATTTTTTTTCCACGCGATGAACATAATAGAAGTTTTCATGTATCGCATTATAATAGGATTTTGAGTAACGGAGAAACCATTAAAAGATCTTGGTTAATTTACTCAAGTTCAAAAAATGTAGTATTTTGTTGCTGCTGCAAATTATTTTCTAATATTTGAACTAAACTTAATTTCGGAAGGAAATAACGATTGGAAACATATGTCCCAAGTTCTTCAGCACCACGAAAAATCTCAAGCACGTTTTAATAATTTTGAAAAATGGATTAATTTGGAATAGCGTTTAAAAAATGAAGCTACAATTGATCAACATCAGCTAAAATTACTCAAAAAAGAAACAAGAACACTGGATGCATGTTTTAAAACGCATAATATCGGTTACTAAATTTCTTGCAAAAGAAAACATTGTGTTCAAAGGAAGTTCAGATACTCTATATACAAATAATAATGGAAAATTTTTGAAACTGATTGAATTATTCACCGAATTTGACAGAGTATTACAAAAACATGTAGAATGCATAAAAAAAATGAAATTCACGTTCATTATTTAGAGAAATGTATACAAAATGAAATCATTAATATACTGAGTAATGAAATTAAAAAAAATTATCTAGAATAATGAATGCTAAGTATTTTTCAATAATTGTTGATTGCAGCACTAATATTTTGCGGCAGGAGCAAATGTCCTTAATTATTATTATTATTCACATCACGTATACAAACTATACATATTATACTATTCAACTTGTATAATTATGACAATATTTCGCAATACAATTCAATGTACAGTACAATGTTACAAAATAAAATTCAAGTATTACTATCATATTCTGTTGGTACTAACACTTATTATGGCTATTATTTTATTATGGTTAATAAAAAGTTTTCTCATATATATGCAAGTAGAATATAATATATTTTGAATGGTTTCAAAGTTATGATAAGTAATTGGTTTATAATAATGTAAGTTAGTTAATGCAAATATGTGTAACCAAGGGTCATAGCCATACTGATTAGTAGAAAAGTAATTAGCTTAAAACAGAAATTGTAAGATATATTTCTATAAAAGAAAAAATAAAGAACCCAAGATATACAAATAGAGGAAAGATTTCTAGATTTTATTAAAATTAATAATACAACAGGAAGTGGTATGGCTGAAGTAATTTTAAAATTATTAGAAGAAAAAAACTTAAATATTCACAGAAGATGGCAGCTTAATTAGGCAACAAGGCATTAAAACAAAATTGGAAGCTAGTTCATTAGCAAAAAAAAAATAATTCTTTCAAGTTTATATTTGCAACATTTGTTTGGTATGACATTCTAAGTGAAGTAAATGCATCTAGCAAACAATTGCAAAATATCTCTTGCAATATTATGGAAGCCTTGAAACCATTAGATGTGATGAAAAAATTTTGACGTCATACAGAAGCGAAAATAATTTTCTGAAAGTTAAGCACCAAGCCCATAAATTTGCTCTAAATATTGGGTTAAATGCTAATTTCCTAACTAATGACAGCACACAAACTCGACATGTAAAAACTCAATTTAATTATGTATGTCCTGACGAATCAATTACTAATTTTGAGCGACATTTTCAAATAAATTTTTTTAATGTAATTCTTGATTCAGCAACAACATCAATTACTGAGAGATTTGAACAGCTAAATAAATATTAATAAATTTTTGGGTTTCTCTTTAACATTGGTAACTTAAAATTTGATAATGATAAAAAAAGCGTGTTTCGACTTAGAAATTGTTCTGTCTGTTGGTGATCAAAAAGATATTTCAGCAATAGATTTATTACATGAATTAAAAATATTGTCTCAGAGGATATCAAATAATCATTCTCCCAAAGAAGTATTAATGTGTACACATCACTACGAATTCTTTTAACAATCCCAACCACAGTTGCAAGTGCAGAGTGCAGTTTTTCTAAATTAAGACTTATTAAAAATTATTTGAGGTCCACAATGTCCCAAGAGAGATTAGATGGCTCAGCCACTTTATCTATTGAAAGTGACATAGCCGAGACAATAGATCTAGAAGAAGTAGTCAAGTCTTTTTACGAAATTAAGGCTAGAAAGGTTTCTTTTTTTTTTTAAATAATTAAAATTATGTCTTAATTTAGATATTTTCATATTTGTTTTATCATATTTAATGTGATTTATGTAATATTTATAAATTGTGTTAAAATTATGTACTCATTATATAATAAACACAAAAATATTTTTATTTATTATTATTATTATTTATTTATTCACTATATATACATACATACATATATATATTCAAAAAGCTTTAATGACTGTTACCGAGAGATAAAAAGATGACATGGTATATTTAAAAAGATATCACTAGTTAACAAGTTTCGTTGAATAGATCAACATCTTCAGGTATCACAATCAAAGAAATATATAAAGAATTACAGAGACTTAAAATTGTAATAACAGAACAAGTACAAAAAAGACAGTAGCGTGTTTGAAAACAAACTGCGAGCTTGAGTTCCAAACAAACGTATGGTAGCAGTCATTAAAGCTTTTTGAATAATATTCCAACTGAGTAAAAACGAATTCTGAAAATATCTACTTTCCTGATGACGAGGAATTAAATTCACTGGTCAAAGAATATCAGAAGAATCTCAGAGCGATTGGATTATACATCAACAGACTTGTATTTCTCAAAAGGTGTAAGTGCAATTCTATTATTCCACGCTTCCTTAATTTTAAAGAATCGATAAAAACTGCTAGAGCTGAAAGGATTTAGAGGAGAGCAAAACTGAATCTTTTATCGGAACGCATTTGTGATATCAAACGTTGTCTTTCCGCTTATTTCTCTAGGAAGAACTATCACGAAACACGTTTTTTTCTCATTCTCTAGACAGTTCATCTTGGAACAATTTGAAAGAAATTAGCACTCTTAAAGCTTCTAAAATACAGAATTTAAATAAAATCAACCTCATTAGAAAATACGATTTTCTTAAATATATACAGGATAGCAAAACTTCTCATTTTGACTCTACCTATTTAAAAAAAGTTGTTATCAATAAGTCTTCCCATGAATTATCTTTGGCAGAAGAAAGCATACTTGCTATAGGTCTCAACTTTGTCACTGCTCCTACATCCATTCCTAAAGAACATCTCTTAACAAAGGCAGAAAAGGCAGCTTCTTTATTACCTAACAAAGAAGCTAACCTCCTCCATATGGAAGCCATTTTCACTAAAAATAAAGCTAGACCTCCACCAGGCAACATTTCTTACTCTGAAAGAGCAGCTATTAAGTCCTTAAAAGATAATAATAACATCGTTATTCTTCCGGCTGACAAAGGGAATGCGACTGTCATCTTAGACAAGTCTGATTACCATAATAAAATCTTGGAACTTTTAAACAGTGATACTTACTCAGAAATTAATAGTGAACCTATGATTGAACTACACAATAGAACTAATGATTTATTAAAAACCACCTTGGAGTTACAAAGAACCATTCATCTTTCTGTTAGGTCGCTTGATCCCTCGACTGTATGGTCTCCCCAAGATTCACAAAACAAACTGCCCACTCAGACCTATAGTTGAGGGCATACACTCTCCTACCTAGAACCTCTCCAAATATCTCGCAAGTTTTCTAAGAAATCTTTCTGGAATTTCCTCTTCACATATTAAAAACTCTGCAGATTTTGTTTCTAAAATCAAGGATATCAAACTTAAAAAAAAAAACAGATTTAATGGCCAGTTTCGATATTGTTTCTCTCTTTACAAATGTACCTGCTCAAGAAGTCCTCAATCTTCTCAAGAACGAATTATCAAAAAAACTCTTTGCTCTACTCTCCCATTGCATAAAGTCTGGATACTCCAAATATGACAATAAGATCTACTTACAAAACTCAGGTCTGGCCATGGCCAGCCCGCTCTCTCCGATTCTTGCAGATACATTTCTCAACGATTTTGAAGAAAAAGCTATTAACTCCTTCCACCTTAAAACAAAATTCTGGTATCGCTATATTGATGATATTTTCCTCATCTGGGAAGATGGTGTCAACAACCTCAATTTATTTTTAGACCACCTAAACAAGTGTCATGAAAAAATCTTTTTTACCTTAGAACTAGAATCCGATGACTGCCTCCCCTTTCTAGACTTGAAACTTACCAGATGTGCTGAGAGTATTAAAATCTCAATTTTTAGAAAGCCTACTCATACGGATAGATACCTTCATGCTTCATCTCATCACTATCCCCCACAAAAATTTGGTATTATTTCCACCTTAGCTCACCGAGCCAAATCTTTACTTACAGAAGAAACAGAAATTGAAAATGAACTCCTTTTTCTTAAAAAAACTTTTATTAATAATGGGTTCTCTCCTAAAAAAATTGACAAATTTCTTTCCCCCAGTCACTCAACTACTTCTGAAGATCCCTCTTCCCCCAGAGCCTTCATCTCTTTGCCTTACATCAGCTCTCTTTCACTAAAAACTAGCTAAAATTCTCAAGGAATTTAACTTCAGAACTTGCTTCACTACACTCCCAAAACTTCGATCCATACTTAGTAAACCTAAAGAGAAACATCTTTCAACTCAGTTTCCTGGAGTGTACAAGATTTTATGTGATTGTGGAAAGCCATACTATGGCCAGACTGCTAAATCCATCCTTCTACGTTTGGAAGAACACCGTAGCGATATCTCCTATAACAGGATTAGAGCCAGCACTCTCTCTAGCGACGTTCTCTTTTCAGTTAACTCAGACAAAGGCCACCAACATACTGTGAACTGGACTCAAACTTCTAATATCCATGTGTGCTATGATGAGCTCGAAAGAAAGATTGTCGAATCCAGAGAAATTTCTCTAGATTCTTCTTATATCAACAACAGCCTAAGTTTCAATCTCTCTGATGCACATGTTGCCTCTGTTCAGTATTGGTGCACTCGCGACAGCGTGTAGTATATGTTTGTTTAGAACTCAAGCTCACATTTTGTTTTCAAACACACTACTGTCTTTTGTACTTGTTCTGTTATTACAATTTTAAGTCTCTGTAATTCTTTATACATTTCTTTGATTGTGATACCTGAAGATGTTGGTCTATTTAATGAAACTTGTTAACTGGTAGTATCTTTTTATCTCTCGGTAACAGTCATGAAAGCTTTCTGAATAATATTCCGAGTAAAAATGAATTTTGAAAAAAAAAAAAAAAAAAAAAAATATATATATATATATATACAATTTTGACCGAAGGGCAGAAAAAAAAAATCTTGCCCACACTCAAAAATTTGCTTGGGCCAGCGCTGGGCATGGAGCTGCTATCCCAATCAATGGTATAGTTAGTAATTGAGAAATGATGGGCTAGACCTGAGTTGTCTGTTCTGTTGTTATTAACATCTCCTATATGTTCTTTTTTTTTCAGATTTCGAGGCTTCTCAACGTTTGTTCTGTATAGTTTAGACCACAAGCACATGGGATGTTGTAGAAGAAACCGGACAGCCACGTCGATGAAACTTGTTGGTATTAGATGTTTATAAATCATGGTCAATTAAAGATCAATATATATTTCATTTTAATTATATGTTTGAATGACCAAATATAATCTAAACAATATAAAGATATCATTATTCTAATTTTAATAGAAACTGTTTTTGCATTTGATTCAAGGCAAAAACATTCCAGATCTGAAACCAAATTTAAATATAATAATATGACCACTGAAAAAATTAAAAACAAGATCTAGATCTTAGAGGCTGAATGGAAAATTCTGAACAAAATGTTAGACTCAGCAAGGAAGCATTTGGCAAAGTTGTCAGCAAAAATAAAAAAACATTAAGAACTATATGATGGACAATTTAAAAAAAAAGAGTTTATAAAAAAAAAGAAGAAATCATATAAGTTCTTGGCAAATAAATCAGTTTATATTTCTTAGAAAGCATAAAAAATGAAGGAAAGCCGATAAACAAATGTCACAGAACAATTTTGGAAAGAAAAACAAAGTGACTAGACTGAGTTAAGTTAACATTATTTTAACTATTAATTGTGCTTATTCTTCAGCAAGTTTGCCTGTTTTCTGCAGAATCAAAACCAAGGCAAGAAAAAATCCTGCAATCTTCACGTGATACTTGCTAACGTACTTTAACGTAAAATTCTTAATATATAGATTCCTCATGTTTTCTCAGTGGAATTCAAACCTATTTTTTCCAAAGGCTGAAAATAGGGGGAAAAGGTTGACAATAAGGGAGAAATAGTGACGGTGGTTTTCAGACATTATGGCGTGAGACAAAGGTGAATAGAATGATAAATGAAACCAGGTGTATAGCAACATCCGATAATGAAAAGGGTAGTGAACAGGAAATATATAAACAAATTAGTAAAGCAAATAAGAAAATGGTGATCATTATAGGTGATTTTAATTATGGCAAATATACTGGGATGACAAAATAGCAACTGGAAGTAAAGAAAATGAATTTCTTGAGTTTTTGAGGTTCATGAATTTGATCATCTCATCAGAGGATGCTGTTATAAACGATGTGTCAGATCCCACCCCCTACAGTTACAGTTGGTGAGAGTGACCATAAAGTGATTATCTAAGTGATTGCCAGCCATGTGAGGACTTCTGTGAGGAAAGGATATATGTGGGACTACAATGCTGGTGATTATGAGAAGTTCAGGAGACAGCTTGCAACTATAGCATGGAATGAAGAGTTGGGTGGAAAGAAGATCAATGCTGCTTGAGCGATATTCAAGAAGTATCTATTAGAAGCAATGTCTAAGTGTATTCCAAAGATCAGAAAGTTAAATAAAGTAGGTATGAAATGGGTGAATGAAGAGATTAAGCATGCAATACAAAGCAAAAAGGCATTATGGAGGCAACATAAGACTAGTGGTAATAATCAATTCCATGAGGAATACAAAAAACAGGCAAAGAAGGTGACTTGATTGATAAGGGTAGCAAAAGTTCAGTATGAGCAGCAATTAACTAATGAATCTGCAAAAACATATCCTATGGAGTTCTTTCAACATGCAGCCAGCACAAAAAATTATTATGGTAGGATGACATTGACTGGATAAAATGGTATAAGAACAACTACTGCAGAGAATATAGTTGAGATATTTAATGAACAGTTGATAAAGGTCCCTCATCTGTATGAATGTAATACCATAGAGAGGTTGAGAGCAGAGGAGGATGATGATGAGAGACTGACTATGAGTGAGGATAGTATATTGGGAATTAAGCAAACTTGATATTAATAAGGCTGTGGGACTTGATAATATTTCATCATGTATTTTGTAGGAATATGCCAGAGAGCTGACATCTATCTTGCTAGGTCAAGTTCCAAAAGTAAGCTGGAAAAAATTCACCAAAACCCAGAAGCTGTGTTTTCAAAAATCTCGAGTAAAAACAATGCTCATTGTCTTTTTCAACGTGATAGCAGTTATTGAATTTGTCCCTAATGAACAAAGGTCAATACAGAATTTTATATGAATGTTTTGTATTGCCTACTACAAAGAATGAATCGAACATGTTCTTTCATCTAAATTGCATTTAGATGAAAGAACATGTTCTGTTGTCCTGGAACTGTAACCAAATTAAACAATCACATTCATTAAATTTTAGAATGTTTACTTTCCTATACATACATGCTCCATGAAGAAAAGAATACTTTTCTTCATGAAGCATGTACAGTCAAGATAATTATATGTTAAGCAAAATGCTGTGATTTGGCAGTTAAATCATGTACCATGTTATAGATATATTAGGTGTATTATAAAAATAGATAATGATGCAGTGTGAATATATTGCTAAAGAAGAATTCAGGCTTTACATAAACTTGATAATAGTTCTCTTTTATTGTATGCTGTTCGATTTGATATAGTAAATATAAATGAATTATATCTGTCATACTTTTCATAGTATGACAAATATAATGCATTTAAAATCAGTCAGATCTTTATGAAATGCCCTGTGGAATCACTTTAGCTTGCTGAATTTTGATTTTGTTGTTTTAAAAAAATATATCAATAAATTTATAAATTCAATCAATTATCAGCAAGATGAATTTAAGTGAGCTAATTCAACAAAATGAAAATTTATGCTGAACTCATATAATATAAATCTTTTTTTTTGTTATCCCATGGTATTATTACACCAGATCACAGAGGTCAAGTTCATGTATTTTATACAGCACCTTTTCTGAGTTGTTATAGAGTTCACATTTCGAAATATTCATACAGTTTAGCAAATGCATTGGTGATGCTTCCTCGATGTTACAGATTTTGCAGGTGGGGAAGACTTTTATGCCACTGCTAAATTTGATTGGTCTTGTGTGGCCAGTCTTGAGGCGAGAGATCATGGTGGTGGCACTGCGATTAAACTTGATTGGTCTTGTGTGGCCAGTCTTGAGGCGAGAGATCATGGTAGTGGCACTGCGATTAAACTCGATGTTTAATGGTAGTGGCACTGCGATTAGAGTTGATGGTAGCTCCTGGATTTTCTGCTAAGTACCAGTGGTGAGTCATGTCCTGAAGAATTGTTCTTTTTATGGTTTCTTTTTGGATGGTTTTAAAAAGATCGAAATCTGGTCACTTAATGTTGCGGCCATTTTTGTTACTTTATCTGCACTTTCATTTCCCTTTAATCCCACATGGGATAGGATCCATTGGAAGATTACTTCGAAATCCTTATGTAGTTTGTTAATGTTTTTTGCTATATCTCTAAGTATTTCTTGATGGCTAGTGTAGCAGTTCTTACTAGCTTGAAGGGCTGCTAAGGAATCTTGAAAAATATAAACTCCTTTGGGTTTTGTTTGTCCAAATATTGCAGTGCTGTGTTAATGGCTATTAATTCTGCATGGTATCCAATACTGTTAGTTGTTCTTAGTTCTATATTATGAGAGCCATAGATGAGTACGCCACTCCCAGAATTGCCATTTGGATTTTTAAAGCCATCTGTGTAGATCTTTATTGAGTCAGGTCCATATTCCATTATTTTTGAAAGGGCTAATGATCTCAAGATTTCAGGGTTTTCTAGACTTTTTTTCTAATGTTTCCCTATTTCAGAGTTGATAACTATATTTTTCCTGTCTTAATTTGGAGGAAATGCTGGGTAGTCGGCTATCTTATTTGGACAATCCAAGGGAATTTTATTTTCTATGATTTCACGCATTGTTGATTTTTTCTTTATTCTGTTTGCTGGTTTCCAGTTTTTAAAAAGTTCACTTGTTCTATGATGTGCAAGGTTGGCTCTTTTTTCTACAAATTTGGTAAGATTTTCTTGCCATCTAATTTTTAAAGGAACAAGGTTGGATTCGAATTCAGCTATTTTTTCAGGAGTTGTATTCCTTAGTCCACATATGATTTCAGCTGCATTTTTCTGAATTTTTTATAAGCTTGTCTAAACTGGTTTGTAATGTTTGCATCCAGATAGGTGAAGCATATATATATATATAAATATAAATCATAAACTCATAATAACTGCCTTCAATTACCATGAAACAAGCAATTAACACACTTCAAATTACTCTGTAAAAACTCAACACTAGTAATAAACTTAGTTTGCACACAAAAAATAAAATTTTAGAGCACAAAACTGGAATGTACATGATACAGATGTGCAATATCTATTTTTCAGAGCCACATATATAAAAACATCAAAAGCTTACTTCTGTATGGCTGTATTAAAACACACTGTGTGTGTGTGTGTGTGTGTGTGTGTGTGTGTGTGTGTGTGTGTGTGTGTGTGTGTGTGTGTGTGTGTGTGTGTGTGTGTGTGTGTCAGTCAAAGCTTTAACATAAATTTGCAATATCTGATTTCCTTAACCATGTGAAGAAATGCATCAAAATCTTACGATTGTTTAAAAACATAGTTTAAACAGTTGTAACAAAGTTTTTATTCATTTGTAAAAAAATATTTTTCATTGAAATACTCATGCATTTATTTAACTTTTAAAGAAATACTTCAGAAAACTTAACAATGAAACTGAAGAATCAAATCAAATCAGTGCAAAGAAATGAAAAAAAAAAAAAAATTGTAAGAAATGTGGAAAAGAAACATAAATAGTGCCTCAACCTTTCAAAACCAGATAAAATCAAGCATGCAAAAGAAAGGAATTCAAATTACCCATGAAAAGACAAGCATGCACAAAAAATAATTAAAAAAAAACATGAAAATAAAGAAAAAGAAATAGCTTAAAAAAGTACATTTCAGAGACATCTTTACACCTTTTATTTAAAAACGAAAGATAAAGCAGCAGAAAGTTTAAAAGGCAGAAATGAAGTGAAAAGAATGTATGGGGGGTTAGAAAGTTCTGATAAACACCAAGAACTAAAATAATATTAAAGCAAACTGATATAACCACAAGAAACTAGCAGCAGAGTTATGAAGGTAACTTATGTTCTTATATCCTTGTATGTTCTTTCTTCTGGTTACATCAGTTGCTTTAATATCATTTTTGTTCTAGGTGTTTATCAGAACCTTCCAGACCCCCCCCCCTTCATAATATTACTAATAAGAATATTAATGAATTAACATGCTCATGCTAAGTTGTATGATGTGTAACATATTTGATAGGTCAGCACAAATGAATGATATGCATCAAATACCAGAAGAATATCATTCAGGTAACACAAGGGATTATATTTATTTATGGATTTATTTATTTATTTATTTTAGGGATTAATCAGCACTAATTTCATCCAAAACAGAATAATGCATGTGACAAAAGCATGTCAGATGAGTCTTTTTTTAGGAATTCAGTAGTTTTTAGTTAAATAAATTATACTTGACAATAAATTATATTGTTGTTTTAATCTATTTCCCAAGTGTAACAATACACATATCCACAAGGGCATTAAGAGGCAATTCGATAAAAAGTCAACAGTTTTTACATACAATAGCCTAGTAAGGAAGATACTTGATGCAAACATTTGTTGGCCCATGTTTAGCTAATATCAACATTAAAACAAAAATATAACTTCTTAACAAATATAATTTGCTTCCTAACCAAATAAAAAAAAGTTTAGTTCTTCGCTATTTTCAATTTTGTGTGGTATTTGCATTACAAAAAATGGAGAATCTGGCTGTCCAATGAATATATATATTATTTTCATAAAAAAAAACATATTATAAGATTCATTTGGGTTAACTTAGTATGGATACTTAGATGTTGGTTATTATGTTTTTTTGTTTAAGTGAAGAAACTGGCATCTAAGGATAATAAGTAAGGATGTCATTGGGCTGATGTCTCATAAGAACAATTTCCAGATTTTTGATAAAGTGAGGCAGCTATATTTATTTAAATTAGAGGACTGTTGTAGAGCTGTGGAAAATTCCAAAAACAGTCTCTTAGATTAAACAAAGTAATTTTTTTACTCATTCAGTCTGATAATCTGAATCAATGCCATAATAAGCAACTCCAAATAGCTGTAGTGTAGATCTGATGAATTTTTAATGTTCATTTCAGTTTGACAAAATATGGACATTTGAAGGAGCAGGGAATACTGCAGATACGATGATAGTGAGAGATTATATAGTGGTGGAGAGGATCTTTTGGTGAGTGGAGGGGAGTCTAAAGCATTTTTTAAAAAGCATTCCATGAAAAGATTGATGGAATCCCCATCAATCTTTTGTAAGTTTTGTCCTACTATTTAAAATAACCAGAGTGCATGATAAAAATAAACTTCAAAGGTACTTCAAAGCATCTCATAAAACTTCTATTTGATAAGTGCAACAAGAAAATGACAAACATTCTTAGTAAAAGTGGCAACTGATTGGAATAGCTACAAAAATTAGTACAAAAATATTAAAGCACTTATGGTCCATGCTGCTGGAAAAAAATTGCCAAAAGTAGGTCTGAAATCTAGATGCAAATGCTCAGTTATCTTTAGTAATTATGGGATTAGTAAGGATGAATGTAAAATATTTTTCAATATCCTCATAAATTTGAAGCATGTTATTACATAATATTCATAGATTTGTTTTTCAACTGATTCTTCATGCAACTTATTTTGTAATATGATATAAGCATGCGAAAGATGAAAAGCTTTCATGCAGAGAAAATAATAGATATACAGTACAGATAGAAAGAAAAAAAATAAATAAAGGGACAGACTTAGAGATTGAAAAAAATAAAAGTACTTGAAATACCTGGACTACAAATTCCACCAACAGAATTGCGTCGTGGTGAACCAACATAAGCAAGTCCAAGAATTCCACCATCAAACTTCTGGTCAGTAAACAAATGAGCAAGGCAAAACCAACGATGATTCAAGTTGCGAGAAAATACCTATTTTGGAACACATACACATGTAAATATGTTAAAACTTATTAAAGGCACTGATTTCAGGTGCATTCTTTTTTTATTTAGTGCATTTTTTTAGAAATTATGCAGTTACATAATTGTATTAGTCAAAAACTTTTGGAATGTTAAAAGAAATACACAGCAATCAATATATAAATACAAAAAATACAAACACTTGTACAAGTATTACACATAAATACTTTTTTTTCTGCATAGTATTTTGGAGATTCATTTTAAGAAACACATACAGATATCACAAAACAAAATTTGCTATCTGTAAAGTTAAAGCCTTTTCAAACACAAAGTAGTGACTCTATTTGGAAACACAGGGATAAATCTAAATGGGGGATATCTAGAATTCACGTTGCAGAAAATATTCAAGAAAGAATGCCGAAAAAAAATTAACTATATGACATGAAAGTTATCTAAATTTATTTCATTATTATCATTATTTAAATGTGAATCTCACTTATAAAAAATTGTAAACCTAAGAACACGAATACTGTGGGTTAGATATTCTAGAAATCCTGCTCAGGACATCAAACATTGCAATTTTACAAGCCACTAGACACCTCTAATAAGTAGGATGGTAGTCTCATATAAAGGGAAGGAAACTGTCTATTACCACAGAAACATTCCCAAACATTAATGTCACAGTGGGATTTTACTTTATAATTTGTTGGTTGGAAAGTGATACCTACTTAGCCAACTAGGCAGGTGGTTTACAATTAAAAGAATATATTGCTCTTCTGAATCTTCTCTTTATTTTTTATACACTGTTATAGTGAAAATTTGAATACAAAATGTAAGTGGGAGAGGTATGTGGAAAGAAAAAATGACTAGTGGCACCAGTATTTTATTTTGGGAGGGGGGGGGGAGCTTTCATATAAGGGAGGGAGCTAGCATTATTCTCAGCTGTGGCTGCCACGTGTTGTTGCTCACATAAGTCATTATTTTTTAGTAGATATTGGCAATATTCCTAATCCTAATCCTGTGGCCTCCTCTCTTTGAGAGGGATGCAGCTGATTGCTAGGGAGATATGACGTAAAGTGGTTCCCATTGCCTTCCTTGCCATAAATATTTATGACTGTAGCCATGTGTGTTTCAAGGGGCCGGTTTGCCTGTTTTGAGGAATGAAAAACCCAAGTTACCAGGAGAAAAAAACCTCCACCTCCATATGAGACTGATTAACTCACCTTTAGTCAAAAGAGACCAGATAAAGGTTCCTCACATCATGGATGGAAATCGAACCCAAGATGATCAAGCATGCTCATCAGCAATATAAAGAACACGTAAGAAGTGCAACTAGTTCAGAGTTACTAAATGATCATTTTGCAAAGGACTGCAGAATGGGATAAAGAAAATGGCTAAACAATGATACTGTGGACTTTGCAAAGGAATTTGACAGAATACAACATGGAAAAACTATTACATAAATTGGAGCAAATGGGAATGGATATGAGGCTGGTGGCATCGATTCAGGGTGGCTGATAAACAGGCTGCAGAGGGTGGTGTGTGGTGGAGTGGAATCAATGCATGCAAATCAGGTGACTAGTGAAGATTTGAAGTGGGATATTCAGTTGTTTGCCGATTATGTAAAACCAGGGAGGACAATAGTTGATGAGGTGTAGATATCTTACAGAATGATTAAAATCAATTGGCAGTGTGGGCAATGGACGATGGTTGTCAATTCAATATTATGTTGGTAATGCACTTTGGGATGAAAAGATTACACACTTTGTATCATATTGATGGTACTAGTTTAAAGGAAATTGATGAGGCTAGGGATCTGGGGATGATGGTGGATAGAGAATTGAAATTTTGAGGTCATATTGCAAGAGTTGGTAAAATAGTTCAGAGGATTGCTTGAATGCTGAAGAACACGTTGCCAAATAAAGATAGGGAGTTATTATCCCTCTTTATAAATGATTCAGCCACAAGTTGACATATTGTTATATGTCAAACATTGTAGAGCATTTGATGAGAAGAGAGCTGTATGTATAACATGGATTACATCTGAACAGGGAAGCACATTTGAAAAGAATGCTGTTCTCTAAATATATAAACATGTTGAGAAAGGGAAACTAAACTTGCTGGTGTGTGGGGGGGGAGATTCCATGTGTGGGTGAATGGTGGCTTGTGTATCATGAAGCAGAATTATTACACTGTGTATCATGAAGCAGAATGAAGACTGGGGAGGAAAATATGCATAATAAAGAAGCTTAATGGAAGCAAAAATAAGGGGAATGAGTTTGTGTCTTCAATTGACTCTGTCTAAAGATTAATGGTGCTGCTGAAATATAATTGAATACAATAATAAATATTCTGACAGGCTTTAGAAAAAGAAACTGACACAATGAAAAAGGAAAAGTTGGTCATTGTTGTTGGGGATCTAAATAACAGAGTAGGAAATGATTGCAAGACATACAAAAATATTTTGGGAAAATTTGGAGAAAAGAACAAAGCTAATAATAATGGCAAATATCTGTTGGATTTCTGCTCAGGACATGGACTGGTTATTACTAACACCATGTTCCAACATAAAAATGTGCACAAATTCACATGGAGAGAAGAGGCAAGGAATAAGAAAAGTCTCATTGACTATGTTATTGTTGATAGTGATGTTTTCTCCCTGGTGCAGGACACCAGAGTGTACAGAAGATTTTAAATTGGAAGCGATCACTATTTAGCCTTGAGCAGGATAAAATTAAATTTAATTTCATATTGAAAAGAATGACATGTAAGAAAGTTTTAAAACGAATAAAAGTTGAGCAGCTTTCAGATGTGAACTATAGACTAAAATACACAAAGATTATTGAAGAAAAAATGAAAGAGTTTGAGAACAGGAATCAAACCTTGAAGATTCAGTGGCAAACTCTGAAGAAAACATTGATTGATTCTGCCAGAGAGGCATGTGGTGAGGTTGTCTGCAAAGATAAAAAAATCAGAACTCCCTGGTGGACACAGAAAGTTAAAGAGGCAGTGAAGGAAAAGAAGAAAGCATATCAAAAGTTCCTGGCAAATAAGTCAGCTTGTGCTCTTAGAGATTACAGAGACAAATGCAAGAATGCTAAACACAGTGTAACTAGCTAAACAAAAGTCATGGGAGGACTTTGGCAAGAATATAGAAAATAAATATCAAGACGGTAGCAAAATATTCTATAGGTTGTTGAAGAAGCTTAGGAATGGAGGAAAGAGTGCTGTAAAAGGAGTTAGAAATGATAAAGGTGACATGAAAACGGAAGAAAAAGATATCCTTGAAGTATGGAGTAATTACTTTGAAAAACTGCTAAATGAAACAAGCAGTGATGACAGCACAGTGGTAAAAAACACTGACCAGGCATGCAGTCAGGAATCCATATCCATACTTGAAGTAGAAAAAGCCATCAAAGGCTTGAAATGTGGAAAGGCAGCAGGAGTAGATGATAAATCGACTAGAAATGCTGAAATATGGTGGTATAAGAGTCTTACAGTGACTGCACTGCATAGTTCAGAAAGCCTGGACAGAGGAACGAATTCCCGATGATTGGAGTAGAGCTCTCATAGTACCCATATATAAAAAGGGAAATAAAACTGAATGTGAGAATTACAGAGGTATTTCCATACTGAGTGTTCCTGGCAAGATCTATGCAAGTATACTTGAGAAACGGTTGAGAAGAATTGTGGAAGAAAAGCTTGGTGAAGAACAAGCTGGATTCAGGCCAAATAGAGGCTGCCAGGATCAGATCTTCACTTTACGACAAATAGTCGAGAAATCATGGGAATATAACAAAGATCTGTATTTAAGTTTTGTCGATTTGGAAAAGGCATAGGACAAGGTGCCAAGAGAGAAGCTATCCAATACACTACAGTTATATGGTGTCAATGGGGCATTATAGCAAGCAATATTTAGTCTTTATTTGAGTTGTAAGTCAGCAGTTAGAATTGAAGGAAGTACAGGAAGATAGTTTAATGTTAAATCTGGTGTGAGACAAGAATGTACATTATCCCCTCTGTTATTCATTATCTATATGGATCACATTATGAAGGAAAGTGGTATTAAACATGATATCAAAATTGGAGAGGTTAATGCCAGCTCTTTGCTTTATGCGGATGATGTTATACTTCTAAATAAATCCGCTACAAGTCTGCAGGATTCTCTGACTAAATTGAGTAGCTGTTGTAATATATATGGTATGAAAGTCAGCAATAAAAAGACAAAGACAATGAAAATAGGCAGAATCACTGAAAATGTCAACTGTATTGTGAATGGAGAACCTGTGGAACAAGTGAAACATTTCAGCTACTTAGGCACGATTTTTACTGAAGATGGTAAATTAAATATAGAAATAGACAACAGAATCAGCAAAGCTGGTATGGTAGGAAGTCAACTGAATAAATTCATATGGAATAAGAGAGAAATTAGTCAGAACACTAAATTAACTGTATACAAGACAGTGTTCAAACCAGTTTTAACTTATGGATCTGAGAACTGGGTCAGAAGTAAAACACTTGACCAAAGACTAGAGACCGCAGATATGAGAGTCCTGAGAAAGATTAGAGGCGTGAACAGATGGCATCAATGGCAGTATCATATTAAAAATGAGGATATTAGGAAAGAACTTGACATTGTCAACATCCAGGAATGCGTTAGCAGAGCTAATCTCAGGTGGTATGGTCACTTAAACAGAATAGGCGAAGAAAGATTAGCAAAACAAGTGTTCTCTGCCAGGTTGGCAGCAAAACGACCCAGAGGAAGACCAAGATATAGGTGGATCGATACTGTACAAAGTGCTTTAGATGATAGAAATATAAGATCTGATAATGTTGGAGTCTTGACAAGTAATAGACTGATTTGGAGGAAAATTGTAGATAGGAAGTGAGTAATGATGTAATTTTTTTCATGTAGTACTATCATATCCTGTACACCCCTTGAGGGTACATGGCAGGAATTTGATGATGATATTCTGACAGGAAAAGAAGTTGAAGAATAGAAAACATTCTCTGTCCTCTCAGGGTAGATAATCAGAAGGGAAATGATACTGATGATTTTGAGAATGCATGAGGAAGTGAAGTTGAATAGGAGAGAATATTTAGTAGAATGTTACGAAAGACCAGGTAAGGATGATGAGCAGAACAAACATTAATGGTATGCACTATCGTTTGCAAGTATCAAACCCCAATTTGCTACTCCTTACTGAACTTCAACTGCCATTATCCATAACTGTTCACTATCTGCTTCAACTATATCATGCTTAATGGCTTCTGTAAGAAGGGCAGCAGAACCTGTGCTTTTTTTTTTTTTCAAGTTTGATATTTCATGACAAAGGTTAGTAAATCTTGAATCCCCTCTACACAATCTACTCTAGCTGAAGATTTCTTTGCCTCACTTTGCTGCCTTCAGCACTTACCCAATTCAGATGACTACATTTTTCTCTGGTAGCAAAAATAAGGTTAATGTCATAGTCTAATCACCCAAAAGCAATATTCTGCTATCTAGCGATATCCAATGATCTTACATTAATTTTTTAGCAGCGGCCAAATTTGTTAAAATAATTAAATAAAAAGGAAAGGATAACTTCTGTTTTTTTTATTAATTATCATGTAGTTAAACATTTCCAAAAATGTATACTGGTAGTGGAAAAATGCATTATTTCTTGCAATAATTAGAAATGTTAATATAAGAAAGCTTTGTTACTTACTGCCCGTCGAAAACTATTTGATTGCGATAATTTTATTTGCAAAAAGAACTCACCTCTAGTGTACTTTTTTATTTCTGTAACATAAACTTGGAGAAGAAATTACTGAACTTTCCGATGACGTTTTCATGGCACTGAAGAACTGCTGACTTGTTTACAAGTGCCCTTCACCTCACTGCCATGTTGATTACCATATTAGACAGTAGTGCACTTGCATGAACATCGTACTTCTGAAATGGAAGTAGAATGAGTGCAAGAGAGAAAAATAGAACAGCTGTTGCGTTCATTAGAAGACAGAAAGAGATGGCATTCTAGAAGGGAGTTGGAAGTTTTAGGGGAGAAAACAGTTTTAATGAATTTCTTAAGCCAAAAGGGCAGATAAGTGTTATGAGAGAAACAAATAGTTATCCCAAAATTAACAGATGAATTTCCTTTATATGAAGAAAAATTATGAAAGATTAAAAGTGATTATATAGTTTCTCCCGAAGCATCGGACAGTTTTTTTCGATACCGTATACAGAAAGTGTATTCCAGATAAGTGTTATAAACTTCTAAGAGCTGAACTTTTTTCTATTTAAGGATAATGATGAAGCTTCCACAAGGAAACTGGTAACTTTAAAATTATCTTCAGATTCTAAAGAAAGAGGAAAGGAACTGATGCTCCAAAGAAGATATGAAAGTAATATGTTCTTATTTTTAAAGAAAGACTGTGCAAAAGATTTTTTTTTTGCACT
Organism: Typopeltis vanoorti; assembly: GCF_054136105.1. NCBI lineage: Eukaryota > Metazoa > Arthropoda > Arachnida > Uropygi > Thelyphonidae > Typopeltis > Typopeltis vanoorti. The sequence goes on from NC_143565.1 coordinate 98,621,566, forward strand.
ACTCCCACCTTAGAAAGAACTTCCAGTATTTTTGATTTTCTGAATAAAATGAAAAAAGTCTCCATACGTCCTAACAATTTTCCTGCATACAATGAAATTATTCAACTTTGTCATTCACTCTGATCATTTTCTTTATCAAAACAGAATCTACAGACAAGGGTAAAATTCATTTTGGGTACATTATATAGATGAAGTTTTTTGTGATCTGGTTCCATAACATATCTGCCTTTCTAGCAAACAAACATTCTACATCCAAGAATTAATAAAATTAATTCTTGGATGCAGATCCAAGAAATAGAAATTATGGAAACAGAAAATGAAAACAAATTATTCTTCTTATACATCCTACTCCTCTACCCATCATCAGGTGAACTGATTATATCTGTTTATCAAATGTCTACCTTCATTGGACGCTATAATCAAAAGATTCGAATTATCAAAATGACATGCTCACATCATTTGCTCTATACCATAACAACAACTACAGTAAGAACTTTTAAATCGAACAACATTGAAACTCAATGGATTCTCACACCGGACCACACACTTTTGGATTCCTATATCCCTAGCTCAAATATCAAGAAGCAGTACATAGATTCCCTATTTCATACATTTCTGACATCTCAGAACCAATTTCTAGAATTATTCAGAAGTACAATCTAGTGGCTACATTTATTACAATCAACAAACCATTATGATCATGGGTTCCATCTTCTAAAGATATACGTACCCCTCTTGCTCTTCCTGATGTCTACCAAATTCTTTTACTGTCACCTTTTGTATTTTGGACAAACTGGACATTCAGTGGAAAAAATAATACAACAGCAGTCTTACATCATCAATAAGAAATCTGAAAAATCTGTCCTTGCAAAACATAAATATGAATCACAATATCACTGTCTGAAACACACTTATTCCATTCTTGTCATTCTAAATTTGAATGTTTATTTAAAGAAAACACCTTACTTCTTCATCCAAATCTGAACTGGAATGACTGCTTTTCAATATCAAAGATATGGGAGAGTTATTTTAATTACACATCAATAAAGTTTTAATTAATAATATAATGTCTCCTCAGTTATGTCTTTGCATTGTGTCATGTATAACATGACAATGGTCATGATATTGTCAATGGATTGCAAGGGGACATTCAGTTGTTTGCTGAATGTGAAGTTGGGAAGAGTTATCAGTAAAAGTGCAGATGTGGAAGCCCTGCAAGAGGATTTGAATAAACTAGACAGATGGGCAAATGAATGGGAGTATCGGTTTAATTCAGCAAAATGTAAAGTCTTGAGGTTTGGGACCATCGATGGGAGGATGCATACACGATTGGAGGAGGTAGGGGAGACAAGAGACCAGGTGATGATTGATAGAAAATTGAAATTCAGGGATCATATTGCAAAGGTGGTGAGGGTAACTCAGAGGATTGCTGCAATACTGAGAAGGACGCTGACCTGCAGAAATAAGAGTTATCATTCTGTTGTATAAGACCCTGATCAGACCACACTTAGACTATTGTTCTCAGATTTAGTCCCTAGGATTTGAAGGGGATAAATTGACTGTGGAAAGGGTACAGAGGCAGATAACAAAGATGGTTTCAGGACTGTTCAATATGAGTTATGAGGATCGATTGAAGGAATGCGGACTGCAGAGTTTGGTGGATAGAAGAAGGAGAAGTGATACGATCGAGATTTTTAAACTGTTGAGAGGCAGTTACAAGGTAGACAGTGGAGAGTTCTTTCACTTGATGGAATGGCGGGAAGGAGCGATGACAAGGGCCCATCCCTGGAAGTTACAAAAGGAGGCTGTGCGCAAGAGGGTGAGGAGTGGTTTCTTTGCATGGAGGGTGGTTGAACCTTGGAATGCACTGCCTGAGAGAGTGGTTGGAGCAGGAATGGTCAATGGGTTCAAGAAGTGGTATGATTAAATTTGTGTTTCCTAAAAACGACATCCCACGATGAGTCTTTTCACTCCATGGAGGCCTGGATAATAATAACATCACATAGTTTTCACTGTTTCAAAGGAATCCATGGTTCACATTCCACTTTGCATTAAACTACCATTTACCACTTATGTTGGCCTGCAATTTTCAGACTGAAATATATAACCCTTGAATAAATTTAATTCACTTATTTCCTTGTGTTTTTCTGTGAATGGAAGGAAACCACATAGCACAAGTATCTCTAAAAGAACAAACCTCTAGTACATTATTAGTACTGTGGGTAAGGGAAAATGGCTCTAGAAATCAAACTTGGTACTTTTCGTGCCACTTTTGCATTCCACTAAACAAAGTGGTGATTAACACATTAGGCAATGAAATTCACTAATAAACTAGATACCTGATAAACACTTATGCTACAGTGAGATTCAAATCCATAGTTTACTGTTTGGAAAACAAAGATACTATCCACTCCCCTAACTAGGATAACAGAAGGAGATTTTTCTTACCTCTCTTATTTTTCTTTTCCTCTCTTACCACTCCACTGTGCAACAAGTGGAGTGGTAAGAGAGGAAAAGTAGTTTTTTGTTTTCTTTACAATAAAAAAAGCAGGTCTTCTGCAACAATTTTTAAAACTCCATGAAGTTACTGTGATGAAAAATCCAAAAAGAAACTGAACTTTTGATAAAAAATAAAATACAGGTCAATTATAATTCTTCAAATCATTTATTTCAATCAATATTCCCTCAGCTTCAATACAGCATGGTCAATTAATTCGTTAAATGAGTTTTTTATATTGGTTTTTGGGATACTGTTGAGGGTCATGGCTACTGCTGCTTGAACGTTTTCAATGGTGTCGTATCACTTTCCTTTCATCAGCAAATGAAGTCTGGGGGAAGAGAAAGAAGTCACAGGGTGCTAAATTAGGTGAATACGGCAAGTGATCCAACACACAAACTTGGTTTTTGCTCAAAAACTGTCTCACAATGTTCAATCGATGAGATAGTGTGCAAAAGTGACCAGCTACCTGAATCACGATATTCATGCTGTACGAGATGAATTCTCACTATCACTTGCTTCAAAACTTCGAGATAAAACTCACCATTGACCATTTGGCCAGGCAGAATGAATTCTTTATGGATAATGCCCTTGGAATCGTAGAAACAAATCAGCATTGTCTTTACTTTTGACTTCTCCAAGCGACTTTTTTTCGGATGCCCCCCTCTTCTGGTAGTCTCCACTCAGCATTCTGGTGCTTTGTTTCAGGCCTATACTCAAAACACCACATTTCATCACCAGCAACAATTGTTTCAAGGAAGTTTGAGTCCTTACTTTTAAAGAGTCCTTTCAGTGTTTTCAATTTGATACATTTTTTGGTCGTCGGTCAACTTCTGGGGAATAAATCGCGAATTCAATTTATGAAGGCCCAAAGTCTCACTCAAAATGTTGTGCACAGTTGATTTTGGAATGCCCAATTCATCTTCAATCAATCTCACAGACGATTTCACTTTTTTTTGGATGTTAACTTCACTCAGTCCAGTTTTTGGACGGCCCGGCTTTTTGTTATCCTCAAGCATCTCATGACCACTTTGAAATCGCTTGAACCACTCGCAAACTTGAGTACGGGATAAGCATTCATCACCATATGCTTTTTGAAGCATTTCATGCGTTTCGGTAAAACTTTTACCAAGTTTAACACAAAAGTCAATCGCAGCTCTCTGTTTGAAACTCATTTTCCGACCGTTCGTCAAAACACACTATCACTCTTGGCACTATAACTCAGCTTCTAATGAAATAAATGTCAAAAAGAGTTGACACAACACTAATGAAGGCTGCCGCTTTCGACAATAAAAAGATACAAGAGGTGGCGTCACTAGTTTCTTCTATTTTCGAATAGTTCGGTTTCTTTTTTTGGATAGAGGGTATATATATATATATATTTAGAAAGATATTTAATGACTAAAAAACTGAGAATTAATTAAAAACTTTAATGATAAAAAATCACAACTATTTTCAGCTTTTTACAGCCTTCATGAGGAAGAGGAAACAATAATAAAAACTGAAGATTCTAAAAAACTGAAAAGCACAGATAAATTGCTGTACATAATTGAAATAAAAAATGATGATTTTCAAGGTCACTCAATTTCCTGGGATAGATCTGAAAACATTTTCTGCTGCCATGATGAATTTGAAAGAAAGATAGTGAAATCCAGGGAGAGCGTCCTTAATCCTGAACATTTAAACAACAATTTAAGCTATAACATCCCTGATAGCCATACTGCTGTTATTCAGTACTGGCATTCTCGAGAATCTGCTACCACGCATACAACAAACAGTGGCACGTAAAATAGAAAAACTTGAATGTTAATACAACGTTTTTTATTTCAATTATGTACTGCAATTTATCTGTGCTTCTCAGTTTTTTAGAATCTTCTGTTTTTATTATTGTTTCCTCTTCCTAAAAAGATACCTGATGAAGGCTATAAAAAGCCGAAACTAGTTGTGTTTTTTTATCATTAAGCTTTTAATTAATTCTCGGTTTTGTAGTCCTTAAATATCTTTCTAAATGTATCGAAGTAACCGAGTCAATGCTCATGAATACATATATATATATGTAGAAAGTATTTTGCCTTGGGTATAATAAATGTTAAAGATACCAAGCTATTTTAAACCTGGTTTTACTCCATTTCCCAAGTAAGCAAACAGACAAGCTGTGTTATATATATATATATAATATATATATATATATGTGTGTGTGTGTGTGTTAAAGATACCAAGCTATTTTAAACCTGGTTTTACTCTGTTTCCTAAGTAAGCAAACAGACAAACAAGTCAAGTTTGCACCTGCACATATTGCAAGTCAAGCTGACCCTCAAAGTAGTGCAAGTCAAGGCAACTCATGGTAAAAGTAGAATAAGCTCTGATCACTATTCTTACTATTTACTCTTAATGCACAGCCCATCTCCTTGAGGAGATGTATCACTTATAAAAAGCTACTAAATGTCTTAGGCAAAGCTTACAGCATCAATGTTAATCTAAAGGAAGGAATAAACATTGACAAAAGAGCCTAAAGGGTTTCAACTGGTCAAATATCATTTCAATTCAAGAAAGAATATTAACTAAATTAAGGGAATAAAAATCTCTTATTATTTTACAGCCAGTATGCGAAACTCTGAGATCAAAAACTACGATCTAAGAGTTTCATGCTGAAGAACTATCGGCAATTCGAAGCATAAGTGAACACCTGGTAGTACAACACCAAAGCAACTCTAAGCAAAGGTGGAGCAAGCTTCTTCATTATCCTTGGTATTTTCTCATAATGTAAAACACAGCTCTTAGGAGATGTAATACTGCCTTACATTATGAGGAGAGGTCACTATCCAGACCGGTTTCAACCTTTTTGAGGTCTCATCAGTGCGTAGGTATGCCTGGCTGATATCAAAGTTTAAGTGAAAAGAACTTACATACCTTCACTATACGAATGCCAGAAAGATGTGCCCATATATTATAACTAAGATAAAAAGCCAAAAGGCTATTTTTTCTGGGGAAGTTAATTAAATTAAGGGGATAAAAATTCCTTATTATTTTACAGCCAGTATGCGAAACTCTGAGATTGAAAACTACGATCTAAAATAATAAGGAATTTTTATCCCCTTAATTTAATTAACTTTGCCAGAAAAATAGTCGTTTGGCTTTTTATCTTAGTTATAATATATGGCACACCTTTCTGGCATTCGTATAGTGAAGGCATGCAAGTTCTTTTCACTTAAACTTTGATATCATATCAGCCAGGTATACCTACTAACTGATGAGACCTCAAAAAAGGTTGAAACTGATCTGGGTAGTGACCTCTCCTCATAATGTAAGGCAGTATTACATCTCCTAGGAGCTATGTTTTACATTATGAGAAAATATCAAGGATAGTGAGGGAGCTTGCTCCACCTTTGCTTAGAGTTGCCTTGGTGTTGTACTACCAGGTGTTCACTTATGCTTGGATTCACCGATAGTTCTTCAGCATGAAACTCTTAATTTGTAGTTTTCGATCTTAGAGTTTCGCATACTGGCGGTAAAATAATAAGGGATTTTTATCCCCTTAATTTAATTAACATTGCCAAAAAAAATAGCCATTTGGCTTTTTATCTTAATATTAAATAACCTTCTTTTTTTCAGCTAGATATATAGAAACTATAAAGTTTCAAAATTGACAGGGAAAATCATTAGAACCATTAATAGAAAGTAGCAACCAAAACAGATCACAATTAATAATGAAAAAGGCAAAGTATTGATGAATAAAGATAAAATTGTACAGTGGCGGACAAGATACTGTAGTGAGCTATATGAAGAAAAACTAGATTTAGAAGGAGTTGGGAAACTGATTGATGAATTGAAGCAGTTATCACCACCAGGTAATGAGCATCACATGGACATTTTAAGAGGAGAGGTAGAAAAAGCAATAGGATGGCTAAAATATAACAAGAGTCCTGGCAATGATAACATCACTGGAGAAATGATTAAATTTGGTGGCAAAAGTATGGTTACAGAAATGCACCAATTATTTATTATGGTATGGAAGGAAGGAAGGGAAAAGGTCAGAAAATGGCGAAATCAATATTAGTGACATTATTCAAGAAAGGAAATAAGCTAGTATGTAAAAATTATAGAACAACTGCTTCGACAAGTCACATTGGTAAGGTGCTGATATTAACAGAAAGATTGAGAACACAATTGGAAACACACCTTTCAGATGAGCAAGCAGGATTTAGGACAGACAGAAGTACAATTCAACAGATTTTCACAATGCAGTTAACAGCAGAGAAAGGTAGGAGAAAAAATACAAACATATATATTTGCTTTGTTGATTTTCAGAAAGCATTTGACAACATGGACCAGAAAGTGACATTAGCAGTGCTAGAATCCTATGGAACTGACAGAAAATTAATAGCCATATTAAAAGATGTTTATAAGCAGCAGTTAGATAGGTGAGGATTTGGGAAAATGGTTTAGAACAAGCAGAGGTACCAGATGGGGCAGGGGGAAACTAATATCACCAAGCATTTTCATCGCACATTTAGAAAGAGCAATGGACAAAATGAAGGAAGATGCAAAAGAAATATCAGTACACAGGATGAGAATTAACAATCTGTGATTCACAAATGACATTGTTATTATTGAAGACAATGAAAGAGAACTACAAAAAATCCCTGAAACTGTTAAATGAGGAAGGGAAGAGATTTGGACTTGTTATGAATTTGGAAAAAACAAAGATAATGGTATTTAGTGAGAAGAACACGAAACAAAAGATACAATTGGATGGAATGATATAGAAAATGTAGAATAATTCACATAATTGGTTAGTAAAATGACTTATGACTTGGACTGTAAAAAAAAGAAATAAAGATCAGATTGCAAAGGGAAGAACAAATCTGAAGACCATGGATAACATCTGGAAAGTAAAGCAATCAGCCTGCAAACGAAATTAAGAGTACTAGAAACATGCATCTTTAGTGGCGTAGCATATGGATTTGAAATGTGGGTAATAAATGCAAAATCAAGAAAAAGAATTTTGTAAGTGGTTATAAGGTTGCATTTCTCTTTAGAATTTTTTGTTAATTTTTCAGATGTGCCCTGGATATGGTGATAGATTCTGTGTAGTCTCTGTTCTGAAGTGGGGTGAGGTGAGAGGGGTTGCAGTTAAGGGGTTTTAGTATTTTTTGAATTCTGTGGGGGTTGAAGTCACTCACTAACAGAGATTACACATAATCCATCACATTCCATATATCTAAAGCACATCTGAAAAATTAACAACAATCCTAAAGAAATATAAATTTACAACCACTTACAGACCACATAAAAAATTGGCATCTCTTATATGCTCTACCAAAGATCAGTCACATTCCCTAGACCTGCCAGATGTTTACCAGGTCCCTTGCAGTTGCAAACTCCTAATATGGACAAAAGGCAGGACAACCAATATCAGAATCTCTGAATACATGGACCAAACAGTCCACCATTACAGCCATTCTGACATTACTGACCATGTTTTGGACAATCTCCACAGGCTAAGCTGGAAGAAAGCCACCTACTCCACTGCAGCAAATACAAATATGAGAGAGACTAGCATGGAATCTGCTTCAGCCCTAAGAAACTTTCCAAACATCAACAAATTTGGGTACGTGAAACAGTCCTAAAGGATTCTAGGCTCATCTCTGGTTTCCTTTCTTCAGCCTCATTTTACCCAGTGTTACTGCCTGCATGCACATATCATTGTTCTGTGATCTCTGAAGATAGCAATTTGATTTTTCCAAAATATCAGAAGTATTAATTAAAATTATTATAATTAATATTCAGTATATGTTGTAATTTCTTGAAAAATAATAGTTATTAATGTTTATGAGTTATGCATCTCATAAATGAACTTACTGAGAGTTCTCTTTATGAGATACAATTTTCTGTAATCAGACTGCTACAATACTGAGACAAGAGGTTTTTGCTCTCATAAGATTTTTATCTAGATTCTGAGGAGAACAACAGCCGTTAGGTTAATGAAACCTTAATATTCTGGCGTGTCACTGTAGCACGTGACGGTGAATTTGAGCTGTGCTGAAGAAAGCGAGTTTTTAATCGGTGAATAGTACGTTTTTTTACGTTTTTGAGTGCAAAATTGTTTCTCTGGAATACGAGTGTGTTATAGTGGCTGTTTTTTTGAAGTTAGTGCTGCCGCGATATTGTGTATTTTGCTTACCGAGAAGACGGAGCAGATGCATAATGGTGGAAGACAAGACGAAGCTAAGTTTTCATTACTGTATTTAGTTTTATTTAGTGTACTTAATGTTTTGTTTTGCTTGTAATTGTTTATACTTTTCTTATTTATTTATACTCCCTAATACTTATTTGGCATTTATTTTTGAAACTAATTTGAATAATTAACGATTACGCTAGTAGTCCCTCGGCAGTAAAGAATGATGGCGGATTCAGCTGCAGTCGCAAATAGCGTGTCGCCAAGTCCTCCGCCATTTAGGCACTCTATTATAAGCAATATAATAAGGGAGCTTGTGGTATGCAGTATTTGTGGCATGTATGCGTCTCAGGAATTGGATATCTGGCTTGTGAGAGAGGATGGGCTGCATGTGTGTTTAAAGTGCAGGCAGTGGGAGGAAATAAATGCAGCAGATATCTCAATAGCCAACCTTGTTGCTCCAGGAATGGGAAATGAATACAGGAAGATGAGTAGTGTGATAGGAGAGAATGAAGAAAAAAATGTGAATGAGAAAATAATAGTTGATAGTGTAGAAAGCGTGAGTGACTGTGAAAGTTTAGATGGTTTTGTGTGGGAGAGTGAATTTCGATTTAGAGTGACTGACCTGCAGAGGGAGATAGAGGAGCTGAAAGAGGAGGTGGAATGTTTTGGGAGAAGTATGATAAGTATGAAAGATGAGATTAGAAGAATGGAAGAGATAAATGCAAAGCAAATCAGAGTAGGGGAGAGAGAGTTTTGGGAATAATAGGAGAGAAGAGAAATTTGTGAATGATAAAAGAGGAGAGAATGGAAACAGGAGAGAGAGGTATGGAAGTGCTAGAAGAGGAAAGAATGGAAACAGTAGGAGAGACAGAATGAGAGAGAGGTATGGGAATGCTACAGGAGGAGAGAATGGAAACAGTAGGAGAGATGGAATGAGAGAGAGAGATATGGCAGTGCTACAAGAGGAGAGAGAATGGAATGAGAGAGAGGTATGGGAGTGCTAGAAGAGGAGAAAATGGAAACAGTAGGAGAGATGGAATGAGAGAGAGGCATGGCAGTGCTAGAAGAGAAGAGAATGGAATGAATGAGAGAAAGGTATGGGAGTGCTAGAAGAGGAGAAAATGGAAACAGTAGGAGAGAGGGAATGGTAAGAGGTATAATGTATGGGGACTCAATGATCCGTGGTGTTCAAGATAGGATGCGTGAGGAGTGTTTGCCAGGAGGAACGATAGAGAGCATGGCTTTGGCAGTTAAGAGAGGTGAAAGGGTGGATGAGATGATTGTGATGGGGGAACAAATGACTTGAGTGCTGGTAAATAGGGCAGCGAGAGATATGAGATTTTTGCTTGAGGTGGTACGAAAGAAGACACAGAGAGGAAAGATAGTGTGTGTGTGTGTGTGTGTGTGTGTGTGTGTGTGTGTGTGTGTGTGTGTGTGTGTGTGTGTGTGTTGCCTAGGTATGATAATGACGAACTGAGCAGAAGAGCAGTAATATTGAATAACATAATAGCTAGAGTGTGTGACAAGAGAGGAGAGGACTGGAATATGTGGATGCTTGGAGTGTGTCCCAGGGAGGATGGTAGCAGGGGTTGCCTCTTGTGGGAATGGGTACTTGGGAGAAAGGGAACGACATCAAATAACACTGAGCCCAGTGGAGTCTAGAGAGGATAATGCCGGGTATAGAAACAACGACATTTATATGCTATACACTAATGCCAGGAGTATCAGGAATAAGAGAGAAGAATTGGTGGCACAGATAGCATCAGCCTGGAAAAAATTATTGGGATCACTGAGACGTGGTTGACAGAAGAGGATATAATAACAGGAATAGAAGTCGCTGGGTACAGCATTTCTCGGCAGGATAGGAAGGGAAAGCGTGGTGGTGGAGTCCTGCTTATGATAAGTGATGACCTATGTCCTCTAAGAGTGGAGACTTTGGAAGGCAGTGACACTAATGATTTTGCAAGCATATGGTGTGAGGTAGAGGTGGGCAAGACAGGATATTTAGTGGGGTGTTGCTACAGACCCAGGAGTACAGAGGGTGGGACCAGGAAATGTTTAGACAGTTGAGTTTGGCAAGTGCAAGAAGAATGATTGTTATGGGAGATTTTAACTACAGTAGTATAAACTGGGGAGAGGAAGATGCATGTAGCAATAAGGCAGTGGTTCTCAAACTGGGTGCTGCAAATATGCCACAAGGGTGTCGCGAAATTTTGAATCATTCATATTAATTTCACATTGTTCATATTTTATTATCTGAACCTTTATAATAGCTTTTGTTTTGTATGTTTTTGGGTTGGTTGAAAATAAACCAATTTCGTTTAAATAAAATCTGTTTTTTTTTTTGTTAAATACGCATTCCTTCATATCTTTAGTGTCTGTAATATCAATTTATTTATGGGTTATATATGCGAGTCTTTCAGAATCAATTAATCAGCACTTTACTCTCTATAAAAAGCAAATAATACTAGGGGTGCCGTGAAATTTATTTATTGATTTTAGTGTGCCACCAGACAAAAAAGTTTGAGAACCACTGCAATAAGGGAATGGAATTTCTAGAATTCTTGAGGGACAAATGTCTTAGGCAACATGTAATAGAGGGAAAAAGAGGTTCAAGAGTTTTGGATTTGGTTATAGCATCAGAAGTTGATAATAACTGAGATGACATCTCTCCCACCAGTTGGAGAGAGTGACCATATGGTTTTGACTTGGAAAATGAATAGACATGCAGGAGTATCAAAGAGATTTGGAATGTATGTGGAATTATAAGGCAGGTGATTATAATAGTCTAAGACGTCAACTTGGGGAAGTTTCATGGAGGGAGCAATTGGAAGGCTGGGATATCATTAGTGCGTGGGAAATTATGAAAGAATATTTGTTAGCAGCAATGGTAAGTTGTATACCACAAATGAACAAGAGGACACAATTTGGAGTAAAGTGGATGACAAACAATATTACACAGGAATTACATGCGAAAAAGAAGGTGTAGAAGAGATATAAGGAGACAGGAGAAGATGCATGAAGAGTATAAGACACAGGCCAAAAGAGTGACTAGTATGGTAAGGAAGAAGCAACTGGAATATGAGAGGAGATTAGCCCTAAGATCCAAAGAAAATCCTAGGGAATTTTTTTTAGATATGTGGCCAGTAGGAGGAGAAATGACTGTGGAAGAATGATATTGTGGGATAAAAATGGGAATAGAGTGACTGATGCAGCAGACATAGTAGAATTGTTCAATGAACACTTTATTGGAGTATTTCATCCTGGAGGAGTCAGTTTTAATGCTAGAGGGATAGGGCAGGTTCAAGGTTTAGAGGTACAGGAGAAGAGTGTGTTTCAAATACTTTTTTACCTTAAAAATTCATCTTAAAAATGGGGTGCATCTTATATAATGAAGGTAAAGACTGTTTCCCCTTTTCAAAGTCATACGCACTCTTTTTATGTTCCAAGATCTTTGTAGGCAGTTAATGGTGCAATCAAATTGATGCGTGACTTTCACATGACTTCTAGCGCGTCATTGGCTAAGAACGGGGAGTCCCATTCAAGTTTCATAATATCTTATCCGAGTAATCAGTTACCGATGTTTATCAGTATTGAGTTGATGTGTTGAGATATTTTGTGTTCAGTCTGATATTTCCCCATAGATTTTAGTGATGGAAAAAAACAGGCAACATTCATATACTTCAAGTTACAAATTGCAGGTTGTAAAATATGCGGAAGAACATGGGAATAATGAAGCTGAAAGACATTTTGGACCTCCACCTACAGAAAAAATTATTAGAACATGGCGTGCTCAGAAGGAAATTTTGTACAATTTGCATAATGAAAAGCACACAAAACATGTAAAAATTGCAAAGTGGCCAGAACTAGAGACCGAAGTTTTGAAATGGGTGCAAGAAAATCTTGGTTAAGACATCTTGGTCGAAAATGAATGAACTATTGTTAAATCTTTCTTGAAATGTGGAATTAGCGACACCCTTGATGGAAGTGAAGATCATTTCTTATATGAAGATGATGATGATGATGATGATGAAGAACAAGAGAAGAAGAAAGAGAAGAAATTAATGATGATAGAGAAGAGTCAGATGACAGTGACATGGGTTTTGCAGGTTTCTGAAAGATCAGTTTACTATTAAAAATTACCTATTATTTTATCCATTTTTTTTAAAATCATACTTTAACGTTTAGGTTTTTTCCGGATAATTGTATTAAATTTCTTGGGTGCATCTTATACACCGGAAAATACGGTACTTTTGATGTCAGTAAAGCTGTGGGACTGGATGGTATTTCACCACGAATTTTGAGAGAACGTGCTAGGGAACTGAGCCTTTGACCTGGCTTTTCAATGAAAGTCTGGCTGCTGGAAAGGTGCCCATGGAATGGAAGGAAGGTAAGATAGTGCCATTGCATAAGGGCAGTAGCAGACTGGAAGTGTCTAATTATAGACCAGTTTGTGTGTCATCAGTAGTTAGTAAGATCTTGGAGAAAGTAACGAAGGTCTGTATACAGCATTGGGCAGATGAGGGGAATGTTATCTGTGAGAACTAACATGGATTTGTGAAGGAGCACTCTTGTTTTATCAATATGCTAGCCTTTTATGATAAAGTTACAAGAGCATTAGATGAGGGAAAGGCATATACTGCCATTTTCTTAGACTTAACGAAGGCATTTGACAGGGTGCCAGATGATAAGCTGATTATTTAAGTTGCAGCACACAGGTCTGGATGTCAGATTGGTCAACTGGATTCAGGATTGGCTATCCGATAGGTATCAGAGAGTTGTGTATGGTGGGGCAGTTTCAAGGAAGCAGAGGGTTACAAGTGGTGTCCCACAGGGCTCAGTACTGGGACCTATATTGTTTAACCTTTATATCAATGACATTGTCAGTGGATTGCGAGGGGATATTCAGTTGTTTGCAGATGATGCGAAGCTGGGAAGGATTATTAGTAATAGTGCAGATGAGGCAGCCCTGCAAGAGAATTTGAATAAGCTAGATAAATGGGCAAATGAATGGGGGTGTCAGTTCAATGCAGCAAAATGTAAGGTCTTGAGGTTTGGAAAACATTGATGGGACACTGCATGCTCTATGGGAGGAGTTATACTGGAGGAAGTAGGAGAGACAAGAGATCTGGGGTTGATGATTGATAGAAACCTGAAATTTAGGGGACATATTGCAAAGGTGGCGAAGGTAACACAGGATTGCTGCAATAATGAGAAGGACACTGACTTGCAGAGATAAAAGTTATCATTCCGTTGTATAAGACCCTGATCAGACCACACTTGGACTACTGTTCTTAGATTTGGTCCCCAGGATTTGAAGGGAATAAATTAACTGTGGAAAGGGTACAAAGGCAGATAACAAAGATGGTTTCAGGACTGTATAATGATAGTTATGAGGATCGGCTGAGGGAATGTGGACTACAGACTTTGGTGGATAGAAGAAGGAGAGGTGATATGATTGAGACTTTTAAACTGTTGAGAGGTGGTTACAGGGTTGACACTGGGGAGTTCTCTCGCTTGGTTGAACAGCAGGAAGGAGTGATGACAAGAGGCCATCCCTGGAAGTTACAAAAGGAAACTGTGAGCAAGAGGGTGAGGAGTGGTTTCTTTGCATGGAGGGTGGTTGAACCATGGAATGCATTGCCTGATGGAGTGGTGAGAGTGAGAATGGTCAATGAGTTCAAGGAGTGGTATGATAGACTTTTTTTTTGGGGGGGGGGGGCACTCCTCGATGAGTCTTGATAGACTTTGTGTTTCTTAGGAAGGACCTCCCACGGTGAGTCTTTTGACTCCATGGAGGCCTGAATAATAATAATAATTATTAATTACTTAACAATGTCAAAAACTCCTTCCCTTTATGTGTGGTATTTCTGGCATTTGGCATCCTATTGAATCCAGTTACCTTTGTATAATGTCATTTTCAACCCATTCAGATTTAAAACCTAAGAACTATCCCATTCACAATAATTTCTGCATTCACGCTGATTTGTCTTAGAAGTGACTAGGCATATGCTTGATTGCATCCTAATAATATCTCTAATTTCCCTAATTTTGTACTTACACCCTCTCCCACTTAATAACACTTTCTCCAAACTGCAAAACCTTCAAAAACAGTCTGTCAGGCATATTGTCCTTTTGTCCATCAAATTCACTCCATACATCTATAAATTTCACATTATTCCTCTGGCTCAATTTTCTCACTGACCCATTAGCAACTATTGTCCTTCTCAATTCAGTGCTATGCACTGAGGCAGACTCACAGTCTTTATTTTTTTGCTCTTCATTTTCACTTCCAGCAAATTCACCTTTCAAGATCAGTCAAAACAATCAACTCTTTCATGGAGATCCTATAGAACAAATAAACTATTTCATATATTTAGGCACAGTTTTTAGTGAAAATTGGCAGGTTAAATCTGAAAATAGACAACAAAATAAGTAAGGCTGGTATGGTGGGTAGCTAGATGAATAAATTTATATGGAATGAGAGAGAAATTAGCCAAAACACCAAACTAGCAGTATACAAGACAGTGTTCAAGCCAGTTTTAAGTTCTGGATCTGAAAGTGGGTTAGAAATAAACCACTTGATCAGAGATTAAAGACTACAGATGAGAGGGAACAAGGAGTGAACCGATGTCATCAAAGGTAAAATCAGATTCAAAAATAAAGATATTAGAAAGGAACTGGACATTATTAGAATTCAAGAGTGTGTCAGCAGAGCTAATCTAAGGTGGTATTGCCACTTAAATAGAATAGGTGAGAGAAGATTTGATGTCAAGATGGCATGAAAGAGACTCAGATGAAGACCAAGGTCTACTGTGGATTGATTCAGTTAGAAGTGCCTTAGCAGCAAATATGTTAGATATGACAATATTATAGTTCTAACAAGTAATAGACTGATTTGGAGGAAAATTGTTAAAAGAGATTAATAATAATGTAAACTTTATCATGTAGTGCTCTCATGGTAACCTGAACACCCCCTTAGGGGTACATATCGGGAGATTGATAGCGATGTTGTTGTTAAAAATCCTCTTTGCCCACCCATGGTAATAAGGTACCATAGGTTTAAAGCCTTTAATGGGTGGAAATCACATTTAAAAAAATGAATAAAATACACATACATACACTGAAATTCTATAAAGTAAAGCAGTACATTGGGAGGGGGGGGGGGGGTACTATCACCGTTTTCCAGAGCTCTCCAATAAAATCTAAGCAATTAATGGAAAATGATATTAAAATAACATTCATTTTGAATCAAGTATCAAATACACTTCAATAGTTCATTATATATATATATATATATATATATATATATATATATATATATATATATATATATATATATATATATATATATCATTATTTTTCTTGATAAATAACAAATACATGGTAATATTTCTAACTATGATCTGGATATTTTCCAGGATTACTTTCAATGTATTACAAAATTAAAAAAACAAAGGCTTTCTCATTTCCTGTTGCAATTTAATAAAATTATTTAAATACTAATGTCTGATTCACACACACACTCTGCTGCAGAAGCATAACACCTACCACACCATAATTGATTACTGAAATAAACAGAGACCTGGACTACAAATACCACCAGGCTTCTGCAGGTCAGCTGAGGCAACATAACCAAGTCCTAGAACGTTGCCATCTGGGAAGGACTGGTGTGTAAACAGGTGACAGAGACAAGCAGTACTGTTACAGCGGCGGGAAAATACCTAAGGAACAGATGCCATCTGTTATCCAGTGCTTTTATATAATACATATGAGTTTGTGTTTTCCAAATCTATGGAAAGCTGTCAATATAAAGTTGAAGATAGTTAACTTAAAGAATGTTATCTTAGTGTAAATTCTCAACTTGGACTTTTATATCTAAACATACCTGATTCTAGGAACATACAAGCTCAATTAGAAAAAGATTAAGGAAATCTACGTAATAAAATATGATTACTGAACAAAAGAGCCAAAAAAAAAAAGGCTTTGACCAACTGATGGAAATTATTAAAAGAAAGGATAATAAACATTCTTTGTTATTTTATAGTCAGAGGCACACAATATGAACCAATATTTCATCTATTGGAAAATACTTCTTTCGAACATGAGCTAGCATAGCATTCAGATTCCTCCAGGTTTTTTGCTGGTCACTGATGAAACTAACAGTTTAAAATAGTTGACAAGCCAGTGAAATGTTTAATCAAAAGCACTAATAAATAAATAAATATTGTCTCTTAAAGCAAAGTCAGTGTTTTAGGTGGTGCAATACCAAGCAAAACTCCGCCATCACCGGTCCAAGCCCAGATGAGAAAGGAGGAGGGCTGTACTTGCTAGTCGCAAGTACAGCCCTCCTCATTTAGTCCAAAACTTTTAACCAAAATTGGATGCTGGAATATTAGGACTTTGTACGAAAGTGGAAAAGCTACCTTACTAACCAGAGAAATGGACAGATACAAAAATAGAAATACTAGGTCTAAATGAGACAAGATGAAATGGTAGCAGAGAAATCCACTAACAACAAACAAATACATTTTATATTCTGGAAACCAGAATGAAGATGACACACATAGCAAAGGTGTAGCTTTCATGCTAACAACAGATGCTATAAGAGCACTAATTGAATGGAAACCAGTTTCTGAAAGAATCATCAAAGCTAGATTTAAAACTAAATACAGAAATGTGACTATAATAAATATTTATGGACCAACAAACAATGCAAAAACAGAAGAGAAAAACTTCTATGACATACTGCAAAAAGAAGTAGATGAAGTAAAAAGTAAAGATATGCTTTTAATTATAGGTGACATGAATGCAAAAGTAGGAGAGATAGTAATGTGGGATACAAACGAATAATAGGAAAAGAAGGGTTAGGAAATTGTAACAAAAATGGGGAAATCCTAAAAGACTTTTGCACTTTCAATGATATGAACATAGGAGGAATCTTATTTAAACATAAAGACATATCCATAAACAGACTTGGATATCACCAGATAAGAAATCCAAAAACCAAATAGACCATATTTTAATAAACAGACCTTGGAGAACTTCTTTGATGGATGTAAGAGTTTGGAGAGGTGCAGATACCTTTACAGACCACTTATTATCGATTGCAAAAATAAAAATGAAACTAAGAAAAATATTTAAAGGCAAGAACCAAAGAATTGAATACAATATATCCAAACTGAAAAACAAGGTTACAAAAGACAAATATAAAGTAACATTAAGGAATAAATACAGAGCCTTGTAAAACAACATAAGGAAACAGACATTGAAGAGAACTGGGAAAAAATAAAGAATTATTTAATAGTACCACCGAAAAAGTTCTGGGAAGGAAGAGTAGGAATTGCAAACAATGGATCTCTGAAGAAACCATCAAATTATGTGAAGAAAGGAAAGCTTTATGGAATACACTTCTGCAAAGTACAGAAGAAAACAAAAGAAATAGGATAAATGAAAGATACAGGCTTAAAAATGGACAGGTGAAAAAAAGTGCAAGGAAAGATAGAAGAGTTTTCCTGGAGGAAATGTGTAAAGAGGCTGAAGCAGCAGCAAGTAAATTTGATCCAAAGAGGTTGTTTGAGATAACAAGAAAGTTAGCTGGGAAGAGTTTTAAAAGAGAAGGGCCTGTAAAAAATAAAAAGGAAAGTTACTCACAAATGAAGCAGACATAGAAAAAAGATAGGTAGAACATTTCCAAGAAATTTGAAATGGTGAAATAGAAAACCTAGAAGAAGAAATACCAGAAGAAGAAATACTTAAAATATATACAGGAACTATAACTAAACTAGAAATAACTTGGGCAGTAAAGAAAACAAAAAACAATAAACAGCTGGGAATGACAATATAAAGGCTGAACTACTTAAAGCAGATATAAACACTACTGTTGAAATGCTACACCTGCTATTTAATTAAATATGGGAAAAGGAGGAATGGCCAGAAGACTGGAATACAGGACTCCTGGTGAAACTGCCAAAAAAGGGAGATATAACACTTTGTAAAAATTGGAGAGGGATTTCACTTCTAAATGTTGTAAGTAAAGTATTTACCACAATTTTGATAGAAAGAATGAAACAAGAAATTGAAACTAAACTGAGGAAAGAACAGGCTGGGTTCAGGCCAAACAGATCTTGTATTGATCAGATAATAACACTAAGAATAATTGTTGAACAGTCAATAGAGTGGCAGAGTAGCCTATATTTGGGATTCATCGACTTTGAATGTGCATTTGATAGCATAGATAAAAAGACTATATGGAAGCTAATGAAGCACTACGGGATTCCCCAGAAAATCATAAATATAAAGAAGAAAACTCATGAAAAATACAAAATCTAAATAATAAATAATGGCAAACTATCAGAACCATTTGCAACAAACACAGGAGTAAGACAAGGATGTATACTATCCCCGACCATCTTTCTGATTGTTATTGATTGGGTGATGAGGAAAACATCTGAAGAAAGAATTGGCATTTAATGGGAATGGTCAAATAAAATCAGTGACCTGGATTTTGCAGACGATATATGCCTTTTGGCACAAAAACATCAACACCTCCAAAAGAAAATAGATAATTTAAACCAGGAAGCAAATAAACGTGGATTGAAAATAAATCATAACAAGACTAAAGTAATGAAGATAAACCCAAAGAAGAATTAGTCTTTGAAATACTAGGGAAAACACTGGAACAGGTAGATAACTTTATCTACCTGGGATCAGTGATCAGCATACAAGGAGGAACCAAACAGGACATGCAAGAATCCAGAAAGCACAGATTGCATTTAGTATGATGAAGAAAATTTGGGGATCCAAAGAAATAAAATTAAAAACCAAAATTAGGCTCTTCAACACTAATGTTAAACCAGTTTTACTATACAGAGCTGAGACATGATCACTAACAAAGGAAAACATAAATAAAATACAGGTCTACATAAGCAAATGCTTGAGGAAGATATTAGGAATATACTGCCAAATAAAATAACAAACATAAAACTTTGGGAGAGAACAGGTCAAACTAGCATCAGAAATGAAATCACTAAAAGAAAATGGAACTGGATAGGTCACACAATCAGGAACCCAGATGAAGAAATAGCAAAAATTGCACTAGAATGGAATCCCCAAGGCAAGAGGAAAAGAGGTAGAACCAGGATAACATGGAGAAGAGAACTAGAAACAGAGGTAAGACGGCTGGGACATTCCTGGAAAGAGATAAAAAAAGAAGCATTGAATAGAGTCAGATGGAAGTCAATGGTTGAAGCCCTATGCTCCACATGGAGCAAAGAAGATAGGTAGGTAAGGTAATACCAAGCAAACTCGTGTGAGGTTGTATTTTTGTTTCAATTACTTTGAAAACTTTTAAAGTTTCAAAAAAAAATGTTTGCCTGTTCAGCTATAAAATAATGATGAATACACTGTACATTAGCCTTTCTTTTTAATAACATATGATCATAAAGATGATGTTCTACAAATTTTATAACTATTCCCTTTCATAAGTGTTCTTCATAAAAAAAATAATAAATACATGCTAGAAATAAATACATCAAGATAAATAAACTCAGATAAAAATATTAATAACAAAACAAAATATAAAAATGTAGTTTGATTGTTGAGCTTTCACAAATGGAAAACTATAAGCAATAATATTGTTATAAATTCTCAGAAAAAAATAAAACTTAAAAAAAAAAAATGAAACTAAATACAAATAACTTCAATGCAACAAAAGCATTATTATGAACATTTTCTACAATGTAACTCAAAGGGCATGAAGGATACTATTAATATTCTAACATAACATTTCATTATAGCATTCTACAGCAATTTTTTTTTCGACTTATCGAATTCTTTAATATGTCTCTAGTCTGTTCGCCTCTTACTTCTTCTATCAAGACAGTTAACTGAAAAATTTATCCAAATCAAGATCATCCTCTGATATTTCCCTGAGAATTTTGCTTTAACCATGTTTTATTAATCTTGCATGGCCTTCACTAAATTACTCTGAATTTAGAGAAAGATGTTCCAACATCTTTCTCTAAATCCAGAGTAATTTAATAATAAGGTGAGACACCTTTTGGCAACTCTTATAGGTAAATATGACTTCTCCATTACTTCCACCTTAGTGTCACCACCTCTGGGTCTGGCTCCCACTGACGAGACCTCGATAAAGGTCGAAACCAGTCTGGGTAGTGGCCCTTCCCTTGTCACTAAATACAAATAACTTCAATGCAACAAAAGCATTATTATGAACATTTTCTACAATGTAACTCAAAGGGCATGAAGGATACTATTAATATTCTAACATAACATTTCATTATAGCATTCTACAGCAATTTTTTTTTTCGACTTATCGAATTCTTTAATATGTCTCTAGTCTGTTCGCCTCTTACTTCTTCTATCAAGACAGTTAACTGAAAAATTTATCCAAATCAAGATCATCCTCTGATATTTCCCTGAGAATTTTGCTTTAACCATGTTTTATTAATCTTGCATGGCCTTCACTAAATTACTCTGAATTTAGAGAAAGATGTTCCAACATCTTTCTCTAAATCCAGAGTAATTTAATAATAAGGTGAGACACCTTTTGGCAACTCTTATAGGTAAATATGACTTCTCCATTACTTCCACCTTAGTGTCACCACCTCTGGGTCTGGCTCCCACTGACGAGACCTCGATAAAGGTCGAAACCAGTCTGGGTAGTGGCCCTTCCCTTGTCACTAAATACAAATAACTTCAATGCAACAAAAGCATTATTATGAACATTTTCTACAATGTAACTCAAAGGGCATGAAGGATACTATTAATATTCTAACATAACATTTCATTATAGCATTCTACAGCAATTTTTTTTTTCGACTTATCGAATTCTTTAATATGTCTCTAGTCTGTTCGCCTCTTACTTCTTCTATCAAGACAGTTAACTGAAAAATTTATCCAAATCAAGATCATCCTCTGATATTTCCCTGAGAATTTTGCTTTAACCATGTTTTATTAATCTTGCATGGCCTTCACTAAATTACTCTGAATTTAGAGAAAGATGTTCCAACATCTTTCTCTAAATCCAGAGTAATTTAATAATAAGGTGAGACACCTTTTGGCAACTCGTATAGGTAAATATGACTTCTCCATTACTTCCACCTTAGTGTCACCACCTCTGGGTCTGGCTCCCACTGACGAGACCTCGATAAAGGTCGAAACCAGTCTGGGTAGTGGCCCTTCCCTTGATGGATAGCATTATACATGTCTGCAAGGAGATGTGCTTTGCATTATGGGAGATATTAAGACAAGTGATGAGAGCTTAGTCCACCTTTACTGCAAGTTGTCTCAGTCCAGAAAGTTTGCACCTGAAGATACTTCAGGTGCAAACTCTGTTTGCTTATACTTGGATAAAGGATTAAATAAATTTATTATAGTCTAACCAAGTGGAAAAAAACTTCCAACATAATCACTATCATTTCTGATACATATACCCTCTCAAGGGTTGTACTAAATATCATGATAGTCCAACACATTTAATATCTCACGATTATTTTCCTATCAACAACTTTCTCCCAAACAGGTGTCTATGATTGGTCAACAGTGATCTGATCAGTTTTTTCATTTTGACTTTCTACAGTGCAATCTAACTGTTTCAACTCATCTATACTTGGTCTTCCAATTCATTTCTCCTTCCTTGCCATTTTTGCTTTAAATACTTGTTTTGATAATCTTTCATTTCCTATTTTGTTCAAAAGTGACCATAGCATCTCAGATTCAACTCTGATTACAAATTCCTAAATATTAGTAATGTCACATGTTGTTCCATCTTCTGCCTTCTTTAAACAGTTAAAAAAAAAAAAAAAAAAAAAAAAAAACACATACCATTAAAATTGAAATAATCTATTTTGATTTTAATGATTCTTTCTATTACATCATCTGTTCACCCTCGTAACTGCTATCTAAACTTTAATTTCAATGGGTTCAACAGTTCTAAACCAACATTTGAAACTTGTATCATAGAAGTGGTTTAAATTGTTTTGTACTACTAGTATGGTGTTTTGGTTAGTTTTTCTCTTGCTCCATTAACTTTATCAACCTAAGAATTGCATTATCGATTCCTTACGCTGAATTTATTCTCTTCACTAGAACTTAAAAGTTTTTTATTTTATGTTAAATGTCCTTTTGGCATAAAAAGAATTCAATTTACAGACCTATATATTATTCATCGATTATAAAAAGACTTTTTGATAAAGTCAATCGTAATAAGCTACTGGAAATTTTAAGAGATGACAACATTCCTAACCAGTTAATTAAAGCAATTTTCAATATATATAACAATAACCAAATTAAAATAAAGATAGCCACACAAAAATCTGAGTCACAGAACATAAATGAAGGTGTCCGACAAGGATGTAGTCTATCGCCACTCCCCTTTGATATCTATATTAATATTATAAGAGGGTGGAGGGAAACAACTAGTTTTGGCATTCACATAAATGATTACACCAACATCAATACAATTTTATTAGCTGACGATTAGGTTCTAATTGAAGATAATGAAGATTCACTACAGCGAGCAGCCTTTTCATTAAATGAAATAGCAAAAATATATATGGAAATCTCCACTTCCATAACCAACGTCATGGCATTTAAAGGCAAAGATCCAATTACAAGCAAAATTTGCATCAATGATAATATCATAGAACAGGTTAATACATTCAAATATCTAAGCTACCACTTATCTTATGAAAGAGAGAAAGACATGCAACATAAAATAACAAATTATATAGGAATAACAAAAACTATTAATCAGATATTCAATCCAAAATTAATAAGCAAGACAACAAGAATAAGAATCCATAACTCAATAGCAAGACCTATCTTAACATAAGGTTCAGAAGTCTGGACTCATTACTCAAGCAGATAGAAAAAGACTGATAAGCTCTGAAATGAGCAAAACATGTGCAAAACAGCTGGATATAATAGGACTAGATTTCAAAAGAAATAGTGATATCTTAAAGGAACTTGAGGTGATATCTGTTTCAGATTTCATCAATCTTTATATATATATATATATATATATATATATTTAGAAAATTAATATTTATACTGACTAGAACCCGAGAAATATAACACAAAAAAACTTTAATGAATCATGACTAGTTTGATCGATGTCCCGACTTCTTCAGGTGAGTAAGAAATAACACAAAACTTATAAAACTAACAAGGTAAAAAAACATGGACTTTTCAGCTTAATAAAAAGAAGAAGAATATCAACAGTCATATTTGAATTAGTGGCCGCGTGCTATTGTTAGCGTGAGTTGAATGTGAGTGACAGCTGATTTTAGAGTGCCAGAACTGTATTACTGCACTATGGGAATCAGGCAAACTGTAGCTCAGATTGTTGTTCATGTGTGAAGGGTCTAGAACTATTTCTTTGGATTCTACAATGCATCTTTCAAATTCATCATTGCATATATATAAATTGGTCATGCGGTCCCAATCAATTTGGTTTTGACGTTCTTAAAGGTTAGAGTTAGTGGAGAAAACAACATGACTTGAAAGGGAGCTCGCTCGGGTTCTTCTGTAGGAGACGTCACGTCTATGTTCCTCAAGACGTAGAGAAATAGATTTATCTGTCTGACCAAAATAAGGTAGACCACAGTCGCACACAACTTTATAAACACCTGGAAAATGTAGTTGGTTGTGTTTTGGCAGACTCAGAAAAGAACGAAATTATGACAGAGTGGTATAGTCAGTTTTTATGTTGAATTTCTTCATAATCCTAGCTAATTTTGGGGTAAGAGAGCTAATAAATGGTAACTGGATGCGAGTGATAGGGTTGGATTCATCTTCTTGTTGAGGTTGTTGACATGGTCTCAAACGTTTAGTGATGTTACGAGATGAATATCCGCTATTTAAGAAGGTGCTTTTCAGGAAGTTGAGTTCTGTTTGAAGGTCTTCTTCTGTGGAAGTGAGACATCTTGCACGATGGGCAAGAGTGGAGATGATGCCAAGTTTCTGTGGAGGAAAGTGATGAGAAGAGGCAATATATATATATATATATATATATATATATATAGAGAGAGAGAGAGAGAGAGAGAGATGGAAACAAAATACAGAAAGAATGAGTGAAGGAAGAAAGAGATACAGAGATATTGACCTCAAGGGAGAAGGAATAGAGGACAGCCTTTGAAAAGATGGGAAGAGACCATAACAGGCCACTAGGCCTAATACTGGAAAGGAAGAAGAAGATGTCCTTTTGAAAGATTAAGAAAATTTCTCTATTTGTATGTTGTAATTTTAGTGATGCCTTGCAACATAACAATTCAAATCAGATATAAAAATATCCAGAAAGAACAAAGTTCAATGAAAATATAAAATCTAAATAACAGTGATATTATAACATCCAAAAGAAAGAAAGAAAGAATATACAACAATCAGTTTCAATTCACTGCAAGAACTGTGAGCTAGAAGGATAATGTGTGATTAGTTTTACACATGAAATATAACTTATATTAATTTTAAAAACAACATTTAACACCAGACCTCCATGGAGTCAAAAAATTAATTGTGGGAGGTACCCCCTGTTGCACACAAAACCCATCAAACCGTGCTTTCACCAACCATTCTGTCCCTTCTCCCATTCTATGAAAAATTTCTTTCACAGTAACAACCCTTTACCCACTTATCTCAATTATATCCCTTGTATATCCCAGTTATAATATCATTGTTATTTAGATTTTATATTTTCATTGAACTTTGTGTTCTTTCTGGATATTTTAATATCTGATTTGAATTATTATGTTGCAAAGCATCACTAAAATTACAACATACAAATAGAGAAATTTTCTTAATCTTTTAAAAGGACATCTTCTTCTTCTTCTTCCTATTCACAAGACTTTGCATATAAGATTGCATTCACTCAATCTATCCCACATCCTAAAGACCAGTTACCACCTTAGTCAGTCTTCTCTGAATCCTTTTTATTACACCCTTATCAGCATGAAAACCAGGGCACCAAATTTGTGCACAATAATCCATATGAGACCTGATCAGGTCTTATATGGATTATAAGGCCTTATACAATGGAACCATAACCTCTTTATTTCTGCATGTTAAGGTTCTCCATGTATTCCTGCATTCCATGCCCTATAACAACATCCAACTAAATATCTCTTCCTGTCAACCTCCACCTCACTGCCTCAAAACCATTGCAACTATTTTCCTCTTTCATGTCTACCTAATGCAGACATAATTCCCCTGTGATCATCAGTAGCATCCCCCCCTTCCCTTCTTGCTCTTTCTATCTTCATGAAAAACATTATACCTTTCCATTTTTATTACCCTCAAGATATCATCCTCATTCAACCATGTTTCACTTACTTCAACAATTTTTGGGTGAATAAACTCAATCAGTGGAACAATTTAATTTCTATTATTTCTGATGCTCCTGGCAATAACATTTCAGAGCTTTTTTTAAAAAAAATAATCATCCATGTTAAAATGGTCTCTCTGAATCAAAGCATACATTAGACCAAAGGATACTATGTTCAGCATCAACTCCATGCTGAGTGAGACAGGATTTGTGAGATTTCTAGTAGAAGATATACTATTGGTGTCCTTTAAATCTCTTCCCTGCAAATGTCATACCTTAAATATGACATTTGCAGGGGACTTAATAAACACCTAGATGATAAATCTAGTGATTTTTGGAGATTTCAGAAACATGAAGAAGAACCCTATGTTCAAAGGAAAAGTTACAAAGGCTGTAGATATCTATAATGCATTGCATCTTCTGCAGGGCTAAGCCTATTTAGTTGTATGACAGATATAACAGTGATAAATTCTTATTGTAATGATGAAGCAGAAGAACAAATGATATGAGATCTTAAGCTATCTTAAATTTGCCAAGAAATTATATTCTTCTTTAATCCTTTATCCAGGTGTAAGCAAACAATGTTTATGCATGAAGTGCCCTCACATCAGTTGCCTTAGTATCCCATAATGCAAAGCACCCTTGGTTTCAGATGTGCATGATGTTATGCATTAAGGGAGAATCACTGTCCAGACTAGTTTCAAACTTTTAATGAGGTATTACTAAAATGCAGGGAGTACTTCTCCAAAAACTCTGAGTGATCTACAAGATTACTCTAAATCTCACTAAGATGGTGGCTACACTAAGTGAAAAGCAAAAACCTAACATCAAGCAAAAATGCTCTACTCTGAAGGAAGCAAGCAAGCCCAAAGACAAACGTTATTAAAACATCATCAAGAAGATGCTAAAGTTGTTTTTTTTAAATATATTACTCCCGCACACAAAAGGCAGAAGGGCCTACAGCAAATAAATAATGCAGGGGTCAGGAGCAAAGTCACATGTTGATATTCTTCTTGAATAAATTTAGTTTAATCCTTTATCCAAGTATGAGTAAACAAAGTTTGCACCTGAAAGTATCTTCAGGACTGGGGTAAGGTGGTACAACACCGGGAAACTCGCTGCAAAGGTGGAGCAAGCTAACATCACTCCTATCTCAGTATCTCCCAAAATGCAAAATACATCTCCTTGCAGATATGTCTAATGTTATGCATTAAGAGAAGGGCCACTACCCAGACTAGTTTTGACCTTTATTGAGGTCTCTTCAGTGGGAGCCAGGCCCAAGTGGAGATACCAGGCAGAAGCATTAGCAAGGTCATCTCTATCGGCAACTCTTATAGATAGTTTCGACCTTTATTGAGGTCTCTTCAGTGGAAGCCAGGCCCAAGTGGAGATACCAGGCAGAAGCATTAGCAAGGTCATCTCTATTGGCAACTCCTATAGATAGAGATGACCTTGCTAATGCTTCTGCCTGGTATCTCCACTTGGGCCTGGCTCCCACTGAAGAGACCTCAATAAAGGTCGAAGCTAGTCTGGGTAGTGGCCCTTCACTTAATGCATAACATTAGACATATCTGCAAGGAGATGTGTTTTGCATTATGGGAGATACTGAGATAGGAGTGATGTTAGCTTGCTCCACCTTTGCAATGAGCTGCCTGGTTTTGTACCACCTTACCCCAATCCTGAAGATACTTTCAGGTGCAAACTTTGTTTGCTCACACTTGGATAAAGGATTAAGCTAAATTTATTATAGGCTAATCAAGTGAAAAATAAACTTTCAACATTCTTCTTGAACTGCTGGAAGTTGTAGTTCTTTGAAAATGCTTTGCAAGATAACTGGGAGTAGCAAGTTCAGTGAATATGTAGTTTGACTATAAAGGGATATTGAGCAGCTGTTGCTTGAATTCTTGTAGATCTAGCAGAAATGGGAGGCATAATGGATGCTGGTTCTGAATTAATGCAGAAGTCGTATATTTCCCATATACAAGTAGTAAAAATGTGTATCACTTTATTATTAAAATACTTTGGATCAGAGATAGTTGTAAGAAGTTTTTTCACTTGTTTCAAATTAAATTAAATTATATTCTTGTTTCATCCAAATGCAAAGCATCTTCAGGACTAGGCTACTTGTATACAGACTAATGACTTCATATCAATTAGCTTAATATCCCAAAATGCAGAGCACACTTCCTTTCAGACTTGCATAATATGTTAAGTAAGTTCTTAATGATGTGCATTGTTTGGGATGGATGATGGAGTATGTCATGACTAAATCTATCTGTGAATGTAGTTAAACAGGATTGTTAAGTTTCCAGAATCAGTGCACTTTCCAGATGTAGCCGAATTACTAAAATATTGTCCATTGAAACAGCAATTGCCTAAAATCCTCAAAGATGAATCAGCCAATAAATAGAAGAAGAAATAATGCTACCACATACAGAGGAGCTGATGTGCCTAACTCAAGCCCACAGAGAGTAGGTGAGAAGACAGCTATGTGGAATGCAAACTGCATATATAATATTTCAACTATCAATATTAGAATGTTGTACAAACCTGGCAAATTAAAACTGATAGAGAGCTTGAACTGTTTAAATGGGTAGTGAGAGTTACAGAGACCCACTGTGAGGGAAAAATAGGGAAAAATAGACATAACAAATACAAGCATATTTTACTCAGGAAGGAAAGATAACCATCACAGAGAAGGTAGCACTAATCATTAAAAAATGGGTTCTAAACTCAATAGTTGATATAAGATCAATTTCCTCTAGAATTATCTCAGTAAGATTTAAAGCAAAAGAAAAAGGAATATATATATATATATATATATATATATATATATATATATATACACACACACACACACACACACATATATATAAATAAAGATAATAGAAGTTTATGCCCCAGACCAATCACATGAAGAGGAGGAATATAGTCAATTCCTTGAACAATTGTAAGAAGAAATCACCCAAACAGGTATAAAAGCTATCCTGATTATTATGGGAGATTTTAATGCAAAGATTGGTCAGTACTCTGAAGATAAAGCAGAAGTAATGGAAAAATTTGTCATGGAGAGATGAATGAGAGAGGAGAGGACTTGATTAACTTTTGCAAAATAAATCAACTGTTAATCACAAATACCTTATTCTACCGCAGGCCACAACACAAAGACACCTGGACATCACTAAACAATGAAATCAAAAACTGTATAGACTATATAATCATTAATAAGAAATGGAAACATCTGTTCCAAAATGTCAAGACATTAAAAAAGACTGACATGAATACAGACCATGAACTACTATATGCCAAACTAAAAATCAGTTTCAAAAGAAAGAGAATAAATCACCAAAAACAAATGAAGATAGACATCACAAAACTCAAAGATAGCTTGACCAGTTCTAACTATCAGAGGACACTGAAAGAAAAATTAAATAATCTTGCTTTAGATACAGTTTCAGAGTCTTGGGGAAAAGGTAAAGAAATTATTAAAGAAATAGCAACAAAACATCTGGGCTACCAGACAAGAGCCAATAAAGATCGGCTTACACCAGAGATTTTGGACTTATGGGAGAGAAAAAGAATATCCAAAACTAACCTCTCAAAAGAAGATAATGAAGAAAAAGAATATTATATAAAAATGTGAAAAAAAGAAATAGACAAAAAATGCAGACTAGCCAAAATCACATATCTAGAAGGAAAAGCAGGAATTTGTGAAGAAGCATACAAAAAAAAACACGACTCCAAGACCAAGACCATTTATGAAATAGTTACGGAGATAACTAGAACATACTCAGTTTCAATATTGCAAAAGGATGAAACAACAAGTAGCAGTGAAACAATAAAAGAAATATGGACTAATCACTTTAAAGAAACATTCACAGCTGAAGAAAATACAGATTGAGATGCCTTCAACCCAGAAGAAACTTCTGATGCAAAAGACATCCTAAATGAAGAAATACATAGAGCAATCGAACAAATGAAAAACGATAAAGCACCAAGCACAGACAATATTCAAAAAGAACTTCTGGAAAAAGCATACTTAATTAACTAAGGAAACTGCTCAACAAAATACTAAAGGAAGGAAATTTACCAACAGAATGGAGAACAGGTCAGATCGTACCCATCCACAAAAAAGAAGATATCAGATATCTTGCACTAATTATAGACCTATTACCTTTCTAAGCCATTGATATAAAATATTTATAAGGATTCTCCAAAACAGAGTTAAATATTCCTATGAAAAACAGATGGAAGAAGAACAAATGGGATTTAGAAAGAGGAGAAACACAATAGATGCAATTTTCATATTAAACAGATTAGATCTTATGAGAGACAAAAATAAAAACTCTACTGCTGATTTTTGGATCAGAGATAGTTGTAAGAAGTTTTTTTCACTTTTCAAATTAAATTAAATTATATTCTTGTTTCATTCAAATGTGAAGCATCTTCAGGACTAGGCTACTTGTATACAGAGGCTAATGACTTCATATCAATCATAACATACTCAGTTTCGATATTGCAAAAGGATGAAACAATAAGTAGCAGCGAAACAATAAAAGAAATATGGACTATTCGTTTTAAATGATTTACAATGATTTATCACTGTTCCACATTCGTGGGCAAAAACAGCAGGATGACTTGTTTAACTGGGTGAGGACCCAGCCAACATAACACCTGATTGCATTCACCATCATGTTTGTCTGTGGTTAAGGCCAATACAGAATGCAGCTGGATCCTAAATTACAAGCCTCTTGAAGAACTCATGAAGAAAACCTCATGAAGACTGGACACTGAATAAGAAGTCCTGGCATTCTCTACATTCCTTACAGGCAATGGTAGCAGTCTACTCTAAGTTATCTAGTTTGATCCTTAAAAGATATCATTAAAATAATTCTAATAATATCTAACAAACTATATCAGTGGATATATCACTGCATAACAATCATCATGGCTAATTAATGAATCTGGATTCTGCTCCTCCATATGGTACTTTTTGGTATATGTCCATCAGCCACCCTTTTATCCATATCACCAGTTTCATATTCATCCCCATTTGTTGGAGTTTGCATAACAGAGTTCCATGTGGTAATACTGCAAATGCCTTTGCAAAATCCTGCAGTATCATTGTGTAGCCCCTTTATCCAACTCAGCTGTCATGCTATTATAAAAAGATTACTATGGCATGATCAATCCTTAACAAACCTATGCTGCCCTCTCACATAGTACCATACTCTTACCCACCCATTCCTGAATTCTCTTTTTAACCAACTTTTCCAGTGTTACCATCACTAATGAGATACTAATTGGTCTATAATTTGCTACCACAGACTTAGATCTTCCCTTATGGAAAGGAATTAGTTTTCTCTTCCTCCACTCTCTTGGGTCTTTGCCAGGGCTGAGACTTAAATTAAACAGCCGAGTAAAGGCATCACCAGTTCTCCTGCACATTCTCTTAAAATGCAAGCCAATATCCCATCCAATCCCACAGTTGTATTTGCATTCAGATTCTGAAATATCCTAAGTATCTCTAATTCATCAACCTCTGTTCTCATAACAATACCTGTCACCTATGCATAACAATAACAATAACTATGTCATAACAATATCTTCACTTGGATGATATACCCTTGCAAAGTAGTCACTCAGCAAGATAAACAATTTCATCTGATTCTGTCACCTCTCTACAATCTGCACTCATTAAAGTTATCCTTCCATAGTCATTCTTCCTCCTGCTTGCCAAAAAAAAAAAAAAAAAAAAAAACTGATTTCCTTTTGCTTGCTTGGCTAATTTCTTCTTATAATCTACTTTTTCCTTCCTTACCATGCCATGCAGATCACCTTTCTTACCTGACTCTTGTACTACTGATGAGTTAGCTGGTCACCTTTCTCCTTATATACCGCTTCACAACATATTTTTTTTACAGCTCATGCTTAATGATACTACTCATTAATCTAATTTATACCTGATTACCCCTCCTGACCTTGGGTAGATAGTGTGATATTGCTTCCTCCAGATACTTCTTGACTATCCCCCATACACTGTGAACATCCTTTCCTTGCAGATCTTTATGCCATGGTACTGCTTGAAGCTGCCTCTTAAGTGTATCATAATCACCTGCATTATAGCTCCATATATACCCCCTTCTTAACTGGAATTTTTAAATGTTTTGCTACCTCCCAGACCACATAGTCACTTTCCCCAATTAGTGGCAATGTAACCTTAATTATGGACAGGTCTTATAATCCTCTAACCAGATCCAACACTTTCATATCCAGAGTCCCCTCCATCACATTCTTCTTCGAGTAATTATCCTTCAATAAGTGTATGAATTCCACTTCCTTACTACCATGTGACAATTTTTCTTTCCAATCTATGACTCCTTGCACTCATTGTAGTAATCTGCTGATGCATGTCATCCACATCATTCCTGGCCTAAAGAACAGCCATCTGCCCAACTGGCTCCTACTGTTGTTGGCTGCAAATCATCTTCTATCATCAGCAGCATACCAGCATGTCCTGTTTACTCTATCCTCTAAAAAAATTCTAAACCCATCATATTCTATCCCTGTAACTACATCATCTGCTGTTATCCAAGTCTCACTAATGTCTATAAATTTGAATGAGGTTGAAATAACCAATGTGATTAACCAATTAACTACTGCTGTTTAACTTGTACATAAATGATATAGGAAATAATTTGAAGGGAGATGTTCGGTTGTTATTGAATGCGAAGTTGTAGGGTAATAGTTAATCAAGGTGTACAGAGCTTGCAGAATGATTTAAATAGGTTGACAGTACGAGCAACACAAAATGGATGTCAATTTAATGAGGAAAAGTGTCAAGTTATGAATTTTGGGATACAAAGATTACAAGCTCTGTACCACATCAAGGGAACTGTACTCCAGGAAATTTATGAAGCAAGGGATTTGGGGTAGTAGTAGTAGATAGAGTTGAATAATAGTGGGCATACTGCTAAATATGGCAAAGTAGCTTACAGGATTACTTGGTTATTGAAGAACATACTAACAAGAACAGATAAGGGAGTCATCATCATCATCATCAAATTCCTGCCATGTACCCTCAAGGGGTGTACAGGATATGACAGTACTACATGAAAAAATTACATAATTACTAACTTCCTATCTACAATTTTCCTCCAAATCAGTCTGTTACTTGTCAAGACTCCAACATTATCAGATCTTATATTTCTATCGTCTAAGGCACTTTGTACTGTATCAATCCACCTATATCTTGGTCTTTCTCTGGGTCGTTTTCCTGCCAACCTGGCAGAGAACACTTGTTTTCTTAATCTTTCCTCTCCCATTCTATTTAAGTGACCATGCCACCTGAGATTACCTCTGCTAACGCATTCCTGGATGCTGACAATGTCAAGTTCTTTCCTAATATCCTCATTTTTAATATGATATTGCCATTGATGCCATCTGTTCACACCTCTAATCTTTCTCAGGACTCTCATATCTGCAGTCTCTAGTCTTTGGTCAAGTGTTTTACTTCTGACCCAGTTCTCAGATCCATAAGTTAAAACTGGTTTGAACACTGTCTTGCATACAGCTAATTTAGTGTTCCGACTAATTTCTCTCTTATTCCATATGAATTTATTCAATTGACTTCCAACCATACCAGCTTTGCTGATTCTGTTGTCTATTTCTATATTTAATTTACCATCTTCAGTAAAAATCGTGCCTAAGTAGCTGAAATCTTTTACTTGTTCCACAGGTTCTCCATTCACAACATAGTTGACATTTTCAATGATTCTGCCTATTTTCATTGTCTTTGTCTTTTTATTGCTGACCTTCATACCATTTCTATTACAACAGCAATTGAATTTAGTCAGAGAATCTTGCAGACATGTAGCGGATTTATTTAGAAGTATAACATCATCCACATAAAGCAAAGAGCTGACATTAACATCTCCAATTTTGATATCAGGTTTAATACCACTTTCCTTCATAATGTGATCCATATAGATAATGAATAACAGAGGGGATAATGTACATCCTTGTCTCACACCAGATTTAACAATAAACCATCTTCCTGTACTTCCTTCAATTCTAACTGCCGACTTACAACTCAAATACAGATTAAGCATTGCATGATATAATGTCCCATTGACACCATATAACTGTAGCATATTGAATAGCTTCTCTCTTGGCACCTTGTCATATGCCTATTCCAGATCTACAAAACTTAAATACAGATCTTTGTTATATTCCCATGCTTTCTCAACTATTCGTCGTAAAGTGAAGATCTGATCCTGACAGCCTCTATTTGGCCTGAATCCACCTTGTTCTTCACCAAGCTTTTCTTCCACAATTCTTCTCAACCGTTTCTCAAGTATGCTTGCATAGATCTTGCCAGGAACACTCAGTAGGGAAATACCTCTGTAATTCTCACATTCAGTTTTATTCCCCTTTTTATATATGGGTACTATGAGAGCTGTACTCCAATCATCGGGAATTCGTCCCTCTGTCCAGGCATTCTGAACTATGCAGTGCAGCCACTGTAAGACTTTTATACCACCATACTTCAGCATTTCTGGTCGAATATCATCTACTCCTGCTGCCTTTCCACATTTCAAGCCTTTGATGGCTTTTTCTACTTCAAGTATGGATATGTATTCCTGACTGCATGCCTGGTCAGTGTTTTTTTATCACTGTGCTGTCATCACTGCTTGTTTCATTTAGCAGTTTTTCAAAGTAATTACTCCATACTTCAAGGATATCTTTTTCTCCCTTTTCATATCACCTTTATCGTCTCTAACTCCTTTTACAGCACTCTTTCCTCCATTCCTAAGTTTCTTCAACAACCTCCAGAATATTTTGCTACCTTCTTGATATTTATTTTCTATATTCTTGCCAAAGTCCTCCCATGACTTTTGTTTAGCTAGTTTTACACACTGTTTAGCTTTCTTACATTTGTGTCTGTATTCTGTAAGAGTAAAAGCTGACTTATTTGCCAGGAACTTTTGATATGCTTTCTTCTTTTCCTTCACCGCCTCTTTAACTTCCTGTGTCCACCAGGGAGTTCTGATTTTTTTATCCTTGCACACAACCTCACCACATGCCTCTCTGGCAGAATCAACCAATGTTTTCTTCAGAGTTTGCCACTGAATCTTCAAGGTTTGATTCCTGTTCTCAAACTCTTTCATTTTCTTTTCAATAATCTTTCTGTATTTTAGTCTACAGTTCACATCTGAGAGCTGCTCAACTTTTATTCGCTTTAAAACTTTCTTACATGTTATTCTTTTCAATATGAAATTCAATTTTATCCTGCTCAAGACTAAATAGTGATCACTTCCAATTTCAAATCCTCTGTACACTCTGGTGTCCTGCACCAGGGAGAAAACATCACTATCAACAATAACATAGTCAATGAGACTTTTCTTATTCCTAGCCTCTTCTCTCCATGTGAATTTGTGCACATTTTTATGTTGGAACATGGTGTTAGTAATAACCAGTCCATGTCCTGAGCAGAAATCCAACAGATATTTGCCATTATTATTAGCTTTGCTTTTTTCTCCAAATTTTCCCAAAATATTTTTGTATGTCTCACAATCATTTCCTACTCTGCTATTTAGATCCCCAACAAGGACCAACTTTTCCTTTTTCATTGTGTCAGTTGCTTTTTCTATAGTGTCAAAAAATTCCTCCACTTCTACCTTAGTAGAACCTTCTGTGGGACCATAGTCACAAATAAGTCTCATTGTCCAGTTCCCCATTCTCATATTTGCCCACATTACTCTACTTGAGACTGACTGCCATTCAAGAAGATTAGCCTCGTATTTTGTGTTGAATATTATGGCTACTCCTTCTTTTCCTTGATTATAAGGGAGTCATTATTCCTCTTTATAAGGCCTTGATCCAACCACATCTCAATTACTGCATTCAGGTCTGGTCACTGGGTTTCTTGGGGATGAAGAAGTGGTGGAGAGGATTCAGAAGTAAGTAACCAAGATGGTGAGTGGTCTGTAAGGTGCTTCCTATGAGAATAGATTGTTAGAGTTTGTGGATTGAAAAAGTTTGGTTGATAGGCCAAAAAATGCAGGGATATGATAGAAATATTTAAGTTACTTAAAGAATTTTATAGGATTAATACAAAGAAAATATTTCAGCACTTGGTTAGAGGGGACAGAACAAGTGTCATCCCTGGAAGTTGGGTAAGAGTGCAGTTAGCAAGGGTGTGAAGACTATATTTTTCACTTAGAATGGGTTGCCACAGTGCAACCCGTTCCAAATGAGTTTAGGACTCCATGGAAGTGCCTATCCAATAATAATAATTATTATAATAGTTGGGGAAAAAATGGTGGGATTACTTTTACCATTAGGTTTTCTTTTGTAAATTAAATTTACCTCTAAAAGATCTCGAACGTTCCATGGGGTATCTGCCATATTATAATGAATATCGTCTGCATTAACTGGAGTAGACTCTGTGTGAACCATCACTTCCTGAATTACAAATCCCATGCCACGAAATCCAGCTTGCTTCTCAGTATCTTTCCATTCAGTTTCCAAAAATATTTTATTTACTCTGTCAATAAGGGATATCTAAAATTATATCATAAAAATAAATTATGAAATATTAATTTATATTTTCTGAACATAAACAATATATATATATATATATATATATATATCAATAAGGGCTTTAATAACACTTGTCACTTACTTTTGTATGTGACTTAGAACTTTTTTATATGTGCAATTATCATCGTTAAATTTCTGAAATGCATCTTCAAGGGATGTACAGGAAACGATGATAGTGCTGCATGACAAGGTTTATTATTCATTATTACTATTGGCAAATTTTCTTCCAAATTAGTGTGTTAAAAGTCAGGATTCCAATACTACAGATCTTATCCTTTGATCTTCTAAGGTGCTTATAACTGCATTGAACCAAATAGATCTTAGTCTCCTTCTCAATCTTTTTCCTGACATCCCTGCATCAAACACCTGTTTTGCTAAGCTTTCCTCTCCCATTCTGTTTAAGTGATCATACTACCTTAGATTACCTCTGTTCACACATTTTCAAATGCTAATGTCAAATTACTTCCTAATATCTTTTTTTTTTTTTGTCTGTGCAGTTAACCTAGTGGCTATGCGCTTCGCAACCATATGCCTGGGGAAGGAATGTCCTAGGTTCGATTCCCGTCGGTGACGTGAGGAGCTGAAGGATCTTCCTCAGCCAGAGCCAAGTTAGCCAGTCTTGGGCGTGGACAGCAGGGTTTTTTCCCCAGTTTATTCTGGGGTTTTTTCATCCCGCAAAGCAGGCAAACTGGCCTTGAGAACTCAACACTACAGGCCATAGGATACACCGGGGCATAAGGCTGACCACCTTATCCTGTAAATGGAGTGAGGTCTGATGATCAATGGACCCTCGACACCGCAAGGTAAAAGAGGGTATAAGGAAGATGAGATGAGATGAGATATCTTCATTTTCAATATGATTCTGCCATTGATGGCAGAATCATATTTAAAATGGATTAAACAGATGGCATTGATGCCATCTGTTTAATTTCCTAATTTTTCTGAACTTTCATATCTGTGGATCTTTGATGAAATGTTTTATTTCTGACTGATGTCATACCCATAAGTTAAAACTGGTTCAAATGCTATTTTGTATATAGCAAGTTTAACATTTTCAATTTTTTTTCTTATTTCATACAGATTTATCTCTCAAGGGACCCTGTAACCCCTAGAGAGCGCGTCCCCTGGGTGGCAGATATGAGAGCCCACCATGTGTGTGGTTGCGTGTTTGTGTGTGTGTGTTTGTGTGTGTATGGTGGGATGGTCCAAATATACTGAATAAGGACTCGTGGACCAACATGACCATAAGGGACAATCATCTTGATTGTAAGGGAAGCAGCACTCCAATGGACCCCTAGCTGGATCTATCCTCTCCTCCTCCTACTTTGAGGAAGATCCACTTACTTTAATTTTTCCTATAAGGCCTTATCAGCCAACTCTTCTTATTTTATGACCCTTATGCTATTAGAGTACTTGAGGGCCATGGGGTCTTTTCATTTCTGGCCTTACAACTATGCCCTCTCTATAAACCTTACTATAATTCTTCTATAATCTACTCTTCCCCCCCTTCAATATATCCTATTCCTCCTATGGGTTTAAATTCGGAAGAAGACTAGTTCAGAAGCCTTAAGGTAGCAGCCCTACCACTGAACTATTCCATCATCAGGCTAGTCCCCTGACATGGAGAACATAATTCTACTAGTAAGCTGACAGAAAAAGATAATTGGGTTGAATCTATGGGAAACGACCCTGGAATGGAAAAGGTAAAACAAAAATGGAAACGACAAAATATAATACACATAGCAAACTTTAATGTAAGAGGAATAGCATATAAAGAAATAGAATTAGACCAATTATTAAATGAAAGAAATTTTAAAATAGCAGTAATCACTGAAACAAAAAAGAAATTAAAAGGAACTATGAGAACCGAAAATTTTAATGTGATATACAGTGGAGTCGACAGAGACAAAGAGCACAAGCAGGAGTCATGATTTGGATTCATAACTCCCTTTCAAAACAGTTAAAACATTATAAATTATGGAATGAAAGAATAATAGAAGCTAGAATAAAAATAGAGGCTATTTAACAATAATTGGTTTATATTCTCCAGAAGAAGGAAGAGAGCAGGTTAATATTGATTTTTATAATCAGCTACAAAACATATATAATAAAATAAATAAAAATGATTACGTAATTTTAGCAGGAGACCTAAATGCAAGAATTGGAAACACGAAAATTAATAATATAGGAATACATGGAGAACATACTCTAAATGGGAATGGTAAAAAATTGATTGACTTTGTAGTTTATAATAACCTAAAAATAATGAATTCCTTCTATAAACATAAAGACATACATAAATATACTTGGGCAGCAAGAGGATGGAAATCAATATTAGATTACTTTATATTAAATGAAAAGACATCAAAATTTTCACTAGATGTTAGAGTTCACAGAGGATATGAAATACGCAGTGACCACTTTATTGTTAAAATAAAATTAAGATTATCACCTAAATGACCACAAGTAACAAGAACAGAAAGAAATATTGAAACATTTGTTTATAAAACTAGACTATTGAATGACACAAATATACAATGGCTATATGAACAAAGAATTAACCAATATCTAGATAAAATAAAACAAAATGAAGAAATAGAAATAGAATGGCTTAATATAAAAACGATACCAAATGCAGCAGCAAATGAAAGCATAGGAAATACCAAAAAACTCAATAAAAGGAAAAAACTGAATATCTGGGATGATGCAATCAAAGAAATAATCAAAAAGAAGCCAATCACAAATGGTTAAGCAGTAAAAAATTAGAAGATGAAATAGAATATAAAAGAATAAGAGCCATAGCTAAAAGAGAAGTTAGAAAAAGACAGAGAATCATGGAACAAATTTGTTTCTAATTTAGAACATGATTTATATAAAATAATACCAAATGTATATAAGATTTTGAAACACTTAAATGCAGATACCAAAGAAAACATAAAATTAAACACTGAATTGAAATTAGAAGAATTTCTAAATTACTACACAGAATTGTGGACAGACAAATATTTTAAAAAAGACAACTGGCAAACAATTAACGAAAATGAAAAGGAAATAACTAAAGAGAATTAGAAATCAGACTGAAAGAAACAAGAAATGGAAAATCACCTGGAGAAGATAAGCTAGGTTCAGAACTGTATAAATATGCAGGAAAAAGATTCAAAGAAAGACTCTTATTATTTTTAAATAAAATTTATTCAACTAGTATCACCCCCCCCCCTAATAGAATGGAAAAAAGCAATTGTGATTCCAGTCTTTAAAAAAAGTAATAGAGATGACTCTAAAATCTATAGAGGTATCAGTATACTAAATTCCTGTTACAAAATATATAGCAGAATCTTAAATAGCAAACTAATGAAATATTCCGAAAACTTTATTTTAGAAGTACAGAATGGATTTAGAAAAGGATGATCATGTATAGACCCGGCCTTTTGCCTAAAATTAATAATAGAGAAAAGAAGAGAATACAATTTAGAAACACATATTGCATTTATTGACTTTGAAAAAGCATTTGACAAAGTTAAAAGAAACATATTATTTAACATATTAAAAGAAAGACAAATATCAAATAATATCCTAAAAGCTATCACAAGTATATATGAAAATAATCAAATACAAATAAGATTAAATCACAAGCTATCACATATGAGAGAGATAAACCAAAGGGTCCAACAGGGATGTCCCCTCTCAGCAACTCTTTTTAATATCTACTTAAATGAAATAATAATAAAATGAAATAAAAATTTACATCAAGGAATTAAACTTTCTCCTACAGTAAACTTAAACACTCTCCTCTTTGCCGACAACCAAATAATAATTACAAATTCTGAAGATAACTTACAGAAAGCTATTTTAGATCTAAATGAGATATCCAAAGATTATAGTATGATAATATCAACAGAAAAATCAAAAACTATGGCCTTTAAAGGACAAGATCCAGCAAGAACTAAAATAATAATAGATAACAAGATCTTAGAACAGGTGAATTCATTTAACTACCTAGGATGTATGATCACATATGAAAATAAAAAAGATATAAACATAAAAATTGCAAAATATTTAAAAATAACAGGTGTAACTAACTCTATATTTAAACCAAACCTAGTTCAAAAACAAACCAGACTAAAAGTATACAATACGTTAGCCCAACCAGTCTTAATGTATGAAAGCAAAATCTGGACAATAAAACAAAAAGACA
Organism: Typopeltis vanoorti; assembly: GCF_054136105.1. Classification (NCBI taxonomy): domain Eukaryota; kingdom Metazoa; phylum Arthropoda; class Arachnida; order Uropygi; family Thelyphonidae; genus Typopeltis; species Typopeltis vanoorti. The sequence goes on from NC_143565.1 coordinate 98,662,388, forward strand.
AACAAAGATTAACAACAGCAGAAATTAAGTTTATGAGAAAAACTGCAAACTATATCCTATTTGATCACAAAAGAAATGAAGAAATTATGAAAGAATTAACCAAGAGCCAGTAATAGAAAAAATTAACAAATATAAACATAAATGGATGGAACACGTTCAAAGAATGAAAACAGAAAGATTACCAAAAGAAGCCTTAAAGTACAAGCCATTAGGAAAAAGAAAACCAGGATGTCTTCTTAAACGATGACTTCTAAGGCCGGAACAGGCCATGCTAGGCCTAAATCTTTGATATGCATGATGATGATACAGATTTATTATTATTTTTATTTTATTATTATTATTATTAAACAAGACCTCATGGAGTCAAAGACTCATCTAGGAGGTCCTTTTATCTCACACACATCTCATCATACCGGGTCTTAAACACATTCAAACTCCTTGCAGACACCACACTCTCAGGCAAGGCATTCCAATCATTCACAACTCTGCACGAAAAAACCTGCCTCTCACTCCCCTACTCACACCCTCTTTATACAGTTTCCAGGGATGACCTCTGGTTCTCCCCTGATCTCCCACTATTCGCTGTAGAACTTCTCCACCATTGATCCTATAGCAACCCCTTACCAACTTGTAGGTCTCTATCATATCTCCCCTCTTCCTTCTCTCCACTAGTCTCTGCAAATTACATCTTTTCAATCTTTCCTCATACTCGACATTCCAGAGGTCAGAAACTACCTTAGTCAGTCGCCTTTGGACCCTTTCCAACATCTCTTCATCCTTCTGAAAACCAGGTGACCAAATCTGGGCACAATAGTCCATGTGTGGCCTAATCAAAGCCTTATACAATGGAACAAGAATCTCCCTACTTCTACACGTCAGTGTCTTCCTCATCATTCCCAGAAGTCTTTGTGTTGTCTTCACAATTTTGGCGATGTGACCCCTAAATTTTAGATCCTTATCCACTATCACTCCCAGATCTCTTATTTCCTCTACTTCCAACAATATATTTTCACCAAGCATAAATTCTGCATCCCATCTTTGTTTTCCAAATTTTAAAACCTTACATTTTGCAACATTGAACTCACATCCCCATTTGCTTGCCCAATCACTCAATTTATTCAAGTCTTCTTGCAAGGCCACAACATCTTCACTACTCTTTATGGTTCGTCCCAACTTTGCATCATCTGCAAACAACTGAATATCTCCATCCAAATCTTCGCCAATATCATTAATATACAAGTTAAATAGTAATGGCCCTAAAACAGATCCCTGAGGCACTCCACTAGTGACTTTCCTTTTCCTGGATATTGCACCCCCATACACAACTTGTTGATACCTATCAGATAGCCAGTCTCCAATCCAATGCACTAATCTAATATCCAACCCCATCTGCTCTAGTTTGACTGTCAACTTATCATGAGGCACTCTATCAAAAGCTTTTGCGAAATCCAAGTATATTACTGTGTATCCTTCTCCTCTGTCCAAGGAAGCAGTCACTTTATTGTAATAAGTAAGTAGATTACTAAAACACGACCTCCATTTAGCAAATCCATGCTGTCCATCAAAGATTATACCATTGTTGTCAACCCAACTCTGGATCCTAGTTCTCACAAGCTTCTCCAACAACTTAACCACAACACCTGACACACAGATAGGCCTATAGTTTGATGCTTGAGTTCGATCACCTCCTTTATGAAGTGGCACAATCTTGCCCTCCTTCCACTCTTTAGGGACTTGACCAAGTGCAAGACTCGTATTAAAAAAATATGTCAAGGCAGGTGTCAACTCTCTGGCACATTCCTTCAGAATACGCGGTGATATATTATCAAGTCCCACAGCCTTATTTACATCTAGTTTACTCAACTCCCCAAACACCTCTTGCTCACTTACAGTCAGTCTCTCCTCCCCATCATCAACTGCTCTTAATCTCTCCATGAAGTCACATTCACAAGATTGAAAGATCTTTATGAACTGCTCATTAAGTATCTCCACCACACATTCTGCAACAGCTGTCTTTATACCATTTCCTCCAATCAATGTCATCCTTCCATAATCATTCTTTCTTTTGCTGGCTACATATCGAAAGAACTCCCTAGGATTCTTTTCAGCTTCATTAGCTAACTGCTGTTCATACCTCTCTTTAGCTACTCTCACCAACCAAGTCACTCTCCTTGCCTGGTCTTTGTAGAACTCATGAAATTGGTTACTTCCACTTCTCTTATGCTGCCTCCACAATGCCCTTTTTCTCTGTATTGCATGCTTAATCTCTTCATTCATCCATCTCACACCTAACTTATTTAACCTTCTCACCCGTGGTATACATTCAGACATTGCATCCACTAAATATTTTTTGAAAATCCCCCAAGCTGCATTGATCTCTTTTCCAGCTAACTCCTCATTCCATGCTACACCTGCAAGCTGTCTCCTGAGCTCTTCATAATCACCCCCCTTGTAGTTCCACATATACCCTTTTTTCACAGGGGTCCTTGCACTGCTGGCAACCACCCAAGTAATCACCTCATGGTCACTTTCGCCAATTGGTGGATGATTTGATACCTCATTGATAATTACATCCTCCGATGAGATGACCAAATCCAAGACCCTTGATCCTCTTGTGCCCTCTGTTACATACTGTCTGAGGTAGTTATCCCTCAAAAACTCAAGAAACTCATTTTCTTTACTTCCAGTTGCTATCTCTTCATTCCAGTCTATATTGCCATAATTAAAATCACCCATAATGATCACCCTTTTATTATTTGCTTGGCTTATTTGACTATACATTTCACTATCACCACCATCCACATTACCAGGTCTATAACAACATCCCACCAAGTATTTGATTCTATTCACCTCTATCTCACACCATACTGCCTCAAAACCACTGGCCCCATTTCCCCCTTGCATCTCTACCTTGTATGGACATAACTCTTTCTCTATCATCAATAGCACTCCCCCTCCCTTTTTACCCCTTCTATCCTCACGAAACACATCATACCTTTCCATCTCTATTCCTGTCAGGATGTCATCCTCATCTAACCATGTCTCACTTACAGGGTGTTCGGGATAAATTTGACAGTTTCGTAAGAAAAAAGAAAATCTTCTTTGTATCTATTAAATTTAATGAATTGACAAAAAAACATTACAGGCAGAGTTAATTACAATACTATCAACAAGATTTACTCAAAATAACCACCATTAGCATCGATCACAGCTTCAATTCTGCTTCGGAACCTCGAACAAGCTGATGCTACAGTCTCCCTGGGAAGGGCCACAAAAACTGTTTTAATTTTATCCATTAACTGGGCTTTTGTATTACTGGAAGTGCGATTGGTGTCTTTTTCAACTGCGCCCCATACAAAATAATCCATGGGGTTAAGGTCTGGGGAGTTTGGAGGCCAAACATTTGGACTGGTGAAGTCGTAGAAATTTTCAGACAACCATTTTTGACTTTTCCCAGAGGTGTGGCAAGGGTCCGAATCCTGCTGCCATACATACGGCCTACCATTGGCTACCCTTGTTATCCAGGGCTTGACTACAGTTAGCAACTCCACGAACAAAGCCCGAATTCCAATGCCAGGGTTCTTCAACACCTGTTCCTGCAGATTTGCGAGGAATTCTGCTGTACGAACGCAATCAGATCGTCTGCTAGGGATCTTTCTTCTTGCTACATCCTCGTAGTCACCATTGCAAGTCTCTAGTTCATGTCTGATTGTTTTTACTGTATTCAGGGAGCATTGGGCAGCAGTCGTAATATCCTTATTTTGATGGCGGGCACGAATCATCATGATACAAGTTATTCTCTTCCATGATTCAGGTGGGTTCCAGCTATCCATCCTTTCTGACATCTTGTATATGAATGAAGAAGGGTCCAAACTTTTAAATGAAGAGAAGTATGTGTTAATACATGTAACTTACGGAAAAATATAATTAATTATAAATATGTCAAATTTATCCCGAACACCCTGTATTCCGACAATCTCTGGGTGCACAGACGCAATTAGTGCAACCATTTCATCCGCCTTGTTTCTTATACTTCTAGCATTGGTATACAAACACAACAACTCATTTCTGGATCTACAGCTAGTTCCACTGATACCACTCACTCGATGTGATATCTCCATGCTGGTCTGGGGCCATTTCCCTTTCTGCTTCTTCATTTTAGAACCGTTTGCAATTCCATCTGTTTCCTTTTGATCCCTGATCATCCCATTACTTTCCTGCCTACACATTCTCTCACCTCCTCTTGGAGCATCCACCTTTCTCACGCTGTGTATCCCTGTCCACCCTGAGCCTCCCCGTTTCCCTGCTCCTCTTGCACACCCATTCTCTCATTATCTATACTCATACCACTCACTTCCACATTCATTTCCACTCCTTCAATCTCTCCTGCTCTTCCACATCACTCCCCTCTCGATCTGATTCATTCTCTCTATTCACTTCTCTACCTTCCAGCAGCAGTCTCTCCAAGCGACTCACACCATAACCACTCAAATGCAGTCCATCGCTCCCATACAGCTCACTTCGTCCCTCAAACTCATTCCACACATTAACAAACTGTACTCCCATCTCCTCACACATTTCAGCCAGAATATCATTCATAATCCTTGCTCTCCGCCTCATTTCACCACAATCATACCTAGGCAACACACTGACCACCCTTCCTGTCACACTATTCTCCTTTATCTTTCCAAGCAGTCTCCTGACATTCATTTTGACATGCTCTTTGTTCTCTCTCAAATCATTTGTACCAATTAATACAATTAACTCTTTTGCTCGTTCCCGCCTCGTGTTCAATGCCTCAATCACTCTACTCATTTTACCGCCTGGAAAACATACCTTGTGCATTTTATCCTCTAGCACACCTTTAATAATGGAGTCGCCATACAACGCCACTCGCTCATCTTTTGTTAACTCTTTCATGCCATCATGATTTATTTTAATAGTTTTGACCTGCATTCTCTTAATTTCATTCCGCATCCATTTCATTTCTTGCTTCATCCAACCCAATTCACCTTCTGAACCTCGCGACACATTCACTCTATCATTAAATCTTTCTAACTTTCTAACTCTCGACCCTCTCTTCTCACTTTCCCTCTCATTCATCCTTCTTTGTTTCCGTACTTTCGGTCCAACATACGTCCAACTTTCACTGTCATTCTTCTCACTTTCACTCTCACATATCTTTCTTTGTTTCCGTACTTTCGGACTAACATGCGTCCAACTTTCGCTATCATTCTTCTCACTTTTACTGTCATTCATCTTTCTTTGGTTCAGTACTTTCGTTCCAACATGCGTCCAACTTTCGCCATCAGTCATTCTTTTTTCGTTATCATTCATTCTTTCGATTTTTTTTACTTGTGATTTCTGCACCACGCCATTTCTATTTTCATTCGTTCTCTCAATTTCGTTTCTTTTCGCCTCACTTTCGTCCCTTTTAACATCCGTTACGGTTGTCAAATCGCTCTTTTTCTTTTTTCCTGATTTTTTAACATTTTTTCGCCTTTCTTTCTCGCCATCCTCTTTCAAACGTGCACTCACGACACAATCGGTACTAGCACTTTCTGTCATCAACTTCATATTCGCATTCATCAATTCCTCGTTCAGGTCACATTTCGCACACACCCTTCTTCCATCCGCACTAAACATCCACAAATCATTTATGTAATCGAAGGAATACATATAACAGACCTCACACTTAACGAACCTACTGAAATCCAAATTAAAATCATGGAATGACAATGCAGCCGCCATTTTTTTTCTCTGCAGGTTACTAGGTCTAGACAATCTCATCATATTAGCTTTGTTTATTCTGTTGTCTATTTCTGTATTTAATTCGCCTAAAAACATCTTCCTCTTAAAAACTAATCATTCTATTCCCCTCGAGATGCTATTTTTCACCCACCTAACTACAAAATGTATAAAAATCCAAACTCCATACAGTCTTAGAATTATTGTTCACATGTTTGAGTGGTACACCTAAAACCTTCCTAACATTTCTCAATGCTGTCTAAAGGAGAACAAATACTCACAAACTTACTTCAACCTCTATCGCACAGATGCACTATTTCAGCTCTATGTCTCTGCTACAAGTACTTCTAGGGACACGGTCAACTGGACGATGGCCAAGTGAGCGCCAGACATCTGGGTGACAAAATAATAGATCAAATATGCAATGCTATTCTATTAATCTACTACCTGGTAAATTTAAATAATAATTTTTTGAGAAACGAGTTAAGAGAAGGATATAAACACAAAATTTGAAAAATCTCAATTATAATTAAGTTTATTTTTATTGTGTAGAATTAAGAAATTATAGAGAAGTTATATTGAAATTTCAGATGCAAAAAATGAGTCATCTAGTTAATAAATATTTTAGTTTATATCATAATGAGAATATTAATCTTTGGTCATGAAAGTCATGCAATGTGGAGTCAAAGCATGAATGAATTATTTGTGAGTGGCACATTTTTACTTTCTCCCCATCTTTTTGCTGAAATTTTTGTTATTTTGGCTAGAAAGGATGGAGGTCCTGTTCTCCCTGTTATGTATTGTTTACTACCTAATAAGACTCTTAAAACATATGGAAAATTATTTTACGTGATACATGAAATGTCGCCATTACTAGATCCTGAAAATATAGATGTTGATTATGAAATTGTCATTCACCAAGCTTCACGTATAGTATTTCCACAAGCTAACATAAATGGTTGCTTTTTTCATCTTGTACAAAATCTTTGTAAGCATTTAGCTTTTAACAATGCAATCTTTTAACCAGATTTATGCTATTTCTGAAATTGAGAATCATTTATCCAATGAATTTGAACTAATTTTAGAATGGTTTACGAACACATACATAGGTCGTCTAAGGAATAATAGAACAAGGGCTCCACCGATTTTTCCCTCAAATGTTTGGTCTGTGTACCGAACAATAAATGGAAGCAATAGGACAAATAATTTTACGGAAGCCTATCATCGAAAATTGCAGTTGAACATTGGCAGCAGCACAAGTCATCCAAATTTATGGATTTTCGTAAATGGACTACAAAAAATTAAAAAAACATATGATGTTGATTATGAAAGAGCAGTAGCAGGTTATCAACATTAGATGTTACGATGAAGCTGACCAAAGAATTTTGAAAAAAGTTATAAATTATGATAGGGAAAATATAATAGAATTAATAAACTATATTATAAAATATATAATATATTTTATATTATTTTATAATTTTATATTTTAATTTTTTATTATATAAATTTATATAAATATATTATATATTTTATAATATATAATATATTTATATAATATGTTAAAAAATATATAAAATATATAAAAAACTATAATATATGAATTAATAAATTTAAAATAAAAATTTTGTTTTGAATTTCATATACTTTTTTTGTTTTAATGTATATATTTAACATGTGTAAATATGTTTATTAATTACAAAGTAATATTAATAAATGAATTAAAAAACTATTTTTTCTTTACTTTAATATTGTGCAATTATACCTTTTTTTTTTCATTTTTAAATCATTCTTTTTAACCACTCACTTTAAACCATCTCTTTCTTAAATGATCCTATAAATTTTGATATATGATATAATTCTTCAAAAAAATAAAATTTTTTAATTTATTGAAAATTAGAATATCGGAGCCAAATTCACACAGGTAAGCTTAGTCATTAGGTCTGGATTATTTTTCTTTCTTTATTTTTTATTTTTTTTCAATTATGTGGAAATAACTCATAAGTCTTAACCACATTTATATTTATATACATTTTATCAATATTTACAAAAAAAAAAAAAAAAAAAAATCCGCCAAATCGTATACCTGCTAAGTGTGCAAAAATTTGTAAGTTTCTGTTGCCCACCTGGCTAGCGCCCAGTTGTCGTGTACCTTACTTCTATGGCCTTGCTTCAGTGAAATGGCAGCCATCATTCCTCTATTTTCTGATGGGCCTGTTAAAACGAAAGAAGCAGCTGCCAACATTTTTTCAGTTCAACTGCAAACACATCAAACCTGCTTCTCCTCTTCCTCATTTATTCCATCTACCTGTGTCTTCCAAATCAGTCTTCCTCATAAAGTGTCCCAATGACTAGAAAACCTTCGACTTTTCAAGAAAAAAGTCAACAGATTTCTTATTTCTCAATCCTCACTGCATCCCTCATACAACTTTGATGTGCTATAGGATTTTCTACCTCACTTATGAAATAAACATAATGTACTGAGAATGGACATAGGAGAAATTCTAAGAGTAACTTTGATATGGATCCCAGAAGGAAAAAATATGAAAAGGGAGAAATGGCTAAGCTAACTTGGCAAAGAAAAAGAAAAAAAAAAAAAAAAAAAGAATTAGTTACAACAGACAGGACTAACTTGAAAAGATGGATCTTAGTTTTATGGACAAACAGGGAATAAAGAAGGTAGGTAAGTAGGAAGGTACAGCTTCACAATTTATGAAAATTTTTAAATTATAGTTTTCTTACACTTTAATTATATTAAGACACATCTGTTATGATTGTAAAACAAAGCAATCAAATTAACTATAAAAAATGTAATGGTGAACAGTAATGCGAGTTCCTGTCCAGCAATTATCCATTCACCAGCCAACAGACTGAGGGTTCGAATAGCAGAGACTTCACTCCCAAAACTCTATAAGATACTCGTGGGGTGTGTTGGGGGGAGGGGGAGGGCTTATGAAGTCCAAACAGTGTGACCAAAAAAGAAAATAGTTATGTGAATTACACAGATGCCTTAACAAATGGCTATACTTGAGTCTACATCAGTCGAAAAAAAAGTGTTTGTCATTAGTTTATAAAATAACAATCAACTCTCCTACACCACACCATAAATTAATCAGTACAATTTTAAAATTATAATTATATTATTATAATTTTTCATTATAATATAATGAAATATAATAATTATAATTATTATAATAATTCATTTCAAATTATCAGAATTCTAAATGCATTAGAAAAATGTTAAATTTACTTTCCTTCAATACTTACCAAAAAATTTATTGTTCCTTTCAGATTACTTCCACCCATGTTTGTATAAAATCGATAATCAGCCACTAATAGTAATGAACATCTGGTTTGGACTGGTTCCCAATTATATGGATCAAAAGCCTGTCTCTTTACTATTTTATTTTCATAGGTGGAAAACTCCTCCTCATCTTCACCAGCTGATGAATTTCCCTCCTCCTTCACATAACTACAAAATTTTGTGCTGAACAACAAAAAATACTGTATTAATATATTTTAAATAATGGTCAAGGTTTAAAAATGTGGCTATTTATCTAAATTTAGGGCCTGTATGTACCAATTACCTTATATTAAAATTTAAACATTAATATTAAATGAATAAGAAACTCAAAGAGTTTCTTATTCGGCTAAGAAACAATATGGGATGTAATATCCCTTAACTTAAATAAGTTCATGTCACCGAATTGAAGCCTGTGGCTCTTCATATAATTAGTAAATATTAATATTTTTATTATGTACTTTCTGCTTTTCTAGCAGCTCTTCACTGTTCTGACAGCAACAAAAAATGCTTTGTTCATGTAATTGGCTTAGATTTGCAAAAACCTTTTGCAATTTTCAAAAATGTATATAATCTTAAAACTGCTTTACTTAAATAATGTCAATTAAATTTTAAAATATGTTCATATAAATAAATCTGGTATAACCATATTATTACCTTGTACCCGTGTTTCACTCAGGATTTCTCAGTGAGTGCAGGTCACAAAGATGCCTCCAACGATCTCGATCTTGAGCCTCTCTCTTCCATGTTATACCCATATATTGATTTTTGTTCATTTCTTTTATCATGTGGATGTAAGTAGGGTCCACCTTTATTTCCAGTAAGGCACTGATGACTGCTTTGTGTTCTATGGTATCAAATACTTTTTTAAAATCAATAAAGATAAAACATAGAGGTATTCGGTATTCTCTGCATTTTTCTGTTAGCTGTGAAATGACCTGGATATGATCTATTGTGGAGAAGCCTCTTCTCCACAATGGAGTTGTCTTCGAGTGTTTTGGATTCTGTTCATGATCTTATATATGTGAGAGAGTAGACAGATTGGACGATAGTTTTTCATGTCTTCCTTCTTTGTTTTTTTGAACAGAAGTATGGTTTTTGAGGTTTTCCATTCCTCTGGAATCTCTCTTTCTTTGAAGTACCACATGAATCTGGCAGCCAAGGCTTTGAAAATAATTGGTCCACCTTGTTGGATTTCTTCAGCCTTAGCATGATCAAGTCCTGAGGCTTTACCTTTACTCATTTTCTTAAGGGCATGTTCTATTTCTTCTGGAACTACATCTGGTATATTGCTTGGTTCTGAAACTTGGAACTTAGTTGCATAGAGATCATTATAAAAATTCTGCACAATTTCTTCTATTTTCTCCATTTTGATTCTGTGAAGCAGATGGAATTGACTGTTTAAAATTTGTCTTTCTATATTTTTTTCAGGCTGGTTTTTGCCTGCACGGCTTCTCTTAGTTTTTGTATCTTTAAAGCTTTGTAGTCTTCTGGAATTCTTTTTCTTAGTAACATACAGATAATTTTGTATTCTAGAAAATTTTCTTCAGATTTCTTCAGTTATTTTCTCTTTGTCAGTAGTTCTATAGTTTGAGGTGAGAGTGGTTCTCTTTGCTTTTGTTTCACAGGAATTTCTGATGTTTTCTTCCACTCGTTGAATTTATCATCATCGTCAAATTCCTGCCATGTACCCTCAAAGGGTGTATAGGATATGATAGTACTACTACATGAAAAATTTACATCATTACTAACTTCCTATCTACAATTTTCCTTCAAATCAGTCTGTTACTTGTCAAGACTCCAACATTATTAGATCTTATATTTCTATCATCTAAGGCGCTTTCTACTGTATCAATCCATCTATATCTTGGTCTTCCTCTGGGTCGTTTTCCTGCCAACCTGGAAGAGAACACTTGTTTTGCTAATCTTTCCTTACCCATTCTGTTTAAGTGACCATACCACCTGGGATTAGCTCTGCTAACACATTCCTGGATGCTGACAATGTCAAGTTCTTTCCTAATATCCTCGTTTTTAATACGATATTGCCATTGATGCCATCTGTTCATGCTTCTAATCTTTCTTAGGACTCTCATATCTGCAGTCTCTAGTCTTTGGTTAAGTGCTTTACTTTTGACCCAGCTCTCAGATACATAAGTTAAAACTGGTTTGAACACTGTCTTGTATACAGCTAATTTAGTGTTTTGGCTAATTTCTCTTATTCCATATAAATTTATTCAGTTAACTTCCTACCATACGAGCTTTGTTGATTCTGTTGTTTATTTCCATATTTAATTTACCATCTTCAGTAAAAATCATGCCTAAGTAGCTGAAATGTTTTACTTGTTCCACAGGTTCTCCGTTCACAACACAGTTGACAAGTTGACATTTTCAACGATGTTACCTATTTTCATTGTCTTTGTCTTTTTATTGCTGACCTTCACACCATACCTATTACAACAGTCATTCAATTTAGTCAGGGAATCATGCAGACTTGTAGCAGATTTATTTAGAAGTATAACATTGTCTGCATAAAGCTCTTTGCTTTATGCAGACAATGTTATACTTAGACGATTTACAACTCAAATAAAAACAAAGTATTGCTTGATATAATGCCCCATTGACACCATATAAATGTAGTGTATTGAATAGCTTCTCTCTTGGCACTTTGTCATATGCCTTTTCCAGATCGACCAAACTTAAATACATATTTTTGTTATATTCCCATGATTTTTCGACTATTTGTTGTAAAGGGATGATCTGATCCTGACAGCCTCTATTTGGCCTGAATCCAGCTTGTTATTCACCAAACTTTTCTTCCACAATTCTTCTCAACCGTTTCTCAAGTATACTAGCATAATCTTACCAGGAACACTAAGGAAATACCTCTGTAATTCTCACATTCAGTTTTATTTCCCTTTTTATATATGGGTACTATGAGAGCTCTACTGTAATCATTGGAACTTCATCCCTCTGTCCATGCCTTCTGAACTATGCAGTGCAACCACTGTAAGACTCTTATACCACCATACTTCAGCATTTCTGGTCAAATATCATCTACTCCTGCTGCTTTTCCACATTTCAAGCCTTTGATTGCTTTTTCTACTTCTAGTATGGATATGTATTCTTGACTGTATGCCTTTTGAGTGTTTTTTTATCGCTGTGCTATCACTGCTTGTTTTATTGAGCAATTTTTCGAAGTAATTACTTCATACTTCAAGGATATCTTTTTCTCCCTTTTCATGTCACCTTGATCATCTCTAATTTCTTTTACAGCACTCTTTCCTCCATTTCTGAGCTTCTTCAACCTCCAGAATATTTTGCCACCTTGATATTTATTTTCTATGTTCTTGCCAAAGTCCTCCCATGACTTTTGTTTAGCTACTTTTACACAGGGTTTAGCTTTCTTACATTTGTCTCTGTATTCTCTTAGAGCACAAGCTGACTTATTTGCCAGGAACTTTTGATATGCTTTCTTCTTTTCCTTCACTGCTTCTTTTACTTCCTGTGTCCACCATGGAGTTCTGATTTTTCTATCCTTGCAGACAACCTCACCACATGCCTCTCTGGCTGAATCAATCAAGGTTTATAATGTCTGCTTAATAAGCAGAAAGAAAGAATATGACAGTATATTAAGCTATTCAAGAGATTTTATAAGAATGTTTTTTTTAATGTTATTATTATTTTTTCATGCTGAAGAAATTCCAGTACATGACAGGAAAGCAGAGAAAAAGGAGTCACCACAAATTTTGTATAAAAGTATAATTAATAAGGATGTAAGGACCTAGATTTTTTTGCTTGCAGAGAGCTGAATAAGTGGAATGGGATACCAGAAGTGGGTGTGAATGCTTTGCCAGTGAATAAGTTTAAGGAAAGATGTGATAGGTACTGTAGAAATGATGGTTAGTGTGAGCCTCCACAATGAGGCTACAAACTCCATGGAGTTTCCATTATAACAACTAATTTCTGGCACATGATAAAAATGATAATTTCCGTTATAAAAATAATCTTTCAATCAACTTACGGCAATCCATCATTTGATAATGATTCCCAACTGTATTTGACATCAGAACCTCTATAGACAATCATAGTAGCATTATCTTCATTTGGCAGATGTCGCCATGATGGCTCAACGATGTAAGTATCTTCAGAAGTACGAATTGCAGCAGTAAGAACTCCATCATCTATGTGAGCACTAACATCTGAATTTTTTTCTCCTTATGAGGAATAAAAAAGATAAAACACAAAAATAAATTTGGAAGAAAAATCCAAATGACATCAAACATGACAATGACAATTATCATATATCTATACCTGTGATGTATAGGAAACAATCTTTAATTTTCATTGAAACTGTGTTCATGTTTTTTTTTCTTCTTTTTCACAAGTTAACTTTTAAACATCAGTTTGTAAATTAATCAAAATGCAAAATGCCAAATAAATGAAAGGAATGGTAAAAATTGAGAGTAAATATGAAAAAATCAATGCTAAAATTCTCTTGGCCATAATAAAAATTTGATATTTTGTGAGTTAGTGTCTGGGGAACAGATATAAACTATTAAAATGCTTAAAAAGTATAAAAACTCTGAGAAAAATATCAAGGGATTTTCCTGATGCAGATATTTAAACAGCAATTATCACTCATGTTTTTGTTAAGAAGCATAAACATCATCATCATCATCTTCCTTATACCCTCTTTTACCTTGCGGTGTCGAGGGCCCATTGATCATCGGACCTCACTCCGTTTACAGGATAAGGTGGTCAGCCTTATGCCCCGGTGTATCCTATGGCCTGTAGTGTTGAGTTCTCAAGGCCGGTTTGCCTACTTTGCGGGATGAAAAACCCCAGATAAACTGGGGAAAAACCCTACTTTCCACTACCGAGACCGGCTAACTTGGCTATTATGGCTGAGGAAGATCCTTCAGCTCCTCACGTCACCGACGGGAATCGAACCTAGGACACTCCTTCCCCAGGCATATGGTTGCGAAGCGCATAACCACTAGGCTAACCTTTTTTTTTTTTTTTTTAACATCTTTATTATAAACTTTTGCAATTATTTACATCATAATGAATTCTATATACAATATACACATTTGTTATACCATTATTTCAATAGAAGTTTCATTTTATATTATATCATCATGTCATAATATAGTTGTTACATTACTGTTCTCTTAAAATGCCTTAACTTCCTTTACTTATAAACAGGGAATCTCATCTGTTAGTTACATACACATTATTTTCTCTATTACATCAATTAAGGTATAATTCAGCTTTTTTTTTTTTTTTTTTTTTTTAAATATACAGTTAATTCTATTTACATACCATATATATAATTATATATCACACTTATTATATATTTAACAATCTATATATTCTACAAGATAAATCCTATATACATCTGTACAGCGAAATAACATTCGCATGCAATGAAGTAGGAGAGCACTTTTTTTCCCTGCGGTAGGAGATCTGTTCCAAGTGACTCAGGTGCTGTTTCCTCTGGTGGAGGTGGAGAGTTAATATCCTTCCGAATTTACTTCCGATTTGCCCCATTTCCACCAGGAGTGATGAAGGTGTCGTTCTGTTGTTGGTTGGAGGGTTCATCTGATGTAAGGTTGGAGGTTAAGTGTGTACCACTAGGCTAACCGCACGGACTAGTTATTATCATTGCTACTATTATTATTAGCATTATACCTCCATGGAGGCAAATGACCCATCGAGATGATGATGATGTCAGTTATGATAATTCTAAGCAGCAAGCCAGAAGAGTCAGGTGTTGTACGGAAAGCGTAATCTCCAAGTAAAGGAAAGTCCAAGCATGAAAAGAAACTAGCTCTCCAAGTTAAAGACAACCCAAAACAATTCTATTGTTACACTGCAAGTAAAAGAAAGAATGAATTTGCAAGAATAACTCTACTGCATGCAGATGTATGCAGTTTTGTTGACTGATGAATGCCATCAGTCAACAAAATTAGTTGAGCAGCCATTTTGCTAAAAGCTATCAACCTGTGGATGAGGAGGAAGTACTAGAACTGTTGCATAAACTGAATAAAGTGTTCAGCTGAACTGGTATTCCCTTAATAATGATAACTAATATTTAAGGAATTGACAGCGTATACTAGAAATATAGATTAAATAAACTTTAATATATACTTTCCGATATTTCGGCGAACGTCACATTGCCATCTTCTTGGGAACTTACTAAAAGACACGTGCACACGAGTACTAATAACAGCAAATGAGACTGAAGCTAGGAAGCTAGCGTTTCCTAAAGTCCTGATGGTGCCCCCTGGCGGGCTGTATTGGTAGTTCTTGGCCTTTGGGCTGAAGTTCTTCTGATAAAAGTTTCCCAAATTTGGGGCAGTTTCATGCATCCAAATTTGTTGAGGTTTGGCATGTTCCTAAGGGCCGAGGCTGATTCCATGAATAGTCTTTCATACTTGAACTTGCTGCGGTGTATTAATGTGGCTTTCTTCCATCTTATTCTGTGGCGAGTATCCAGAGCATGGTCTGCAAGCCCAGAGTGGCTGTACTGGTAAAATCGGATGTAATCCTTGTGTTCTGAGATTCTGATATTTGCTGTCCTACCTGTTTGGCCAAAGTAGGACAGTTTACAGCTGCAAGGGACCTGGTATACACCAGGTAGGTCTAGGGGAAGTGATTGGTCTTTGGTGGAGCAGATAACAGATGCCAGTTTTCTATGTGGTCTGTAACAAGTGGTCAAGTCATGTTTTTTTAGGATTTTATTGATTTTTTCCGAGGTGCCTCTGATGTAGGGAATCGTGATAGATTTAGAATCTTTTTTGTGAAGGGGAGGGGGTGGTGGGTTGTGGATAACTGGGTTAAGTATTTTTGGGATTTTTTGGAGGGGGTAGCCGTTGGCTGAGAAAGTGTCACGGATGTGATTTAGTTCAGTGGTTAGGGCTTGATCATTAGAACAGATTATTTTTGCCCTGTTGAATAATGTTTTAATAACTCCATATTGTTGTGAGGGGGGGTGGTGGGATTGTTGGTGAAAGTATCTGCCTGTATGGGTGGGTTTTCTATAAACTGAGAAAACCAAGGTTCCATCAAGTTGGCGGGTGACTAGTGTGTCTAGGAAGGGGAGGTTATTGTTTTCCTCTTTTTCCAGGGTGAATTTGATTCTAGGGTGTTGGTTGTTTAAGTGTGTTAAGAAGGAGAGGAGTGTATCTGGTTCATGTGGCCAAATAGCGAACACATCATCAACATAGCGAAGCCATATGGTAGGTTTTTGTGGGGCTGAATTTAAGGCTTTCTCTTCAAACATCTCCATGAAGAAGTTGGCCAAAGAAGGTGGGGAAAGTGGTGAACCCATGGCTGTCCCCTCTATCTGTTTGTAGAATTTTTCCTGCCAAACGAAATAGCCTGAGTTCATTGTAAACTGAAATAGGGCTGAGATATCGGGAGGAAATTTAGCTTGGATTAGCTCTAAGGTTTCTTTGAGGGGGACATTCGTGAATAGGGAGGAGACATCAAAACTGACCATTATGTCATTATGTTGGAGTGTAAGGTTTTCTATACTGGCTTTGAAGTGGGCTGAGTTTTTTATGTGATGGTGTATTGCCAGTATAGTGTGAGAGCGCTTTGGCTAAATGCTTGGCTAGTTTGTAAGTGGGGGAATCAATGCCATCCACTATGGGACGTAATGGCACATTTTCTTTGTGTATTTTTGGGAGCCCATATATGCGGGGGGGTCTGGAGTTATAGGGTTTTAGTCTGTTGGTAATCTCCACAGGCCAAGAAGTGACCTTCTTAAGGAGCCTATGGAGTTTTCTAATTTGTGAGTTGGTGGGATTGTAATCAATGGGGAGGTAAGTGGAACGATCTAATAATAAAGCCTTGAGCTTACCTGTGTAATCTTTAAGATTAAGTACCACAATGGCGTTTCCCTTATCCGCTTTGGTGATCACTATTTTTTTGTTTCTTTTCAATTCTTGTAGTGCCTTGTATTCACTACTGGATATGTTGGATTTTGGAGGTTTTGCTTTGTTGAGAACACAGGCTACATCCAATCTGATATCGTTGGCGATGTGGTTAGGCAGTTGGCGAATCCCGCGTTCAATTTGAATCATTAATTCCTCGGCCGGTAATTTCCTAGGAGCAATGGCGAAGTTGTGACCTTGGTATTCCCTTGAACAGGCTATATAATTTGAGTCTCAGAACAGGGAAGATTCCACAGGAGCGGAAAGAATATATGGTGATCCCATTGCACAAGGGTGATGCAGAGACCAACGTATCCAACTATCGACCAATTAGCATCTCAGGAGTGATGGTGAAGATTTTGGAAAAATTGGAAAAAGTCTCGCATTCAGAAATGGATTGATAGTAAATCTCTACTTTGGAATGAACAGCATGGGTTTACTAAGGAAAGGCCATGTTTTAGCAACTTACTCACATTCTATAATAATGTCACCAATTGGGGATGGATACACCATGATAATTTTGGATTTTGTTAAGTCTTTTGACAGAATACAGCATGGAATAATGTACCAGGATATATAATATTTTGCTGAAATGTGTAAATGTAATTGAGCAGATAAATAAAATTTGTGTTCATGTGATATTGTAGCATTCTGTATTAATCTTAAGAAACTAATATATCGCATTTCAAATAACAGTAGAGTTCAAGTGTCTTTCTTTTCTTTTTTAATCAATAATTCCATTTTTCTGTATGAATTATTATTATTATTATTTGACACCTCCAGGAAGTCCAAAGACTCATCGAGGGAGAGCACCTGCTGTACAACTCTGTCTTCACCACTCAATCCACCAACTGACTGCAACTACACCAACGCCATCTACCGCCGACTACCACCACTACTATTTCCACAGACAATCACAAATCCATCGAGATGATGGATTTGTGATTGTCTGTGGAATCCCGCTGTGAGCATGAACAAACATCCATGCCCACGGCGGGATTCGAACCCACACCCCTTTGGCTGGAGAGCAGATGCACTAACTACTCAGCCAACCAGGCTAGCAAATATATATACATTACAAATATATATATATATATATATATATATTTTTTTTTTACTTTTTTTTAATTTTATGAAATTTGTGACAACAAATTTCACATATCAGACACATGATAGTACCACTTCAGCACACAATTAACATCATGGGAAAGGAGCCTCTAGTACACAAGAAAACTCTGCTTGGGAATGCTATCCAAAGATAGCAAATCCCAAGCCATTTGGATAACACAGTTTTCACTGTATTATATTCTGATTTAATTTATAATGATAAGAAGGAGATGAATTATCTCTGGATGTTTGTTTTTCTTTAAACAAACAAACAAAAAAAAGGTGGCCTTTATTTCATAAATGATTTATAAGAACAGATAACTTAGAATTTGAATTTACATCTAAATACTGATTTATTAAGATCATTCAAACTCACCAAACACTCTTCCTTCAAAAAACTGGTCCTTATTAACCCACACCGGTTGCTTGTTACCTGAACCATCAACTGTAAAAGCTTTAAAACGTGGTGAGAGCAATCCTTGTGCTGGATTCAAAATGAGACGGAATTGCCTGAAAACCAATGCACACATTTGAAAGAACTAATATTTGAAGTAAAAATGAAACAATAGCATTTTCTAAAGAATTCTTGATTTTTTTTTCCCCATTTGACAACAGAACATTATCACCACACAATAATACTTTTATGCAACTTCATAAAAAAAATCTACAAAATCTTTAGTATGAGCAGAAAACTTTAAACAATCAAAACATAGAAAAAATAAAATCTAACAAATATTTAATCCAAAAACAAATAATTCTAAATTTATAAAACAATACAAAGAACAAAACAGTACAAAATTCTAATATAACAACACTGAACAAAATATAGACAGTCCCCAACTTATTACAAGTTGCTTTTTGCAAACTTTAACTTAAAGTTGGGTTTAATCTAATCACCTGTTAATCGCATCCTATTGCTTACATGTTCCCTGTATGAATGTATATGGTGCTGCATTAACATTTTAAAGTTTATTTCTGTTAGTTTCATTTACAGGATGCACACACAAATTAAATTTTGGCATTTATGTAAATTGAGGACTGCCTGTATTAATATAATAAATTAATTATGAGAATCTCATCTCATCTCCCTCTTTTACCTTGCGGTGTTGAGAGTTTTATTAATCATCGGACCTAAACTGTTCACAGGATAAGGTGGTCAGCCCTAAGCCCCAGTGTATCCTATGTCTGAAGTGGTGTTGAGTTCTCAAGGCCGGTTTGCCTGCTTTTTGGGATGAAAAGCCCCAGATAAACTGGGGATAAAAACCCTACTGACCATGCCCAAGACCGGCTAACTTGGCTATGGCTGAGGAAGATCTTTTCGCTCCTCACGTCACCAACAGGAATCGAACCTCGGACACTCCTTCCCCAGGCATATGGCAGCAAAGTGCACAGCCACTAGGCTAACTGTGTGAACAATTATGAGAATATAAAATAAAAAATACTTAATATAGCTATTCAACCTTTCATATGAAATTATCAAAAAATAACTCAACAAGTGGCTTCTTTCTTCTCTTCATAAAGCTCTCAATAACAGGCTAAAGTATGAGCTATTTTCTCTTTAGACTTTAAGACCACAAGGCATCAGGATCTATCTTCCAATTACTTTGTTCACCTGCATAGTGACATTAAAAGGGTCACTTTATGGGTATTATCCAGAAATTTTTTCATCAGAAAAAGAGTTATCCTTCCCTTCATGGTTACATGGTGATCAGCATTCATTATTAAAAATTATAGAAACAACAATGAACAAACCTTCAATTAACAGTTGATCTTTGACTAGGTTAATGTGTCAAATAACTTCTAGTACAGCACCAGGTATTTGTATCTTCAGTTATGAAACACTTTGATTATGGGGGGGGGGACTGAAAAGTTCTGTTAAACACCTTGAACAAAAATTATATTAAAGCAACTCATAACCACAAGAAAGAACATATCGTAAAACCCTTTAACCCCCATGTTTCATCAAATTGTAATAATTTATTCTTTTTCTTTTAGAATATATAAGAAGACATCAATTCCTTCATGGTGATTATCACAACTTTTCAGCATGCCCTCACATATTTGACCAGCAAATTCCTCTCTCTCTGAGCTTTTCTCTGAGAGAGCAGAGTTTGTTTTATTTTACCTACCTTATTTTATTTATTTTTAAATAATGATGATGATTTAAATAATGTTAATCTCCTTTCAATTCAGGTACTAGGAAGTCAGTAGAAACTGCTAAGACCTAATGAACAGAGTGAATAGCTATATTAATCACTATTATATATTCCATTACTTTCAAAATAATTTCTTTGTTTAGCTTGTCAATGATCTTGCAGATAACTTCATGCCACAATTGAGTGAGTAACTAGTTTAATTACAATTATGAATTCAAAAATATAAGACTTATTGATAAACTGACCATAGATTTTTAATTCGTACGTATGTTCGTACAATATTGCCTACCAGTTTCACTAGTAATTGACTAGCTTTTTCAAGGCTTGCACAGTATAAAAAAATGATAAATGCAAAAAAGATTTAAGAATACAAAAAACGTTAGTACCTGTTAGGTAGCTAAGATAACACATTCGCGTGACATGTCTGTATGAACTGTGACTTTCTACTAAGTATCATGAACACGCGTCACATGCAAATGTGTAATATGATTATTCGCATATTGTAGTTCTGTTGAACTGAGAGAATTAATTAGATTTTTCCAAGCATCGTTCAGTATGGCCCCTTGATTTCTGTTTAGGTTACAGCCTGTATGTAGCACTACTGCTGCTTCTTTGAATAATCGATGTCTGTAATCATCATCTACATAGGGCATAGAGCTGTTATCCCAGTCTATAGTATGGTTCGAAGTTGAAAAGTGATGTGCTAAACCAGAGATGATCGTTATGTTGTGATTTACATTGCCAACATGTTCTTTCTGTCTTATTTCCAGGCTTCTCGAAGTTTGTCCAATGTAGGAAAGACCACACATGCATGGAATATTATACACACCTGGATATTTATAAAATGGAACACTGTCCTTAGGAGATCTTAGAACTTGTCTGATGCTAGTAGTTGGTTTAAATACAACCCTGATGTTATGGGCTTTTAACAATCTTGCAATTTTGGTGGAAATTGAACCCATAAAGGGGATGACTGCTGTTGAAATTTGCTGAGAGACTGTTTTTTCTTGTTGGTTATCTTTGTATAGAAATTTGTTGATGATGTTCGAGGATAACCTTTTGCGATAGTGTTATATTTGGGACAGTTCTGTCTGAACTTCATCGTCAGAGATAAAATTTCTGGCTCGATTTCTCAACATGTGGATGATGCTCTGTTTATGTGACCTACGATGGTTTGAAGAGTAATGTAGATATCGTCCAGTGTCCATAGGTTTTTTGTAAATGGACAGTTTGAAATTGTTACCTTGTCTATTAACTAGTATGTCCAAGAAGTGTAGTTGTTGTTTTCTACTTCTAGAGTAAATTTGATTTTATTGTGGAGTGAGTTGATTCTATTGACAAACATATGTAGGTTTTCCATGTTGTCCTGCCATATGATGAAGATATCATCCACATATCTCCACCATATTGAAGGTTTAGGAGTAATGTTGGTGAAGATTTCATTTTCAAATTTCTTCATGAAAAGGTCTGCACATGGTGGTGACGGAGGGCTTCCCATGGCTAGGCCTTCTAATTGTTAGTATACCTTGTTGTTAACTTTGAAAAAATTTGATTGTAGGCAGTGCTTGAACATCTTTGTAATATCAGCAGGAAAGAGATCTTTGATAATGCTCATGACTTCTTCTACTGGTACATTCATGAATAAGGATACCACGTCTAGACTGGCCATTATGTCTGTTTGTGTCATCTTCAGGTTTTTGAGTTTGTCAACAAATTGTTGAGAATTTTTTAATGTAGGATTCTGTTTATCTGATTTTTCCCTTAAGTAAGTTAGCTAGGTGCTTAGGAAATAGGTAAGTGGGGGAGGACCTGCCATCCACAATCGGACGAAGTGGCACCTCTTCCTTATGCACTTTGGGTGCTCCATACAGTCTAGGAGTAATGGGATGTGAGGATTTAAGCTTTCTTTTTAGTTCTTCAGGCCAAGCATTCATGTTACAGATCAGGAAGTTTGTCTCATTATGGTTCTTCATGGTAGGATCTTTGTTGAGGATTCTGTACGTGGAACTGTCTGATAGTAAGTTGTTTATCTTCTTGAAATAGTCTTTTGAGTTTAGGATGATGGTGGCATTCCCCTTGTCCGCTTTAGTTATTATTATTTCTTTGTTCTTCCTCAAGTTCCGAATAGCTTACCTATCATATGGAGTGGTATTAAGGTTTGGTTATTTTGCTGTTACTAGGGTGATCGTGCTTTGGAATCTAATATCATTGGCTACAGCTTGTGGTAGCGGGTAGAGACTTTTTTTCAATTCCATACATAAAGTTCATTTTAGGAATGTAATTTGGAGTGAATGAAAAGTTAAAACCTTTCTTTAGGATATCTGATTCATATTTGGAAAGGCAGTGATTCAACATGTTGAAAATCACTTTGTTATCTGGGAGGCCTTTGTGTGTCTGGTATTTTTTCTTATAAAGTTCTTCAAATTTTCTAATTTGTTTGACTTTATTTAACTGGAAAGGTTTTTCGTAGCTCTGTTTTATCATGTGGTCTATATCATTCCAGGTCGTGTAATCTAGACTATTAGAAATGTCATCAAAATAGTTGCGACAATTAACATCACTTATATTTAATTCGTACCTGATGTGTTGGATTCTTTCTCTGAGTAGTGCCAATGAAGTCCTTTGGTAAATTCTTTTGGCTTGTATGGATTGAATATGTCCTTTGATGATAAGGAATTTAGGGATGATAGAGAAATCCTACATCTTTTTAGGAATGTTAAGTGGTTCAGTAGCTTGGCCTTTCTGCATTTTTCCTTTTCTAGGCACCGTACTTTGTGTTTCATTAAACTATTTAAATTATACATATTTTTGGTCGTAAAATGTTAAAAAATATAAGACTTATTGATAAACTGGCCATAGATTTTTAATTCGTGCATACGTTCGTAAAATATTGCCTACCGGTTTCGCTAGTAACTGACTAGCTTTTTTCAAGGCTTGCACAGTACAAAAAAATGATAAATGCAAAAAAGGTTTAAGAATATAAAAAACGTTAGTACCTGTTAGATAGCTAAGGTAACATTTTACGACCAAAAATATGTATAATTTATACAATTATGTATGTTATTACTTTCAAAACCATTTCTTTGTTCATTTGTTTAGTTTATAAATCATATTGCAGATGACTTATGCCATAATTATTATTCCTGCATTCATTTCTGAATTTTTTAACTAAAAAATATGAAGTTAAAATTGATAATTTTATTACTAGTAAGAAATGAACAAATTCATGAAAATTTAGAATATTCAAATATTACTATAGTATCGACAGATATTCCAGAAGGAATCTGCCAACCTTCAGGTTGTTTCTTTGACTGATTTTAAACAAAAATTATACCAACATGGGTCTATATATATATATATATATATATATATATATATATATATATATATATATATATATAAATATATATATATATATATATATATATATATATATATATATATATATAAAATATTGAGTTAAACATTTATTTCAGAATTAGAAGTTACAAAAATGTTTTAACATTTGGAGAGGTAAGTGGGGTTTTAAATGCAATGCAAACAAATGCAAGCATATGTGATTCATTTGCTTGATTGAAAATGACTTGGGATTTTTGATTGAGTGATACAGAATTTAATTTCAGGAATCACATTGGTAAGACAAATAAAGCTCAGCAGACTGCAGGCATAATTAAAAGAAGCTTCACCTGTTGTAGAAAAAAGGAAGTAATGATACCATTATGGAGTCTTTGGTCAGGCCAATGCTGAATGTTTAGCTTCCATCCACCATGGTTTTTAAGATGTCAAGAAAATTGAGAATATTCAGAGAGGACTGAATAAGTGTAGAGGGAAAGATTGTATCAAGATAGTTATGAGCAGGGCTTGCTAAATATGCTCACCACATGCCTATAGTGAGTAGATTTTTTCAGCTGGCAAGGTAAAGAGAAAAAGTAGAATTTTTTTTAATTTAATAAAAAACAACTTTCTACATAAAATTCAACTTTAAAAAGGTGCAGTATGAGAGCTGGTCAGGTCAAATTTAATTCCAGGGAATTTATCTGCTATATGGCAAGCAAGAGAAAGAATAATTATGGTGGATTGACACTGGTGGATAGTCATGACTCTCACTCTTTGCAGCAGAGTGACCGTTGCAAAAGATATAGTGGAATTATTGAATGAGCACTTTATCAACATATACTAGACTGGTGTAAATGATGCTGTGCAATATAGGATTTGGAGAATTGGAAGTGAAAGAATCAAAGGTGTATCAGGTGTTGATTGGGTTAGATGTTAATAAGGTTTCATTAAATAAGGTTATTTAATGAGTCTTGCAGTGGGTAAGCACTGCAAGAAAACCACTGCACAAGCATGGTTCTAGGACAGAAGTTTCCAATTCTAGACTAGTCTGTATAACGGCAGTTGTAGCCAATGTGATGGAGAGATTTGTTAGCAATAGAATACAAGATTTGGGTCGATAAACATAGTATTCTTAGTGATGGTCAGCATGGATTTGTGAAGGGTAAGTCTTGTTTTAGCAATTTACTTGCATGTTATGACAAGGTGACAAGTGTGTTAGATAAGGAAGAATCATATACAGTGATTTCTTGGACAAAAGCATTTAATAGACCTACCGCATAAGTTGGTGTACAAGCTGCAGATAATGGGAATAAACAATATATTCGTTAGATGGATTGGAGATCGACTCTCTGAAAGATACCAGCAAGTTGTGTATGATGGAGCAGCATCTCAAAAAAGGAGGGTAACCAGTGGTATGCCCTACGGGGACATACCACTGATTACCTTCCTTTTTTGAACATTTGGGCCTCTGCTACTTAACTTGTTTGTAAATGATATATATCATGTAGATTGACTGGGGA
The DNA here is from genome assembly GCF_054136105.1 of Typopeltis vanoorti. Classification (NCBI taxonomy): domain Eukaryota; kingdom Metazoa; phylum Arthropoda; class Arachnida; order Uropygi; family Thelyphonidae; genus Typopeltis; species Typopeltis vanoorti. The sequence continues at coordinate 98,687,493 of NC_143565.1, forward strand.
TCTTCAACTGTTTGCTGATGATGCAAAGTTGGGGAGAATTATAAGTAGCACTGCTGATATTAATTTCTTTCAGGAAGATCTGAATAGACTTTTGATTTGGACAAAGGAGTGGGGGAAAGAGTGTAGTTTTAATATTAATAGTGCAAGGTGTTGCATTTTGGAGTGCAGAAATATAAGGTTTCAACTATGTTGACAGTGCTGTACTGCAGGAAGTAGATGAGATTCGAGATTTGGGAGTGATGGTTGACAGCAGAGTGAAGTTTAGAAGATAATAATAACATTATTATTCTTTTTGAGAGAATTAAGCACCTTATATTCTGAAGATGTTGAATTAGAAGGTGGTAGTTTTGCTTTGAAGAGAATCAATTTGAAGAGAATCGTTTGAAAATGGACTTTGTTGGCAGTCTCAGAAGAAACTGAATGTAATCGTCTATAAGATGAAAAAAAAATCCATAATAGGTAACCTACTCAGAGAGAGACAGCATATTCATGACCTTTGAATAATACTGAGATCGTTTCTTCAGTTAAGAGGGCATCTTGATAAATTTATTACTAATTTATCCTTATTGTTTGTAATATAACTAGACTGAACCATGGAGTGGTTGGCTAGTAAATTAAATTTTTGTATAAGAGCGATTACAAGTAGAATTGAAAACTTGCTTATATGAATTGAAGGAAATGCATAAAACTATCTTTAAACATTTGGTAGATAACATCTCTGAGATGGATGGCATTCTGAAGAGATTAATTTTGATATTCAACAAGGCCAAAGATTTCTGAGCATCATTATGTATTAAAACAAGTAAAGATTTACTAGTTCTAATATAAATAATATGTGCTTTCAGAGACAAAAAAATTTCTTTTATTCTACAGCGCGTAGGAAGCCTTTAAAGCTTTAATCCACCCGAATTCCCTTCCATATATCAAAGGAATTTCTCAACATATTGCTCAAGTTCTAAGACCTCTTAGTATTTCAGTATCCTTCTGACCTATCAGGAAGATTTGCATCTCAAGAGAACAACTCTATACAATGCTGCCAATTTTTTTAGAGCCAGATCTAGCTCCTTATTTTCTTTCCTAACTTCAAATCTAGCTCCTTCAGAACTTGTTTCAGCTCTTTTTAGTTGTTTTTATAACTTGTTTTTAAAGAAATTGTTTTAAAAATTTTTCAGATGTTCACATTTGATAAAAAAAATTGTATTGTACATTTGGTTCAAGTATCATACACATTTCAAATGTGTGATGATGTCAGTCAGTCACATGGCCCAACAGTCTACCGTTTTGCTGCCTTGAAGTTGATAGCAGCACTACAAGTTAATCTGTTGTACAGTGTTCTGGTTGGTAGTTACGATAACGAGTAGGAAGTTTTCAGAGGCTGATTGTAATTCGCTGCAGTAAAGAGTTGCATACCCTTTTCAAAAATGAGCAAAGAGACAAATAAAGCTTACAAGCAAAAATTTAGGAGGGAGGGGTTGCAAATGGGAATGTTTAGTAAATGGCTGTGTGAAGTTTCTGGTGATGCTATAAAAGGCCACTGTAAGTTTTGGAGATGTGATATAGCTGCTAAATATTGTCAGCTTGTAAAGCATAGTGAAACTAAGAAACATCTTGCGGCAGTTTCACATAAGGCTGATTCTATTACAAATATGCTTGTGAAGAAATCTGATGAGACAGCAAACTTTGAAGGCAGCTTAGCATTATTTCTTTGTTGTTGCTCTCATCACTGAACAGTTGTGATCATCTAGTAGATCTTTGCAAAAATATCATCCCAGTCAAATTATACCAATGGTAAAAATGCACCGAACCAAGTGCTCTGCAATTGTAAAGAATATTCTAAGTGAGCATTTTGAAGAAGACCTAATTGCAGATATTGGAAATGGAAATTTCAGCTTGCTAATAGATGAATCAAATGATATCACAGTGAATAAGATTTTAGGAATTGCCATAATTTATTATAGCAAAAATTTCAACAAAATTATGCATACATTTTAGAGCATGGTGGTTCTAGAAAAGTGTGATGCTAGTGGTATTGTGGCTGCATTGAAAAAAGAGCTCTTGAGCAAAAAACCAGACATTAAAAATCATATTGCAATTGGTACAGACAATGCCAGTGTCCATAATGGTGTTTATGAACAACTGAAGGCATATATTCCCTCCTTAATCTTAATTAGATGTGTATACCATTCATTGCAATTTCAATGTCTCACACTTGTGCAAAATCTCTCCCAAGAAAATTAGAATTTTTAGTTGCCGAAACATATAAGTGGTTTTCACATTCTGATGAGACAGCAAACTTTGAAGGCAGCTTAGCATTATTTCTTTGTTGTTGCTCTCATCACTGAACAGTTGTGATCATCTAGTAGATCTTTGCAAAAATATCATCCCAGTCAAATTATACCAATGGTAAAAATGCACCGAACCAAGTGCTCTGCAATTGTAAAGAATATTCTAAGTGAGCATTTTGAAGAAGACCTAATTGCAGATATTGGAAATGGAAATTTCAGCTTGCTAATAGATGAATCAAATGATATCACAGTGAATAAGATTTTAGGAATTGCCATAATTTATTATAGCAAAAATTTCAACAAAATTATGCATACATTTTAGAGCATGGTGGTTCTAGAAAAGTGTGATGCTAGTGGTATTGTGGCTGCATTGAAAAAAGAGCTCTTGAGCAAAAAACCAGACATTAAAAATCATATTGCAATTGGTACAGACAATGCCAGTGTCCATAATGGTGTTTATGAACAACTGAAGGCATATATTCCCTCCTTAATCTTAATTAGATGTGTATACCATTCATTGCAATTTCAATGTCTCACACTTGTGCAAAATCTCTCCCAAGAAAATTAGAATTTTTAGTTGCCGAAACATATAAGTGGTTTTCACATTCTTCTTCAAGACAAGCAGTGTACAAAGAGCTGTATCAAACTATTATTATTATTATTATTTCGGGCGACTCCAGGAGTCCTTAGACTCATCGGGGGAGGCCCTAAACATCATGCCCACACAACTATGTGATTACATTCTCACAGTATCTATCATACCTTGCCTTGAACTCGTTCACCGTCATAGCACCCACAACAGACTCTGGCAGCTTATTCCACTCATTTACCACTCTAAAAGTAAAGAACCCAGCTCTAACACCCCTGCTAACCACACTCTTGCCCAGCTTCCATAGGTGTCCCCTAGTTCTCCCACCACCAGTCCTGATCTCAAAAATATCCTCTGAATTAATCCTATAGAATCCCTTTAGCAATTTGAATGTCTCAATCATATCTCCCCTTTTCCGCCTATCAATTAGTTTCTGCAACCCACAAATCTTCAACCTGTTCTCATATGGTTCATTCCATAGACCTGTTATCATCTTCTTAGTCACTCGCCTCTGGATCCTCTCCACCTCCTCCCCATCAAGAAGGAACCGAGGTGACCAAATCTGGGCACAGTAGTCGAGATGAGGTCTTATCAAGGCTCGGTACAGAGGTACAATAACTTGCTTGTCTCTGCTGGTCAAGGTATTTTTCAACAACCAAGTGAGTTGATGAGCTGATTTAGCTACTTTTGCAATGTGCCCCCTAAACTTCATCTCCCTATCCACCAACACTCCCAAGTCCCTGGCCTCATCAATCTCTTGGAGTACAGTTCCACCAATCTGGTATACTAATTATGCGGTATACTAATAATAATTATGTTCAAATAATATTATTAATTATGTTATTTGGTACTTATGCATTAACAGGGGGCCACCCGATTTTTCATGATTGTTTGTTTAATTTCTTTTTATTATACTATTTCTATTATATTTTTATTAATTTACTATCAATGAAAATGATGCTCCTCTGAAAATTGTAAGCAACTGTGCAATGAGATGGCTCTCCATTGAACTTGTAGTAGACAGAATTCTCAGCCAGTGGTTGGAATTAAAAACTCACTTTGAAGTTGTGAATGTGACAAAGAAATGTTACAAAGCTCAAATTTTGTGGGAGATGTACAAAGATAAAAGGAATCTGTTGTACCTTTTATTTTTGCATCTTGTTCTAGTTCAAGTTCAGTAAGTTAACAAAATTTTCAAATCTAGCAGTGTGGATAAGATGAAATTATTTCAAGACCTTTGTCATTTAATTTGCTCTATTGCTAATATGTTACTGCTACCATCATCCAGAGTCGACCCTCTAGGACAGCGTTTCTTAACCGGGGTTCCACGAGACATTGCTAGAGTTCCACGAGAAATAATAATGAATAGCAGTGTCAAATAAATGAACTTAAACAGCGGAAGAAAATAATAAATGTTCTCTGAATGGAATAAATTCGAGTTCGCATTAGTTATATTAACTCCCACTAGGATGTGAGGCAATGCTGTCCGTGATCCACTTATCATACGGCAACTGGAGCTAGTTCTAGCTAGTGTAGCTTATGAGTCAGTGCAAGCACGAAACGTGAGAAGCGCAGTCGGTCTCTTATCAAATCCTATGTGTTTTCTAGCGTGTAGGTATGTATTCACTCATTAATATGAAAAGTTTGTATGTTTTCTCAGCTAAATTCCACTTTATAGTTATCGTAATTTTTGGTAAGGTTACTCCTTTATTTCAGGTTGCAGTCGATAGTTTGAGCAATTGATTTTTGTTATTTCATCAATTTATTAGTTATATCATTACAAATTGTGCATTTAGGTGTTATGTATTTATGAAGGTTAGACTCAAATAACTAATAATTATGTTCAAATAATATTATTAATTATGTTATTTGGTACTTATGCATTAACAGGGGGCCACCCGATTTTTCATGGTTGTTTGTTTAATTTCTTTTTATTATATTATTGCTATTATATTTTTATTAATTTACTAAATATTACATTACTAACATAACTTAATCTGTTTTATAAACTAATTTTCTCAGCCCTTTAATTTAACTAATTTTTTAAAAAAACTAATACCTTTAATGATAGTGTTGCATGTATTAAGTATTTTTATTGTTTCAAGACCAATTTCATTTGAGTTACGTGGCAACCACTGTTAGCTAACCTACGTAAAAATATATTCACACTCTCAATTCGATATATCGATAGTTTGTTCTGAATGGAGAATAAGGTTACATAAGTGCTTTGCACGATGTAAACAACGATCACCATATACTGGAGTTGTTCCGTTTTCTCTCTCTCTCCCCGTTTTCCCATGTATTTCTTTTGTTTATGTTTTGTGCTTCAGTTTTATTAGTTTAATTTTGATTTATCATTTTTTTTACATTTTTTATTTTATAGAAATTTCTAACTGTTAAAATGTGGAAATTTTTGAAGAGAAAAAAATCCAGACAATTCTGGATTTTTTCCAAATTAAGTATTTGTGTACCAAAAGACAAGCACAAGTTTCACATTAGAAAATTAAACTTTATTATTCATATTTGTTCCAAAAATAACAATTCTTTGGCACATATTTTTGTTTATATGATATTTTACTTTGATTCATCTTATTACTGTATTTTGAAAATTACAAATAAATGATAAAGTTATTATAGCACTTATTATTTGTTTTCCTCATGATCTTTAAATTCATAAACAATAAAGAAAGATACTAACAATGATATATAATAATTATTATGTAGGGGTTCTCTACAACATAGATATTATTTCAAGGGTTCCGCAAGGGCAAAAAGATTGAGAAACGCTGCTCTAGAGCCAGAGATTGATGACTATGTGATTCCCAAACCAAATCTTGGTTACAGATTTGAAAGAAAAATTTCAGAGTTGATGATACAAAGGAAAATAACTCAAAATGATGAGCTCAATCTTAGAAATAGAGCCAGACAGTTTCTTCTTGGTCTCTTCAAACAGCTTAAGCAAAGGTTGCCTGAAAACTTAAATATTTTAAGAATGATCTCTTCTTTTTTCTGTTGACAATACCCGAAAACATATAAAAGAACCTGTTGTTCCTATTTTAGAAATAATGCTGAAAACAGAAAAAGATGTTGCTGCAGCTGAATACCAGTACTATCCACTTAAATAAATGGACAAATATAGAAAACACGCTGAAGTACAAGAATACAAAAATGCATCTGGAATGAATCCATTTAAAGAAACTGATCAGTGTGCAATAAATTTATTCATACTGCCAAATTCTAATGCAGAAATTGAATGAATTTTTAGTTCCAGAATGTAGTTAAAACTAAATTAAGAAACAAGATGGCCAATGCTGACAGTTATTTTGTCAGTCAAGTATGGCCTCAGACGCAACAATGCTGTAATGACTATCATTTACCAGCATATACACTGAGTAATATTGGAATGATGATCATCATCATCATCATCAAATTCCTGCCATGTACCCTCAAGGGGTGTACAGGATATGACAGTACTACATGAAAAAATTACATAATTACTAACTTCCAATCTACAATTTTCCTCCAAATCAGTCTGTTACTTGTCAAGACTCCAACATTATCAGATCTTATATTTCTATCGTCTAAGGCACTTTGTACCGTATCAATCCACCTATATCTTGGTCTTTCTCTGGGTCGTTTTCCTGCCAACCTGGCAGAGAACACTTGTTTTGCTAATCTTTCCTCTCCCATTCTATTTAAGTGACCATGCCACCTGAGATTACCTCTGCTAACGCATTCCTAGATGCTGACAATGTCAAGTTCTTTCCTAATATCCTCATTTTTAATATGATATTGCCATTGATGCCATCTGTTCACACCTCTAATCTTTCTCAGGACTCTCATATCTGCAGTCACTAGTCTTTGGTCAAGTGTTTTACTTCTGACCCAGCTCTCAGATCCATAAGTTAAAACTGGTTTGAACACTGTCTTGCATACAGCTAATTTAGTGTTCTGACTAATTTCTCTCTTATTCCATATGAATTGATTCAATTGACTTCCAACCATACCAGCTTTGCTGATTCTGTTGTCTATTTCTATATTTAATTTACCATCTTGAGTAAAAATCGTGCCTAAGTAGCTGAAATCTTTTACTTGTTCCACAGGTTCTCCATTCACAACATAGTTGACATTTTCAATGATTCTGCCTATTTTCATTGTCTTTGTCTTTTTATTGCTGACCTTCATACCATATCTATTACAACAGCAATTGAATTTAGTCAGAGAATCTTGCAGACATGTAGCGGATTTATTTAGAAGTATAACATCATCCGCATAAAGCAAAGAGCTAACATTAACAACTCCAATTTTGATATCAGGTTTAATACCACTTTCCTTCATAATGTGATCCATATAGATAATGAATAACAGAGGGGATAATGTACATCCTTGTCTCACACCAGATTTAACATTAAACCATCTTCCTGTACTTCCTTCAATTCTAACTGCCGACTTACAACTCAAATACAGATTAAGCATTGCATGATATAATGCCCCATTGACACCATATAACTGTAGCATATTGAATAGCTTCTCTCTTGGCACCTTGTCATATGCCTATTCCAGATCTACAAAACTTAAATACAGATCTTTGTTATATTCCCATGCTTTCTCAACTATTTGTCGTAAAGTGAAGATCTGATCCTGACAGCCTCTATTTGGCCTGAATCCACCTTGTTCTTCACCAAGCTTTTCTTCCACAATTCTTTTCAACCGTTTCTCAAGTATGCTTGCATAGATCTTGCCAGGAACACTCAGTAGGGAAATACCTCTGTAATTCTCACATTCAGTTTTATTCCCCTTTTTATATATGGGTACAATTAGAGCTCTACTCCAATCATCGGGAATTCGTCCCTCTGTCCAGGCTTTCTAAACTATGCAGTGCAGCCACTGTAAGACTTTTATACCACCATACTTCAGCATTTCTGGTCGAATATCATCTACTCCTGCTGCCTTTCCACATTTCAAGCCTTTGATGGCTTTTTCTACTTCAAGTATGGATATGTATTCTTGCTGTATGCCTGTTGTGTGTTTTTTACCACTGTGCTATCACTGCTTGTTTCATTTAGCAGTTTTTCAAAGTAATTACTCCATACTTCAAGGATATCTTTTTCTCCTGTTTTCATGTCACCTTTAACATCTCTAACTCCTTTTACAGCACTCTTTCCTCCATTCCTAAGCTTCTTCAACAACCTCCAGAATATTTTGCCACCTTCTTGATATTTATTTTCTATATTCTTGCCAAAGTCCTCCCATGATTTTTGATTAGCTAGTTTTACACACTGTTTAGCTTTCTTACATTTGTCTCTGTATTCTGTAAGAGTAAAAGCTGACTTATTTGCCAGGAACTTTTGATATGCTTTCTTCTTTTCCTTCACTGCCTCTTTAAGTTCTTGTGTCCACCAGGGAGTTCTGATTTTTTTATCCTTGCACACAACCTCACCACATGCCTCTCTGGCAGAATCAATCAATGTTTTCTTCAGAGTTTGCCACTGAATCTCCAAGGTTTGATTCCTGTTCTCAAACTCTTTCATTTTCTTTTCAATAATCTTTCTGTATTTTAGTCTACAGTTCACATCTGAGAGCTGCTCAACTTTTATTCGTTTTAAAACTTTCTTACATGTTATTCTTTTCAATATGAAATTCAATTTTATCCTGCTCAAGACTAAATAGTGATCACTTCCAATTTCAAATCCTCTGTACACTCTGGTATCCTGCACCAGGGAGAAAACATCACTATCAACAATAACATAGTCAATGAGACTTTTCTTATTCCTAGCCCCTTCTCTCCATGTGAATTTGTGCACATTTTTATGTTGGAACATGGTGTTAGTAATAACCAGTCCATGTCCTGAGCAGAAATCCAACAGATATTTGCCATTATTATTAGCTTTGCTCTTTTCTCCAGATTTTCCCAAAATATTTTTGTATGTCTCACAATCATTTCCTACTCTGCTATTTAGATCCCCAACAAGGACCAACTTTTCATTTTTTATTGTGTCAGTTGCTTTTTCTAAAGCGTCAAAAAATTCCTCCACTTCTACCTTAGTAGAACCTTCTGTGGGATCATAGGCACAAATAAGTCTCATTGTCCAGTTACCCATTCTCATATTTGCCCACATTACTCTACTTGAGACTGACTGCCATTCAAGAAGATTAGCCTTGTATTTTGTGTTGAATACTATGGCTACTCCTTCTTTTCCTTGATTGTCATTGCCTGAATATAACATTTTGTATTTATTGCTCAGAAAGATCTCACCAGTTTTGGTCTTTTTTGTTTCAGTCACCCCTATTATGTCGATCTGGTACTTATCTAATTCCTCAGCTAGCTCCATTTCTTTGCCATTCAGGCTTCTTACGTTGATAGTACCGATCTTTAACTCTGGTGATGTTGAGTTGGGGTTTATAATAAAGTTGAAAATCTAAGTGAAAATGCGGGTGAATTAAGAGGTAGAAGACTACTTGGAACATGTCTTCAGCCACTTAAATGAAAGTACCACTTCATCTTGAGAAGTAGTAGCAGATACTGAAAAGTATCTACTACTGCTTCTAAAATTTTAGCTATAACCCATTTTAGCTCTTTTTTTTTTTTTTTTTTTTTTTAAGAATTAGCTGTTTTTAGTAATTTTCTTTCAGCAACAGTATCTCTAGATGTCTTCTCTAGACTCAAAAAATTCTTCTACTTCACTAGAAATTTCTGTGAATCATAAACACAATAAATCTCAGGATCCAATTTACCATTCTGAAATTTGTTCATATAATTCTAAACAACTTACTCAAGAGGTTTATCTTCCTATTTAATATGAAATACTATAGCTACTCTTCATTTCTCTAATTTCTTGTACATCAATAAATTGCAGTTCAACTGCTTTATTATACTAGCTAACCTTGCTCTGTTAGTCATGAATTTCCAATGCAAACTGAATGGGTCTTGTGCAATCAGATAATGCACCAATCAGCATGCTATTTAATTATGCACCATGATAACATACACTACTTGAAAAGAAGTCAATGAACACCATAGTGTGAGGAAAAAATAGCCATGGCACATACTCTAATAAGATGCAGAACCTCCTTTTGCTGTGATGACAGCAGCAATCCTATGGCACATACAAGCATACAATAGCAATTAATGGAAATTTTGGACCATTTTCCCTGTAGGCATGTAATGAGGTCCGGACTGTTGTGGGGCAGACATCCCTTGATCTCACCTGACACTCCAGTTCATCCAACAGATGTTCGATAGATAATTAAGGGGATATAAATCCCTTGTTCAACTGCCAGTAAGCAAAACTCTTAGATCCCCTTAATTATTATTAATTGTATCCCCTTAATTATTATTAAGGATACCAGAAAAATAGCCGTTTGGCTTTCAATTTATGCTATAATATACAAACACACCTTTATGGCATTCGTATAGTTAAGGTATGTAAGTTCTTTTCACTTAAACCTTGTTATCTTCCAGGTCTACCTACTCACTGATGAGACCTCAAAAAAAGGTTGAAACCAGTCTGGGTAGTGACCTCTCCTCATAATGTAATTACAGTATTACATCCCCTAGGAGCTGTGTTTTTACATTATGAGAAAATATCAAGGATAGTGAGGGAGCTTGCTTCACCTTTGCTTCGAGTTGCCTTGGTGTTGTACTACCAAGTGGTCATTTACACTTTGATTCGCCGATAGTTTTTCAGTATATATGAAACTCATAGATTCGTAGTTCTCAATCTTAGAGTTTTGCTTACTGGCAGTTGAACAACAAGGGATTTGTATCCCCTTAATTATTATTAAGGATGCCAGAAAAATAGCTGTTTGGCTTTCAATTGATGTTCAATAGGGTTGAGATCAGAGCTCTGTAAAGGCCAGTCAAGTGTGGTGATGTTCATGTACACAAACCATGCAGTTACAAAAACACAGCTCTCATCAGGTGCACTATCTTGCTGAAAGAGGCAATGGTCAGTTCCATAAAAATGCCACAAAGTAGGAAGCATTGCTGACCAGAATGTTCAGCAACCTCTTAGAAGTTTATGGCACCACAGAGATCTGAGGCCAAACCATGAAAAACAGGACCATACCATCACACCACCACCTCCAAATTTCATAGTTGGGGTTATGCACTCTGTTAAGAAACATTCACCAGGCATCTGCCACACCCACAAATATCCATCTGCTCAGCAGAGGGTGTGCTGTGATTCAATGCTCCATAACAATCAGGTAATGATTGTTATCATATGAAAAATCTCAGAACAGCTTTCCACGCTCCTGCATCCCACTGTACATGATGCTGCATGTTGGTTCGGGCAATGTAAGGCTGGCATATTGCCTACTGAGGAGGCACACGATAAGATGAAGAATGAGAACTGTTTTCAGCAGCTCTAGTTGGTATGAATTCCTTATTAGTTATGTGGAGATCTATTTTCAGTTATATAGCTTCAAATGTTAAGCATCTCCTCCCCTTAAGAATATTTTCTGTTACTAACATGGCTGCAAAAAACTTTTGTGTAAGCTTCAAAATGAACCCTAAAATAAGTAGTAATCAATAACTGAATGGCATCAGTGATTATCAAAACCTCTCAGGAGAATAAAATCCTCAAGCATATAAAATAAAATAAACTTTTAAATTAAAATCTTATATACCTTCCTAGGGCTCTAAAAGACACTTCCTTTATGGTGTTGAATTTATGTCGACTGGGCAATGCTCCTCTTTTTGTGATTGTATGGCTGACATCAGCTGCTCTTAGAGTTTCAAAATAACTAAGTTGTTTAAAAATGGAAGCTGAAAGAGAAACACATATAATTATACACATGCAATTTATTATTTTTTTTTTATATGGAGCATATAAAATTTTATTACTATTATTATTCTAGACTAGACTTCCATAGGGTCATATTGCTCATCATGGCAGGTCCACCTTAGACAATGAAAAATTTATCATACCACTCCTTATAGTCATCCACTGTTTGCACTCTGATAATCTTCTCAAGCAATGCATTCCATGCTCTTAGCACTCTCCATGCAAAAAAAAAAAAAAAAAAAAAAAAAAAAAAAAAAAAAAAAACTTCTTGCCCTCTTATTTACTACTTCCTTCTGCAACTTCCAGAGAACCCCCCCAGGTTTGTCTTTATTCCTTCCCCTTGTCCTATCATATGAAAAATATCCAGTGTCAAATATGACAAAAATACATTTCAACAGTTTAAATGCCTCAATTATATCCTCCATCATCTCTCCACTAAGAACTGTAGTTTGCAAACCCTCAGTTTATATCCATAGCCTATATTGTAAAGTTCTGATAACATTTTTATTATCCACTTCTGCAAATTCTCCAAGGTTATTCCCTTTTTTTTTTTTATTCTTTTATTCCCTTCAAATCACTGTGACCAGATCTGAGTAAAGAGGTCTGATCACAGCTTTATAAACTGGAACTACCACTCTTTATCTCTGATAGTCAACATCCTCCAAAACATTGCAGCAATTCTCTGGGTTGTCTTCACAACCTTTGCAATATTTCCTCTGAACTTCAAATTTCTATCTACAATCCTTTCCTTCCTCCAGCATAGCTCCACCAATGGGGAAACATCAGTAAATGTTCCCCATTCATAAAGTTTTCTACTGGATAAGCAGGACAAGCATTTAGTGGATACTATATAGTAAATTTACTTTTAACCTTTTCTGCACCTTAATACTTCTTTCCACGCTTCTCGAACCTCCTGTTACAAAGCTTTTATTAAGCAAGCATGGAAGCCATCAATTCCATAGAACATACCATTAATACATACAGTGACGTGTCATCTATTCTAGACTATATATCATCTTCTCTCAATCATATTTCACATATGGTAACAAATTTTAGTTAATCAACTCAATGCCAAAAATTCTGTCTCCATTTTTTTGATACTTCTAGCATTTATAAATAAATCCATCAACTTATTTTGAGGCTCATAACTAGTTATGTCATCTCTGCTGTGACTCCTTCTCACCAGACCTCAACTCTTCCCATTATAACACCTATCCAGTTTTCAACAGATAGGTGTTATAATGTAGGTGTTCCTCTATCTCCCTAATACTTAATTCTCCACCTATACATGACACTATTATGATCAATGCCATCCATCACCATGCGTGTGTGTGTTCTCATGGCCGATTTGCCTGTATGCAGGATGAAAAATTCAAGTTTCTGGGAGGGAAAAACCCTGCTACCTCCATATGAAAGTGACTAACTCACCATTGAAAACGTCCATGAGTTCGATCCTCTCATCACAGGAATCAAACCCAGGTCTTTTCCAGTAAGGGCAAAATGTTCTGTTGTAGTTCCAACTGAACTATAGAAGTGGTTATTATTATAATAACAACCACTATAATAACCACTAGTATAGTGATTATTATAATGACTTCACAATGATGCTAAAGCAACCAATGTGAAGTCATCAGCTTTCATATACAAGTAGTCTAGTCATAAAGATTCTTCATGCACAAACGTTTGCTTACAACCTGGAGAATCTTATTCAAAGAGTCCTAGCAAGGAGCAGTACTTTTATAACCAGATGTGCCAAAAATCATAGCATGTTTATAAGATATTCACTCATTTTCGGTTTATGTATTCAGACATATAATTTCATTTTGCCTAATTGTACAACTGAAACTAAACGTGTAATGATTTAACTCAGAGGATTGCTGCAATACTCAGAAGGATGTTGACCTGCAGAGATAAAAGAGTTATCATTCCATTGTATATAAGACCTTGATCAGACCACACTTAGACTATTGTTCTCAGATTTGGTCCCCAGGATTTGAAGGGGATAAACTGACTGTGGAAAGGGTACAGAGGTGGATAACAAAGATGGTTTCAGGACAATACAATATGAATTATGAGGATCAACTGAGGGAATGTGGAATGCAGAGTTTGGTGGATAGAAGAAGAAAAGATGTATGATTGAGACTTTTAAACTGTTTAAACTCCTTACCCTGGAAGTTACAAAAAGAAACTGTGAGCAAGAGGGTGGTTGAACCTTGGAATGCATTGCCTGAGAGCGTGGTTGAAGTGGTAACAGTCAATGGGTTCAAGGAGTGGTATGATAAACTTTGTGTTTCCTAAAAATGACCTCCAACGATGAGTCTTTTGACTCCATGGAGGCCTAGATAATAATAATAATAATCTGAAATATCAAAAAACTACATCCAATCAAATTTCATTAAACTCAATCAAAGTTGATTGAGTTTAATGAAATTAAACTCAATTAATTTATTATTAGTATCAGTTCAAATCATTTTAGCAAATTTTGTCAATAAAAATGACCTTATGGAAATCAAAATTAATACATATGGTCATCTTATGTCCACTCTAAATTCCAGTATAATTTTCTATTGCCTAATCCTGCCAATTAAAACTAACTAAATGAAATGACAAATTTTAACAGGAATCCTAAGTACCAAATTTCACATTAAGATCAGAAGGATGAAGTCATTATAATCATCATCAAATTCCTGCCATGTACCCTAAAGGTGTACAGGATATGATAGTACTACATGTCATTATAATTACTAAAATAAATACTAAAATAAATACTAAAAGTCATTATAATAACCACTTATAACTGTTTACAGCATGCAAATACACAAAGTTGTATTTTCTATTGCCAATATTTCTGATATTTTTTACAAGATCTACGAAGTTATATATGTATGAAGTTGTATGCTAAACAGGAGATAGAATGAGCTTCATGCTTTGGACATGAGGAGGAAACGAGCAAGAGAATACTGGTGGTTCTGGGGACAAATGATTTAAGTGGACATAAGGAGAATGTAAGAGCAAATATCATGAGGTTATTGAGAAAGAAAACATCCCAGTGAGCTAGGATGGAAAGCGAGAATCATGAATGGTATGTTAGCAGAGCTGTGTGAGGAAAAGGGAGTACAGTTTGTGGATGTATGACATGTATTTGAGGAAAGAATGGAATTATACAGACATGATGGATTGCATTTGAATAGCTTTTGAATGAGTGAAACTATTGCTAGATGGAAGTGCAGTGTGTGATGCAAAAGATGAAGCGAAAGATTAGGAGAGTGGCATTTCAATTGACTGAAGTGCTTGGTAATGAAAACAGTAGTAATGTGACAGATAAAGAGAGAAAAGGAATGCAAGAGGAACAGGGAAATGAGGGGGGGAGGGAAGGCTCGGGTGGACAGGGAGATGTGGCATAGGGAGAGTGGATGTTAGAAGTAGTTGTGAATGATCAGCATAGAAATGGAATAGATCAGGATGTGGGAGAAGAAGTTGAGACTGAGTAGATATATGTGGTGATAAAGGAGGATTAGGAAAGGGTACGAGCATGGTGGGGAAAAATCTCAACCAACAAGTGGCTTTGGTAAGACTAGTTATAGGCCTAAAAGTGAATTGCTGTGTTTATTTACAAATGCTACAAGTGTCAGAAATAAGGGAGATGAAATGGTTTCTGATTGAGTATATTTGCCACAAAAATCATTGGAATATGTGAAACGTGGTTAAATGCAGATGATAACCTAACAGGACTAGAAATGGAAGGGTACAGTGTTTTTTGCGAAGATAGAAAGGGCAGGAAGGGAGGGGGAGCACTGCTAATGACAGTAGGGGAATTATGTCCACATAGGGTAGATATGAAAGAAGGAAATAGTGGCAATGGTTATGAGGCAGTGTGGTGTGAGGTGGAGATTGATAGGAAGACATATTTAGTTGGATGTGGCTATAGACCAGGAAATGTGGAGGATGGAGATGAAGAAATATAAAAACAACTTGGGTTAGTGAACAAAGGAAGGGTGATTATTATGGGCAATTTTAATTATGGCATTATAGACTGGAATGAAGAGATAGCATTTGGAAATAAGGAAAATGAATTTCTTGAGACAACTATCTCTGGCAGCATAAAGGAGAGCATGCAAGAATCGAGAGTTTGAGATTTGATCATTTCATCAGAGGATGTAATTGTGAGTAGGGTTATGAAATGAGGAGTTGAGTAGTAGGGAAATAAATGCTGCTGGGGGACTAACAAAGAAATACATAACAGCATCAATGTGTGCATATATTCCGAAGGTATTCTGAATGTATTAAGAAGGCACTCTGGAGACAGTACAAGATATATATAATGGTAATAATCAGTTACATGAAGAGAGTATAAAGAAGAAGCAAGGAGAGCAAGGAATTGCATACATAGTTACTGTAGTAATTATATATATATAATATTTATAACGCATTACAATCGTGTATAACAGATACTTGCAAGTTAATAATTTTCTTCCTCGAAGCTTAGCAGAGCTTATCTGAGGAAGATAATAGATGATAGAGGGTGGTGGTTTCATGGTTATGTTCTTATACTGGTCACAAGCCAGGTGTTGATTTTACTGTTTGTTGGTACGTGCTTGGAAGACTCTTACTGCTATTACAGTTTAACTTTTTTTTTCTTTTTTTTTCTTTTTTGTGCAAATATGGTTGGATTTAGACATGGTGTATTTGTTTCTTTGTGTTCTTGTAGTGATAGTTTTTGAGAGGGGGGGGAGGTTTGTCATAGGTTTGTGTGTGTGTGTGTGTGCATGTGTGGTGGGGGAGAGAGAAGCAGGAATTGCTCTAATTTTCATTCTCGCTATAATATTTATATAGTGCCTGTTTCAGCTCTCTGTATGTTCCTAGGTTTCTGTTGTCGAATGGCAGTTTGTTTATCATGTCAGGTACGTAGAAGTTTCGGGTGGCTTTGCCGTGGTGATTGTTGTACTTATATGTTATGTAGTTTGTTGACTGTGGTCTTGTTATTTGATATGTTGTTCTGGTTACTCTATATGTTGGGCTATAGTAGTGTTTTAACATGACTGTGTAGTGGCATAAGTGTTTCACCTTAAATATTTTGTGTTTTGTCCATGCTTCCTGCATAAGAGTGGGTTGTTCCCAGAATATCAGTTTTATCATTTTATCTTGCAACCATTGTAGCCTGTTAAGTCTGTAGTCTGCGCAGAATGCGTATGATTTGATTGCATATCTTAAAATTTTTTCACATAATGCTTTATAGATTAGTATTTTTATGTGGGTTGGGGCAATGTCTTTTAATCTGTATAGTTTGCTTGCTATTATCCTAAGCTTGGTATGTAGGTAGTTTGTATGGCTATTCCAACTTTGATCAGCATCGAAGTGAAGTCCATGATAGCGTGTTGTTTTCACCTGTGTGATGGTTGTGATTTTAGGTTCTGCACTTTGTGTATAGGAGGATGAATGTTTGATAGTGAGATATTTAGTTTCTATGGGCAGGGTTTGGGGGTTTTGAATATCATTAGCTTTGTTTTTCCAGGGTTTATATATATGCCGTTTTCGGTTAAGTTAGTGATTTGATTGATGTCGTGTTGCATATTTTTGTAAGCAATATTTGCATTGTTGTGAAGGGATACTATGGCCATGTCGTTTGCATACTGGAAGATTTTACTTTTTAGGGGGAGTTGGCTTATGTCGTGTGTGTGTGTATATGTTAAATAGAATGGGAGATAGGACAGCTCCTTGCGGTACTCCACAGGTTACATGTACCTCTTTGCTGTATGCTGATCCTATATGTGTGATGTGCTTTCTGTTTTTCGTGTATGCTTTAAACCACTGGAGTAGATGACCTCCAATTCCGATATGGGTAAGTTTCGTTAACAAGGTTTTATGTGTTAGTGTGTCAAATGCTTTTGTTAGGTCAATGAATACCACTAATGTTATTCTGTTTTTATCCAATGCAGCGTTTACTAGATCTGTGAAATCTTCCAGGAGTGTTGCTGTTCCTTTATTTTTTTGAAAGCCATATTGTGTTTTGGATATGATTTGAAATTTTTCAACGTATGTGGAGAGTTTCTGATGTACAATGCGCTCCATGATTTGGTTGATTACAGGCATCATGGCGATAGGTCTGTAATTACTTATTATGTTTCTTTTTCCCTGTTTGTGTATGGGTGTGATTAATGCAGTCTTCAGTGTTTCAGGTATATTTAATATTATTAATAATAATAATAATAATAATAATAATACTGGAATAGTGTGTGCAGAGATTTATATCTGAAATAATTTAATAACAGACAATTTGTGAGAAAATACATGTACTTAACAGATAAAAATACTAAGTATTTGGTAATACATGGTGTACTGTACTGCAGTAGTCCTTATATAAGACTTTATAGAACAGGCATAACTTGTATTAGATGTAGTTTCTTATAGAAATAAAAATAAACAATTATTTCTAGAACAGCTTGTCACTGAGCATTATGTATCACATGCTTTCTTGATTAAAGTATTTTGCTGGTAAAATATTTGAATGTTCTTCAATTTTCTTATCTTCAGCAGTATTACAGATAATATAAGCGGAAATACTTGATGCACTTCCATGTTGAATTAAGTTCGTTTTCTGTACAGGAACGAAAATTCTTTTCCGATAATCTCTTATGAAAAATTTCATTGGGGTTCCTCGAAAAAATAAAAAAAAATTATTTCAAGTTCCTCAATTTCAAAAAGTTTAACACTGGCGTAGATGGTGGATCATGTGGTATACAGCAGCCTCCAGCGATCAGCCCTTAGATTTCATCAGTCCTCAGACTCCTTGGCATCACGTTATAATAATAATATATCAAAAAAAAAAAAAAAAAAAAGAGGAGGAGGAAGAAATGAGAGATTACTCTTGAGGTCACAATCAGTTTCTAAAACCTAAATGTCAAAAACGAGGGTTTAAATGAAAAGAGGGATTACTGTTGTGCTCACAATCACTTTCTAAAACCTTACCCTTAAAGTAAATTTAATGATATGCACATGCTCGGTATTTTAATGTATAGCAGCAAACAAGTTCAACAACGCATCACACAAATAATGATTGCATGCTGGTGATTCAAATTAATCACAACCGCAACTGCACAAATTCAAATTTCTTACCTTCAGCAGTACACGTGAGTATTACAGATAATATAAGCGGAAACACTTGATGCACTTCCATGTTCAATTAAGTTCGTTTTCTGTATAGGAATCTATCACAGCGACTATAAGCACAAGCAATTCATAACAATAAAACAAAACTGCACGGAACCGCTAACAAATTCATGTTTACACATGTGCACACACTACACTAGACTAGACCTCTGCTATCATTCTGTTCTTATGACGTCAAAAAACCGAAAAAGTTCGTCAGCTAGTGAGTCACACTGATGGATAAAATGATTTGCAAAAATATCATTTACGGAGAAATCTAAAAGTATAAAAAATCGTGGAAATGTTTTACGTATGCCAGCATTTACAATGAGGAGTTCGAATAAAACAGTTTCAAAGAAAAATCAATAATTAAAAAACCTAGAAAGCATCGAAAGACAAAATTATAAAATGCATTTACTAGTCAACTACCAGACTATATAATATATTACTTGAAGAAACAGAAATTAGTAAGCATTATATGGTACTGCATCAGCGTTATAGCATTTTAAAGCTGGAAATTGACAATAAACTAATCAGAGTTGTTTATTTTAATTGCAAAATACAAGCACACCTTTATGGCATTCGTATAGTGAAGGTATGTAAGTTCTTTTCACTAAGCTTTGATATTTTCCAGGTCTACCTACTCACTGATGAGACCTCAAAAAAGGTTAAAACCGGTCTGGGTAGTGACCTCCCCTCATAGTGTAATGACAGTATTACATCTCCTAGGAGCTGTGTTTTACATTATGAGAGAATATCAAGAATAGGGAGGGATCTTGCTCCACCTTTGCTTCGAATTGCCTTCGCCGATAGTTTTTCGGCATTGAAACTCATAGATCGTAGTTATCGATCTTGAGTTTCACTTACTGGCTATACTGGCTATATAACAATATAGGATTCTTATCCATTTAATATCAGAGTTGTTTATGTTAATCTAGATGGACAGTTACCTACGGTGCAAAGCATGCCAGGTTCTAATTTTGATTTATTGAGTCTCATGTACACCCTCTGTCCAAAAAGAAACCGAACTTTTGATAGAAAATAAAACACAGGCCAATTACAATTATTCCAATCATTTATTTCAATCAATATATTCTCTCTCAGCTTCGATACAGTCAATTCGCACTTTTAATTAATTCTTAAATGAGTTTTATATCGGCTTTTGGGATACTGTTGAGGATCGTGGTTACTGCCGCTTGAACGTTTTCAATGGTGTCGTATTGCTTTCCTTTCATCGACAAATGAAGTCTGGGGAAGAGAAAGAAGTCACAGGGTGCTAAAATAGGTGAATACGGTGAGTGATGATCCAACACACAAAATTGTTTTTGCTCAAAAACTGTCTCACAATGTTCTAACGATGAGATGTTGCATTATCGTGCAAAAGTGACCAGCTGCCTGTATCATGATATTCATGCCGTACGCGACGAATTCTCGCTATTAGTCGCTTCAAAACTTCGAGATAAAACTCACCATTGACAGTTTGGCGAGGAGGAACGAATTCCTTGTGGAATCGTAGAAACAAATCAGCATTGTCTTTACTTTTGACTTCTCCAAGCGACTTTTTTCGGATGCCCCTCTTCTGGTGGTCTCCACTCAGCACTCTGGCGCTTTGTTTCGGGCTCATACTCAAAACACCACGTTTCGTCATCAGTAACGATCGTTAGGAAGTTTGAGCCCTTACGAGAGGTTTTAATGAGGTCCTTGCAGTGTCCAATTCGATACATTTTTTGGTCGTCGGTCAACTTCTGGGTAACAAATCGCGAATTCAATTTACGAAGGTCCAAACTCTCGGTCAAAATGTGGTGCACAGTTGATTTTGGAATCCCCAATTCATCTTTAATCAATCTCACGGACGATTTCGGGATTTATTCAATGAAATCACGCACTTTTTCGATGTTAACTTAGCTCAGTCCAGTTTTTGGACGACCCAGCTTTTCGTCGTCCTCAAACGTCTTACGACTCCTTTGAAATCGCTTAAACCATTCATAAACTTGAGTACAGGATAAGCATACATTACCGTATGCTTTTTGAAGCATTTAATACGTTCCGGTAAAACTTTTACTAAGTTTAACACAAAAGTCAATCGCAGCTCTCTGTTTGAAACTCATTTTCCGATCGTTCTTCAAAACACGCTGTCACTCCTGGCACTATAACTCAGCTTGTAATGAAACAAATGTCATAAATAGTTTCTTCTATTTTCGAAAAGTTCGGTTTCTTTTAGGACAGGAGGTGTATTAATAATTATTTTATTCTGATATTTCATTTTATCCTTTCACACAGCCTCAACTTCTCGAAAAGTACTAGATACTGCTTAAGGTTAAAATGTTATAAATTTTCTAGACAAGTTAGTATTAAGTGTCCAAACGTTCACTATGATTTGATCAAATTATGAATATATCGTAGGGAGATAATTGGAAGGGGAGTATCTGTGGAAATTGTGTAAGAGCATGGCTACTAGAATGTGAGGAAGGACTAGATGTTTTGCTTGGAAAAAGGTGAATGATCAGAATGGAACGTTAGAGGTAGTTTTGAGTACTCTGACAGAGAAAGAGTTTAAAGAGGTATTGCTATGACAGGTGTGAGAGAAATCGAGGTAAGAATAGTGGTTGACGAATTTTAATCACTTAGGCTATTATGGAATCTCAGTGGGAAATAGAATGGGACAGCAGCTCGCGTGTTGAGAGGGTACAAGAGAATTGGCATTGCCTCACTCTAGACTATTGAACTTAACTCTCAGCTCTGGTAAAGGTCGAAGGGAGTAGAAGATAGGCAAAGTCCCATTCTATAAAGGAAGCTGACTCCAAAACTGTGGAGTCAGCTTCCTTTTTATTACAGATAAATCAGTATCTTGAGAGTGGTAAAAGTATTGGAAAAATTGGTCAAGGACAGAATTCAGGAATGGGTAGATAAGAATATGATACTCTATGGAGGACAGCATGATTTTGCAGAATAGGTTATGCATTAGTAATTTACTTACATTTTTTATAATAATGACGAATGAGTTAGGCAAACGGATAGTTAAACAATGATAATGCTGTATTTTGCAAAGACGTTTCTTAGGATACCACATGGAACACTTGGTGACATTATTATTATTATTATTACATGGAGAACTTCATGGGGCCTGTAGACTCATTGAGGGGGTGCCCTAAACATTATGCCAAAAACTATCCAATATTCATACAATATCTATCTATCTATCATACTTCACTTTGAACTCATTTACAGTTATGGTCCCCCAAGAGTTTTGGCAATGCTGTTGGCGCACTTTCCCTCGATGAGTCTCTGGACTTCCTGGAGGTGTCACATAATAATAATAATAATAATAATAATAATAATAATAATAATAATGCACTAATTTATCTCTCTCCAAACAAACAAACAAACAAAAACTGTTTACATTCTTGCTCAATTTCGAAGGATAGCCCATGGTCCTCCTACCACCAGACCTGTTCTGAAAAAAATTCCGCTATATCAGTGCTGTTAAGAACTTTCTGGAATACATATATTTCAATCATATCACCCGTTTCCTCCTATCATCCAATTTCTATAACTCACAAATCTGTACTTGTCTTCATAAGGTTCATTCCATACATCTGCATACTCATCTTGGTCACATGCCTTTGGGTTTTCTCCATCTCCTCATAATTTTTCAAGAAACCCCACTGGCTGGATCTATGCACCATAGTCAAGACAGGGTCTTATCAAGGCGTTTAAAGGAGGTAAAATATTAGGATGTTCTTCAGTAGCCAAGTAATCCAATGAGCTATTTTAGCCACTTTTACAATATGCCCTCTAAATTTCAACTCCTGATCACCAGTGCCCCCAAATGCCTAGCTTCATCAATTTTCTGAAGTACAATTCCATCCATATTGTACAAAGCCGGTATTCTTTTCACTCCACTTTGGCACAACAGATATCCCTTCTCCTTTTCCCCTACTGTCAGTGTATTAAAATCATCATGTAAAATTTTAACATCATTTTTATTAACTATTGCCCCTAATATTTCCCCTCAGATCATTTCATATATCATGAATGTACAAATTAAATAGTAGTGGCCCAAGTACAAAACCATAAAGCATGCCACTAGTCTCAGGCCTTCTACTAAACTCTACTCTAAATAAATCACTGTCTGGTTTCTCTTTATTAAATCAACAACTTCGTATTCATCCCCAGTTGCTGTAATTTATTTATCAGAATTTCATGCAGTATCTTGTCAAAAGCTTGTACAAAGTCTAATAGTGTCACTTTCTATCCGTTACCTTTATCCAACTAATCTGCCACTGTATTATAAAAGATGAGCAGGTCATTGAAGAATGAACTACACTTCATAAAACCACACGGCCCATATAATAACCCATTCTTATCTACCCATTTCTGCAATAACCAACTTTTCCAACACCTTAACCACTCATGAGATGCTAATTGGTTGATAATGTACTACCCCTGTCTTAGAGCCTCCTTTATCCAGTGAAAAATCTGTTTTCCTCTCTTTTTATCTAACCAAGAGCTGAGACAAATTTAGCAATTTAGGTTTGTAATATTCGTAATATTTGAGCTGAAATGCCATGTAATTCCACAGCTGTACAGATTCAATGCATCTCCTGTTCATCTATCTATATTTCCATATCAGCTTTTGCTTCTCTTCTAATTTCAATATCTCCAACTGGATGATATACCCTTGCAAAGTGATGAGTTAATAATTCAACTATTTCTTCTGCTTCAGTTACTTCTTACCATCGGCATTTGTTAAAATTATTCTTCTGTAACCATCTTCTTTTTACTTGGCACATATTGAAAGAACTCTTTGGGATTAACTTTGACCTTCACCGATAATTTGCTCACATACTCTGAATTTTTCTTCCTAACCATACTTCTCA
Source organism: Typopeltis vanoorti (assembly GCF_054136105.1). Lineage (NCBI taxonomy): Eukaryota > Metazoa > Arthropoda > Arachnida > Uropygi > Thelyphonidae > Typopeltis > Typopeltis vanoorti. Next base: position 98,711,182 of record NC_143565.1, read on the forward strand.
CCCTTCTGGATTTTGCTGTGTCACATGTGCATGATGATGACAAATTTCACTTGTTTTTTTTTTTTTTGTATGTGTGGCTCCTGGTTAATGAAACTGTTCATCCATTTTACCTTCCACTTTATTTATTCTCATGACTCTAGGTATAGAGTCTGTTGTTGCTTCCCTCAAAATATTCCTTTACCATCTCCCATTCAATATCACCATTTTTACATACATCCTCTTATGTATTTTTACATGTATCCTCTCTTAAATGAAAAGTTTTACGCATTTAATATAAACAACTGCTGTTTAATTTGTACATAAATGACATGGAACATGATTTCGAGGGAAATATTCAGCTGTTAGCCAATGATGCAAAATGGGTAGAGTAACAGTTAGACAAGGCAATGTAGATAGCTTGCAGGATGATTTAAATAGGCTGGCAGTATGGACAAAGTTACTGAATACAAGCTTAATATATTCAGTAACTTTGGATGGTGTTGGTCGAATTTGAGAGGGCATATTGCTTAGATGGATAAGGTAGCTTATACAATTACTTGTTTATTGAGGAACGCACGCTAACAAGCAGAGATAAGGAACTTATTATTCTTCGTCACAAGGCCTAATATTACGAAGTCGGAAGCTATACCAGGAAAAAAGGACAATACCATCACACTACCACCTCCGAATTTCAAAAGTTGAGGTTACACAGTCTGTAAAGAGACGTTCCCCGGATATCCACTACACTCACGCATGTTCATCTGCTCGGTAAAGGATGTGGCGTGATTCGATGCATCATAACAATCAGATTATGATTGTTATCATGCGAAAAATCTCCAAAACAGCTTTCCGAGTTTCCACATCCCCTGTACCCGCGCATGACACCACTGAAGATGATGATGCATGTTGGTTCGGGTAATGTGAGGCTGGCATATTTCGGTACTACCATGGAAACCCGTGTTGTTGAGCCTCGGTTCAGAACGCCTTTGTGCAGATTTGTGTTCCAGTAGATGCCCAGAACTCGGCATTCAACGTGTCGGTCAATGAATGGTGATTTTTACATATTATTCTTCGTATCACCCTACGATCATATTCACGCATTTGTGTAATATCTGTAACATTAAAACTGTAAAATCACCACCTGGATGATACACCTTTGCAAAATGATCACTCAGCAACTCAACTATTTCTTTGGCTCAATCAGCTTCCTACGATGAGCACTATTGAAAGTCATTCTACCATAATCATTATTCCTATTACTTGCTACATAACGAAAAACTCTTTTCGGTTTACTTTGACCTGTTTGGCTAATTTTCTCTCATAGTCTGATTTTGCCTTCCTTATCATACTAGTCATCAGTGGCGTCGCGTACCCATTTCGATTGGATGTGCTGTCGTGTGACTTATACAACCCGCGCTACAAAATTCACTTCAGTTTGACCGTATGATTGTATTTTTATCGATGTATTTTAAGTTTTAAGAGTGTATAACACATCAGTGCTCAACTTAATTGGTCAGTTTGCTGCAAGAACGAACTCTAATTAGTTCTTGCAGCAAGATTGCTCATACAGACCTGTACCCTGGGGCTTGTGTAGTAAATATGTTTTTTTCACAACTTGCAAAATCTTTTGGGAACAGTCGAAAATGAGAATGCGAAGATATTTGCGACTTTAATATTCAAACAAATAGACATCTGGAACATATTATACCAGATATCACCCCAGTTGAACAACAAGAACATGTGTGATTTATTGTGGTTTATTAACGTAGCAATACCAGTGATATAGTACAGCTGAAGAAAATGTACATGAAGAACTGACCAAGTACAGAGATATTAAAATTAAACGCCTTTGGAAGAAAAGGGCAACAGTTCTAATTGTCATAGGAGAAACCAAGGACATTTATCAAACGACTGGAAAAGCTGAGACTCCTAAACATAACCCCATCTCGACCTCAGAAAATGGAACTAAACATCTTAGGGACTAGATATTTTACAATATCTGTTCGATTCAAATTTCAGTATGCTGTTGCATGCTCCTTGTTTCTCTTTGATTCTACTCTGTTAATTGAATGTAGAAATTATAATAATATGCCCTCTTTATTCCCCTAAAATAGCAGGCAGAGCTCCTTTAGTCCTAAGTAACTTTTTGAAGACTGTGAGTAGTAAGCATTTGGCATGGAAAATGGGAAGGATGTGGTCGCCAGTCTCCATCTCTCTAGCTTTCACTGATTATGATCCCAATGTATCAATGGATTAAATATTTTCAGAAAAGAGTGTGTGTGTGTGTGTGTGTGTGTGTGTGTGTGTGTGTGTGTGTGTGTGTGTGTGTGTGTGTGTGTGTGTGTGTGTGTGTGTGTGTGTGTGTGTGTGTGTGTGTGTGTGTGTGTGTGTGTGTGTGTGTGTGTGTGTGTGTGTGTGTGTGTGTGTGTGTGTGTGTGTGTGTGTGTGTGTGATTTTACTCTGATGCTATCGGCAAGGTTTTTTTTTAAGTTGGTGCATCTGTCATAAGCATCCATGTGAAATTGTAAGTCATTCTATCAAGTAATTTGTTTCATACAGCTGTCTAAAGCAAAAGTGTTGTCTGTATCTCTTGAAATCAATAAAATTGAATATCGTGCGGTTATAAAATTCTTTGTAAAATAAGGTTTAAGGCCAAGAAATTCATTCGAAGTTCATAAACGTTTATGGGCACTCTTCTCCTTCATTCTCGGCAATTACGAAATGGGCTGCCGAGTTTAAACGTGGCTGTACCAGCCTTGAAGATGATCCACGTGAAGGACCCAAAAAGTGTAATAACACCAGATATCATTGATCAAGTGCACGCTATGGTATTGAATGGCTGCCGAGTCAAAGTGCGTGAAATTGCCGAGACTATAGGCATTTCAGAAGAACATGTAAGATATATTTTGCATGAAGAATTGCAAATGAAAAAGCTTTGCGCAAGAATGGTGCCGCGCTTGCTCACAGCAGATCAAAAACACACTCGCATGAAAATTTCTGAACAGTGCTTGGAGCGTCTTAACAAGAATAAAACTGATTTTGTGCGTCGATTTATTACTACGGATGAGACTTGGATTCACCATTACACACCAGAATCCAAAGAGCAATCAAAACATTGGACAGAAGCCGGTTGTTCAGCGCCTAAGAAGACAAAGTCGGTTCCATCAGCAGGAAAGGTCATGGCATCGGTGTTTTGGGATGCAAATGGCATTTTGTTTATTAATTATATTGAAAGGTATAAAACAATAACCGGGGAATATTATTCCGATCGTTTAACTACACAAGACGAAAAAATTCGTGAGAAAAGACCCGGTTTTCAGAAGAAAAAATCATCTTTCATCAGGACAATGCACTTGCCATAAATTTGTTTTGGAAATGGGAAAATTAAGGGATCTGCACTATAAATTGCTGGAATATCCACCCTATTCTCCAGATTTGGCTCCCTCTGATTTCTGTCTCTTTCTCGCTGGTCAGCGTTATTCTTCGAATTAAGAGGTGATTGCAGCTGTAGAGGGGTATTTTGCAGATCTTACTGAGAAACTAATAAAAGACGGGATAATGGCGCTGGAGCATCGCTGGCATAAATGTATTAATCTTAAGGGAGATTCTGTTGAAAAATAAAAATAATTTGGAAATTATAAATTCGTTTTTTCATTGTTAGGCTGAGAACATTTCAGATCACCCTTGTACTTGTAATTATGTTTTCGTCATAATGCCATCAATCATTATAATAACTGCACTGTATACATAATTTTTGTTTTGCTTAAGTTTACAATTAAGCGAGTCTAATTGAAATACTTTGCCAAATTTTATCAGGGATTATAATCACGAATTTTTATTAATTTTCATCGACAGAGGAGAAATTATGATGTCATCTCGAATCATTCTGCAGAAGAAGAAAATACTTCAGTTGTGAAGAAATAAAAAATTTACTTAGATATAACCGTTTTAAGATTTCTTTCCTTTTTTTTTTTTTCCCGGTACAAAATAATACGTTATTAACCAATAGCTTCACTCTTTATGGTCCATATGCTTGGTATCGCGCATAGCTTCACTGTTTATTTGAAAACACTTCATATCACATATTTATCACTAATATATATTTTATTTGGTGCAAGATAAAGATTTAAAAAATGCTTTTTGTTTAAAGATAACTAGCTTTCAGTCTTGTATTTTATTGCAGCCATTGATCTGCAATTCTGTTTATTTGTTTAATCACTAGATTTCTAGTGCACATGTTATCAGTTTTCATTTCTTTTATATATATGTTGTTATCGGTGGGTACCCTGTGACTAATCGTCTGTACTGTTTGCTGCACATCACCTGATACATTATCAGGGGCTGCTCGTGCATGGGCACTGAGAAACTGCAGCACCTCCAATTTTTATCGATATATAAATATATTTATTAATTTATTTATATTTGTTTGTAATATTTAATTTATCATCAACAATCCTATACAATTCTCTTATTTTGTATAAAAATAATAAAAATCCATCTTGGAGGGCAAAGGACGCTAGCAGCACTGTGTCTACCACAGTGTCATATTGCTACTCGCGCAAGAATATGCACGTCATAGTGAGATGAAAGCTATTAGCGTAATGCGGCACTGTCCGTCGCGCAGATCCACTGTTGTTTATATGCAGTTTGCGCCAGTAATAGAGTGTTCGTAGTAGTGCTTATTGTGTTTACACCGTCTTTTTAAAAAAATTTGGACATTACAATTAAAGGATTTAATTGTAATCTCCAAAAATTGTAAATCCATTCCTTTAATTACAATTAAAGGAATGGATTTTATTTTTAAGAATTTGAATTATACTAAAGTGTATAATTTTATCGATAATAAACAATATTTTTTCATGTTTAATTTTCTTAAAAATTTTTATCATAATTTTGATATTTTATCCAAACACGTATACACTGTACTTACAGTGTGTATGTATATTTTGAAAGTTGCAGCACCCCTACGATTTCAAGCCACGAGCCGCCACTGGTCGCTTGCATCCTCTGCGCTAGGCCGCCCAAAGATAGACTTAATTTCAAGTCTATTCGCTGACTAGAGGAAATTTTTCACAGCCTTTCTTCTTCCACCGGTTTCCGAGTTTGTTGGTTTCTGTCAGGGGCAGGTGGGATTTTTCCTCCCATAAACTCAATAAAAAAATCGACCGTAGAACCCACATTACTTCAGAGAATTCACGCTACCTCAAGAACTACTTAACCCTAACCCTAACAGGGTAAGGGTTAAGAGATGGTAGCACTTGTTTGTCAGTCTCTTCATCGGTTGCCGCTTACTTCTGATAAACTATAAATATTTAATTGAATTAAATCATAAACCATAAAGCTTAATCGATGCCTATTGTAGAATTCATTCTACTTTCTCATACATTCGAAATATGAAATTATTTTTGAATGTATTTACCAACATAAGCAATTTTCCCTTTCTTTTATCCATTGACTATGACTGATACACATATATACGCTTGGCCCATGTGTTTTACGATATTGATAGCGTAGTGAAAACTGAGACAAATTGTTTGACAAACTTTGTCAAACACGGGAAAGCGATTAAAAACGAAATGTAAATTGCAATTGCTGAAAGGAATTAAACCTAACAGTAACGCGAGCATTCAATTTGTTCTTAAGTTACCATAAGATTTAGCAGATGATGCGAAATTTTGTTGATACATTTTTTTTTTCTGAGGTTACCTTTTATTCGTTTTCTACACAGGCTTGTGAACAGCCTTTGTACACAGGCTTGTGAACAAAATATACGGACAACTGTTTTCATTTAAAAGGGGGAAAAAAAGGGGAATGAATCAAAATAAGAATAAAAAAAAATTGATTCTTCAATCAAACATATTTTTAAAAATCCAAAATAAGAAACAAAAAAAGAATCAATTCTTTCAAATTTTACACAATTGGCTGTTTACTATATATCAATGGTACCAACATTAAATCTTTGTATATTTGTAAATAAAAATTTCAGAGAGATGTTCAGCTTCATGCTATTTCATTTCTGTGTCTCCGTTTTTTTTTTTTTTTGTATTGTTATTAATTAATTTTGTAATAAATCTTTCGTAGTAAAGATCATGTGTAATAACATTGCATTTTCCCTCAAAATTCGCCTGTGTTCAAGCATACAAAATCTACGTTCAAGTGCATAAGTACTTTCACAAGCTAATTCTCATAGTGTGACATTATGATAAAACTAGTTGCGTAACTTGGTGTAAATAGAACAATACTTCCGGAATCCGAAACTAAGAATGTCTTCAAACTAATGATAAAAAATAAATAAATAAAATAAGTAATAAAATGGAATGAAAAACTCTGAAATGATGTCTATTTCCAGTCTTTGAATGTCGATCGTTATGTGACAAAGTAACTTTAGATTTTGAAATAATAAACAATGGATTTTGATTTCTAGTTCCCATAAAGCAGTTGTGATTCAACCACATCCATATGATAATCGCCAGAGAGGAAATGCGTTATCAACATATTCTTCTTACAGGAAATGAGATTAAAGCAAGCGCTTACATGCTACTTTCGATTTTGAAATAACTGAAACTTAGATAATATCTGATAAGCATGAGGGGTCCAACGATTTCTAAGAAATAAACGTTGCTAAGAAATAAATCGCTAAGTAACGTTAGAATTTACAAATATAAATGATCGCTTTTCAAAACATTTTATTGCAAAGTGGTCGTTTATTTATTTACAGTATTTAGTGTAAAAATTAGCTTCACGGGATATTAGAACATAATGTATATGAACAATTAATGTGCCCAAATAGCTTTTTCTTCTTACAATATTAAAAATGCAATTTCGATTTCGAAACAATGCTATGTAAAAGAAAGTAAGGAACAATAATTTCCCTGAAATTGTAGTAGATAGTGATAAATAATGTTTCCATTAAGTTAAAAAACAATAATAATAATAATCTCCAACTGCTATTTTATTTTTATTACAAGAGAAACATTAATGCAAAACGATTACATAATAATATTAATTAAATGTTTGCTCTACGGGGATATCGCACAATAAAACTGTTTATTTATAAGCTCTTCTAAATTTAAATTACAAACCATGTTCGCCTCTTTCGATTCAGTTGCTAGACCAACCAATCTTTCTTTGGTCATTGCTGTTCGCAAATAATTTTTAATCAGTTTAAGCTTGGATAAACTTATTTCCGCACTGGCGCCAATTGCAATATGGCTGAACGAGCTCCTTTATTAAGTCGAGCCGTGAGGCAGGCTGCCTCTATGCTACACCCTGTCGATGGTACTGTATAAAATCGTAAGTACTTTAAACCTGCTGGAAGTAATTCTACCTCATAGTTATTTTTCAAGACTCTTTCCAACTATTGTCATACAGAAGCTGTTGAATAACTCACGAAATACTATAATAAATACATGGGTTAAATATCAGTGTTTCCAGAGCAGTGACGGCTCATGGCTTGAAATCGTGGTGGTGCTGCAACTTTCGAAATATATATATACACACTGTACAGTGTATACATGTTTGGATAAAATATCAAAATTATGGTAAAAATTAAAAAAACAAATTAAACATGGAAAACTATTGTTTATTATCGATAAAATTATACACTTTTGGTATAATTCAAAATTACTTTAAAATAAAATATATTCTTCTTGTTTTGTTTCATGAAAAAATATTGTTCATTATCGATAAAATTATACAGTTTAGTATAATTCAAAATTACTTAAAAATAAAATCTATTCTTCTTGTTTTGATTCGAGCGAAAGGTCAATAACTTTTTCCTTGATGCTTGTGTGACTGTTGAAGAATTTGTAGTTCACTTATCACTACTGTCACAGAACTTATTTCTTGAGGTTGCATTTCTGAGGTCATGATTGTCAATAACCCCAATAATGTTCTAAAATAAAAACTATAACAAATGTTATTTCTTCAATTGTAATGTCAATATTTAAAGAGATGGAGTAAACACGATAAGCACTACGAACACTCTACTACTGGCGCAAACTGCATATAAACAACAGTGGAACTGTACGACGGACAGTGCCGCATTACGCTATTAGCTCGCATCTCCTATGACGTGTGTATGCTTGCGCCGTAGCAATATGACACTGTGGTAAACACAGTGCTGCTAGCGTCCTTCGCCCTCCAATATGCTACAAGATGGATTTTTATTAATTTTTATACAAAATAAGAGAATTGTATAGGATTGTTGATGATAAAATTAAATATTACAAGCAAATATAAATAAATTAATAAATATATTTATGTCTCTCTTTACTGCGTACCGCTTAATTAGTGATAGCTTCGGGCCATCTGTCTCTGATTGGGTACCAGTGGAGATTGAACTGCCCACTCAGTCTCCGAAAGTTAGATAGGGCTAAATGGCCTCGCCTACTCCCGTATACGGGAATAAAAAGGTGTTAGCTGATTTTTTTTTTTTTTATATATTTATGTATCGAGAAAAATTGGGGGTGCTGCAGTTCCACAGTGCCTATGCACGAGTCGCCACTGTTCCAGATTATCCTTTATAATAAGTTTTAAGGAGAGTTTTTTTTTTCCTTCTTTATTTGAAACTGGATTAGCCAGTATCGTAAGCAGGTGTTTTATCCACCAGTTAAAAACCAAGTTACTTGGTCAAACCATTTAGTTTGCAAAATATATGAACTGGAAGAAGACGAATCGTTTAATTCAGGACCAGCTCTAGGTTTATTGGCTTATTTTTTAAATATATCTCTGATCCCTACACGAAAGTTCGCAAGACCTATAGCATATCGGTGCCGAGTGTGGGCAAGAGGGTAAGAAGAAATCTTCTGTTCACTGTTCTTTGCGGAGGCTGTTCCAAAGAACAGAAGTAAATGAAATGAAAGAGGAAGCAGTGAAGTTGGTAAGGTGAGTTTCAAGATGGACTGGAAAAGTGTGTTGGTTATCAGTGATTCTTGATTTTTAAGGAAAGTGGAGGAATGATAATCGTCAATTCAACAAAGTACTGTTCTTAGAACAGGCATAAAATGGAAACTGGATGTCTAATGGAAGAAGGATTGAAGTGGATATGTAAGAGAGGAATAATTAATTAACCGGATTACCCTCTTCCGGATAGCATCGAGCAATCTTAGAGAGAAGTTTGGTACATCAACCGAAATCTGTGAGCACCTTCCCATGGTTGGGCGGATATAATCTTCCTCATTTCAGTTGCCCAAAGCAAAACATATTTGTAAGTCACCGGCCACTTTTTCTTGTCTTCTGACTCTTCCTGGTAAATGTGCCAACCCAAGCAAGAGCTTACTTAGCTGTCGAAAATCGTGCCTGATTTTATGAGAGTTAAAATAATAATAATAATAATAATAATAATAATAATAATAATAATAATAATAATAATAATAATAATAATAATAATAATAATAATAATAATAACCTATAAGAACTGTGCATGCCTTATACTTAACAAAAGCTGCAAGCATATTATTGTAACGAAAGAACGTGCGATTTTGTTTTTATATAAAAGGCAACGGATATCCAAGTGAGGACCTTTTCGGTGGCCACTGGGAATTTCCCAATATACCTAAATATCTGCTATGGTGTTTTTGTTTTTAACATTCTTAATTTTTATTATAAAAATTATACAATAACGGGTACGTGAGCCGTTCTCAAGTAATTTCCAGGGCATCCAGTGCGCCGCTGCAGATACCTCCTGTTCTTGAGACTAGATTGCCTTGCTTATTCCTTACCTCTCCTTAGTTTGGAGATGAACATCCTGTCGGTAATACAGAAACGGTAATTAACATAAGAGATACTGTTTCGGTGTTTATGTGATATATATTGTAAAGCAAAAACTTACTGGTTTAGATTTATTTATAAAAATTTGTAAATCAGATTATTTATAATTTAGATTGATATTTCCAAGATGTAAAAGTTGAAGAAGTTTGATTTATCAATTTGATTTAAGAAATTCTCTATCATGAAATCATATTAATAATTCTTCTTGACTTTGAGGTAATAGCAGACATTCACAGCAGAAATTTGTGAAGTTTTAATGCCTTCCAGAGAGTATGAACCACTTAAGGAATATTTCCTATAATAGCTACCGATATTAATATATTTATTAGAGTTGGGCTGCACCATGAATCATTAACAGTAAAAACATAACTCTACATCTTTGCTCATTTTTTTCAAAATAAATAAATAAGTTCCATAATGCCTTTTATTCCCCATAGGGAGTATGTGAGATGCCGTTTTAATCCTATCTAACTTTTGGAGACTGAGGAACAGTCAACTCCACCGCAACCAATCGGAGATAGCTAGTCCAAGACTATCACTAATTTTAAGCAACATCCGGTGAAGAGAAGCAGACAAATACCGCCATCTCATAGTCAAATCCAGTGAAAATCGACCACAGAACCCACATCAATTCAGAATATGTTAGGGTTAGGCACCCTAACATATTCTGTTAGGGTTAGGTGAATCCTAACATATTACTGTATTAAATTCTGTGTTCCACGAGTCGATTTTCTTGAGTTTCTTAGGTTTTTCTGCTGACGAACTAGCGATATGGATACAAATGCTACTTCCACTGGGCTACACAAGCCTTTCCTGATTTTTTCACTATAAGATAAATATTAATATTTTCTTTTAAAACTCTATTAGAAAATATTAATGTTTTCTCTTTTTTTTTTTTAGTCCGGGATAGCTATTTTTGATGGGTAAGGGTGGAAATTGACATCCAACCTGTCTTCATAAGTTCGTCACTGTTAAACAGCCTCACCTACTTGCTGCAAGAAGGAAGAGAGTTAGCAGTTTATTTTATTTTCCATGTACCATAGGATTTCCTAACCGTTATTCCAGGATAGCATGGTTAGCTCTATGCGTATAGTATATTTTGTATGTAAATTGCGTGTGTCTTGGCCGATTTCATTTTTTTCCAGAATTAATAATTCGAGTTTTCGGAAGAAACCCTAGCTACCTTCGTATGAGGCTGGCTAACTCACCTTCATTGGAGAGCTCTGATAAAGATTGTTCATGTCCTAGATGAGATTCGAAGCTAGGCCTTTCAACCGAAGCTCATCGTTGAATCCGACTGAGCGATGGAGGATTTTTATTTAAATTCCATCAATTCTGGTACTCTTTTCGTTCCGTAACGGATCATCTAGCCAACCCTATCCACATTTGAAAATGTTTGGAAATTTAAAAAATTTTAAATTTTGGAAAATTTGAAGACTATTATTTGTCATAGCAGATTCGTTTCTTCTCTTTATATTTATTTCTCTACTAATGGCTGTGTATCCCACACCCTTCTTCCTATATATTAATAATTTTCTCTCAATAACCTCAAATCCTATTTCTGTTCTTCATTTGAAAAAAAAAAGACTCGTAGCGTTCAAATGTTTCAAACTTCAGGAGAGAATAATAGTGTCTTAAACATTTCTTAAATAATTCACTTTCGTTTATAACATTCCTCACATCTTAGATGGAATTCGAACCACAGTGGTCTTCCCAACGAGAAGACAAATGTCTCTCTCTTTGCGACTGTTCTATCTAGACGTTCCGTGTTCAAACAGTAACTGTGTAGCACATAAAGAGAGAGGAGTATGTCAGAACTGAAGGACTGAGTGTGAGAGATGAAATTGGATAAGACATTGTTCATGCCAGTCATGTAGTTGACTTGAGGATCATACCGTCTTATTGTATGCTGAATAATATTTGCCGTTTTCCTGAATGGTGGAAAACCTGTAGGAGCAGAACTCGCGTTAAATTTATTCCGATTTCGTTCAGAACTACTTATAAATCATGCTTTATAATTAGATCCATCCTTGTATCTTGTCATATTCCTTGATGTTCCTAAGTTGGAGCATGTTCCAACTTAGGAACATGTTCGATGCCTGAACTTTCAAATGTACATTTCAGAAAGACTAATTATCAAATATTTGTATTATTTGCTGAGATTATTTTAATTTATCTATCAGATTAAAATATTTGTGGTTTTATAATTGCAGAGAGTACATTATTGGTGGATGAAAATTTAAAGTGGACTATTATAAGCTTTATAATGGAAATTTATGAGATATAAATCAGATTTTAAATTCAGCGCTAAGCTATAGCATGATTAATTAACATTGTATTTTTTAATTTTTTTTACATGTTTTATTTTCTTCCAGTAAACTCTTTGTTACTTAAAGTTAAATCCATATTTTTTCTAAGTAAAATTTAAATCCATATTTTTTCTAAGTAAAATTTTTGTTAAATGTTACACACACAATTCAGTCTCTGAGCATTTCCTGGTTTCAGGTTATTCATATACAAATGCAGTATTTGAATAATTACGTTTTATTTTAAGATTAATTCTTTTATTGACTTGATGTTTTTTTTAATTTAATTTTCAGTTTAATTTTTGTTGTCCTCATTTTAAGATAGCGACAGTATAAACAATAGCACCTCGGAAATACAGTATGGCGCACGGAAAAAAGTACTCAATAACTACAATGAACGGGGTTTATATAAAGGGGTGTATATAATAAACCCCTTTTTTGCTATATATTTCTTTGCTAATAGAGGAGTTTATTAGCAAAGAAATATATGTTTACTCATGATGATATGTACATCCACAACTATCGGTAGAATCTTGGTCGAATAAAGCATTAACGACTATAGATTACCTGCTAGAAATAGGCACCTTGTCTTTCTAGCAAGGATTCGTAGCGCATGCGAAGGTTCTTTTGGCATCCCTTATCCTTTAGTTCACCAGGGCTTGAAGGCGGGTCATGGTGGAATAGTCATTCCTTCAACACACACCAAAGTAAGGCATCAAGTGATGTGAGATCAGGCGAACGTGAACGGTACGTGAATTCTGTCAACCTCGAAATGAGCATCCCTGGGGAGTGTTCTGATAAATATGTTCTAGAACCACGTGATGTGTGACAGGTTGCTCCATGCTGTTTGGAATACCTGTGCACATCCTATGCAAATCCAGGGTGAATGGAATCAACACATGTAGCGTTAGCCTTTCAAGGTTACGGTTACATCACCCTCTTCAGTTAAGTAGGGCACAATTATATCATGGCCGGAAACCGCACCATGCAATGACCTTCTCCCTGGGAAGAGATTTGCACCATTTGCTCTACCAACTCTGTTTGAAGTAAATAATGCTCAACAATAAACGTATTTTCTAAATTAAAGATACCAAGAAATTATATACTTGGTTTAATTCATTATCCAAGTGTAAGCAAACAAAGTTTGCACCTGAAGTATCTTTCAGTACTGAGGCAACTCGTGGTAAAGCTCTATGGCAGGCTCTCATCACTATGACTATGACTAGGCTCTCATCACTTGTCTTAGTATCTCCCATAAAGCACAGCACATCTACTTGCTGACATGTATAATGCTATGCATTAAGGGAAGGACCACTACCCAGACCTGTTTCGACCTTTATTGAGGTCTCGTCAGTGGGAGCCAGACCCAGAGGTGGTGATGCTAAGGTGGAAGTAATGCAGAAGTCATATCACCATACACCAGTTGCCAAAAGGTGTTATTAAAACCTTATTATTAAAATTCTCTGGATTAGAGATAGTTGATGGAAGTTTTTTCACTTGGCTATACTACCGATTATATATTTGGTTTAATCCTTTATCCAAGTGTAAGCAAACAAAGTATGCAGCTGAAGTATCTTTCAGGACTGGGGAAACTCGTGGCAAAGGTGGTATAACTTCTCATCACTTGCCTTAGTATCTTATAATGTAATGCAAAGCTCATCTCCTTGCAGACATGTATAATGCTATGCATTAAGGGAAGGGTTACTACCCAGACCGGTTTCGACCTTTATTGAGGTCTGATCAGTGGGAGCCAGACCAATAGGTGGTGATACTAAGGTAGAAGTAATGGAGAAGTCATATTTTCCTATATGAGTTGCCAAAAGGTGTACCACCTTATTATTAAAATACTCTGGATTAGAGGTAGTTGTTGAAAGTTTTTCATTTGGTTATATTATAATCAAATGTATAATTTCTTGTTTGGTATCTTTAATTTATAGAGGTGGTGATACTAAGGTGGAAACCTTAGTATCACCACCTCTGGGTCTGGCTCCCACTGGTGAGACCTCAATAAAGGTCGAAACCTTTCCCTTAATGCATAGCTTTATACATGTCCGCAAGGAGATGTGCTTTGCATTATGGGATATCAAGGCAAGTGATGAGAAGTTGTACCACCTTTGCCACGAGTTGCCCCAGTCCTGAAAGATACTTCAGGTACACTTGGATAAAGGATTAAACCAAGTATATAATTTCTTGGTATCTTTAATTTATAATATAACCAAGTGAAAAAAAAAAACTTTTAACAAACATCTTTCCTTCCAACGTCACCATCACTGCTAATACTAAATGTAATGACGTAGACTCCACACGTGCTCTACTATTAAGGTGCATGCAGCCGATGGTATGTCTCAAAGCGCGTGCACTGAATGAGATGTTGAAGTTCAGTACTGTTTTATTTTTTTAGCCATATTGTACATCTCATACCAGTTGAGGAAGTTAACATCAGATGGCTTATTATGATAGAGAATGAGAAATCAGTAGCATGAACATTTTAAAGGTAATTATTGTTACGAGATACGTTTGTGGATATTTTAATAAAATTTATTAGCGGTTTAAACAGTATAATCACTGAGCGAATAATGGCTAATTATATTTTAAGTAATTATGTGATTAATTTAGCGAATCACCATTAACTTCACGAGCACATATACCAGTTTTCGGAACTAACTCCTAATATTATTCAGAAGTAAAAAGTACAATGAATGACCCAGATACGAATGATGTATATTTAACGATCAATAGTAATTTTGCGTGAATATAAATCAATAAATAACGTTATCAGGTTTACCATTTAATACTTTAGTAAACACATTTCGCCTTACCATTGATAAACAGATAAACTGATAAATATAACAATTACTGCAACTGTTGGCTACGTGTTTCATAATAAAAGGATTATATTGTGTATTCTAAGAGAAATGACAAAAAAAAAAAAAAACGAAAATTAATCATATGACAGTGTCTATTCCCTTGTTAATAAAAGAAAAATAAATATTGTCCCAGATTGAAACTGTTAATCGAGTTTTATAAATTCATGAATATCGGGCATATATTATACGCATTGGGATTCAAAGGGAATGGATGCAAGGGAGACTTAGGACGAGTTTGGAGACCCTAAGGTGGCAACTCAACCACCAAACTAGGCTGCGGATCGCCGGTAACCAATCCAGCTTGAATCTTTTCTTACTCCAAAGTCTTAGGAAAGAAGTAACTAAATCATTACTCTGGAAAATGACTTGGACAGCTTAACAGATATGAGCAGGATAAGGCAAAGAAAAAGAATGAAAATAAACAAGAATATCTGGAATGTTGCTAAGCCCTAATAGAAAGAAATATAAAATTAGCAGTAATAACAGAAACAAAGAAAAAACAAAACGGTTCAAATGAAATGGATAATTACATCTATATCTACAGTGGAGTCAAAAAAATTCTAGAATTAAGATTACGAATAAGCCGTGGCTTCCTGACTGTTATTGGTGTCCATGCCCCAAGAGAAGGAATAGAGGAAGATAGCAATGCCTTTTATTCAGATTTATAAAAAACATAAAAAAGATAAAATAAATCCAAATGATTATCAATTAATAACGGAACATTCCACTAGGTGGTGAAACAACATGCAATAAAAATGGATAGAGACTTCGGGATTTTTCTGCATATAATAACTCAAAAATCACTAACACTTTTTCAAGCATAAAGGTTGCCATAAATTCACTTTGGAAACAAGAAATCTAAAAAGAATAATAGACTATGTAATAGCTAATAGGGAAACAGCTAATACGATACTACATAGCCGGGTATTTAGAAGTTCAGAAATAGAATCTGATCATTATCTCTTACAAGGAAAATTAAGAATATCCCCAAGATGGTTTAAAATTAGACAAATCGATGCTTAGAGAAATCTCCAGGATTCTTTTAGAGTTCAACTCTTGGATGATGGAATTTGATATCGTCTGGGAAAATCATCTCCATATTTATTAACCAGTATTTTTATTATAATATTTTTAGGAAGTAATGGAAGAATTTTGCAATATTTTCATAAAGTGAATTGGGAGGGTTGTTCAAAATGACATACAGTGCTCTCCGTCTGTTGAGTCTTGTCTTCAGGAGGTGTTTAATAATAATAAAAATAATAATAAATTCATATATACATAAGCATGCACTTGAATCCAAGTTAAAAAAAAACAACAAACGAATTTGTCATCGATTGTTTAAACACAATTGTGATGGCGGTATTGTTCTATTTGTTTCGATAAAATCAGTTACAGGGGAGATGAAGCATCATTAAAGCACAAAATTTGACAGTAACCGGGTTCTTTGTCTTTCTTTCTCTCTCTCTATTTGGCATTTTCCCTATCTAAATTACTTATTATGGCCCATAACAAAAGACTAAAAGGTGAATCCATCAACATAGTGAAGAAAACAAAATGCAATGAACATGTAGGACCCAAATTCATATCCAATGATGCATTGCTAAAAGATGAGGGATACATTATAGGGAAACTTATTAGCAAAGGAAACTTCGCTAAAGTTTGTTTAGCAGAGATGAGACAAGGAAAAAAGAAAATACCCCTAGCAGTGAAAATCATCGACACTTCAAAAGCAAGCGAAATCTTTTTGAACAAATTCTTGCCTAGAGAGTTATCCATTTGGTCCGAACTTGAACATAGCAATATAATCAAGGTGCGGAACATTATCAACATTCGTACTATAACTTACATATTCATGGAACTAGCAGAAAAAGGTGCTTTAATTGAATATGTGAAAGAAAATGGTCCAATTCCTGAAAATTTGGCTAAAATATGGTTCCGTCAGCTTGTGCAAGCACTGGACTACTGCCACCACAAAGGAATTGCTCACCGCGATGTCAAGTGTGATAATCTGTTACTGGACCAGTATATGAACATCAAGTTAGCAGATTTTGGATTTTCGTGTTATTGTGTCGATCCAAGATCCGGTCATCGCGTTTTGAGTGAAACGTATTGTGGAAGTTTGGCATATGTTGCTCCAGAAGTGATCCAAGGAATCCCTTACAATCCTTTCATGTCTGATGTATGGAGCGCTGGAGTTTGTTTATATGTGATGTTAAACAACAGGATGCCTTTTGATGACTCCAACATCTCCAGTTTACTAAGGCAACAGAAAAATAGGAAGTGGAAATTCGACCCAGACGTGGAACACGCTCTGACTAAGAGGGTTAAAACCTTAATACGTAATATGATCGAACCTGACTTGCTGCGTCGTTACACTTTGGATAAGATGAAGAATTCTGCATGGTTAAAGAAGTGATCTCGTACTTTGCTTTGATCATGTGAATCTAACAGATGAGTATATTTTTTCAATTACGTACAAAATAACAACACTAGATTATGTACTAGATCATGAAGGCCTAATACTCATTTACTTAATAGTAAATATTTAATAAAGATTTCAGATTACGTTGGTTGCTAGATTAGTTTAATAAGGTCACACTTCACCACTAATTTAACTAACGACGTTACTGTTTTTTAGGAAAAGTTATACGATGACTTTTATGGTTTGAATTTTTATTACGGTTAGTCCAAAAGGCTAATCGTGCAAGTCCAACTCAGACGATTCTGTCAATTTCGAGGAGTTGAAGCTGTCTGAGAGCCGGAGAGGATTTGCCATTAGAATGAGGATATAATAAACTGTTCCACCACATCTTCCTTTACATATTAGTGCTGGATAACCCGTTTTCTTCTAAACCTAATATTTCTCAATGATCAATTAACATAACCTCCTGTGAATACCAGTATTCAAGTATTGAGACGTCTTTATATTTCACGCACGCACGAACGAACGCACACACGCACACAGTATGAGTAATCCCATCTGAGGGATATAGTTTTTTCTCTCTCTCTCTCTCTCTCTGTGTGTGTGTGTGCGTGTGTTTAGGTTTCCGTGGAACACCCAATGGGAGAACTCAAAGATCCCTAGGGAGACAGAGTAGATGCTAAAACCAAGACTGGTATCATCGTCCATCCGACGTTAATAGAGATTTGGAGCTCAGATACCATCGCTCGATATAAGGAGGTGGGCAACTTTTTCATGAGATGTGTGATGAGGACACGAGTGAGGCAGATATTTGCCATCAAGAATGAAGGAAACAGTGCATTACTTTTGTCTTTTTGTATGAGTAATCCCATCTGAGGGATATAGTTTTCTCTCTCTCTCTCTCTCTCTCTCTCTGTGTGTGTGTGCGCGTGTGTTTAGGTTTCCGTGGAACACCCAATGGGAGAACTCAAAGATCCCTGGGGAGACAGAGTAGAGGCTAAAACCAAGACTGGTATCATCGTCCATCCGACGTTAATAGTGGACTTCATCTACGTACAAGATTTGGAGAATTTTCCACGAATCCCAGGTCAATCAAAGATGGGGGTGGGGAGCATTTTCTATGGTGTTTTCAAACAAGACTGAGTAAGCCAGTCATAGTGGTTTGGCATTTTTTTTTTTCCTGCAGAATGGACAAACGTCTTTTTTTGCACACCTGTAGATATACACAAACAGTGTCTTGGGTTTACTTCTTTTTTTTTTTTTTATTCTTCCCTGATAATTTAAAAAAAGGTATCGAATAAGACAGCAACATAGTCTCATTCCAATGCATTATTCAAGAACCATCATATTCAAACAATTTGCTATACAGTGGTATCTTGCTAATCTGAACTAATAAAAAACGTGCTGGTTCGGATTAGCGAATTTTCCTCTAAGAGACAACAATATCCACCTTACCGGCCGTTATGGATCAAATACGCATCCGCATACGCTTCGTATCCATCATATATTTCATTGTTGTAACAATGGTATTATAATTTTAATAAGCACTTCGCATCCATGATAAAATGAACGTCTATAGACGTCTTGGCCGGTAGCGTGGATATAACACAGAAAAAGTTTTTATTTTTTATTTTTATTATTATTACGTGACACCTCCAGGGAATCCAGAGACTCATCGAGGGAGGACACTTACTCTACATCTCTCTGCCTCCACCACTCAATCCACCACCCTCCCGCCACCGGTTGGTGGTTGATATTTCTTTGTAAAAAAAATCACTGCTGATTTCTTTTGCTTCTTGGAAGCTAAACTTATTTTCGAATGCTTCTTCGCGGAGCTACATTAGCAGTAAAACTTTGTGGAATGGCGTATCATTCTGCTTACCCCATTCTATACACACATTAAAACTGTCAACTGCCTCTTCATGCTTCACTTTTTTTTCCTTCGAGTTTTTTATCGTGATCATCGTCTTCTAATTCATTCTGTAGCGTCATATTTATAATTTCAGCATCTCATTTGATTTCGAATTCACTTTCGGTTCTTCCTCTGATCCATTCCGCAACATCTGTTTGTGAAATTTCAACATCTGGATTTATATTTTTAACCAAATTATGCACGTTTGGAATTTCCTCTTTTTTGTGTATCACAATAGTTATCTTGGTAAATTCTAGAAGGCCACAGTTTTTTCCATGACGCTCGAACTGCTTCAGGTTTGACGGCTTCCCAAGAAGCAGCAACTGAGAATGCTACATCCATCAAATTGATATTTTTTATCGATGTGGTAACGTTATAATTGGGAAATTACATTTATAATAATAATAATAATAATAATAATAATAATAATAATAATAATAATAATAATAATAATAATAATAATAATAATAATAATAATAATAATAGTTAAAGTAATTATTAAATAAAAATAATAGTACACAAAATAATAATACGTAATAAATAAAACTTTTTTTTTTCTTTCAAAAAAATTTGAAAGTTGGGATTACTGGAGGGTTCGAACTAAAGAGGTTCGGATTAGCGAGATACCACTGTATTATGATCAGCACATCTGATGGTGCTATTTTCAGTCAAAGGAAGCAGCTAATTCATATATGGAACGAAAAGAATGAAGAAAAATCTCATTCACAGTTGAAACTAACTTAATATCAAATAAAGTTTGCATAGTCTCTGATTCTAGAAGGCATTTATTAAACAAAACATACTGGTATATTGTTGAATGCTAAAACTATTGAAGTCAAGAAATGACTTCATTACTTCATTCGGTATAACATCTTTGATGAAGTCGAAATACGAGAATGACTTGCGACATTAACATGGCCCATCACCATGCTAGAATTGAAGTGTCGCATACAAAGAGAATGGCCAGGTTCACAAAATTTGTTGTGAACCTGGCCATTCTCCGAATTTTTTTTTTATTCATTCGGACTTTACCATTTCGATGGTAAAGTATATATATATATATATGTGAAGAAAGTTTTTACCTTGGGTATAATGTATGTTAAAGATGCCAAGCTATTTTAAACCTGGTTTTACTCTATTTCCCAAGTAAGCAAACAGACAAATAAGTCAAGTTTGCGCCTGCACGTAGTGCAAGTCTAGGTGACCCGCAAAGTAGTGCAAGTCTAAGCAACTCGTGGTAAAAGTGGAATAAGCTCTGATCACTATTCTTAATATTTACCCTTAATGCAAAACCCATCTCCTTGAGGAGATGTATGATGCTATGCATTAAAGGCAAGGGGCCACTACCCAAACCGGTTTCGACCTTTTGTCTGTAAATTGCGTGTGTTCTGAAGGTCGATTTTTCTGCGCGGGATGAAAAACACGAGTTTCCTGGAGAAAAAACCCTACTATCATCGTATGAGATCCGCTAACTCACCTTCAACTGAAAAAGCCCATTTGTAGCAGGAAGACGTTATCCACTATATTTTTCATCAGGATTTTGTTAAAATTAACTAAATATATGATTTTAAGTTAACTTTAACACTTGTCTAAATTTTTATTGTCATACATTTTTTGGTAGGAGAGATAAAACCCGTCTTACAGACACTGCTAGATTTGTTGATTCGAGTGCTTGTACAAATCTACTTGTGGTCTCATTGTAACACACACACACACACACACACACACACACACACACACACACACACACACACACACACACACACACACACACACACTGATCTTAACTGCTGTCACAAGATATCGAATGATTCACTTGACGCAAATAGAAGTAGCTCAAATTATTAATTATGCGATACCGATTGGTAACTACTGGATAATGAGAGCATACAGAGTGCACTTGCATGTTGAGTGATTAATTTCCAGTAATGTTCAGTGATTTACTATATTCATAAGAGTATTCGTAACACGAATTACGAATTAATTTTAGTGCAATTCAATAAGTCAAGTCACTTGGTCTTGACAAGCCATTGAGCCTAAGACGCAAAGGATGATGAAATAAAACGAAAATGATGATGATGATTTTTTCATGCTTTTGTCCAATTTGTTGGAATTGCATGATCAGTCAAATACAAGCATGTTGGATGAAACTGTCAGTTCTGGTGTAAGTTAAGTTTAATGAAGTCCACGCAGTTAGCTTAGTGGCTTTGTGCTTCGCAACTATATGCCTAGGGAAGGTGTGTCCTAGGTTCTATTCCCATCGGCGACGTGAGAAGCTTAAGGATCTTCCTCAGCCATAGCCAAGTTAGGCGGTCCTGGGCGTGGACAGCAGGGTATTTTCCACCTGTTTATCTGGGGTTTTTCATCCCGCAAGCAGGCAAACCGGTCTCGTGAACACACACGGATTACAGTGATAGGATTACAGTGATACAAAAGTAGGGTTAGGTACCGAAATCGTTTTTTTTTTAAATTATATAAACAACAATGACATATCCGACAAAAACAATATTTTTATTTAATTCAGGTAATTCATGTAAGTTAAGAAAACATAAACTATGAGACAAATACGTAGTATAAAAATTACAAATTGTACATAAATTTCATTGCACATAATGCATAAATTTTAGACGCAATAAAATAAAGCGCATATTTTAATCGTCATCACTGTCTTCAGAAATAAAATTTTATAGATATTCTTTAAGTGGCCGGAGGTCGTCACCACTTGAAATCTCTTGGACATCATTTGTATAATTCTCATTGCCTACTTCTGCTGGTTTAGTTATCAAGAAATCAGTAATAAGACTTTGTTTGTCACTATTCTGCAATTTTTCATTAAGTTCATAATATGGCGCTAAACAAATATCCAATTGTCTCGTGAATTTTTCGGAGCGATCCATTGAGGGATCATTATCCGTAAAATAACTTCCTAACATTCTTGCCAAGTCCAATCCATCTTTTTTTTTTTTTTTTGCTAATTTCTTTAAACTGAATTCTTTAACGGATTCATCACAATCAGAATCTTCGGCAGAACTTCTCCGCCATTTGGTTGAACGCCATCTATTAATTGTACCAGTTCCTCCTCATTTAAATCTGTTTCTGCATCAATTAGTTGACTAATTTCGTTTCAACCATATCGCAAACGTCCTCTCCACCAAAAATGTGTGCGACGTTTATTATACGACGTAGTTCGGCATTCACTGGAGATACGAAATTTTGTTCCAGAACGGCTTCAGGCCATATATTTTTCCAGCAAGCATTCAGCGTAGAGGGCTGTAATTCCTTAATGGACAGAGAAATAATTTTCACACAATTCATATTGAAAACTCTTTCCACGCTTGAGGCAGTGTCATGTTTGGATTAGATTCCATTTTTTCCCAAATGAATTGAAATGTTCGCCGAATATAATATGACTTAAATGTTGATATTATTCCTTGGTCGAGTGGTTGACTAAGTGAAGTAGTATTAGGCGGCAAAAAAGTTAATTTAATATTTGGATGGTTTAAATTTGTTGGGTGGCCTGGTGCGTTATCTAAAATTAGTAGAATTTTGAAGTCCGTATTCTTTTTCTTTGTGTAACTTTCTACATCGGGTACAAAACACTTGAAAAACCAATTTTTAAACATGCCAGCTGTAACCCATGCCTTTTTGTTGCCCCGCCAATAGACAGGTAGGGTGGACTTATCGAACCCTTTCATCGCACGAGGATTTGCGGATCGGTTAATAAACATTGGTTTTGTCATGTCATCACCTGATGCATTTCTACAAAACAATAGAGTAATTCTATCTTTGGACACTTTGAATCCAAGAGCTGATCTTTCATTTTTCGAAATATAGGTGTGTTTTGGCATTTTTTCCCCCAATATAACCCAGATTCATCCGCATTGAACACCTGGTCTGCACTGTAACCACCTTCTTTAATTATTTTTAAAAGTTCTGCTGGGTATTTCCGGGTAGCTTCAACGCCTGCTGATGCTGATTCTCCCTGGATTTTAAGATTATACAAAGAAAACCGCTTTATAAAGTTTTCCAACCAACCTTTATTGGCACAACATCCATGCTGAGAGATTTCTTCTGAAGAATCTTGATCAAATTCTTTTAAATGTTTATAAACTTTGAGAGCTTTTTGCTTAATAAGGTATCCATCCAAAGGAATTTTCTTTTGAGGGCAATCTTTTATCCAAATTATTAGAGATTTCTCCATTTTTTCTATTAGAATATCGCGAACACGAGCAAAGCGCTTTGCACTTACCGTTGATCCAGCAATAACACTTTTTCAGATTTTATGTTCATTTTGTTTGATTGTTCGAATTGTTGATTCATTTAAATTCAGAGTCCATGCAACAACTGTTGGTTTTTTTCCAATTTTCAACCGATCCAAGATTTTAATTTTTTCTTCGAGAGAAATGAATTTCCTCTTCAATGTTGGTTTTTTCCCTTTCTTTGCAGTTTTAGTGGCCATTACAATAAAAATAAACTTTTACATAAAAAAAAGCATTACATATGTATGTAACTCACCAGAAAATAAACTACTCTGCTTAAGAATAACACGTTTATGATTTTAAATACGCTTTCCTGGCAGAAAACGAAGACAATTTTAAACAATAAACACCTTATACAGTAAACCTAGATGGCGAACCAATGGCACTCGTGCCAGAGGTCTGAGAATTTTGCTGACACGTCAACGATTTACAGGCGATATCCTTTTATACGCCTATAAATTATTCAAGTTTTTTTTTTAATTGTTACAATACGTACAAGCTGAATTTTGTTTTACACAAGACAGCACTATAAAGACGTGCATATGATTGGTGCGGTATTAACAAAAGATCGCGCGACCCAAAGATAAAAGCAACCGACAAATGTTGAATTGAAATTCTACTTCTCTTCAATCGAATTCCATAACATCTGAAACTGTCATAACAACATTCACTATTAGTTTTAACACATTCACAACAGGGTGTCATTTATCGTTCCGATGGAACATCTCATTACTGACTGGCTCAACTCACACAAACGTTTCAACCCTTGGTTGAATTTTATGGCTTCTTATTTGCGTTTGAGGTGGCAGGCGAACTCGCACATTCATTATATGACATGTTTCAATTCTTGGTAGTCTTCATTTTAAGTTAGCTTTTGTGATCTTCAAAATGACATCGAGAATTTCAAATGCAATAAAAACAAACACTTATTTCATAATTGAAAAATTGGTTAGATGCCGTGTTTCGGTTCAACATATGGTTTTGCTTAAGTCTATACAGCATAGCTTCTGTGAGAGGGGACATGTGATTTTTTAATTAGCGTCGTTTTTATTCCACCTGTCTCTAATTGCACTATTTGTTGAGAATGACACAAAAACCTCTGTAGTACCTTATTCAGTGGTACAATAAAACTAAATTCGATACTTATAACTACTTGCGCGATACGGGCAGACACAAATCTAACGAAGATAAAATTTGATTTTTAAATCCCGCGGTGAAAAATATGAAAAAATAAATAAATAAAGGGTTACTAGAAATTGTAGACAGCGTTATATCGAAACCGCCTTGTATAAGTACCGTGTTATACGAGGGTTACCTGTACTACCTTCCTGAAGGTAAGTATCTTATAACCCTTACAGCCAACTCGATGGCACTCAGTTGATAAAAGCACACATTTGCTCAAAAAAAAATTAATATGCAATCGATTTTTTCTTCTTGGTCCATTATATATTCACCAAAGAGAAATAATTTTACTGAAGCATAAGTGGACAAAGCCGGCAGTAAAAGACATTCCACAATAGTTTTCACATTCTCAAGAGGAATGTTTGCATCATGAAAATGTTGAAACATTTCTTTCCACGTAACACAAACCAAAGGCTGAGGATTGTTCCAAAATGCAAATATTCTCGGTTTTATCACTCATGTTAATGTAGAAGAATGGAAGTCCTTAAGAAATCACTTCATCTAGTCAAAACAAATCAATCGTCTAGACAGCTGAATAGGAAGAACATTTTATGTGTGTGTGTGTGTGTGTGTGTGTGTGTGTGTGTGTGTGTGTGTGTGTGTGTGTGTGTGTGTGTGTGTGTGTGTGTGTGTGTGTGTGTGTTAGAGAGAATCTCTAAAAATAAGTATTCTTATGTAATCAGAATAAATATGGAAAAACCAAGATATGTCAAAAATGTAATAAGAAATGTCTTAAATGTAAAATAATTAAAAAAAAATCGGTCAAACGAAAGCAGAAAATAATTTACATTTGTACGACGATGGTTTATAGGACTACAGAATTGCGAGAAACAAATTCACAAAATTAAATAATTGTAACAAATAGTAATATTCCTCAGGGTAAAAAAGTAGCTGCGTGTATTGCAAATATTACTTGTTCATGTTGAAAAGCTACTCAGTTTTGCTAGCGAAACTAGTCGACGAATTTGTACATATATGTATTAAACCTATGGTCTTATAATCCAAATATCTGTTGTGTTAATATTATTATTTGTTGTTATGTGCCATCCAGTCGTTTTCGACTCTTGTTGATCCTGTGAACATCCATCCCATCTACCCAGCGACGAATCCTGGCAGGAGTGCCTCAAGGGTCTCTACTGGCACCGATACTTTTCACGATTTACATGGCGGACATTCTGCACAATCCAATGTCATCCATCATTGCCCTATATGCAGACGACACACTATACTAACCAGATCTATTAAACCGCATCTTGTCACCAAGAAACTGCAAGAAAACCTGCAGATTAGAGCACTGGTTCTCGGAATGGAGATTGCAAGTAAACCCTCAGAAGAGTATCGCCATGCACTTCACTAAAAACTCAATATCTCCCAAAGATGACATCTTCCTATTTAATATCAAGATTCCCTGGAAAGCAGAAGCCAAATATCTGGGTGTACTGCTGGACAGAAAACTAACCTTCAGTCCACATATAAAAGCCTCATGTACAAAAGCATCAAGAGTCATCGCACAGCTTTACCCTCTTATCAATAGGAATAGCAAGCAGGATACCAAAACAAAACTGCTCCTTTATCAGTTGATGATTCGACCCATTATTACTTATGCCTCCCCAGCCTGGAGCTACACCTCAAGTACAAATATCCTCAAACTACAGAGAGTGCAAAACAAATGTCTCCGCATGATCTTAAACGCACCATGGTATGTCAGAAATGTCCAACTCCACCGGGATACAAATATCCCCTACATCTACTCTTTCCTGCAGTCTTGCAGTAAAGTTCTTCTCAGCATCCTCTTCACATCCAAATGAATTAGTGCAACAAGCAGCAAATTATGATGAAACAGATTTCTCCAAATATAGGAGACCCAAGGCCATCCTACTTCCAAATGAAGATCTTTAAATCGCACCCACTCTGGCAGAGCACTTAGCTCATGAACTTTTCCTCACACAATCTTATCAGATAGCAGGGATTATAAAAGCATTTTGCTTCACCCTTATAGTCAGCAATGTCTTGCGTCATCCCAATCGGACTCTTGTCCTTTCTTTCAGCAGTTGTAAGTTCAATGGTAATTTCTTTTGTTATCCATCCAACTCTTTTGTGGTCTTCCTCTTCTATGTGCACTCAGTTGTTTAACCTTTCTTTGTTTCTCTGAATGTTTATGTTTCTTCTTTCCTCTGCTATTTGAATACCTTCTTCTGGTAATTTACAATCTTTCTTTCTTTCTTTCTTGTCTCTAAATATAGAGACAAGAAAGAAAGAAATTCTTGTTGTTATATTTAGAGTTTTCTTTGCTGCTTCTATTACTGTATGCTTTGTTTCTTTCCACAGTTCTAATATCATCATCTACACCAACGCCATCTACTGCCCTTCACCACCACTAGTATTTTTTTGTCTGTAAACTGCGTGTGTCCTGATGGGAGATTTTTGTCTGTATGCGGGATGAAAATTCCGAGTTTCCGGGATTACGTCCGTACGAGATGGGTTAACTCACCTTCAGATGAAAAAACCCATATGAAGATCCTCTAGTTACGACGAGAATCAAACTTCGACCTTTTCCAAATCGAAGGGAAAACGCACATTCTTCCAATTGCCTTAAGGAGGCACTTTAAATTTGTTGATGACAAGAAAAAAATGCTCATCCGGAACTATTTTAAGCTTTTCAAAATGCAATTAGTGTGATGACAGATATATCTGAAAGAAATCGTGTCCCAAAATTATACACACTGTTCCCCATCTAACAAAGAGATAAGCGGTTATCCATTGTAGGTTTTGATTTGGTCAAACTCTGGGTAACTAGGGTAACAAAAGCAGTTTGGTGTAGTAAATTAAGTGGTGGACACGGAGAGTTGGAGAGTACGTGCTCTCCCTCGATGAGTCTTTGGATTCTTTGGAAGTGTTATGTAATAATTCGTAGATATGTACTCTATCTGTGCAGCTGACGTTTTTTAAAAAAAATATTGTAGTATGGCGGCGAGTGTATTCCCACAAGCTCTCTGGTCAATTTTCGTACGAAACTCTTATTGTTTCTGTATTCGGCTTTGAAATGATGTTGGATTTAATATCCACTTAATTTATATAATTTTGCGTCGCCGAAGTGAAGCCTTTTGGCTCTTTATTTTAGTAAATGGGAGTATAGCTTTGATCATGTTTAAACACGTTTTACATCAATAAATATTGTAATACAAACTATACATCCATACTCATCCTATATAAGAGTTACCGGATGTGTAAAACAAGGATGACTGCATTTATGTATGAGTGTGGTTCGTTTATTTATAATTGATAACTTTACTGTTATAGGCCTGTGTAGCTCAGTGGAAGTGGCGCTTGCGTCCTCTGCGCTGGGTCGCTTGAAGTCAGACTTTAGTTTAAGTCTAGTCTCCGACTGGAGGAACTTTTTCTAAGCCTTTCTTTAACCGATTCCCGAGTTAGTCGATCTCTGGCACGGGCAAACGGGTTTTTCCTCCCGGAAACTCGGGTTTTTCATCCCGTAAACTCGAGAAAATCGACCGTAGTACCCACATTATTTCAGACAGTAACATATCTTGTTAGGGTTAGGTACCAAGAGATGGAAGCACTTGTTTGCCAGCCTCTTCATCGGTGGCTGCTATAATTAGTGATAGACATGGGCCAGATATCTCTGATTGGCTACCGGTGGAGATTGAACTGCCCACTCAGTCTCCAAAAGCTAGAGAGTTAAAAGGCCTCGCCTACTCCCTATAAGGGAATAAAAGGCGTTAGCTGATTTATTTATAACTTTACTGTTATCCTGTTATCAGGTAAACAGTATATCACTTCAGTAAACATATTTAGTATTACCATTGATGAGGAAATAAATCGATAAATATTTATCTAGTATTGTAGTTATATATATATATATATATTATTCATCCAAACTTGATTTGCTTCCTTAGCCTTAAGTAAAAGGTTGGTTATATTCCACTAATTCGAGCTCTGCTCATAGCCCTATGAATACCTTCTGAATAAATGCTGTGCACAGCAAGCAGTCTTTTGCAACTGCACGGTTTTTAATCCATCTAACTCGAGCGCTTCTAGGTGTTTTTTCAGTGTTTGGGGGATGGCTCTTAAAGCGCTTATTATTATGGGAATAGCTTTCGTTTTCTTTTGCCAAATTCGTTCAACTTAAACTTGCAACTCATGATACTTTGTAATTTTTTGAGTTTCTTTTTCGTCAATTAGGCTATCTCCTGGTGCTGATATTTCGATAAACCAAACACCCTCGTTTTCACTTTTTCAACCACTGTTATATCGGGTGTATTACATTCCAAGCTTTTGTCAATCTGGATTTTGAAATCCCAGAATATTTTATTATTAGTTTTGTTTCATCCTCATTCGCCTTTCGGTCAATTTTATGCTTCCAGCAGTCTTTAGATACTTTACATACTTTTTACATACCGTACTTTTTACATAAATGCCAATGAATTATTCTTAGCTACATTATCGTGCCTTTTACGGTGCTTTAATTGTGTGATTTTGCTGCATCCATTTATGTCATCTACAGTTTCTTCCTTCTCTTTGCGCAATCTGCATTTACTGTCGTCTTGGTTTTTTTGTATGTTTCCCTTCATAACGTTGGTTTTAGTGGCCTGTTCTTGTGCTGCAAAAATTATCGATTTTGTTTCTTTCTTTAGTGCTCCATTTCTCAACCATTGCCATGTCAATTTCCTGTCAGCGCAATGCCACTGCGAGGATTGAGGGCATGGTGCATTTTCATTAATTTTCGAGTTTTTCGGTCTAAATTCTCCAACTCTAGCTGGGTCAATTCGACAATGCCTGCTGAATATCTCAGAAAAGGTATGGCCCAAGTATTAATTGCTTTTCTCAAATTTCCAGTGTTAAGCATTGACTTAAGAAGTTTACTTAGCCACCTTATGTATTATGCTCTAGTTTTTTCTTTGATCTTATTATGCAGAATTTCTGATGCTTCTAAAATTCCCAAATATTTATAGGTATCTTCGAATTTTATTGCCTTGATTATTTCGCCATTGAGATTTTCGTTCAGGTCTTCAAACTTTCCTCTTGTTATTCCAACAATTGCGCATTTGTCTAAGCCAAAATCCATTGAAATATCTTGACTGAATATGTGTACAGTATTAAGCAATGATCCAAGTTAATTCTCTGGTTTTGCGTACAGCTTCAGATCGTTCATGTATAAAAAGTGAGATATCTTTGCACTTTTTCGCGCAGTTTGGTAACCACGAGCAGTTTTATTTAAAAATCTAGTTAAACAGATCAATGACAAGATAAACAATAAAGGAGATAATGAGTCCTTGAAAAATACTCCTTTTTATGTTTACATCCCCAGTTTCTACCTATTCAGAACCAACATTATTTTCTAATTTTTCATGCTGGTCTGCAAGAATTTTTGTACGTTTTTGCTAATACGGAATAGTTCTGTACTTTTTAAAATCCAACTATGAGGAACTGAATCAAACGCTTTTTTAAAATAATCTATCCAAGCCATATGAAGGCTGGTTTCTCTATGTTTGCAATTTTTTAAAATCATTTTGTCAAATAGCAATTGGTCTTTTGTGCCTCTCGAATTTTTGTTGCTACTTCTGTGTTCAATTGGAAAAAAGAATTTGCTTTATAATAGCAGTATATTTTGTTAGCTAGTATGAATGTGAGTAGTTGATAAAAATTTGTTGGCAGGCAGGTTATTGTTCGAAAGTTTTCTGGCTTTGGATCTTTTTTCCTAATCTTTTTTAATCAAAATATTTCAAAGCGAAATATGACAGGTATTGATGATTGATGATCAATGTTTTTGAAACGGACTTGCCACGATGAGTCTATGGACTCCATGGAGGTGGATATGTGCAGCAACAACAACAACAACAATAATAATAATCAGTTAATGCCTTTTGTTCCCGTATAGGGAGTAGGTGAGGCCGTTTTTTTTAGCCCTATCTAACTTTTGGAGACTGAGTGGGCAGTTCAATCTCCACTGGTAGCCAATCAGAGATAGCTGGCCCAAGGCTATCCCTAATTAATCGGCACGCAGTGAAGAAGGCGACTAGTAAGTGCCTAACACTATTTTTAATGTCTGAAAATAGTGCGGGTTCGACGGCCAATTTGAGTTTACGGAACGAAAAACCTGCTAGCCGGTACCAGAGACCCACTGACTCTGGAACCGGTCGAGAAAAGGCTTAGAAAAAGTACCTCTAGATGGCGACTACATTCGAACGTCTTTCGTCGTGCGGTCAAGCACTGTGCAAACGCCACTTCTACTGAGCTACACAGGCTCATATAATAATAATAATAATAGGTATTGAATATTTTTTCTGTGAACAAAAATCCGTAAATTTGTAGAATATAATTTATACAAAATAAGATTCAATACATCTACGATTTGAAGTATCTAAATAAAAGAGACATTGGAGAAACATTCTAAATATAAATAATGAATTTTATCAAAAAAAAAAATCAGCTAACGCCTTTTTATTCCTGTATACGGGGAGTAGGTGAGGCCATTTAGCCCTATCTAACTTTTGGAGACTGAGTGGGCAGTTCAATCTCCACTGGTACCAATCAGAGATAGATGGCCCAAGGCTATCACTAATTAAGCGGTACTCAGTGAAGAGAGACGGCTCAAATGTGCCGCCATCTCGTGGTCCCTAACCCTAACACAATATATTTAATGTCTGAAATAATGTGGGTTCTACGGTCGATTTTCTTGAGTTTACAGGACGAAAAACCCGAGTTTCCGGGAGGAAAAACCTGCTTGCCCGTGCCAGAGATCGACTAACTCGGGAACCGGTCGAAAAAAGGCTTAGAAAAATTTCCTCTAGTCGCCGACTAGACTCGAAACCAAGTCTTCCTTCGTGCGGCCAAGCGCCGTGGTTGGCAAACGCCACATCCACTGAGCTACACAGGCTCATAATGAATTTTAAACTACAGAAAATCTAAATATTTATTGAGAATTATGGATGATAATGATCACAAGGAAACATATAACAAATCTTTAATGGGAATGATAAAATCATAACGGGATTAGAAAGTCGTTTGAAAGAAAAAAAAAAGGGTGGGGGTGGAGGATATGCATTAAGAGAAAGTAAGTTAAACTGAAAATTATATGAATATGCAGGAATAACATTTAGAACACGATTCATTAATTTTAATCAAAATATATGCAGCGGAAGACCAATCAAATTAACGAAAAAGACAAACAGCAAATAAATAAATAATATATATGTTATGGTTAAAGTGATAAATCCGGTTATTATTAATAATTACCAGTTAAAGTGAATAATTTCTAGAGGAGTCTGGTAAATGCAATAAAAACATGTTTATAGGTTTATATACAGGTTTTTATTTTCAACAGAAATTATAACAGCTTAGGTTAGGTTAGTTTATAATGAAAAAGTAAGGAAAGTACTTCTTTTGCACTAAATGAAATCAGAAATTATTATAAACTAACCTAACCTAACCTTTATCAGTTGGAAATCATTATAACCTAACCTAACCCAAAGTAACCTAACCTTTATTGGTTTGGTTAGTTTATAATGAAAAAAGTAAAGAAAGTACTTCTTTTGCAGTCAGTGAAATCAGAAATCATTATAAACTAACCTAAACTCAGCTGGATGTTGCATGCTGAACCAGATTGTAGTCGCATTTGACGTGGGCAGATTCATTGGGATGAAAGATAAACATTGTTGTGGGCTGAGCTTAATGATTTCGGGAAGATAAATGGGGATAACAAATAAAAGTTGTTGTGGGCAGATGAATGAGGATAATAAATAAACGTCATTGCCGTACCTCCTTCCTCATCAACAGAGAAAAACACTGATCAGTTCTCTGATTTATCTAACCCCATACATATGCCCACAATAACTTTTATTTATCCCCATTTATCTTCCTGCAATCATTAAGCTCGGCCCACAGCAACGTTTATCTTTCATCCCCATTAATCTGCCTACGACTACACTCTGGTTCGACATGTGATATCCAGGTTAGTTTATGATGATTTCTGATTTCATTGAGTGCTAAAGTGCTTTCCTTACCTTTTTCATTATAAACTATCCTAACCTAAGCTGTTATAAGAAGCCAAAAGGCTATTTTACCAGCGACATAAATTAAGTTTAAGGGAGATGGTAAATCCCGTATTATTCTACAGCCGGGTACGAAACTCGGATCGAAATCCATTGTAATCCTAGAGTTTCATGCCAAAAAAACTATCGGCAATCCCAAGTGTAAGTAATCACTTGGGTAGTACAACACTTCGTCAACAACGATTGGGTAGTACAACTCTCTGTCACAGAGTGACGGAGCTTTGCTCCGAGTTACCCTGGTGTTGTATTACACAAGTGATTACTTACACTTGGGCTCGCCAATAGTTTTTTCGGCACAAAACTCTAGGATTACAATGGATTTCGATCCGAGTTTCGTACCCGGCTGTAGAATAATACGGGATTTACCATCTCCCTTAAACCTAAGCTTTATAATTTCTATTGAGAATGAAAACCTGTATATAAAACCTATAAACATGTTTTTATTACATTTACCGGATATTTGATTTGACAGATGCTTTTATCGCGTGAATAGGACAGATGAGGACATTATTTCAATTACGTAACAAAATAACTAGATTATGTAGGCGTAATATACTCATTTACTTAAAGGCAAGCATGCATGCAACAGAATATTGATTAAACATTTCAGATTAGATTGGTTATGAGATCATTTGAATAAGGTCACGCTTCACCAACTAAAGACATAACTATTTTTAGAAAAGTTATACGATGTCTTTTATTATTGTAGTCACATTGTGTCCGCGCGGTTAGCCTAGTGGCTTTGCGCTTCGCAACCATATGCCTGGGGAAGGAGTGTCCTAGGTTCGATTCCCGTCCACGACGTGAGGAGCTTAAGGATCTTCCTCAGCCATAGCCAAGTCAGCCGGTCTTGGGCGTGGGCAGCAGGGTTTTTTTCCGCCAGTTTATCTGGGGTTTTTCATCCCGCAAGCAGGCAAACCGGCCCCGTGAACACACAGGTTACAGTCATAAATACTTACGGCAAGGAAGGCAACGGGAAACCACCTTGCTCATAATCATTTCTCTCCCTAGAATGGTAGCATTTAGCTACCCTCCCACGGCCGTATGGCAGATGGGAACCAGAAGTCACATTGTAGGAAGCAATATGTATTCTTAAGAATTGTTGCATATTTGTCGGCGTTCATCTTTCGAACAAAATGTTCAATTCGAGTCATTATCAGCGGATAATCTTCCGCTTAGCTGTTAATGATTCTTTGCATCTTTCCGACCGAGCTAAACAATTCATCACTAAAAACTGAAAGATAAAGATTGTTTCCTTTCTCTTTCTTTATTCCTTTGTTAATTAATCGACAACACACGTTAGAATTCTGCAGCGTGTGTTGTTATCTTTAATGTTGCTCAACATGTTAATATCCGGGAATTTTTTCTTAAATTTCAGACTGTGTTTCTCAGAAAACTGTAATCAGTACAAATGCAGCTAAAAAAGGGGCTTTTCGTAAAAAAATGCATCTCGTTTATATGCTTATGCAATCCTCTGAGTTCACTATGCAAAATTGCATAAGAACTCAGAGGTTCGTATTTTTCATCATCCTCCTGCACAGAAAAAAAACACAGTGTTTAAAGTAATTAACCTAGCTTGTATAATTTGTTATACGTCCTCGTCTATAAGCAAGAATTAAATGTTAGTACAATCTATGATCCAATAGGAAGTATCTTATCTAGATCCTCCTTAGAAATTTTGATTAAATTTTTATCTCAACAGGACAACATTATGCATCGTAAGACTTTCATGCAACTCCAATCTGTACTCTCTTGAAACTGTTACGGAAATACTTTCAAGTTTCATTCCTCCACTCTCAAATAATGATGGACGTTTTAGCTCTTAATACTAGGAGATTACCATGCCCTAGTCCCCAAGCCATATGATGAAGCAAAAAATAAAATGTGAACATTTTGAACAAAGAGAAAAAAATTCTTTATAATTAGGTTTTCTTTCATAAACGTATAATCAGTACATTAATTGATACTTTTGATATAATAAAAACACAATGATATACAAACAAAATTGGAAGACGTATAAAACAGCTGGAGTTGTTCTTAAATCTGACTAAAGCAAAAGCTCCTAAACTAAACAAATCAGCATGAATGATAGCAGAGTGATTCCAAGAGTAGCTTTGACATGGATCCTACAAAGAAAGAAAGAAAAAAAAAGGAAGGCCTAAATTAACTTAGCACAGAATAACAGAAAAGGAAATTAGAATGACTAGCTGGAAGAGAAACTGATGGCATAAGGAGGTATCTGAAAGAAACCTCTGCCTTATGTGCCAGGAGTCACAAAGAGGATAAAGTAAGTAATGAACAAAACCAATATGGATGTCACTAATCAAGATCCAAGGCAGATCTCATGGCTTACAATGCCTACCTCTGGACGTGATCCATGAAAAGTCCAGAGAAACATGTGCTTGACATTTCCATGGCATTTGATAGGGTTTGATATCAAGGACTTCTTAGCAGATTGCCATCTGACTCCCTCTATAATTAGATTGTCAGTTTTCTCACATTTACTACATGTAATGGGAGTGTACTGTCGCCTTTAGATTTCCATTTCCCTGTTAATATAGGGATTCCTCGGCACTCTATACACTCTCAACTCATACGAAAAATTTTGCACTGCAAATCTCAAGCTACAAGATTACGTATGTCCTAAACACTGATCTCCACACCATCCTCCATTAGAGCACAACATAGTCATCTTTAATACTAAAATGTATTGAAGGTGAACATGGGAAAACAGTTCTGCTTGTTTTTTTGCAAAAAGAAAGACCTTATTTCTTCTCGTTACCTTTGATAATGCTCAACTTAAGTCAAAACCAAACATCGCTTCTTGGACTAATTCTTAGCGTAATCATATTACTTGTTTAGCACCTTTAACTTCTAAAAAACATGGTATTTTGTGCAACATGTCACTTCTTCTGTCCAACTGTTTTTACTGTGTACAAATTCAAATATTAAAACCACCTGACCTTGGAATAATGTTCTCACATATGGAATGGTGCACCTGCAGTTTGACCCATTCCCACATACACTACACACCATACCTTGCTTCCCCTGGGGGTATCACAGCCGTAAATCAACAAGGCTACCAATATGATGGCGAGACATTGCAGATGCCTCACATGGGCCAAAGAATGTCGGCAATGGACCCTTGAGAGATGGAAGAAGGCTATCTGGACTGATGTCTCGTTTTCTGTTGCACTATGTTGATGGCTGGGTTCGCATTTAGCGTGAACAGCACGAAGCCTATCTCATGGTTTCACAGTTGGGGGTTCAACAAACCGGAGGTGGTGGTGTTATGGTCTGTGGAGCTTTTTTCTGGCATGCCCAATGTCTATTGTTATCCTCCAACAAACACTGATTGGTGAATGCTACAGGGATCTGTTAGCCAACCATCTTCATCCAAATCTGCAAGTTTACTCCAACCACAGTGTCATCTTTCAATAGCACAACCTACCTTGTCCTCATGCTTATACAACTAATGAGTGGCTGGAGGAACACGACAACGAATTCGCCACATTGCCTTGCCCCTTTAAGTTCACTGAGTGTATAACCCAATTGAACGTGTGTGAGATATGCTAGAACAGGGTGCGAAAACTACTGATCCTCCTCCATGGAATGAGTGTGAACTGATGGAGTTACTGCAGTGGACATGGGTCGAATTACGCAAGAGGATGTTCAACACCCTGTGGAATCTGTTCCTAGGCATCTGTGAGCCGTGATTGGACAGAGAGGTGGACCAATGTGTTATTAGGTGGGTGTTCCTAATGCAAAGCTAACTGAGTGTGCATATATATAATATAATACTGCTGTCTGTTCTAATTTGTCTATTATATCACTGCTAGTACCAGACTTCCAGCCTAGGGGGATAGAATAACTTCTAACCACTCGGTTAGCTAAGAGATTGTCAGTTTGAATCCTGCCATGGGTACAGATGTTTGTGACTATCCTACTAACTCTGTGTGGAAGGGAATCTGATCCTACCATCCCTTCTAGAAGACTTCACTCCCAAAATCCTATGGGGTACAGGAGTTACCATTCAGTATCCAGTAATGATGCCAAATGTGAATAACTAAGTACCAAATCAGTCACTTTCTGTTTGAAATGTCTGATGATTTCATATCAAAAAACTGTTTCCTTTGTATATATCTGTTATATTTTAAGATATTGGATATCCAAATCTACAAAATGCAAAAAATGCCAACTCAAAAAAGAATTTTTTTAGGAAGTTTGGAATGTTTTCTCAAGAATTAAGTAACGTTACAAAAAATTTAAATTTCTAAACCGTTTCATGTGTTACAACTTCGCAGCAATAGTTTGAAAACGAATGGAAGCATAGTTTTAATCATGTTTCAAAACATTTTAAACTGTCATAAATCAAGAAATTAACGCAAATATATATAAAACATACATACTCGCCATATATATAAAAGTTACAGGATGTGCAACACAAGGACGGCATTTATAAGTGAATGTGGTTCAGCTACATAAAACGTACATTGGATGTGAAATAGGAAATCAGAAAGTGGAATTTGCCTTATTGGTGCATCTTGAAAAGTTGATTTGATTCAGTGGTTACAGAGGAAAGCACTATATATGTTTTGATGAGAGAGGGAGGTGGGGTACTGATGATTTTGGAGAGAATCAAAAGAACCACAAAATAATGGAAGTGGATTATCTATGAACCAACACATTTGATTGGATAGCAGGAATTAATAGATCTTATTAGATATTATCTGAATCAACTAAAACTAATTTCAATTGCTTGGATCTTGCATCAAACATGAAACTGAATACTACCACAACATAGAAATGAAAGAAATTCACGAGGCAAAAAGACTAGTGCAAGCTTGTATTCTTCCAAAACAAGCAAACTTGAAAATGAATGTTGCATAATAAGTAATAAGAAACATTGCCAATTGTATTGCTTATTGTATCTCTTGCAGATACAATAAGAATAAATGAGACAGCTTGTTCGAGTCTAGGGAAGTAATAAGGTACAAGGATTATCACTGGAATATTTGTGACGATTTAAAAGTAAATGCACTACTGCTGGAGTGTAAGAAGGAGTTACATAACATTTTCTTAGTTCCATAATCCCAAAAATCAGACAGAACATTATTTCAAAAAAACAGACTTCCTCAGATATGCACCAGGAAGAGACAATATAAAATACAAGCCTCTTGTTGCCCATAAGAAAATCTTCCTTTTAGCACATTAAACTGTCTCATGGAGAAAGTCTATTTATCAATGGAAATGCATTGCAATACCTAACACAAGATTTCTAAAAATTTTAGAAGCCATTAAAGAAGGTACATATGTCAGGCTTCAAGTTAAAATATGGCAAATTTGAAAGTCTCATTAAAACACTCACAAATACAGTTGACCCTTGAACTCTCACATAGTTCAAACATGGGTTTGAACAGCGTGAGTATACTTATATGCAGATTTTTTTCAATAAATATATTGGAACATTTTTTGGAAATTTGCGACAATTTGAAAAAACTCACAGATCAACTGCATAGCCTAGAAATGTTGAAAAATTTGAAAAAATTTAGGTATGGCATGAATGCATAAAATATATCTAGATACTAGTCTATTTTATCATTTACTACCATAAAATATACACAAATCTAGTACAAAAAAGTTAAAATTTATCAAAATTCACTCACACAAACTCTTATAGACCGTACATGGCGACATTCGCAATCGAGCGCAATGTAAACAAATGCAAAGATGCAGTATTAAATCATAACTGCATAAAATTAACTGTTATTAGCATAAAATAAAAATAATGATTCATTCATTAGTGTATTATTATTATTATTCAGGCCTCCATGAGGTCAAAAGACTCATCCTGGGAGGTGCTTTCTAAGAAACACAAGTCTATCAAGACTCATCGAGGGAGGTCCCTCCTAGGAAACACAAATATCATACCACTCCTTAAATGCATTGACTTCTCACTCTCACCACTCCATCAGGCAATGCATTCCATGGTTCAACCACCCTCCATGCAAAGAAACCACTCCTTACCCTCTTTCTCAGTTTCCTTTCGTAACGTCCAGCCCTTGTCATGACTCCTTCCCACTGTGCAGCCAAGCAAAAGAACTCCCCAATGTCAACCATGTAACCACCTCTCAACAGTCTAAAAGTCTCAATCATATCACCCCTCCTTCTATCCACCAAACTCTGCAGTCCACACTCCCTCAGCAGATCCCCATAACTAACATTGTACGGTCCCGACACCATCTTTGTTATCCGCCTTTGTACCCTTTCCACAGTTAATTTATCCTCTTCAAATTATGGAGACCAGATCTGAGAACAATAGTCTAAGTGTGGTCTGATCAGAGTCTTATACAACGGAATGATGACCATTTTATCTCTGCAGGTCAGTGTCCTTCTCATTATTGCTGCAATCCTCTGCGTTACCTTCACTACCATTGCAATATGTCCCCTAAATTTCAGGTTTCTATCAATCATCAAACCCAAATCTCTTGTCTCTCCAACTTCCTTCAGTTTAACTCCTCTCATAGAGTATGCATGTCCCATCGATGGGTCCCAAACCTCAAGACCTTACATTTTGCTGCATTAAACTGAAACCCACATTCACTTGCCCATTTATCTAGCTTATAAAAATCCTCTTGCAGGGCTACCACATCTGCACTATTACTAATAACCCTTCCCAGCTTTGCATCATCTGCAAACAACTGAATAACCCTTCGCAATCCACGGACAATGTCATTGATATAAAGGTTAAACAATATAGGTCCCAGTACGCCTTTGCCTTTGCTAAGTCTAGGAAAATAGCAGTATATACCTATCTAATGTCTTGTAACTTTATCATAAAAGGCTAGCATATTGCTAAAACAAGAGTGCCCCTTCATAAATCCATGCTGACTCTCACAGATAAAATTACCCTCATCTGCCCAATGCTGTATACGGTCCTTCACTACTTTCTCCAAGATCTTACTAACTACTGATGACACACTTAACTGGTCTATAATTAGACACTTCCAGCCTGCTATTGCCCTTATGCAATGGCACTATCTTACCTTCCTTCCATTCCATGGGCACTTTTCCCACAGCCAGACTTTCATCAAAAAGCCGGGTACGGTCAGTTCCTTAGCACATTCTGTCAAAATTCATGGTGAAATACCATCCAGTCCCACAGCCAGGGGCACACCGGCCATATGTGCAATGTGTGTGACACACACAGGTGCCAAAGAGGAGAAAACACTTAAAAAAAAAAAATTTTTTAAAGTGATTTTTTTATTGGGGGGGGGGGGATAATGGCACCAATTAAAGTTTTGCACACAGGTGCCGTACACTACTAGCGTGGTACTGTTCGCAGCTTTATGAACATCCAGTGTACTCAGTATGTGGAACACACTCTCCTTCTGCACCTCTAAACCTTGAACTTGCTCTATCCCTCTAGTATTCAAAAAATTGACTACTCTAGGATGAAATACTCCAATAAAGTGTTCATTGAACAATTCCACTATGTCCTCTGCATCAGTAACTCTATTCCCATTTTTATCCCAAATGTCATTCTTCCACAGTCATTTCTCCTCATACTGGCCACATAGCTAAAATATTCCCTAGGATTTTCCTTGGATCTAAGGGCCAATCTTTTCTCATATTCCAGTTTTACTTTCCTTATCATACTAGTCACTCTTCTAGCCTGTGTCTTATATTCTTCATGTATCTTCTCTTCACCTGTCTCCTTATCTCTCTTCCATAGCCTCTTTTTCGCATGTAGCCCCTGTTTAATATTATGTCATCCACTTTATTCCAAATTTTGTCCTCTTCTTCACTCGTGAAATACAGCTTACCATTGCTGCTAACAAATATTCCTTCACAATTTCCCAAGCACTAATGATATCCTGGCCTTCCAATTCACGAAACTTCCCCCAGTTGACATCTAAGACTATTATAATCACCTGATTTATAATTCCCACACGTTCCCGTCTCTTTGATACTCTTGCATGTCTATTCATTTTCCAAGTCTAAACAATATGGTCACTCTCCCCAGCTGGTGGGAGAGATATCATCTCAGTTATTATCAGCTCTTCTAATGCTATAACCAAATCCAAAACTCTTGAACCTCTTTCCCTCTGTTACATGTTGCCTAAGACATTTGTCCCTCAAGAATTCTAGAAATTCCATTCCCTTATTGTTACATGCATCATCCTTTCCCCAATTTATACTGCTGTAATTAAAATCTCCCATAACAATCATTCTTTTTGCACTTGCCATGCTCAACTGTCTCAACAACTCCTGGTCCCCACCCTCTGTGCTCCTTGGTCTGTAGCAACACCCCCCACTAAATATCCTGTCTTGCCCACCTCCACCTCACACCATATGCTTTCAAAATGATTAGTGTCACAGCCTTCCAAAGCCTCCACCCTTAGAGGACATAGGTCATCACTTATCATAAGCAATACTCCACCACCATGCCTTCCCTTCCTATCTCCTGCAGAAAAATGCTGTACCCAGCAACTTCTATTCCTGTTATTATATCCTCTTCTGCCAACGTCTCTGTGATCCTAATAATCTTTGGCCAGGCTGATGCTATCAGTGCCACGAATTCCTTTCCCTTATTCTGAATATTCCTGGCGTTGGTATAAAGCATAAAAATGCCATTGTTTCTATACCCAGCATTATCCCCTCTAGACTCCACTGGGCTCAGAGTTACCTGATGTTGTCCCCCTTCTCCCAAGTACCCATTTCCACAAGAGCCCACCCCTGCTACCATCCACACTGGGACACACTGACTCTTTCAGAACAGAAATCTTTCCAGATGCCTATATCCTTCCTCATTCAAATGCAGGCGGTCTCTCACATACAATTCCTCTCCGCTCTCAAACGCACTCCAAGCATCCACATATAACAGTCCTCTCTTGTCACACATTCTCACTATTATGCCATTCAATATCACTGCTCTTCTGCTCAGCTCAACATTATCATACCTAGGCAACACACACACTATCTTTCATCTTTACGTCTTCTTTCGTACAGCCTGAAGCAAGAATCTCATATCTCTCGCTGCCCTATTTACACCCCCACTCAAGGTATAGGCTAGGTTACCGTGAAGTAGTCATATCGGTTACATTAGGCTACCATAAAGTAATCATATTGCTGCTGCTTCGTTATCAATGCATGAATCGTTATACCTGTAAACATATAACATCTACTGTGTTTTGTATCATATAAGAAAATACTGATGTAGGTACTGACAGACAGATACGATTCATCTTGTAAACAGATAATCGTGTTTACAATCTGAAAGATGCGCATCACCAAATTAGTAAAATGAGTAGAGGTCGAGAGATTATTATGGAGATTTCGGCTATAGAGATATAGACTAGAAGGAAGAAAGATCACGTAGCAGAAAGGAATTAGAATTTATACACCTGCTGAGAGATGATTACTTAAGGCAGCATATGATGGGATGGAAGAGTACTGGACCTGGTCATAGGATCAATAACCAAATTTACAACATTGTCTCCAAGTGGTGAAAGTGACCATGCAATCTTGACTTGGGAAATTGTAAAACATGAGGAATATTCTAACTCTAACAAGAAGGAGTATTTGTGGAACTAAAAGGCTGGTGATTATGGCATGCTTAGGAAGAGGCCTTAAATCTGTACCATGACATAAAACACTGCAGAGTAAGTATGTTAGTGGTGCATGGGATATAGTTAAGGGTCATCTAGAGGAAGCAGTATTAAATTGTATACCTCGGGGAAGGAGAGTTAATCAGGTAGGAGTTAGATGCATGAGTAATATCATTAAGCATGAGCTGCAGAAGAAGAAAACTCCATGGAAGGTATATAAAGAGAAAGGTGAACAGCAAACTCATGAACAGTAGAAGGCTCAGGCAAGAAAGGCAAAATCAGATTATGAGAAGAATTTAGCCAAGCAGGCTAAAGGAAATCCCAAAAAGTTCTTTCCTTTTTTGGGATTTGGGTTTCTTTCGTTATGTGGCAAGTAAGAAGAAGAATGACTATGGCAGATTGACTTAATGAGTGATGATGATCACGAGGATAAAATAGTTGAGGTTACTGAGTGAACACTTTGCAAGTATATATCTTCCAGGTGAAGTTACTGCTTTAACCTATGTGACATACTAATGTGGGAACAGACGTGGATGAATTGGAGGTCCTTACAATATTGCAGAATCTCAATGTAAATACAGTTGTGGGATTAGATGGGATATCAGCTAGGGTTTTGTGAGAACATGCAAGAGAACTGGCAATGCTTTGATTAAGCTGTCAAATATAAGTCTCAGCTCTGGTAGAGTTCCAGGGGAGTGGAAAGAGGACAAAATTATTCCTTTGCGTAAGGGAGGTTTTCTAAGAATACAGTTGCAAATTATAGATCAATCAGTATCTCAGGTGTGGCAGTAAAAATATTAGAAAAATTAGTCAAAAAAAGAATTCAAGAATGGGTAGAAAAAAAACAAAAACAAAATTCGTCTGTAATTAAAACTAAATTAAAATATATCTGATATAGATAAAAATATGATACTGTATGAGGATCAACATGGCTTTGTGAAGGGTCAGTCATTCCTTAGTAATTTATTAACTTTACCACATGGAACACTGTTACACAAATTAGAACAAATGGGGATGGATATGACACTGGTAAAGTGGATAAGAGGGTGGCTGCTAGACAGATATCAAAAAGTGGTATATGGAGGAGCAGAATTGAGATGAAAGAAGGTGACTAGTGGTGTGCCACAAGGTTCAGTGCTGGGAACATTGCTGTTTAATTCATATATAAATGATATAGGAAATAACCTGAAAAAAATATTCAGTTGTTTGCTGATGATGCAAAATTAGGTAGAGTAACAGTTCATAAAAGCAATGTGGAGAGCTTCCAGGATGATTTAAATAGGCTGTCAGTATTGGCAAAAGTTAATAGGTATCAGTTTAACGCTGAGGAACATAAAGTTATACACTTTGCAATAAATAGATTACAAGTCATTTATCACATTAATGGCACTGTACTCCAGGGAAATAGATGAAGCTAGAACTAAAAATTCACACATATATCACAGTAATTAAATTTTAATAATATCTAGATATTTTGTCTTGATTATCATAAGAAATCATCAGTAGTTATTACAAACAATACTAGGAATTACATTCAAAAGAACAGTTAGTGCACATGCCTACATTGGAATCAGTCTATGTGTAGAACATATTTGAGCACCCAAAAAAAAAAAAAAAAAAAAAAAATCGTCTGTAA
The DNA here is from genome assembly GCF_054136105.1 of Typopeltis vanoorti. Taxonomy (NCBI): domain Eukaryota; kingdom Metazoa; phylum Arthropoda; class Arachnida; order Uropygi; family Thelyphonidae; genus Typopeltis; species Typopeltis vanoorti. The sequence continues at coordinate 98,755,196 of NC_143565.1, forward strand.
TTAAAACTAAAATAAAATATATCTGATAAATTTATTTTATACAATTGAGGATAATAATTTCCCAAACTTTTGGGATAGTGAGGCAGTCACTACAATCTAGATTGGGTCTGTGACATTAGGCTTCAGCACTTGTTTTATATAAATAAACACTCATGTTTATATAAGGATCTATGTAGCAGCTTGGTGTTTTCCCACTTGATCCTGGTTAGGGTTTCCAACTTCACTTTGTGTTCTGATAAGACGGATGTCGTCTGTGGTCTTGCTGTTCAGAGATGTGTTTATTTACAGATCTTCCTATTTGTCTGTAGTAACACATCTTACAAGAACATGGGACTTAGTATATGCTACACAGTATCATAAGTGAGAGTTTATATTTTGGAGAGGGTAGCAAATTGTGGATCTGGTTGATTTCAGCTATTTAGGCACAATTTTTAGTGAAGATAGTATATTAAATATGGAAATAGACTACGGAAGTAAAGCTGATGTGCAGGAAGTCAGCTGAATAAATTTATATGGAATAAGAAAAAAAGAAATTAGTCAAAACGCTAGCTGTATACAAGACAGGGTTCAAACCATTTTTTATCTTATGGATCTGGGATCTGGGTTAGAAATAAAATACTTGATCAAAGACTGGAGACCTCAGAGAAAGATTAGTGGAGTGAACACATTGCATCAATGACAATATCATATTAAAAACGAGGATATTAGGAAAGAACTTGACATTGTCAGCATCCAGGAATGTGTTAGCAGAGCTAATCTCAGGTGGTATGGTCACTTAAACAAAATGGGCGAGGAAGATTAGCTATCCATAAGTTAAAAAATGGTTTGAACCCTCTCTTATATAAATTTATTCAGCTGACTTCCTGCACATCAGCTTTATTTCCGTAGTCTATTTCCATATTTAATATACTATCTTCACTAAAAATTGTGCCTAAATAGCTGAAATCAATCAGATACACAATTTGCTACCCTCTCCAAAATATAATAAACTCTCACTTATGATACTGCATGGCGTATACTAAGTCCCATGTTCTTGTAAGATGTGTTACTACGGACAAATAGGAAGATCTATAAATAAACACATCTCTGAACAGCAAGACCACAGACCACATCCGTCTTATCAGAATGCACAACATGGAGTTGGAAACCCTAACCATAGGATCAAGTGGGAAAACACCAAGCTGTTACATAGCAAAACAAGTGTTCTCTGCCAGGTTGGCAGGAAAATGACCCAAAGGAAGACCAAGATATAGATGGATTGATACGGTACAAAGTGCCTTAAAATCTCTGCTTGACGACTTGCCAGGAATAGTCGATTCATGCTGAAGGGGAGAAAGAAATGAAGGATGCATGAATTGGTCGGCAACATGCAAAATCACGTGCTTTATAGGTAAAATTTTCCAACTGTTATACAAGCAACATAGTTAACTACAATGATCATAAAAGAGAAGTTAATTTTCCGACGTAATAATAAACAACTCATCCCACAATACGGACTGATCACCCTATTATTGGAATGGATTCCCCTCCTGTTGACATGCGCAGAAGTGTCGAATCTGTGAGCGTATTATAGTAGAGCTAATCTCAGGCAGTATGGTCACTTAAACAGAATGGGAGAGGAAAGATTAGCAAACAAATGTTTTTTGTCAGGTTGACAGGGAAAAGACCAAGATGTAGATGGATGGATGCAGTAAAAACCAACTTAAGACAGAAATACAAGATCTGTTAATATTGGATTCTTGACGGATAACAGATTATTTTGGAGGAAAATTGTTGATCAGAAGTTAGTAACGGTGTAACTTTTTCATGCAGTACTATCATAATTATCTTGCACACTCCATGAAGTATGTACATATCAGGAATTTGATGATGATGAAAATACATATGAACCATGTTTTTGATCCTGGTTACAAGATCCTTGTTGACCACAGTTGTAACTATCATTCAAATTGTCTGTATTAAAAATTAGGTTGGGTGAATACATTTTAGCACATTCTAAATATCTAATTTAATTCCATCTAGCTAGGGCAGAATATCGTAAATAATTATCAAATCGTGTATGCTAAAATGGTCAAATTGAAATCGTTTGAACAATCCATCTAGCTTTTGTCCAGGAATAATCTCCATATGAATGAATGGACTAAAAGGATTTAATAGGGACTATGCATCTTGCTAAGAAATGCGCTAACATGAAATGGCAGGTGATATTACGTATATGTGTAACACTTCAAAACTAAGATTTGTAACTAGTTGCTCTTAATTTAGTTGATGTTTTTCTCAAGTACACTAAATCAATTAATTTCTAGTCATAATAATTTCTATTCATTTCCCTGGTGTTGTACCACCTTACCCTAGTCCTGAAGATACTTTCAGGTGCAAACTTTGTTTGCTCACACTTGGATAAAGGATTAAACTAAATTTATTATACTCTAACCAAGTGAAAAATAAACTTTCAACATTTTTCTCTAAATCCAGAGTAATTTATTAAAAAAGGGTGGCACACCAATTGGCAACTCCTATAGGTGGAGATGACCTGCTAATGCTTCTGCCTGGTATCTCCACTTGGGCCTGACTCCCACCGAAGAGACCTCAATAAAGGTCGAAACTAGTCTGAGTAGCGGCCCTTCCCTTAATGCATAACATTAGACATATCTGCAAGGAGATGTGTTTTGCATTATAGGAGATACTGAGATAGGAGTGTTGGCAGCTTGCTTCACCTTTGAAACGAGTTACCCTGGTGTTGTACCACCTTACCCCAGTCCTGAAGATACTTTCAAGCACAAACTTTGTTTGCTCACACTTGGATAAAGGATTAAACTAAATTTATTATACTATTCATTACAAGGTTATTATCAACTAGGCACTGCAATGCAGTTCTAGAACTTATTGTGGATATATTATATCCCATGCAATGATTTTCATACTTCTTTTTAAAGCAATTTACCTTCAGTGTATCCACATTACCTTCTCAGGCAACATATTCCACTCACTCACAATGAGAGAAATCTATCCCAAGTTCTTTTGCTAACTATACTTAGCATCCAAGAACAAACACCTCATTCTTTCCCTCCCTACCATGTCTTGCAAATTATCCCCTGTATCTGCCTATAATATTTCATCAACATATGTCTCTATCATATTTCTTCTTTTCTGCCTACTGGCAGAACTGCAATTCACATTCAATGTTTCAGACTCCTAATATCATTAAAAAAACTTCCTTTTCTGCATCTTAAAATATTCCGATGGATCTCTTGGTAATAATCCTTATAACAGCTTGTATATAATGCTGATTTGTCATGCTATAGTGTTATTCATCAACAACTATTTAGTTTAATATAATTCATTATCCCACAAAAGCGAAAATGGTTACATTTTCGCTTTTGTGGGATATTATAAAAGGAACAAACAAAAATTGAAGACAGTAAAAAAAACAATGCCAGGCATGAAAATAAAACATGATTTTTTATTATTACAAATGAAAACAAACAAACAAACAAAAAATCAGCATGCTGCCTGCTTGTCTCTAAGATTCTGGGGTGTTTCAAAATGCAAGCATCTCAGTAATTCATTTCTTCACACATACTAGATTAATATTTTAATAAATTGGCAAGTTGAAATGTGAAATGCAACATTTAAATATTAAATATTTAATATTAAATTAATATTAAATATTAATTTCAGCTTTTTTCCCCACTGCATATTTCAGCCTTAAGACATCCACAACAACAACAACAAAAAAAAAGACTAGTATCAAAGCTAGTGAACATCTTAACAAAATTTTAATTTCTGCTACCTAGATACATCATATAACTTTAGATATGTAATAAAAATATGTACAAATGCACAGACTGTACATAACTATATATCTTTAAGTTGTGCAAAATATGTTTGATTTTGCAAGTCCTATATAAAATTGCTCTGTTGTTTAACCTCTTCACTTGTCTTTCTAAAATAATCTCAACTTCTCAAAATCTTAAAATACAGTTTTCATTTTTATCCAAACATATGCTCAGACCGTAATATTATAAAGTGATAAATATTTACAATGCCAGCAAAAGCAACTCCTTTTTTCCATTTCATTCTGGTGTGTGGTTACTGTCAACAAGCAAAGAGGTTAAAGATCACAGTTGAATCAGCGGGGGGAGAAAAGTATTTCAGGACTATTTAAAAAAATGTTTTTTTTTTTAATAAGTCTTAGATAAAAAACATTCATTTTAGTGAATGGTGATCTTGCAGAACCCAAACACCTTTAAAATACTTTTTTTCACATTAGATATACAAGGAAAAATAAATTAATCAATGTACAAGATTATCATTAAAAAATAATCCACAAATTCACGAAGTGCATCCTTATAATATTTCACAGTCATGACTATGTCTTGCTTACGGATGCTTACAAAACAAAAGCAACTGCAAAATACTTTTTTTTTTCACTTTAAATATTAAAATCTTGAACTATATATTTTTGTAGGAAAAATACAAGTATAATAATATTTATTTATTTTTTGAAGAATACCTGAAGGGTGGAATGTTAAGATGGATTGCCAAGATCAATACATGATTACAGATTTAAAAATCAAAATCTATTTTCCATTTAAATTTTACAGCTAGACTGAAAAAAAAAAAAATATCTAGATGGGGGAATATATATTCCTCCATTCTATTTTAACTGGCTGATTTGTGGAGGTTAATGTATTATGAAAAGTATTCTGTACTTAATGTATTTTATCCCAATTAAGTTTCATAAAATATAAAATTATTAAAGATTTAAAATTTTTCTCTTTCATTCAGAAAAATGTGAAATTACACTTGTATTTTTCCTACTGTTCAGATGTATATTTATATATATATACACACACACACACACACACACACACACACACACACACACACACACACACACACACACACACACACACACACACACACTTGGCATTCATTCATTCATTTTCAGATAACTACTTTTCAATCATTATTATTGAAAATGATTAGGATCAGTTCTCCATTTATCAACTGCTTCCTTCCGAGCATCAGGAACCAGCTGATTTCTCACACCACCTAACACAGTTGAAGTTGCTTCTGTTGCCAGTATAATGGGTTTAACCACAGAAGGAGGAATCTGTCTAAGTACACCCCCAACTGCCCCCGACATTCCTTTGTGATGATGTTCTTCTGTAACTGCAAGAGCTATAGTTCTTGCTGTATCCCCTAGACCCTGGGAAAAAAGAATAAAAAAAAAAAAACATGAAATATTTTAAGTGATATTAAAACATATATATGTGATATGTGCTGCTGTGTATTAACTGGAGTACTGTTTCTTAATGGCAAAAACAAAAAACTTTCATTTTTTGGAGGGTGGGGAAGGGGGGAGAAAGGTCGTTATTAGTTTGTTTATTTATTTATTTTTTTTTTACAATCACCATGTGTTATTTCAGCAGGTATTCATTTTTTCCCAAAATTGCTACAAGTTCAAAACAAATGTGCTGATGGATTATGGCCATCAGACTCTGTTTTAATGAAAATCCTGCCCAAGAAAGGTTTGTAAATCTATATCACAATAATACCATGTGGAAGTAAGAATTAGAAGCTCTGTACTGCTCTACAGACCAAACATGGAACTTTTCTGCCACTTCAGATCTCTAATAAGTAGAGAGACCATGGGATTTGAAACCATGGCCTGTAGGTTCAAAGAGCAGGAGACATTATCCACTTTAATCATCTAACCTGGCAGTGATGATAGGTCACTGGTGTTCAACCTTTTTTACTACGCGAGCCACTTTTCTATAAAAAGTTATTTGGCGATCTACTCTCTTATATAGATCACGTTCCCCCAACCTGATATCTGATTATGCACAAATAAACAACTAAAAAAAAATACAGAACTAAAAACTTTGTGTATTTAAAAATGTATTTATCACTTTTAATTATTTTAACAAAACAAAAAAAAAAAAATATTGGAATAAAATATTTCTCTATTTTGGAAAACCAAAGTTAGAAAAACAACAAATTGATCACAAACTCACAAGTTACAGGAAATGCTGGTTGATTAAAAAAAAAAAAAGTTAAGGTGAAATTTGGCATTGTTTGAACCTCGCAATATTTTCATAGTCAAGTTGATATGAAGATGTAGCCAATCGCAGACAATCATTTGTAATTTGTTTTCTTAATTGATTTTTATGACGGTCATATTTCAAAAAGCAGATTCTGACAAGTATGTCGATCCGAAACACGACAGAATTTTTCACGCAATATCAGTTAATATTGGGAATTTTTCACGTGCATACTTCCAAATGACTTCATTGTTTATTGACTTTAAATGTAAACTATTTTGAATGTTTATTATCTCAAGTTCTATTTCAGCTTGGTTTATATCAAACACCCCACTAATTTTATTTGAAATTTCTGTGATGTTCAAGTTTTTTTGAAATGGATTATTTCAAGAAAACTTGAAATTTAAAATCTTTAAATCTTGAATTTATTTCTTCCTCAACTAATTCTATTTCGCGAATAAATTCTTTTAAATCATAGCGAAGCATTTCTTGATTTTGTTCAAAAAATTTTAATAAATATGGGAGATGTCTAAATTTGTGGTCATTTATATTTTTTTTTAATAAAAGTAAGTATTGTTGGAAAGTTTTTATTGAACTTATAATATCAATTAAATTTTTATCTCTACCTTGTAACTCTAAATTTAAATTGCTTAATTTCGAACAGAAATCTACTAAAAATGATAAGTGTAACAACCATCTTTTATCATTCAATTGTGGATAAATCTCCTTTTTTATCAAGAAAATTTTTTATATTGTTAATTAATACAAGATCTCTTTCTAAAAATTGACTTCTGCTGATCCAGCGAACATTATTGTACAACAGAAGTTCGCTATCATCATCTGCGTGTAATTTAAATAACTGCTGTTGCAGGACTTTTCCTCGAACAGAATTTACAATTTTAAATGTAATATCCAAAACATCTTTTGTGTTTAATCTTTTACTACACAGTACTTGTTGGTAAATAATACAGTAGTACGTTAAAAAATCTGGATATTTGTCATCGTTTTTACATAATGATATGAAGCCTGATTTATTACTTATCATTGCAGGAGCACCATCAGTAGCAATAGACACAAGTTTAAAAAGTGGAAGTTTGCGTTGTTTCACAAATTCATCAAATGCAGAAAAAATGTCTTCTCCCCTAGTCCTTCCCAATAATGATATAATTTTCAAAAGTTCTTCTTTACTTGAATAATCTTGAAATACCATGCGAATAAATACCATTAACTGAGCAATATCAGTGAAGTCATTTGATTCATCAAATTGTAATGAAAACGCAACACACCGATGAATGTCTGACATTAAACCTGGCCTGGAAACTTTTCTCTGGCAATTGGAAGTCTTCCTTTCGGCAATTTGAAACCTTGTCTGAGGCCTAGAAGTAGTCTCTCTCTAGCGACGTCTCAAACCGAGAAGCTGCTTTCTGGAAGCGGGAAACTCCTCAAGCAACGTGGATCTCAGCAGTCTCTCTGACAGTGACTCTGGACTGTCAGAGAGACTGCAATTGTAATGACTGGGCAGCCTCTTCTCTGACACCAATTCTGGAACTGGGACCCCTTCTGCTTGCTTCAGTCTCTTTTTATTAGGCCTCCTCTGAGACCTCGCATGAAGTTTGGCAACCCCCAAAGAATCGGTATGAGTCTTTCATCTTTCAAGTTTGGTTTGCCTCTGCTTTCTTTTGATTGTAAGTTGCCATCCATTGGAAAGTTGTTTGAACTCTTTCTGACTGACTTCGGAGATGTTTACACTTAGAGCGTGCAAATCTTTCTCATACATACAAGTTTCAATAACAATCCTTTCAAGTTTGGTTTGCCTCTGCTTTCTTTTGATTGTAAGTTGCCATCCATTGGAAAGTTGTTTGAACTCTTTCTGACTGACTTCGGAGATGTTTACACTTAGAGCGTGCAAATCTTTCTCATACATACAAGTTTCAATAACAATCTTTCTAATGCCGCCATGTACAGCTTCGGCGACAAAAACATTGCCTTTGTTTTTAACACTCTAACATATTCTTATTAAAGCAGTATGTACAGTTAGCTTCAAAAGAGTTATTTACAAAAATACTAATACAAACTATACCGAGACGAAGAAAGTTTATTTTTTTTACAATATTCACATTGGACTTAACCTAAGTAAATAATCAATGTAATGTGCTTTGGAATATTTAAGCTACAATCGAGTTTTTACATTTTGCTTATAATTGTATTCACTCGGCTCGCTGTTTGATTTCCACTGATCCAAATTAATTCATTTGCCCGGACTTATAAGAAAATTACCGATTTGACAATTTTAACGAAAAATAAACAAACAATAGCAATACACTTAAAGCGAATTAAAAATAATACAAAATAATGATAAATAAAATATTATGTTTTCAGTTTTAATTAAATTTGTAAGTAAGAAGGAATGCACAAGAGATCGACCAAAAATTGCTCTGCGATCAACCGGTAGATCGCGATCGATGGGTTAAACACCCCTGTGATAAATCAATTCTGATAAGATCACTGATTTGACTAATTTCAACAATCTGCTATGCCCAAGGGGAAACTGGCCAGTTCATGGTGACTTTCGCTAATTCAAATTTAAATGCTTGGATGGAGTACAGCAACATGCAATAGAGGCCACAATTGGATCAGAGCAGGGGCACCCTCATGCAGGAGTTAGTTCCACAGATCTTTCATCCCTCATCTCCCCTCCCTCCCACTGCTGTTAGTTTTCAGCAATACAAATCATGAAAGATAAATAACAATAATCTAGTAACACTGCAGTTTAAAAAATTCCCACAAAAACCACAACAATACACCTAAAAAAAACAAGACTTCCTTGCAAAAAACCTTCACATCTGTTTCACCATTATTATTATTATCTGAGACATCCAGGTAGTCAAGGATATCTAAAGTCTCAATAACAAAACATTATTGATATATGTCAGCACTTGCAGGGGAATCAAGACCTGATCTGCCATTCCTTACTAAACCTCTACTAGCATTTTCTACAATTACAGTTTGCCTCAACATAATGCATAATGCCTTTCATAAGATGAAATGCTACTGTGATATCTAACAGTCCATGCCAAAGGTTACTAGGCTGTGAATCACCTCTATTACAGTCTGCTCTGTCACTCTCCTATTTCAAATGACCATGTAAATCTCTTTAATTACTTATCTCTGAAAGTTGATGTCATACACTCTTCTCTTGGCAACTCTGCCCATAATGTCATCCATGTTGAACTTCTCTCGGGAAAATATCGTATACAGCACTACAAGGTGCCAAATAGAAGGACCTCCAGGATTTCTTTTATAGCTCTTTTCTATGGTGTGATTATTTTCACTCTCTCAATCTAAATATCTGTTCTAATCAAATAACTAAAATAATCATTGCAGGAATGAGGACCTTCATTCCTCACTTGGATCACCTCAAACCCATGACCTAGGTTTGGAGTGGTCCTAGTCTTGGTTCTCTAAGTGTGACAATGCAGTTCAAGATAAAAATGTCCATTCAGTCAAATATCCCAACTTCTCACCAAGCCTACACTACAGTCTGTAATAATTATAAAAAAGCAACAAATCCCAAACAGACTTAATAAAGAATGATGCAAAAAAGAACAAATGGCTGGCAGGCTGGTACTTCACTAAGGCTGTTGGGCATGACTTTTGTCTTTCCATGTTTTTTCCCCCCTCTCACATCCTAAAGATAAACGTTTTGGCATCAGTCTTTTCCTGCAACTCTTGTGTGTTGCAGGAAAAGACATATATATATATATATATATATATATATATATATATATATATATATATATATATATATATCCATTCATGAATCTAGGCCAGGTAGCCTGTTTCAGTCTCAATCCAGCATTGCATTGTATCTGTCTGATTCTGTTTCATTATCACTTTGGAATGAAATTCACCATTTTCTTGGGTATTCTTTCATGTCATTCATTCTAAGTTCTTTCCATTTTGTTTCACAATTTTGTTTCCATCATTCTTTCAGTATGTCTTCAATTTGCTTTTTATTTACTCTTGTAAATCTGCTACTCTGTTCATATATTCTTGTTTGTTTTTTTCCTGCAGCATTGATTATTATGATTATTATTTGACACCTCCAGGGAGTCCAAAGACTCATCAAGGGAGAACTCATCTACAATTCTGTTTCCACCACTCAATCCACCAACTGACCGCAACTACACCAACGCTATCTACCGCTGACCACTAGTATTTCCACAGACAATCATCCATGCCCATGGCAGGATTCGAACCTGCAGCCTTTTGGCTGGAGAGCGGATATGCTAACCACTCGGCCAACTATTTATTTTCTTCTAACTTTCTCATATTGTCCATGCTTCATTTCCATGTAATAAGGCTAATTTTGATAACATCTTGTACATTTTTAGTCTGCTTTTATCCTTAAGTGATAATCCTATTTTACCATTACAATAGGATCTGGTCTTAATGTTTTATTTATTATTTCATTTACTTTAGAAAATTTGTTTATTTGTTAGAAACATTTAAATTTCCAACATAATGTACTTTACTGCTTAAATAATTAAAATTATGTTATTCAATTATTTTGTTTTCTAACTATTTTAGTTTGTATGGGGATTTTTCCTTTGAGTGATATGATTTTAGTTTTTCTTGAGAAATTGACATGTTATACTGTTTTATTATTAAATTAAATTAATTTTATTTTTATGTGGTTCTTACCCACAAAAGGTTATTAGTAAATCTATAGTATGTTTATACCATGAGTGGGGCAAGGATTTTTTTCATTTTAATCAATTTTATATATTTTTTTAAAAATTAAAAAAATTTTTATTTATTTTTACAATCTGGAAACTCTGCTCTAGAGACCAAACATGGAAACTTTTTCAAGCCACTTGAGGCCTCCAATAAGCGAGACAGCGGTCTCACACCAGCATTCCAACCACATACACACATTTTTGTACATTGTACTCAGTTATCCCCATATCACTCAGCAGTTGCAAATAGTAAGGTAACTAAAATAAAACTGTTTTCTATTAGGATTCGTTTTTGTTGGTTATACCCATTCTATGATTTTATATATATATATATATATATATATATATATATAGTGCTTTTATTGTAAAACAATAGGTGCCAGTACTTTGCTAGCACCTATTATTTGAAAATTAAAACCATAGCATATACATACAGGGTGTTCGGGATAAATTTGACAGTTTCGTAAGGAAAAAGAAAATCTTCTTTGTATCTATTAAATTTAATGAATTGACAAAAAAACATTACAGGCAGAGTTAATTACAATACTATCAACAAGATTTACTCAAAATAACCACCATTAGCATCGATCACAGCTTCAATTCTGCTTCGGAACCTCGAACAAGCTGATGCTACAGTCTCCCTGGGAAGGGCCGCAAAAACTGTTTTAATTTTATCCATTAACTGGGCTTTTGTATTACTGGAAGTGCGATTGGTGTCTTTTTCAACTGCGCCCCATACAAAATAATCCATGGGGTTAAGGTCTGGGGAGTTTGGAGGCCAAACATTTGGACTGGTGAAGTCGTAGAAATTTTCAGACAACCATTTTTGACTTTTCCCAGAGGTGTGGCAAGGGGCCGAATCCTGCTGCCATACATACGGCCTACCATTGGCTACCCTTGTTATCCAGGGCTTGACTACAGTTAGCAACTCCACGAACAAAGCCCGAATTCCAATGCCAGGGTTCTTCAACACCTGTTCCTGCAGATTTGCGAGGAATTCTGCTGTACGAACGCAATCAGATCGTCTGCTAGGGATCTTTCTTCTTGCTACATCCTCGTAGTCACCATTGCAAGTCTCTAGTTCATGCCTGATTGTTTTTACTGTATTCAGGGAGCATTGGGCAGCAGTCGTAATATCCTTATTTTGATGGCGGGCACGAATCATCATGATACAAGTTATTCTCTTCCATGATTCAGGTGGGTTCCAGCTATCCATCCTTTCTGACATCTTGTATATGAATGAAGAAGGGTCCAAACTTTTAAATGAAGAGAAGTGTGTGTTAATACATGTAACTTACGGAAAAATATAATTAATTATAAATATGTCAAATTTATCCCGAACACCCTGTATATCATGTGTTACTGTTCATAAAGATTCTGGTATGCTATACCATTCCCCCATATAACCTTTTAAAAACAACCTATGAATTTAACAGAGAAACCAGACTAGCTCGTCATTCTCTTCTCTTCCTCCACGTCTATATGGGATATCCAAAATTCATAAAGTAGACACACACCAATAGCAGAAGGGAGAGATTCTTCAGCATATCTTCTTGCCAAACATCTAGCCAAACTACTAAAGGGAGTAACAGGGAAATCACCATCCTTTGTTAAAAATTCTGAGTATTTTGTTTCAAGCATCAGCAATATTATCCTTGATGAACATGACATTTTTTTGGTAAACAAAATTTGTTTACCAATGTTTAACTGATGATCTACTTGCATTGCTTCAAGATAAATTCTCTAAGATTATGGCATTCCTCAATGCTGTATTTCATCTGGATACTTCAAATATTATTATTACGTGAACATGTCCATGGAGTCCAAAGACTCATCGAGGGAGGGCACCTACTCTACAACTCCCTGGCTCCACCACTCAATCAACCAACTATACAACGAACCACAGCTACCATCATTATCTACACCAGGGCTGTCCAAAGCGCTGCCCAAGGGCTGCATGAAGCTGTGGTGCAATTTTGTGTGGCCCACCTGTGAGTTTTGATTTTCATGAGCAAAAAAAAATAAAATAATTTGAATCAAATATGTACTGGATGTTTTAATTCTATCACAAATCGATAATTGCAATGTTGTTAATTTTATGTGGTACGTTTACATCACTATATACCCACATGTTTTTCAAATATTAGGTGTGTCAAAGAAGCGTTCTTATACTGTTTTGTTCCAATGCGCATGCTCTGGCCGCTCGTGGGGAACGTGAGCGTGCAATTAGTGTTGTTCGTTTGTTCAGCTATCAAAGTTGTGTCGCTGCTGCTCACCAAATTACTAGATAAGCATTATGATGTGGCCCTTAGGTAAATCTTTTTTTTTAATGCAGCCCTCAGATTACCAAAGGTTGGACAGTCCTGATCTACACCAATGCCATCTACTGCCCACCACCACTAGTATTTTCACAGATGATTACAAATATCCATGGCGGGATTCGAACCCGCAGCTTTTTGGTTGGAGAGCAGATAATGCTTACCACTCAGCCAACCAAATATGAAATAAACAATATATAAACAGAACTATAGTCTAGCCATGGGCCAGTTTTAACAAATCTTTATATGGAAACATTTGAAAACAAGGCTCTAGAAGAAATTATGGAAAAGGTACATCAATGATATATTCTTAGTCTGGAACCATGGACTACCTTCATTTCTGCTTTATCATGAGTACATAAATCATCAACACCCTAACATAAAATGCACCTATGAATTAGAATCTAATGGTTCACTCCCATTTCTGGACCTTCTACTATCTAAGGAATCTGGTAAATTAAAAGTCTCTATATTTTGAAAGCCTACACATACTGACAGATATCTACACGCATTTCCACACTAGGAGCAAGCGCCCTTATACTTGGTTTTGATAAACTTAATAAATGTAAGTTATAAAATCTGGACTCAAATTTAACGCTCAAAATTAGCTGTTTTCACAGCTATCACAGATGCATGGTTCTAGTCACTATCTCACCACTGTTATAGATTTTGTTTATTAAAAAAGAAATCTTAGGTTAAATTTATTTCGTGCATATTACAATTTCAACTACTGAGATATATACTGGAGGAAGGAAATGGGGGAATGGCATGATGGAATTGGAATTTATACAGTTGCTAAGGGATAATTACCTGAAACATTATGTCATGGATGGGACCAGAGGTTTGAAGACCATTCAAATCTTGTTCTGGGAAGTTGCTAAACATGTAGAATTCTTTCAAGAAAGGATTTATATTAATTATAAAGCTGGTAATTATGAAGGCATCTTGGAGCAGTGTTATGGCTTGAGAAGCTACAAGGAAAGAGTGTCAGTAGTGCATGGGGAAGTGGCCAGGGATTGTTTGAGAGAAGCAGTATCAGACTGGTGATGTCGAAATGCATGTATACAAATGCAAGAAATATCAGGAATAAGGGAGAGGAGTTTTTGGCATTGGTCAGCTTGACTTGGCCAACAATTATAGGCATCGGTGGCATCATTTGGTTGACAGATAATGATACAGTTACAGGGATAGAATGTAAAGGGTATTGTGTTCTCAGGGAGGTAGAGGGAATAGGACAGGAGATGGTGTATTGCTGATGATAACTGAAGAATTACAATGAAAAAAATTAGAAGTTAGAGGATTTTAGGTCTGGGGGAGATGGTTCATTTGAAGCTGTCTGGTATTAAATAGAGGACAGAAGGACAAAATATATTGTTAAGTACTGCTATAGATCAGCAGGTCCATAGGAAAATATAGATGCCATGTAGACTTTTACTATGGAGGCAGAGATTGCAGGGAGGATAAGGGGACATAGCAAGATGGAAGTGGAATTTATACAGTTGCTAAGGGATAATTACATGAAACAATGTTATAGAGGGAACAAGGATTTTGAGAGAGTGACGGATCTGATAACAGTATTAGAAGATATATCCATAATCAAGGTACATATTCTGCTTCCAATTGGGGAGAATGGCCATGCAGTCTTGTTCACAGAAGTTGTCAAAAATGTGGAATTCTCTGTCAAGAAAGGGTTTATGTTGAACTACAGAGCTGGTAGTTATGACAGACTTAGGAGTCATCTTAGAGCAGTGCCATCACTTGAGAAGCTACAAGGAAATAATGTCAGTAGTGCATGGGGGAAGTGGTCAGGGATTCTTTGAGAGAAGCAGTATCAGACTGCATACCCCAGGTCAGGAGAATAAACCAAGTGGGAATTAAATGGATGAGTAGATATGTAAAAGCAAGAGCTGAAAAAAAAAAAAAAAAAAAAAAAAAAAAAAAAAAAAAAAAAAAGACAAAAGCTGGAGCAAATGGGAATGATTATTCTGCTGGTAGCACAAATGGGAGGGACATACAGACACCAGAGAGTTATATATGGTTTGAGCAGAATCTAGAATAAGAGTGGAGTGCCTCAGGGTTCTATACTATGGCCATGACTTTAATTTGTATATTAATGATATAAGGAAAGATTTAATGAGGGAAATATTTAGTTATTTGCTGATAATGAAAAACTGGGGAGGGCAACAGTTGATAAAGATAATGTAGATATTTAAATATATTAATTGTTGAGAAACATAGGATGTGCATACTTGGATGTTGAAAAACATCCAAGTATGAACATCCTAATGTACACAGATTCGGTCACCTGGGTTTCTTTGGGATTGGTTGGTGATGGCAGAGAGGATTCAGAGACAAGTCACCAAGCTGGTGGCAAGTCTGTGGAATGCTGCCTATGAGGACAGGTTGAAGATGTGTGGGTTCCAGAGTTTAGTAGATAGGTGAAAAAGAGGACATGATAGATATAAGTTATTAAAGGAGTTCTATAAGACTAACACAAAGGGAATTTTTCAATAAATGTAGAGAGAGAAAACTAGGGATCACCTGTTGAAGTTGTATAAGAGTGTGGTTAGTAAGGGAGTGCAGATTAAATTTTTTTTTTATGGGGAGTGGTGAGTGAGTGGAATGGATTGTCAGAATTAGTTGTGAGTGCACTGATAGTGAAAGCATTGAGGAGAGGTATGGTAGCTTTTCTGTGTATAAGTTAGCATGTGTCTTTCTCCCATGATGAGTTCTATTTGACTTTTATCTTCTCATGGTGTGATTTTCTGTTTTCCATTTCACTAAAAAAAAAAAACAAAAAAAAAAAAAAATATTTAATTCTTTTGATATGTTGTTATTTGGGAGAGCATTATCAGCTATATTTTTTAACAGTATCCAATACCGTTAAAAATCCGATACTGTCTTTTGAACAGTAACTCTGATTGATTGTTTATTTCCTTGCCAGAATTTATAATAATAATTTATCCATTTGTGGTCATCTATCTTTTCAATATCTATTATTTCTTTTTTGTAAGAACTTTATTGTTTTATAGATTTTGGGGTTGTGATTTATATATTTCTTTTTCTAATTTACTAATATAAGTATTCCAACTTTTTCTGTGTAAGTTTTCTTATATTTCTTTTCGCTATTGCGCTCGTATTCTATTCCCTCTTCCAGTTTCCTTGAGGATGCTATTTAATGTATGTTTATCTTCGATTATATTCTTGATTTCACCATTTCATATTTGGAGTAATTGTTTTCTCTTCCATTTGACCTCTTGATTTTCTTTCTTGTTGCATTATGAATAATTAGGATGGAATTTTTTTTTCATTCTTCTTCTTCACATCTCTTCTTTCCATATTGATTTATGTTATCTTGATATATGTTATTTTTTTCAGATTGTAGAAACACTTTTATTTTATATAAGTGTTCATTATCATCTGATTTCTTTTCTTCACACTATTTTGGAGGTATTAAATATTTCCTACTAGTAAATAACAATCTCATCAATATTGTAACCTCAGTAAATTCTTACATTTATTAATTTTGCTAGTTATAGCCATCAAGTAGTCAATTATTGATTTTCATTCTCCAGCTGCCTAGGTAAATTTATGAGCATCCTTTTATCTCTAAAAGGATCTAAAAAAAACAGCTTTTCAATGATTTTAAGTTGCTGAAGGATGTAAAGTCTATTAATCTTTTCTAATTTTGTTGTAACAATTTTCCTCACAATTTCTCATTACAGATTATGTTGATTTATTATCATTCTTGCATTTAAGTCACTTGCTACGAATATAAGATCATTGGGGTTTATTTTATCTAATGTGTCTTGTAATAATTTCATCTTACCTTCTTCTAGGGCATATGTTTTGTAACTGTTAGGTCATTTCCTTTTGTTTTTATTATTTTTCTCATAATTGTTCACTTCAATATTTATAATTCATATATTTTTCATATATTTGCTTTCCAAGCTTTCTTTGTTCACATCATTAGTCCAGATCTGTCTCTCTCTCTCTCTCTTCCAACCGGCTATACATCTGTGCATGGAAGGAATGGAAGGAGGGCAAGATGGTGCCACTTTATAAGGAAAGTGATAGAACTCAAGCATGAAATTATAGGCCTATCTGTGTGTGAGGTGTTGTGGTTAAGTTGCTGAAGAAGTTGGTGAGAACTAGGATCCAAAGGGAGGTCATGTTTTAATAATCTACTTACTTATTACAATAAGGTGATGGCTTCCTTGGACAGAGGAGAAGGATATATAGTAGTATACTTAGATTTTTTCAGAGGCTTTTGAAAGATTATTACATGATAAGTTGATAGTCAAACAAGAGTGGATGGGATTGGACATTAGATTAGTGCATTAGAGATTGGTTATCTGATAGGTATCAGCAAGTTGTATATGGGGGAGCAATATCCCAGAAGAGGAAAGTTACTAGTGGTGTGCCTCAGGGGTCTGTTTTAGGGCCAACCTGTATGTTAATGATACTGGCGAAGATTTGGATGGGGATGTTCAGTTGTTTGCAGATGGTGCAAAGTTGGAATGAACTATGAAGAGTAGAGAAGATGTTGTGGCCTTAGAAGATGATTTGATTAGATTGAGTGAATGGGCACCGGAATGGGGATGAAAGTTTAATGTTCAAAATGGAAGGCTTAAAATTTGGGAAACAAAGATGGGATGTAGAATTGATGGTTGGCAGGGATATATTGTTGGAGGTGGAGGAAATAAGAGATCTTGGAGTGATAATGGATAAGGATCTGAAATTCAGGGAGGACACAGCCAAAACTGTGAGGACAACACAAAGAATTCTGGGAATGATGCAAAGCAAAGGACACTGACTTGTAGAATTAAGAAGATTCTTGTTCCATGGTATAAGACTCTGATTAGGCTGCACATGGACTACTGTGCACAGATTTGGTTACCTGGTTTTCAAAAGGTCAAAGAGATGTTGGAAAGAGTCCAAGGCAACTGACTAAGGTAGTTTCTGATCTCTGGACTGTCGAATACGAGGAAAGGTTGAGAAGATGCAATTTACAGAGTCTAGTGGATAGGAGGAAGAGGGGGGGGGGATACGATAGAGACCTACAAGTTAGTAAGTGGTTGTTACAGAATCAATGTTGGAGAGGTTTAACAGAATATGGTGGGAGATCATGGGAGAACTAGAGATGTCATTCCTGGAAGCTGTATAAGGAGGGTGTGAGCAGGGGAGTGAGAAGAAGGTTTTTTGCATGCAGAATTGTGAATGATTGGAATACCTTGCCTGAGAGTGTGGTGTCTGGAGAATTTGAGTGCGTTTAAGGTGTGGTATGATGAGCTGTGTATGTATGACAAAAGGACCTCCTACATGAGTCTTTGACTTCATGGGGGTCTTGGGATAATAATAATATTCTCCTCCCTTATATTCCAACTTAAATTCCAGATCAGTATGGGCAATTATAATTTGTTCTTTTTTTTTTTATATCACTGACAATCCTGTTGGTGGCATGTACTGTGTATGTGCTATATATGTACTATATCAGCAAATGTGTGTGGACTGATTAGGAAGTGGAGGAAATCCCTTCTCCCTGATGTGGTGAGGGTACTACCACTGCTTAAGTGGCTAACTAAAAAAAACACACAATGTTATATCTGCTTGTATCCCATTGACGTTTTTGGGATGTATATGTCATTTTCATAGGAAGAAGACTCAGATTTAAAACTGAAGAGATTAATATTAAACAAACAGTTTATATTGACTTCCTCAAAAGTAATCTTACGTTTTATAATTAATGTGATATAATTAAAAAAAAAAACTATTTTTAAAATATTATTCAATATGATTGATTTCTGTGCAGAGTACAGAAATTAATATGATTATACTTACATAAATAATTATGTAAGCATAATTATTTAATTATAGAACAATCTTCAAATACAGTAAAAGAAAACTGGTAATCATTCTAACCATGAGCATTTTTATAGGCTGCTGAATGCTGATGTTAAACCAAAGGCTATAGATTCTTGCCAACCACTTTGATAAAGCAATCAAAATAAAACATTTAGACCATAACATATATTACACAATTGTTTATTGTGCTTTCTTACTTTTTTTTTAAAATAATTACATTTTTTGTTTCATTTACCATAGAAAATTAAAAGTTTCTAAAATGACAGCACTTTATTTCATAAAAAAAGCATTTCAAAATGTATGTGAAGCTCTTCAAATGTCTTATTTCTATCTTTTAGCAAAACCAAAATAAAAGAATTAGCAAGGACTTCCTTGGATTTCCTGAAAATAATATCCCGAACTAAATGTTTTAAAGTGTTTCACAAATGGATACATGTTTATGCTACCTTCAGATGAATCACTTATAATACTATGGTCAAATAGATTTGCATCCTTTCTACTTATACTGAGCTACAAAATCCATACAGTCCTGTGAATTACATGAGAACTTATAATCCATTCCTTTCATAGCAACAGATTATAAGTTCACTGGTAATTCACTCCATTCTACAGCAGTTTATTGTATCCTCCCCACATATAAAATCTTCTAAATTATTGGATATTAATTTTTCTGTACTAAATCTTTCTCACTCTCTATAAATTTTCTGCCTAAAACTTACAACTCATATACATATGATTCTCGTTCTCTAGATTATTAGTTCACAGATCATTTATTTTGCCTTTTGTTAATTTAATATACCATCCAAATGTGGAAATTCTCTTAATGATTAGTTAATTGTTCTCATAGCACATTTGGAAGAATGATGTGCACCTTTGATTGGAAAAAGATCTAAATTTCATCCTCGTTGTGTAACAAGAGAAATCCTTATATAGCTATTTCAACTGAAAGTAAGTTAGCCCATCTCATATGGAGGTATCACGGCTTTTTCTCCAGGAACCTCAAGTTTTTCATAGAAAACTTGCAGGCAAATCAGAAGTGTACTCACACCCACATACAATTACAGACAAACACTATTACTAGGCAGCACATCACACTATGTGCTGATGAATAGTTGGTGTAGGGTGCAGATGGAGATGTCATAATAATAATATGGAGGGGAGAGTTGAAGAGTTCTGATAATCACCTAGAACAAAACTTCTAGACTTATAATGTCCCAGAGATTTCAAGTTGGAAAGTTTTTTCACTTGGTTAGACTATAATAAATTTAGTTTAATCCTTTATCCAAGTGTGAGCAAACAAAGTTTGCACCTGAAAATATCTTCAGGACTGGGGTAAGGTAGTACAACATCTTATGGAAGATACTGAGATAGGAGTGATGTTAGCTTGGTCCACCTTTGCTACGAGTTGCCCGGTGTTGTACTACCTTACCCCAGTCCTGAAGATATTTTCAGGCGCAAACTTTGTTTGCTCACACTTGGATAAAGGATTAAACTAAATTTATTATAGTCTAACCAAGTGAAAAATAAACCTTCAATATATAAGAAGACATTTTAGGAGACTGTGCCCCAGCATATCCAATGGTTGCCAGATGGGTGGTCAAGTTTAAAACTGGACATCCTGAGACAATAGATGACATCACTATAACCCAGAGACCAAATAACAGTCAATAGAGTGGAGACACAAAGTTTCTCCACAGCCAAAGAAGTTCCAAACCTAAAAGTCAGCAGGGAGGGTTCTTGCCATTGTCTTTTGGAATATGGATGATGTAATCCTTACCAAGTACCTCAAAAAAGGTGAAAAATTGTTATAGCAGCAGTTCATTCAACAGCTCTGAAGGAAAAAGGAGATATTGAGGGAAAAACGCTGAGGAAACCAAGCTGAGGTATGTTGCAGTTGCAGGACAATGCACCTGCTCACAAAACTCAACAGACAATACACAACCTGGGCTTTCACTGTCCGCTTCACCCACCCTATTCACCAGACCTGGTTCCATCTGACTATTTCCTATTCCCAAATTTAAAGAAACACTTGAAAGGAACAAAAATTTGACATAGATGATGAAGTCATATCTGCAGCTGAGGCCTGGTTTGTGCAACAAAGGAAAGACTTTTTCCCTTCGGAGGATTGCAAATGATGCAGCAGTGTTGTAACAAGTGTATAACACTTCGTGGGGAATATGTAGAATAATGTGTAAGTCATATGGTTCTACCTCAATTCCTTCATGGTGGTTATCACAACTTTTCAGCACACCCTCATAGTAGTAGTAGTAGTAATAATAATAATTATTATTATATATGCTAAAAACAACAGCTTCTTTCCTTTGTTCATAGCTTTAGCATACTCATAAACAGACAATAAGAGATAACTTATCATGTTTGTGTCAGGCTCCAGCTCATGGAGTGTGACAACCTCATCCCATGAGCAAGTCCAATGTGAGATAACTGGTATGTGCCTATTATCAACAGATTAAAGCACCAATAAGTTCAATTCAAGAAGGAAGTTCATCTTAGCAGTGCTCTAATTATGTATTCCAGTCATACTACAGATTTTCAATCACTTAGCACCACAGTAGTAAGTGCAAGAGTCAGATATTATTCTCTTCCAACCATGTTTACAACCATTGTCTTGTACATAGGGAATTATTGTGTTAGATGTTTATGTTGTTGTTGTCTTGTCATTTGAAGAGTCTTAGATGTTTCCGTGTGCTCCTTGTACTGCTTTGCTATGTCGATGATTTTGTTTGTATAGAGCTGTTATTCATGATTAGGATCTATCTCTTGCAAGGCTGCTGTAATTGCTGGACAAGTAAAGATGTGAGTGGGTGTCAGTTCAGTATTGGAGCAGTTGTTGCAGTTTCTATATGTTCTCGTATCATCTGTATTGATCTTCATTCTTCTATAATGACCTGTTCGTAGTCTTGCTATTGTGGTGGAGGTCTTTCTGTCAGCACTGATTTTGGGAATTTGATGTTGTATCACTGATTTCAGTGGAATTAGTTTAGCTTTTGCTAGTGCATCAGCAAGAGTTATCATGTGACTTTCTTGGTTGAGTTCTCTGGCATCTTTTGCTAATTTATCAGCTGCTTCATTGTAATCAATGCCTACATGAGCAGGAATCCATTGTAAAATGCAACTTTTTCCTAAACACTTTAGTTGATTTAAGAGTTTATCGATGTCTTGTGTGAGCTTGGTATTGCCATTTTTGATTGCCTCCATAGCTGATCTTGAGCCACTGTAAATTATAATTCCTTCAGATTGTTGAGATGATGATAGTTTTAAGTAGGCTTCAAGTGCTTTATTTATTGCATAGAGTTCGCTGGTAAAATTGGAAGCGATTCTCCCAGATCCAACTTTTATTGAAAGTTTTTCACCTTTCGGGAGTAGAAGGAGAACACCAGAGCCTCCATTAATCATATCGGTGTCTGATGATCCATCGGTATAACAAATAACCTGTTTGGAGGATGAAAGAAGGTTGATAGTATTTAGGCCTTTTTTCTTTGAGCATTTCTTTTGGATCTTTTTTGGTACAGAGTTTGGTAAAGTTTAGATTTATGGAGGTATTTGAAGATAAAGAACTGGAAAATAGAGGTTCTTTGTTTATGTGGGCTGTTGGATTCTGAATGAAGAGAAATTAAAATTATTAATACTCCTTTCAGAATCCAACATAATCCACCATATCAAAGGCTACATTTATAGATATTATTGAATGTAAATCTCTTATTATAAACTATTATTCATATAATTACCTTTGAGTTTTTTTTTTATTTAAGTAATTAATCTAGGATATGTATCAATAATGGAAAGGACTGTATATAAAAATAACTTTCAGATTATTTTATTTATTCCTATATTAATAGTAGAAGAATTTGTGTTCATCATATTTAATTATATATTATTTGAATTGAAAAATATCCTGTTATTTAGTTCCTGTATGTAAAGGTATAATGTTATGTAATACTTATGCACTGCTGTAATTGTTGTCATGGAGACGGAGTTAAAAGTAGAAAGCGCGAGCATATAGCGCATGAGTTATGGAATGTGAGATGGAATTGATATGAGCTAGACGGTGAGAACAAGTTTTGGTGGGAAAACGGAGTGAAAATATATAAACGGAAAGTGAGAGTAAACAAGGGCAGTGAGCAGCAGTTGGTCGTCAGTCATAGCACTAGAACTAGGGAACCAGGGACTGAGTACAATCAGAGCACTCAGCACAGTAATGGCACTGAGAACAGTACAATAGAGATGAGGAAATAATTTATTGGCAGCACGGAGTTAAATAAGAGGCTGTAGTACAAAGAATTAAGTGCTGTGATCAGATTACAAAGGATTGAAATGTAAATTGACAACTCAGAATATTGATAGGGATTTCTGAAGTTAATGTTGTATTCCAGTGCTTTAAAGGAAGATCAATGGAAAGCTGATTCTATAGCAAAGTAGTATATGAGGAATAAGTGAATTTTCTAGTGAGTGTGTCTGCATATGTGATGTGCTGAAATTAAAGATTAAGAGTTAATTTAAAGAAGATTACTTTTGGAATGTGTAGCTCCAGTGTGTTAATTATCCAAAGTTTTAAGTGTGCCTCAGTGAATAAAATGTACAAAGATTTATTCCGGTAAGAACAGTAGTACTTTATAGCATTTTAGAGTGAAGTTATAAGAGTTATCTCTTTCTGTTAAATCCTAATATTAACTATGGTATTTATGCTGAAGTTAGCTGAAGCTAGAAGATTAATAGTCTTCCTCCCTTAAAGTGATAGCTATCTCTTGGCTGAGCTATGTGATTTCTGACTAAGGGATAGATAAAGAATACATTTGTTAAAATATTTGCTGTGAATTTCAGTGGTAAAGAACTTTAGAACTATCTTTGCTTATTAGGGAGAAATTAGATTTTGAAGCTCAGTATTTAATACCAAAAGTTAAGTGAATGTTATGTGTAGTTGAACTGAGTTAATTTTGCATTATCTTGTATCCAAAGTATGCTTATGTATATATTATATAACCTTGCATTAAATGTTTTGTTTTATTGATTTCAATTTGTTGTTAGCCTGATTCTTTTCCACTGCACCGTTCATAAAATTATCAGACCTAGCGGGAACCTCAAATGTTAATGTAAAATTCGGCCTATATATAAACATTAGACTGCTAAAGTTAATTAATATTTAATTACACTATTTTGCATAGACTAATCTGAATATAGGGTGGTGCAGTATAATAGAAATTTCTCTATATTCGGATTAGTAATCAACATAAGATTAATTAACTTTAATAAGAACAACGTTAAAGCAAGATAGCAGATCAAAAGATAGGAAGAACGATCCAACAGGGCATTTAGCTAATCAAGACCTATTTCCTTCCTGATAGTGTCATCATATTGTTTAGTTGATGATCTGTGAAGTTTGCATTTTTGATTCCAATGTTGATAAGTTTTTAGGGAGATATGATCGCTTTGATAGCTTCTGATATTATTTATGAATTTTATGGTGGCAATTTTCGTCTGTCCTTCAGCAGGTCAAGCCCACATTCCTGTTGGGCTCTGATGTTGTTAGTGGATGAGACTGCACCAATGATAATCTTAGATGCTTTTGCTTGTATTTTGTCTAATTTTTTCTTTACTGATGAGGCCGAAGGTGACCAGATAGGTGTTGCACATTCCATTATTGGCCTTATTAGTGTAGTGTAAGTAGTTTTGAGGATTTTTGGCTTTGCGCTCCAATTTGTTCCACAAAGCCTTTTCAGTATATTTAATTTTTTTAGAGCTCTGTTGGAAGTGTTAGAGATGTGTTGTGTAAAACGTAATTCCTGATCAAGCGTAATACCAAGGTATTTTGGATTTGTGACTTTTTCAATTAGCTTGTTGTTGATCATGACTTTGGGATTGTAGGAATGTCTATTTTTCCTGTCTGTACTAAAGGTGTTTAGTTTTGTTTTGTCTGGGTTGATTTTGAGTTTAAGTTCATCTGACCATTTTTTTAATCCTCTCATGGATTTGTTTAGAATCTCTTGATTCTTTGATTTTAGCACTAGTGTGCCAGATGGCTATATCATCTGCACAGCAAATTACTTTTGTGTCTTCTGTAAGGTAGGGATGAATGTTATTGACATACAGAAGGAATAGTAAGGGAATGAGTACTGAGCCCTGGGGAACACCAGCCCAGGTTCTCCGCTCTCTTGATATTGCTGCATTGATTCTGACTTTGATCTTTCTTCCTCTAATGAAATCAGCAATCCAGATTAAAGTGTTTCCTCTAATTCTAATATCATGTACTGTTTGTATTAATTTTTTTATCCAAACACGATCGAAAGCAGCAGTCATATCAAGGAATATGGCAGTTGTCTTTTTTGTTGGTTTTTCCTGAAATGAGTCTATTATTGTTTAGCAGAAGTGGAGTAATTGATCTGTTGTTGAATGATGGGTTCTATAAGCAGTTTGGTAGTAGTTGATTTTCTTATTTTTTGTCAGCCAGTGCATAAGCCTGGAGTGTATGATTCTTTCAGTAATTTTACAAAGTATGCTAGGTCTATAACTTTGACATTCTGCAGCATTTTTGTCAGGTTTCAGGATGGGTACAATAACTGATTTTTTTCCATTCTTTTGGGAGTTTGCCTGTTCGCCAAGAGGTATTGAGAATGTTCAGAAGTTGTTCTTTGGCATTTTTGCCAAGGTGTTTGACCATATGACAAAAGATAAGCTCATTACCAGGAGATTTGTTAGGTTCAGTTTTCTCGATTGATGAATTTAGTTCGCTTAGTGTAAATTCTTCAGAGAAGATGTCATTAGTTTGGTATGTTCTTGCTTGTTTTAGTATTTTACTTGTGAGTTTATAGAGGGTCTTGTCCTCTCTGTTATACTGAAGTTTGGAGTTGTTTGAATAGGTTTTTGCCCGTGTGTGTTTGCAATTTCTTGATCTGTAATAACTTGTTTCCCAGCATTTATGATGAAGTTTGTTTTCTGTTGATTCTCTTTTTTGATATTGTTGTCTAGGATTCTAATAATGTTCCAGTGTTGGCTGTCTTTTCTTGGATCCAGGTTACTGCAAAGCTCCGCCCATTTCTCTTGTTTGCACTTCCAAATTTCCTGCTCTATTTTGTGTGTTATGTCCATTAATTTCTTTATGTATTCATCAGTTTTATTAATTCTGAATTGTTCGTTGATATCGTCTCTTTCTGTAATCATCGAATCAATATTGTAATCTTTCCAGTATGGTATCCAGGTATTTTTCCGCTTGCTTCTTGGTATTGTTGCTTTGGCAGCTTTACTGATGTGTGAAGTAAGGATTTGTAATTTTCTGTCGAGGTTTCCAGAGACAGGTTCATCTTGACAGAGGCTCTCCAAGGTTTGAGTAAACCTTGTCCAGTTGCTTTTCTGAAGTTCTATGTCCTTTTAATTTGCTGTTCTTGATCAATCTTGAAGTTTAGTGTTGTTATTATGGGTCTGTGGTTACTGATGGCATTTCCCAAAATTTTCCATTGTGCACTTGATGCAATACTATAATTAATAGCTGTGATGTCAATAGCAGATTCAGTTCCCATAGTTTTAGAGAGATAGGTGCTTTGTCCATTTGTTAATTGTTGCAAGTTCCAAATCTGTAAAGAGGTCTTCCAATCGTTGACCTTTATGGTCTAAATCAGGGGAGCCCCACGTTGGGCTTTTTGCATTTAGGTCACCAAGTATAATGGCTGTATCAGTTGGAGATGTTTATACTGATGCTATAAAATTTTACAATAGAGATACATGCAATTATTCAAAATATCTGTGAAAAGCACCCACATTGTGCATTACAACCTCCAAACTTTAATGCTGTTGGGACAACCTATTCAACATATTTTGGTATAGAGGATGTTTGGAGAACATCCTCTATACCAAAACACATCCATAAGACTGAAAAAATATTCATCATGACTCATCATTCCACAGAACTCATTTTCATTGATTTACATTTCATGTAACTTAAGCCCATAGACTGCAGTTCTTCCAAGAAACTTCCTGATATGAATCATTACAGGACTGCTTGATGCTAGTATCACCAAACACAGGTTTCATTGGCTGAGGGGTCTCATGGTAGAATGGGATAAGATGATAACTAGTATTCTCGAAGAGAATGCAATAGCTGAAGTCAGTAATTTTGATCTACTTGGCCATATTTTTGGTTGAATATTACCTATGGACTTCTAATTCTTCAGCATACTGCCAACTATGTACTTGGAAATGCTTAACTGCTGTGTAATAGTACAGACATTTACCCAAAATGACATTCAACTATAATTTCTCCCTGAAATGCCATTCTGAAGTCTTTTGGCATCCTAATCATTTAGTATATAACAAAAACAGCTTCCAAAATCCAATTGATTTTTGGAAACTGTTTACCAATCTATATTTCCTTTATAGATATAAAATTGGCATATTGCATGGTCATATCCATTTTTCCTACAGTCAGAGGATTCCTGTGACTTACAGGGAGAGTATACGACAAAACCAACAAGAAAAATATCACAAACTAAGTACATAAACAAGTAAAGTAGTTATTCAAGAATTATTCACCAAAAATTTTCTTCCATTATTAAAAAATACTTTTCATGTGGATCAAAAAACAAAAACAAATATGCAGGAATAAAGTGCTATTTTCATGAAAAGAAATAAAATATTCTAATTGTTCCTTTATTTGCTAACACACACACACACACACACACACACACGCGAGAGAGAGAGAGAGAGAGAGAGAGAGAGAGAGAGAGAGAGAGAGAGACTTACCTCTCTAACAACATTATAGGCTGTAGTCATGCCTTCTCGGATATCAACAGGCTGGGAAAGGTTTCGTCTTCTCCTTTGTATCCGATGTTGAGTTTTTAAGCTAGGTCCTGGTGAAACCATGTCATATGCAAATTCTGCTGCACTCTAGAAAAAAGAATATATATATATATATATATATATATATATATATATATAT
Organism: Typopeltis vanoorti; assembly: GCF_054136105.1. Taxonomy (NCBI): domain Eukaryota; kingdom Metazoa; phylum Arthropoda; class Arachnida; order Uropygi; family Thelyphonidae; genus Typopeltis; species Typopeltis vanoorti. Next base: position 98,783,112 of record NC_143565.1, read on the forward strand.
ATATATATATATATATATATATATATATGCATATATGTATCCACTCTATATATATAAAAAGATAAGCCGAAATTTGAAACGTTTCACATCCAACTATGTGTTTGCTTTCATGAGACAACAATTTGTTGGATGTTTCAAAACAATGGAGAACTGGATTACCAGCCCAGAACTTGGGGGGGGTTGGGTGCTGTAGGAACTTGGGGGGGGGGGTGCAGAGTCCCTCTAGTGTGTGTGTGTGTGTGTGTGTGTGTGTGTGTGTGTGTGTGTGTGTGTGTGTGTATTATAGAGTGGAACTTTTGTTTCACAATGTGCAAACTCTGGTTTATCATAGCCTTTTAGGATTTTAAGAAAAAAATTTGGACTTAATTTTTTTAAAAAAATTTTAACATGTCATGATAACCTAGGTATACTAATTTTGTTTCTCTCTTCCCTATGTCATGTTCTCAGAATACTAATGCAAAATCCCTTTATATTAATTAGTATTCAGTATAATTGATGTTTAATGGGTTTCTTAATTAACACTATGAATTAAATCATAGTAATCAAGTATTTTGGGGACCATTCATTACAATTCATTTCTACATTATGTATGTTGACTAACTCATGATGCAGAACTGTAAACTGTAAATAAATTACATGTTCTAAAGCATGTAAATGCTTAAATGACCAAACAATTCATAAGAAGTAATAATGGAAGAGAGTAATGGAGAACTGGACTCATCACTTTTTTTTTTTTTCACTGAACTTCATCATCATCAATTTCCTGATGTACTCTCAAGAGGTGTTCAGGCTACTATTACAGCACTACACGATTAAGTTTACATTATTATTAATCTCCTCTCATCCAAATTAGCCTATTACTTCTGAGCACTCCAATATTGTTGTATCAAACATTTTGTGCTTCTAAGGCACTTCTGACTGAATCAATCTACCCAGAACTTAGTCTTCCTCTGGGTCTCTTTTTTGTCATCTTGACATAAAACATCTGTTTTGCTAACCTTTCCTTGCCCATTCTATTTAAGTGGCCACACCATCTTAGATTAGCTCTTCTGAAACAATCTTGAATACTAATACCAACAATGTCGTTCCATCTTAATACCTCATCTTAATGTGATTCTGCCAGGTGCTTTATTTCTAACCGAACTCTTAGATTCATAACTTAAAATTGGTTTGAACACCACCTTGTATATTGCTAGTTTGGTGTTTCGGCTACCTTTTTTTTTCTTATTCCATATAAATTTATTCAACTTGCTCCTCACCATACCAGCTTTGCTTATTCTGTTGTCTATTTCCAGATTTAATTTGCAAACTTCACTAAAAACTGTGCCTAAATAGCTGAAATACTTTACTTGTTCCAGAGGTTGTCGATTGATAATGCAACGGAAGTTTTCTATGTTCCTGACTATTTTCAAAGTTTTGGTCTTTTTGTTGTCGATTTTATTTTCATTCCAAATTTGTTACAGCTATTATGCAGTTTAGTTAGAGAATCCCGGAGACTAGCACTAGATGTGGTTAGAAGTACAATCATCTGCATAAAGACTAATTTGATATCTCTGATTCTAATATCAGGTTTCATGCCATTTTCCTTCATAAGTGATCCATACACATGATGAATAAGAGTGAGACAGTGTGCAACCTTATCTCCCGTGATTTTAATCTTCCTGTATTTCCTTCAATTCTAACTGCTGAGTATTGCTCTTTATGATGTTCCATTTATCCAGTATAATTGTAGTGTTTTGAAACCTATTGTGAACACCTTGTTGTATGATTTTTCCAGACCTACAAATCTTCAATATGGATCCTTGTGTTCCCATGATTTCTCAACTATTTGTATTTTGACAACCTCTATTTCATTGTTCTTCTCCCACTTTTTTTCCCCCAAAATCATCTTTCTCTGCCTCTTTTCAAGTATGTTTGCATAAATCTTACCTGAAACACTTGGTGGGAAAATTTCTCTGTATTTCTCACATTCAGCTTTGTTCCATTTTATATAGTATGAGAGCACTACTCTAATCATCTTTGACCTACTAACAGGTCCTCTGAATTATGCAGTAACCACTGCATAGTGTTTATACCTCCATATTTAAGCATTTTTGGTCAAAGATAATCCACTCCAGCTGCTTTTCTGCATTTCAAGTTTTTGATGTTTTATTTTTTTTCTACCTTAAATATATGAACTCTTGTTTGCATTCTTCTTGAAAATTTTCTGCTACTGTTCTGTCTGCATGTTTCATTTAACAGTTGTAATTACTCCAGACATCTGGGACATTATCTTCAGTTTTCATGTCACCTTTATCAGTTTTGATTTTTTTTACAGTACGCTTTCCTCTATTTCTAAGCTGTTTCAATAGCCTCCAGAACATTCTGCCACCTTCCTGATATTTATTTTCTGTATTCTTACTGAAGTGTTGCCATGACTTTTGTTTGGCTACTTTTATACTTTTACACATGCCATTTTTTTTCACCATGACTTTTACTTTTGGCTACTTAACTATCTTATGTTTATCTCTGTATTTTTTAGATCTGCTGAGTTATTTGCTAGGAACTTTTGGTATGCCTCCTTCTTGTATATGACTGTTTCTTTAACATCTTGTGTCCACCATGGTCTTCTTATTCTTCTATCCTTGCAGATAACTTCACCACATACTAGCTGAATCAATCAATGTTTTCTTCAGAATTTGCCATTGAGACTCAAGGTTTGGTTCTTGTTTTCAAACTGTTTCATTTTTAATTCAATAATGCTTGTATAGTTGAATCTACAGTTAAGCTGTAAAAGCTGCTCAACTTGGAGAAGCTACATCTGTATCATAAATCCCATTTTTCTTATATTTAATTGAAATCAATTCTAAGAGGTTAGCAAGTTTATCTTTCTTTTTTACTAAATGGCTTAAGGAAATTATAACGTATACTAGGATATACATTAAAATAAATTTTAATACACTTCCAATATTTTGACAACGTCACGTTGCCATTTTCACAGGAACTTAAAAACAAGACGTGCACGCAAGCACAACAAAGGACGAAGCAGGAAGCTATTCTTTCTCTTAAAAGTCCTGATGGTGCTCCCTAGTGGGCAATGTTGGTATTCTTGGGCGATTGGGCTGAAGGTCTTCTGATGTAGGTTTCCCAAATTTGGGGCAGTCTCATGCAACCAAATTTGTTGAGGTTTGGATTGTTTCTTAGGGCTGAGGCTGATTCCATGAAAAGCCTTCATATTTTATTGCATTTGGTTGCATGAGACTGCCCCAAATTTGGGAAACCTACTCAAATACGAAAGGCTTTTCATGGAATCAGCCTCGGCCCTAAGAAACAATCCAAACGTCAACAAATTTGTTTGCATGAGACTGCCCCAAATTTGGGAAACCTACATCAGAAGACCTTCAGCCCAATCGTCCAAGAATACCAACATTGCCCGCTAGGGTGCACCATCAGGACTTTTAGGAGAAAGAATAGCTTCTTGCTTCGTCCTCATTTACTGTTTGTTGTGCTTGCATGCACGTGTCTGGTTTTTAAGTTCCTTGTGAAAATGGCAACGTGACATTGCCGAAATATTGGAAGTGTATTAAAATTTATTTTAATGTATATCCTAGTATACGTTGTAATTTCCTCAAGCCATTTAGTAAAAACGCATAGCCAACATCTAAGCCTTTCCACGAGTATCTTTCTTTTTGTGAAATAATATCAGGACTTCTTTTTATGTGTGAAAACAAATCAAAGTATTACAGATTATAAAGAACCAAGATATGGTTCATCCCTCCATTTTAATGTTAATCAGGGTAATGGGGGGGGGGGAGAATCAAAGAAATCCTAACTGAGTTTTGGAGGAAAAAAACCAGCATGAAAAAGAGTTAAAACTGTTTGGTTTGGTGCAAAGAAATGACCATGATAAGAATCCAGATAATTATGAACATGACAACGAGATCTAAGTGGTAGATGACCTAACCAAGTGAAATACGCACTTTGCCTATTGGTAGTGGTTTTGTGGGGGGGGGAGCAGCTATAGTCATGTTTGATTCCCAAAGATGGTTGCCAGCTTCTGTCCACCCCAATCAGTGAGTGATATCTTTCACTGTGTATAAACTGTGTACAGAAGCATAGCAGTTCTGAAGGCTAGCTCCCAGATAGCATACAGGAGTGAAATTGATAGTAATGTATTAACTTTCTGATCAGCCAGTGCACAACTTCATTGCCATATGCACTGTCACACTGAGCCTGGATGGATGCAGTGGTATGCAAGGGGCACTGTTGAGGCTATGTTGTGGCATGGAGAGATACATATAGATGTTCTCTATATGTATCTTCCCTCACAACATGTTCCCTTGCTCTTTTTCTCTTCACCCCCAAAATACTATGTACACTGCAATTATAATAAAAACAAAATTCCCTCAAGAATTCAAAATACTCAAAACCTCACAAAAAAAAATTCCATACAAATTCATTTCATCAACATTTGTGGTATAAACACTTAAACAACATAGATGACATAAACCACCACTTAGACATCCAAGTCTAATCTCCTATTTCCAATTAAATTAAAAATCACTGTCAACAACCACAGTCCATTTTGTGTGTCCAAACTACACCCTATATTATCGAACTCAAGCATCAAACTATAGGCCTATCTGTGTGTCAGGTGTTGTGGTTAAGTTGTTGGAGAAGCTTGTGAGAACTAGGATCCAGAATTGGGTTGACAATAATGGCAGTATCTTTGATGGACAGCATGGATTTGCTAAAGGGAGGTCATGTTTTAGTAATCTACTTATTTATCACAATGAAGTGATTGCTTCATTGGACAGAGGAGAAGGATACACAGTAATATACTTGGATTTTGCAAAAGCTTTTGATAGAGTACCTCATGATAAGTTGACAGTCAAACTAGAGCAGATGGGGTTGGATATTACATTAGTGCATTGGATTGGAGACTGGCAACAAGTTGTTTATGGGGGAGCGATATCCAGGAAACAGAAAGTCACTAGTGGAGTGTCTCAGGGGTCTGTTTTAGGGCCATTACTGTTTAACTTGTATATTAATGATATTGGTGAAGATTTGGATGGAGATATTCAGTTGTTTGCAGATGATGCAAAGTTGGGATGAACCAAGAAGAGTAGAGAAGATGTTGTGGCCTTACAAGAAGACTTGAATAAATTGTGTGATTGGGCACGAAAATGGGGATGCGAGTTCAACGTTGCAAAATGTAAGGTTTTCAAATTTGGAAAACAAAGATGGGATGCAGAATTTATGCTTGGTGAGGATATATTGTTGGAGGTGGAAGAAATAAGAGATCTGGGGGTGATAGTGGATAAGGATCTGAAATTTAGGGGACACATAGCCAAAATTGTGAAGACAACATAAAGGCTTCTGGGAATGATGCAGAGGACACTGACTTGTAGAAGTAGGGAGATTCTTGTTCCGTTGTATAAGGCTTTGATTAGGCCACACATGGACTTTTGTGCCCAGATTTGGTCGCCTGGTTTTCAGAAGGACGAAGAGATGTTGGAAAGGGTCCAAAGGCGATTGACTAAGGTAGTTTCTAACTTCTGGAATGTCGAGTATGAGGAAAGATTGAGAAGATGTTTGCAGAGTCTGGTGGACAGGAGGAAGAGGGGAGATATGATAGAGACCTACAAGTTGGTAAGGGGTTGTTATAGGATCAATGCTGGAGAAGTTCTACAGAAAATAGTGGGAGATTGATGGAGAACCAGAGGTCATCCCTGGAAACTGTATAAAGAGGGTGTGAGTAGGGGAGTGAGAAGGTTTTTTGCATGCAGAATTGTGAATGATTGAAATACCTTGCCTGAGAGTGTGGTGTCTGCAAGGAGTTTGAGTGTGTTTAAGATACGGTATGATGAGCTGTGTGTGTGTGTGTGTGTGTGTGTGTGTGTGTGTGTGTGTGTGTGTGTGTGTGTGTGTGTGTGATAAAAGGACCTCCCAGATGAGTCTTTGACTCCATGAGGTCTTGGGGTAATAATAATAATAATAATTATTATTATTCCTTCTTCCTGATGGTACCTGTATTTTGTGCAAATATGATATTCATTTTCATAGGATGCCTAATCTTGAATCTCACTTTATGATCTTTTGTGGCTTATGAATTTCTTGGTTTATTATGTATAATTTATCTGCTGCCTCAATTGCTTCCATAATTTTGAAAATCATTCTGACCTCTGTGACTTATTTAATAATGAAGAGCTTGATTTCTTGCAATTCAACCCCTAACAGTGAAGTAATCTTCCTTGGTGACTTTAATATTCACCGTTCCAAATGGCTCCCCCTTTCCCAATACCAATGACAAAGCTTGAAAAGAAGCAGAATATCTGCTGTAAGCAATGACCTAAAGCAAATTTTTCATCTCCCAACCAGTATTCCTGACAATCCTCTCTACTCACCTACTACAACTGGATCTTTTCTTAACCAGCTCTATGTCCTGGTAAGCCAGAGAGGTGACTGGTCCTCTTGATAATTCAGATCAATCTCACCCAAGTGGCACATCCTTTGCTCAACCATTCATAACCTTGTGTCTTTTGGCACTATTGCAGTGACAAGTCCCTGAGACTTTTACTCCATATTTTAATGGTAATCTGTTACTGTTCTCCAGCTACATGTTGTGATATTTTTATAGAAATTATCCATGTTGGAACAAAGGCTTTATTCCCTATTCTGGTCAAAAACACCCAAGCCATAGTATGTCAAAAAAGTGTGCCATTGTGGTCCAAGAAAAAACAGCTTATCATAAGTCACTTGAGATAAAAACTCCAACTTCATTTACAACCTACAACAAAGCCCACAATTGCAAAATCATCATTGACAGAGCTAAGTCTAAGTTTGAAAGGGCTAAATGTAGAAAACATGTTGCTTATGCAAATAGCAGCAGTGCATTCTGGTCCTTTGCAAAACTCTTATGTGCAACTCTTGTCCATCTGTTCTCCTACCTCTCTCACCCAGACATAAGTATTGTAACATCACTTAAAGAAAAAGCTGACCTCCTGGCATCATTCAACTCCTGCATATCTTCTTACCTAGGCATATCACCTTCTCCTTTACCCAAGACACTGAATCACTTGCCTCCTGTGGTCTTCCAGTGAAAAGATGTCAGAAAAATCTTAATCAACTTGAAGACCAAAAAGGTTTTTAGTCCTGATGATATCCTACTAAATGTACTCAATATATTTATTCCTGAATTAACACTTGTTCTTTATGCAGCTAATCCAAGCCCATATGCAGCTAATTCAAAAAGAGTGATAAGTATCTACCATCAAACTATTGACCTATTGCTCTCATCTCAATGTTGTCTAAGTAATAGAGGAGGTCATCAACAGTCAACTAGTCAGTGACCACCCATATGGATTTTGCCAATCAAGATCCACAGCAGATCTCTTTACTTACATCACCTGACTCTTAACATGCACTAAAGAAAGGTCTGGAGAAATATGTGATTTGCACTTGACATTTGACAGGGTTTAGTATTAGGGACGTCTTGGCAATTTGCCATTTTATGGTCTGTCTTCCATTTTTTATAACTAGGCGTGCAGTTTTCTCTCAAGTTCCATGTGTGTTTACTGGTAGAAGGTGTTCTCTCTTGAAATTTTCCCATTAATATGTTAAACAGCATGCTCTTATTTCATCCACCCTCTTCCTTATACACACAACCTCTCACTGAGCTCAAACACTATCCACAGTTACACTGGTGATAGCATTCTTCATTCCTCCTATTCATGCAACTAATCTTGCAATGCAATCATCTCAAGAATCAAAATCATTTATAATCAGTATCCTAAAAAACTTAATCTTCATACAATCATTGGAGTGATGACAACCTGGTCACCTTCATTGCTTCCAAAGCACTGCTGTCTTTCTTTTCACAACCCCCCCCCCCCCCCACTTTTGATAATGCTCAGCCAAGAACAGCTTTCTCTTCTTAGATTGACTCTTACTGATTTTTCTGGCATAATCAAATGACTTCTATAGCATCGTGGCTTCCTTGATTTCATTGAAAACTTTACTTTTCATTTATCCAGCTACTTACTTTGCACAAATCCCAAATCCACCCAATCTTACAATACTGCTGTCACAATTGGGTAAGTTCACCTAAAACCTCTCTAAAAATTTATTTTTAGAGAGGTTTTAGGTGAACCTCTCCTCATTGTCTCTTCTACAGATATATTATTCCATAGGCAGTGTTCAGCAGAGTTGCCATTCATCATATTCCCTATTTCTTCTAAATGCACAGTAACATAAGTAACAGCTGCTCAACTTCATTTTACAGCTGAACTGTTGGCTGACAGATTACTTTCATTCACTTTCATCAGTTCTATGAACAGTCTTCTCTAATGTATTCTAACAAAGACTAAAACCTCCTGTTCTTCAAAAAAGAATATCAACAGATTGCTATGCTCTTGATCCCAGCCCACTGACACCATTTATTTGCTGCGTGTAGGCCATGTAGCCTCTCAAGTGATATATACATATATAAATCCACACATTAGCATCTACATTATGATATATCACTTGATTCTCAGCAATATCAAAGACTACATTATCTAGAGTATGTATTATGATCTTGTATATGAACTCAAAAAAGCTCAAGGCATGAATTTGAAATCCTCAATCATCCATAATATACAAATTTTGAATGTTTCATAACTATATTTTTGTGGTTAGGTACTATACATGACATTAACACAAAAATATATATCATCATCATCAAGTTCCTCACATGTACCCTCAAGGGGTGCAGCACAGGATATGATAGTACTATATGAAAAACTTACATCAATACTAACTTCCTATCTGCAATTTTCCTCCAAATCAATCTGTTATTACCTGTCAAGACTCTAACATTATCAGATCTTATATTTCTGTCTTCTAATGCACTTTCTACTGTATCAATCCACCTACATCTTGGTCTTCCTCTGGGTCTTTTTCCTGCCAACCTGGCAGAGAACACTTGTTTTGCTAATCTTTTCTCTCCCATTCTGTTTAAGTGACCATATCACCTGAGATTAACTCTGCTAACACATTCCTGGATGCTAACAATGTCAAGTTCTTTCCTAATATCCTCATTTTCAATATGCTATTGATGCCATCTGTTCATGCTCCTAATCTTTCTAAGGACTCTCATATCTGTGGTCTCTAGTCTTTGGTCAAGTGTTTTATTTCTAACCCAGCTCTAGATCCATAAGTAAAAATTAGTTTGAACACTGTCTTGCATACAGCAAATTTAGTGTTTTGCCCAATTTCTCTCTTATTTTATATACATTTATTCAGTTGACTTCCTACCATACCGGCTTTGTTGATTCCACTGTCTATTTCCATATTTAATATCTTCATTAAAAATTGTGCCTAAATAGCTGAAATGTTTTACTTGTTCTATAAGATCTCCATTCACAATGCAGTTGATATTTATGCTTCTGCCTATTTTCATTGTCTTTGTCTTGTTATTGCTGACCTTCATACCATACCATATCTATTATATTATTCAATTTGGTCAGGGAATCTTGTAGACTTGTAGCTGATTTATTTAGAAGTATAACATCATCCACATAAAGCAAAGAGCTGACATTAACATTTTCAATTCTGATATCAGATTTAATATCATTTTCCTTCATAACTGATCCATATAGATAATGAATAACAGAGGAGATAATGTACATCCTTGTCTGACACCAGATTTAACATCAAACTATCTTTCTGTAGTTGCTTCAATTCTAACTGCTGATTTCAACTCAAATAAAGACTAAGTATTGATTGATATAATGCCACATTGACATCATATAACTGTAGCGTTTTGAATAGTTTTTCTCTTGGCACCTTGTCATATGCCATATATATATTCTGAACATTCATTTTTACTTGGTAGAAAATATTATAAATTATTTTAAATGACTGATACTGAGAAATAAAGAGATGACATGATTTATTTAAAAAGATACTAATACTTTACTGTTTCGTTGAATGGATCAACTTCTTCAGGTATCACAATGAAAGAAATATACAAAAAATAACAGACTTAAAAATTGCATTAACAGTACTAGTCCAAAAAAAACAGTAGTACATTTTGAAAACAGCAATGCGAGCTTGAGTTCCAAATAAAAGTTGATTACATGCTGTCAAGAGTGCGTCAGTATTGAACAGAGGCAATGTGTACGTCAGAAAGATTAAAACTTAGGGAGTTATTGATATGAGAAGAATCTAAGGCAATTTCTCTGGACTCGACAATCTTTCTTTCAAGTTCTTCATAGCACACATGGATATTAGAAGTCCGTGTCCAGTCCACAATGTGTTGGTGGCCTTCATCTGAGTTAACGGAGAAAAGAACGTGGCTAGAGAGAGAGTGCTGGGTCTAGTCCTGTTTGAAGAAAAAGCTATTAACTCCTTTCCCCTTTAACCAAAATTTTGGTATCGTTATATAGACGATATATTCCTCATCTGGTAAAATGGTGTCAACAACCTCAATTTAATTTTGGACCACTTAAACAAGTTTCATGAAAAAATCTCTTTTACCTTCGAACTGAAATCCGATGACTGCCTCCCCTTTCTAGATGTGAAGCTTACCAGATGTTCTGAAAGTATTAAAATCTCAATTTTTAGAAAACCTACTCATACTGACAGATACTTTCATGCTTCTTCCCATCACTACCCTCCGCAAAAATTTGGTATTATTTCTACCTTAGCACACCAGGCCAAATCTTTACTAACAGAAGAAACAGAAATTGAAAATGAACTCCTTTTTCTTAAAAAGACTTATCAATAATGGTTTCTCTCCTAATAAGATTGAAAAATTTCTTTCTCTCCGTCACTCAACTGCTTCTGAAGATCCCTCTTCCCTCAGATCCTTTATTTCTTCCCTTATATCAGCTCTCTTTCACCAAAAACTAGCTAAAATTCTCAAGAAATTTAACTTCAGAACTTGCTTCACTACACTCCCAAAACTTCGATCCATACTTAGTAAACCTAAAGAGAAACATCTTTCAACTCAGTTTCCAGGAGTCTACAAGATCTTATGTGATCGTGGAAAGCCATACTATGGCCAAACTGCTAAATCCATCCTCCTTCATATGGAAGAACACCGTAGAGATATTTCCTACAACAGCACTAGAGCCAGCACTCTCTCTCTCTCTAGCCACGTTCTTTTCTCCGTTAACCCAGATGAAGCCAGCCAACACATTGTGGACTGGACACAAACTTCTAATATCCATGTGTGCTATGATGAACTTGAAAGAAAGATTGTCGAGTCCAGAGAAATTGCCTTAGATTCTTCCCATATCAATAACTCCCTAAGTTTCAATCTTTCTGATGCACACATTGCTTCTGTTCAATACTGGAACACTTGTGACAGCACGTAGTCAACTTTTATTTGGAACTCAAGCTCGCATTGCTGTTTTCAAAATGTACTACTGTTTTTTTGGACTAGTACTGTTAATGCAATTTTTAAGTCTCTGTTATTTTTTGTATATTTCTTTGATTGCGATACCTGAAGAAGTTGATCCATTCAACGAAACTAGTAAACTAGTAGTATCTTTTTAAATAAATCATGTCATCTCTTTATCTCTCAGTATCAGTCATTTAAAATAATTTATATATATATATATATATATATTGATTACAAGATTAATATTACAGTGCATGTAGTCTTATGACAGCATTTTTCATTCTATAATGCTAGACCACCATAATTATCCCATAATGCTACAAGAAAGACTGGCGCAGTTCTAGTCACTGGCTAGAAGAACTTTTTCCAAGCTTTTTTTCAGCAGGTTCTCAAGTTAGTCGATCTTTGGTGCAGGTGGGGTGTGTTCCCAAGTTTTTAACCCCACAACTCAGAAGAAACAGTGCAGAACTGCCATTGACCATATCAGTTAAGGAGTAGAAACATACAGTTTTCTGCCATACTCTCATCCTGAAGTCTTCAAAATCATCAGTGGATTGAATCATGAATTCACCTGAACTTGCAAGTTGCCTACCAATTTGCAAGTTCAGGTGAATTCATATGATTTAATCTACTGATGATTCAATCCCCATAGGGAATAAAAGGCATTAAAGAAGTTATTTAGAAGATGAATATGTTTAAGTGCAAATTGGGTTACCTCATTTTTAGGAAGATGCAAGAGATTCTGGAAAGGATTCTAGAGAATAGTAACTAATTCTGGAAAGGATCTAGAGAATAGCAACTAAGGTAGTGTCATTTCTAGAATATCAGTTATGAAGACACTGAGAAAATGCTATCTACAGAGCCTTGTGGATAGAAGGAGAGCTAATCTGATTGAGACGCATAAGTTAGCACAGGATATGTATCAGATTAAGATAGAAGAGGAAACTGGATAAGGAAGGTGAGCAAGGAACCGAGAGCAAGAATTTTTTTTATTTTTCTTGGAGAGTGTGGGTCAGTGGAATACACTGTAAGTAGTGGTGTATGCAGAATACTGAATGAATTTAAGACATTATTTGATGATCATTGAGTTCAACAGTGAGGAACTCTCAAAATGAATTTCTGATGCCATAATTTTCTACTCTTCTCATAACTTATCATTATAACAGATATGTTGGTCATCTGAACTAATGGAAGTTCTGCACTGTTTTTTCTGAGTTGTGGAGTTAAAAACTTGGGAACACCCCACCTGCAGCAAAGATCAACTAACTTGAGAACCTGCTGAAAAAGTTCTAGCCAACATTAATGGTTAAATGCACACTACTGTTCCTAACCCTTTTAACATTTTAATACATAATCACTCAATTATCCAGCACTTTAGATTGACAACCAAATTCTGTTACAGCACCATCTTACTGTACCTTCAGTTAACCTACCATTCGAATACCTGACAAGAAATGAGTTCCTATTGTGGTCAGCTAACTGAAGGATTATAACTGCATCCAGGAATACCAGATTTATGGTTTTGGTGCCCTTTTTTCTTTCTTTTTTTTTTTTTTAGTAAGCCTTATTTTTCTTATTTAGAAATACAGTCAAACTTTGTTGTAACGAGCCTGGAAATAATGAGAAAATGGCTGTAATGAGCAAACCGCCATAATGATTTTAATTTAGGCATATTCCCATACAACCACTCACTTTTATAACAAGCATACTAAACGAATATACTGTACACATTTTGGTATTTATGCAAACATTCTTAATTGCTCAGATAGTTCTTGGAATAGATAATGAATGAAGTGCCTTAGCTTTTATAACTATGTTCATCAGATTATGAGCCAGTTTATAACCTAATCTTGTCCTTAGGGATCATCCCCTCACTACTTACCTCTCCAGCGTCTAGCCTACAGCCCTCATCCCTCACTTTATCCAAACACGGCCACAAATGTAAAATCAATTAAAAACAAACCCTTCAGTCATAAACATGCCTACTAAAAAGGAAGTCTCTCTTGAGTCGCTAAAATGTTGAAATTATTTGCAAGTTAGAACACTGATGGGAAAAATATTGAGGTGTATAAAAGATTTTCTTTGTCCTCTTCAAGAGTATTGACATTGTGGAAAAATCAAGGTGTTTACATATTATTACTGGAAAACAACATAACTGAAACAAAAAAAATTTAGAAAGCACAAGCTTACAAACATTGATGATGCCACAGTAATTCACTACACAAAGAAGAGAGCTGGATTCTCAAAAGATGTCTGATCATGAAGGCTGAAGCAGAAAAATTTGCTAAAAATTTGGACATGACGATTTTGTATGCAACTATGGCCAGCTTTTTAAAACGACTAATTGAAATCGTGTTTATTATTAATTAGTAATGTTCTAATTATGGAGAAATAAACTGTGTTTAGTATTAAGTGTATTGTAATTTATACAGGCATATTCATACAAATAATACTTTATTATTATATAACACCTCCAGGGAGTCTGAAGACTCATCAAGGGAGGGCACCTACTCCACAACTCTCCATATATTACATACTTTGATGATTATTCACTGTATGTTACCAAAGTATATTACATACTTTGGTATGTAATATTTTTGCTCTCTAATACTTCTTTTGTTTTTTGAATCTATTTTTTTAAATTAAGTTATTGAGAATTAAAAAAAAAATAGGAAATAGATTTAACTCATCACTGATATAGTGAGTTACAACAAGGAAATTTTGTTGGTCTTGTGGTACTCGTTATAACCAAGTTCGAGTGTATAATAATTATATATTATTTACGTATAATCATTCTATAAAATATATTTTAATGCTTATTATATATTTATAATATTTCAAAATCATTAAACATCTCATACTGTATTTTTTTAAATTATCATCATCATCATTATCATTGCATGATGATGATGATCATCATCATTATCATTGCAAGGAAATCTTCATGCAGTTCCATGGCTACTCAAACCAGACAATCCAACACAATACCTATATTACCTCTCCTTGAACACACTCGTTGATAAAGCATTCATTACAGATTCTGGCAACTCATTCACTACTCACCAAATGGAAAATCTAGTCCTGTGGCAGTTAATAACCACACACACACACACTCTCTCTCTCTCAATTTCCAGGGATGACCCTTTGTTCTTCCCCACCAAGCCTGAAAAATTTCCTCTTTTATCAACTTAAATGTTTCTATCATATCCCTTTCTTTTTCTCCTACCAGCCAACTTCTACAGTTCATAAACTCTCAATCTATCCTTGTAGGAAACATTCCACAGACCACTCATCATCATGGTTGCCTGATTCTAGATCCTTCAACACGTTGTCATCTCCAAGAAATTCATGAACAGAACTCTACACCTAAAAACAGAGTGGCCTTAACAAAGCTTTATAAAGAGGAAAGATAACTTGATTACTAGTGTATTCTTCAACAGTCAAATAATCCAATAAGTTGCCTTGACCACTTTTGCAAAATGACCTCTGAACTTCAATTTCCTATTTATCAATGCCTGCAAATTCCTAGCTTCATCAATTTCATGATGTACAAATTCCATCAATGTAGAACAAAGCTTGTAATCTTTTCATTCTAAACTGCATAACTTTATGCTTTTTTCACCCATTATCTTTTGACCATACTGTAAGCCAACTGAAATCATTCTGTAGCTATCTACATTGATGATGGATGATGATTGATCTCATCCATCACTTTAGGACAAATAGAGTCCCCCTAATGAGGGGTTCACAACGAAATTAAGGTGGCCAGTTCATCACTCCTTGCTGCATCCCCTAAGAGTAGTATTCATGACTGTAATCCGTGTGTGTTCATGGGGCCAGTGCCTGCTTGCGAGAGGAAAAACCCACATCTACATTGCCTTGACTATAACTATCCAATTCTGCATCAGCAAATAACTCAATATTGCCTTTCAAATCATTTCCTATATCATTATCATCGATGTAAAATTGAAAAGTGGTCTAAACATACAGTCCTGTGACAAACTGCAAGTCGCAGTTTGTCACAGGACTCTTTGGTCATACAATACTCTTTGGTCCATTTACCACCCTCTTATCCATATTTACCATCCTTATATCTGTCCCAAATTGTGTTAGAATTCTATGTGGTATCCTGTCAAATACCTTTGCAAATTCAGCAGTATATCATTCTCTTTATTCAACTCTACTATCATTTGATTATAAAAAGTGAATAAATTACTAAGGCATCACCTATCCTTCACAAAGTTCCCTCCATGGTATATCATGTTCTTATCAACCCATTCTTGAATTTTGTCTTTGGCCAATGTCACCAATACCTTTACCACACTTCAAAGATACTTATTGGTCTATAATCTGCTACCTTTGTCTGATCCTCCTTTACGCAATGGAACTATTTTCCCTCTTTCCATTCCTTTGGGATTTTACCAGAGCTAAGGCTTAAGTTAAACATTTTTTTTTTTTTTTTTTTTGCAGGCGTAGACTTCTGTGGCTAATTGGCTCAAAAGATATATTTTGGTGATTACACCACATTTTTTTATTATTCAGTTATATAAAACACTGAAATAATAGTTCCCGACAAGTTTCGTAAATCGTAGGATTTACATCTTCAGGGAGTAAATAGTATAACTTAAAGTTTAAACAAGAGAATTAATAAATACAAATCATAACCGTCTGGCTATTCATAAAACTCAAATAACCAATTATTTGAGTTTTGAATAGCCAGACGGTTATGATTTGTATTTATTAATTCTCTTTGTTTAAACTTTAAGTTATACTATTTACTCCCCTGAAGATGTAAATCCTACGATTTACGAAACTTGTCGGGAACTATTATTTCAGTGATTTATATAACTGAATAATAAATGTGGTGTAATCAGCGAAATATATCTTTTGAGTTTTTTTTTTTTTTGAAAGTTTATTTTTCACTTGGTTAGACTATAATAAATTTAGTTTAATCCTTTATTCAAGTGTGAGCAAAGTTTGCACCTGAAAATATCCTCAGGACTGAATATGGTGTTTGTACTACCTTACTGAGGGTAAGGTAGTACAACTCCAGGCAACTCGTAGCAAAGGTGGAGCAAGCTACCAACACTCCTATCCCAGTATCTCCCATAATGCAAAACACATCTCCTTGCAGATATGTATAATGTTATGCATTAAGGGATTGGCCACTACCCAGACTAGTTTCGACCTTTATTGAGGTCTCTTCAGTTGGATAAAGGATTAAACTAAATTTATCCAGAGTAATTTAATAAAAAAGATGGCACAACCTTTCGACAACTCCTATAGGTAAAGATGACCTCGCTATTGCTTCTGCCTGGTATCTCCACCAATGGGCCTGGCTCCCACTGAAGAGACCTCAATAAAGGTCGAAACTAGTCTGAGTAGTGGTCAATCCCTTAATGCATAACATTATACATATCCGCAAGGAGATGTGTTTTGCATTATGGGAGATACTGGGATAGGGGTGTCGGTAGCTTGCTCCACCATTGCTACGAGTTGCCTGGAGTTGCACTACCTTACCCCAGTAAGGTAGTACAACACCATATTCAGTCCTGAAGATGTTTTCAGGTGCAAACTTTGTTTGCTCACACTTGGATAAAGGATTAAACTAAATTAATTATAAGTTAAACAGTCTAGTTAGATGCAATGCCAATTCATTTGACCATTCTCATAATCACAAGGTCAGGTTTGTGTTGAGACCTTGTAATATCTTAACTATTCCCAATCCATTAATTTCTATTTCCACATCTGTTACTGCAATATCTTCAGCTGGATAATATACTATTTACTATGTAAAAACAAACTCAGTACTGATATATGGTGCCTTTCATAATTTGGTAACATAGGAAGCCTATCTATAAATTGCCATTACCTATAATACTAAGCCCATAAATTTCAAGTGATTGACAAAAAATCCTATAGGCTGATTCTTTTCATTTTATTTATTTATTTTTTTGAATTGAATTAAACCAAAACATGGTATGAAAGTAAATTTAATTAGGTCTGTGAGATTCTTATCAACCACCCTAATCTTAACAATAATGATGGTCTAAAAAATCCCAAGCATATGGAAGGCACAATCAACCTTTTTAAGCAAAGGTTAATTAACCTTTCTCCCTAAGAGTTAACTATAAATAAGACCATAAGTAATTCAGAATCTTAAATCTAATATAACAATTGTCATGTTAAATTAGACATCATTGTTACTGTGAGAAAACTACCTATATGAAGGAATATTTCTCTGATGTCTTAAATAGAACATAGCTTTGATGTAGTTAATTTATTTTATTTCGTTTATTTATTGTAATTTTATTTTCACTAGAGGTCAGGCCAGTAGAATAACCATTGATCAAATTATTGTCTTCAGCATACTGTGTGAAATGCAATTTAGCTTGTCTCTGTATATATATATGTATATTCCAGATGATGACTTTAATATGAAGGTCGAGACATTGGGAAATTAAAATAATTATTTATAACAGAGTTGTAGAGTCCATAATTTGCTTAAAATGAATGCTGATTACTGTGTAACACTAAAGGATAGATTTATGTAAAATGAACCTATAAGCTGATGGTTTCTTCGGGGGGGGGGGGGATTCTGAAAAAGTTTTTTTATTTAACCAATGAACAGAACAAAATAGAGTATAAATTAAAATAGGCAATTCAGTATTACAATATAATTTCATCTTGAAATACTAGAGAACTGAATTTTTAATTCTGAAATTCCATGTTGTAGATGTTACTTAACAATGATTCTCTTCTCTTATTTGCAACAATAAACAAAAATAAATAAAATAACCTCATGAAAGAGTCAAATCCTCAAGTTTAATAAAAATCTGAGGGAGGAAAAACAAATACCAAGCCATGTTGCTAACCTGAATAGTCTGTACTATCCGATTTGTTAATTCGAGACAAGCCATAGCTGTTGATGTAGAGAAGGAATTGGCACCACGCTGCAAACCTCTCACTATCCGCCCATCTTTGCGGTACTGTTCTATAGGCATCCAAAACAGATCACGGATTCCTTGAACTTAATTCGGATTAAAAAATAAATTACTTAAACTTTAATGAGGTTCGGAAAAAAGATTCAGAATAAAAATTTCATTAGTCAAACAATAATAAAACACTTACATAGCTGCACAAAAGAATACATAGGTCCTACACCTCCAAGTAGACTTGGCAGTTGATTCCTTTTGATGTCTTGTTGCCATTCATTAGTAGCATAATTAAATAATTTATCGAATCCTAAGAGTCTAAAATTAAAATAAAAAGTCTTCTTATTTTGTTTTAGCTAAATGCAATTTTGAAGGCTGCAATTTACTGACTAAAATTTTAATAACTGCTTAAATGTATTATGCCTCTTATAATAGGTAAGAATTATATTCATATTATCTAAATCAGTGACAGGCAACCTGCAGCCCTTTGGTTAATTCTGATCTGTTCATGAAATAAAACAATATTATTATTAAGAGAGACCTTCAGGGAGTCAGGAACTCATCGAGGGAGGCCACATACTACATGTACCAGCTATCATACTTATTCTTGAATGCATTCACACTGTTCGCACTCACAACATTCAATGGCAGTCCATTCCAATCATGTACCACTCTATGAGAGAAAAATCAAGCCCTCATCCCCTTTTTAGTGGCATTCATTCTTAGCTTCCAAGGATGTTCTCTTATCCTTTCCACATCCTCCATAAATTGAAAAATTCCATCAATTGAAATCCTGTATGACCCTTTTAGAAGTTTGTAAGTCTCGATCACATCACCCGCTCTTTCTCCTGTTTGCTAGTGTCTGCAGTCTACAAATTCTCAATCTGTCTTCATAATTGGTATTCCATAATCCTGATATCATTTTCCTTTTATCCTGATATCATTAACACTCTCCTTTGCAGTCTCTCCAATACATCAGCATCTCAAAGGAAACCAGACCTGAGCACAATAGTCCTAGTGAGGTCTTATCAAGGCCTTGTAAAGAGGCAAAACGACATCCTTATCTTTACATGTGAATGTTCATTTCAGCATCACAATTATCTTTTGAGTTGTATTTCTAATCTTTGTTAGATGGACCCTGAACTTCAACTTCCTATCTACTATAAGATCCCTAGCCTCATCAGTTTCTTGAAACATAATGAACTGGCTAGTCCTTTGACCAGGCTGTTTAATACGAGTCTCAGAATAAGGAAGATTCCACAGGAATGGAAAGAATGTATGGTAATTCCATTGCACAAGGGTGGTGCAAAGACCAGTGTATCCAACTATTGACCAATTAGTATCACAGGAGTGGTTGGGAAGATTTTGGAAAAATTGGTTAGGGCTCGCATTCAGAAATGGGTTGACAGTGAATCTCTACTTTGCAATGAGCAAAATGGGTTTATTAAGGGAAGGTCATGTTTTAGCAACTTGTTCACATTCTATAACAATGTTACCATTGAACTAGACAAGGGGAAATAGATACACCAACTTATCGAAAAGTATCTTACACCATGATACTGTCTCTCTTCATAATAATAATAATAATAAAATTGGAGAATATGGGTTTGGATTATAGAATCTGATAAGAGGATGGCTGACTGACAAATATCAAAAAGTAGTATATATGGGATGTAAGTCTGCAAGATTTAAGGTAACCAGTGGTGTATCACAAGGATCAGTGCTTGGTCCATTGTTATTCATTCATCTATACATTAATGATATTGGGAAGGATTTGACAAGCGATATACAGCTATCTGCTGATGATGCAAAGATAGATAGGGTAATCACCAGTACTTGCAGAGCGATTTGAATAGGCTGGAATCGTGGGCATGCAAAAATGGATGTCAGTTCAATATCAGTAAATGCCCACGAAGTCATGCACTTCGGCGTGATTAGATATCCAATGTTTTATTATATTGGTGGGATTATACTTGAAGAAACTAATCAGGCTAGGGATCTTGGAGTGTTAGTAGACAGGAAGTTGAAGTTCAGGAGCCATGTAGCAAAGATAGCAAATACAACTCAAAAAATAATTGCAATGCTGAAATGAACATTCACATGTAAAGATTAGGATGTTGTTTTGCCTCTTTATAAAGCATTGATAAGACCTCACTTGGACTATTGTGCACAGGTCTGGTCTCCTGGTTTCTGTTGTGATTCTGATATTTTGGAGAGAGTGAAAAGGAGAGTGTTAAAAATGATATCTGGATTATGGAATACTGATTATGAAGACAGATTGAGAATTTGTAGACTGCAGAACTAGCAAACAGGAGAAAGAGGGATGATATGATTGAAACTTACAAACTTCTGAAACGGTCATACAGGATTTCAATTGATGGAATTTTTCAATTTATGGAGGGTGAGAAAAGACAAGAGGGCATCCTTGGAAACAGAATGAATGCTGCTCAAAAGTGGCTGAGGGCTAGATTTTTCCCTCATAGGGTGGTGCATGACTGGAATGGACTGCCATTGGATGTTGTGAGTGCAAGTAGTGTGAATGAATTCAAGAATAAGTAAGATAGCTCGTGCCTGTGGTATGTAGCCTCACTTGATGAGTCCCTGACTCCCCTGAGGCCTCTCTTAATAATAATAATCCCACCAATATAATACGACATTGGATATCTAATCAGGCCGAAGTAAATGACTTTACATTTAATGAGATTGAACTAACATCCATTTTTCCATGCCCACAATTCCGGCCTATTCAAATCATTCTGCGAGTACTGCATATCAGCAGCAATCATAATTAATAAGAAAACATTGATTCAGCCAGAGAGGCATGTGGTGAGGTTGTCTGCAAGGATAGAAAAATCAGAACTCATGATGGACACAGGGAGGTAAAGAGGCAGTGAAGGAAAAGAAGAAAGCATATCAAAAGTTCCTGGTGAATAAGTTAGCTTGTGGTTTTAGAGAATACAAAGACAAATGTAAGAAAGCTAAATACTGGCTAAAACTAGCTAGACAAAAGTCATGGCAAAAAAACATAGAAAATAAATATCAGGAAGTTGGCAAAATACTCTGGAGGCTGTTGAAAAAGCTCAGAAATGGAGGAAAGAGTGCTGTGAAAGGAATTAGAAATAATAAAGGTGACATGAAAACAGGAGAAAAAGATATCCTTAATGTAAGGCATAATTACTTCGAAAGATTGCTAAATGAAACAATCAGTGACGGTGTACTGATTGTTTCATTTAGTCATGCCTGGTTGTGTTTCATTCAGTCATGCCTGGTTTCATTCAGTCAAACAGTTGAGAAGAATTGTGGAAGAAAAGCTTGGTGAAGAACAAGCTGGATTCAAGCCAAATAGAGGCTGTCAGGATCAGATCTTCACTTTATGACAAATAGTCAAGAAAGCATGGGAATATAACAGAGATCTGTATTTAAGTTTTGTTGATTTGGAAAAGGCATATGACAAGGTGCCAAGAGAGAAGCTATTCAATATGCTACAGTTATATGGTGTCAATGGGGCATTATATCAAGCAATACTTAGTCTTTATTTGGATTGTAAGTCAGCAGTTAGAATTGAAGGAAGTACAGGAAGATGGTTTAATATTAAATCTGGTGTGAGACAAGGATGTACATTATCCCCTCTGTTATTCATTATCTATATGGATCACATTATGAATTAAAGCGGTATTAAACATGATATCAAAATTGGATCAGCTCTTTGCTTTATGCAGATGATGTTATACTTCTAAATAAATTCAGATAAGTCTGAAAGATTCCATGACTAAATTGAATAACTTTTATTGAATAATAACTGAATTGAATGTTGTAATAAATTTGGTATGAAAATTAGAACTAACAAGACAAAGACAATGAAAATTGGAAGACACATTGGAAATATCAACTGCATTGTGAAAGGAGAACCTACAGAACAATTAAAACATTTCAACTACTTTGACACAATTTTTAGTGAAGATAGTAAATTAAATACGGAAATAGACAACAGAATCAACAAATCACAACTTATTTTTAATAGTATTAACAACACAAAAATTTTTATCAAAAGATGTTTCATCAACTGCTTATATTTCACTGAATTTCAAATCAGCATCATCATCAGAGTACAACAGAATCAAAAATTTCAGTATGGTAGGAAGTCAACTGAATAGATTTATATGGGATAAGAGAGAAATTAGTCAAAACATTAAATTAGCTGTATACAAGACAGTGTTCAAACCAATTTTAACTTATGGATCTGAGAGCTGGGTTAGAAATAAAACACTTCACCAAAGATCAGAGACCACAGATATGAAGGTCTTGAGAAAGATTAGGGGTGTGAACAGATGGCATCAATGGCAATATCATATTAAAAGTGAGAATATTAGGAAAGAACTTGACACTGTTAGCATCCAGCAATGTGTTAGCAGGGTTAATCTCAGGTGGAATGGTCACTTACATGTTCCAGTCCGTTGGAATGGAACATCATCTGTAGCAGAATTTATTTTTCTGTTTTTTCTATTAATTGTTTCCATTTTCGAAGATCATTTCCGAATGTTGCTATCTATCCGTGAACTACTGTTTGGACAGGTGCATGTGCTTCTTGTGTTTAAGAAGGAGGAATTATGGCTGTTGAGCATGAATGCCATAATCCTCTACCTGGTGTTAGGTTCACTCTCTTGCTCACAGTGTATGGTCATTTAGATCTCGCACAATGAAAACAGAGCGTGATAACTGCAAAATAAATCATTAAGGTTGTATTTATCTGCATCAGATGGTAGATAACATATAGCTGTTCTCACCAGGTTTCAAGTAAGTCTTCTGAAAGCAAAAATAAACTGGCTTCTGTCAGAGGATTTTGACATAATCAACAATTTAGAAAAAATACAAGACAATTCCATTGTAAGAATGTAAAAATTATGTTTAGTGGATTCATCTAGCTTCAAGTTTTTGCTTTTATCAATTCTTAGATTTTTCCTTTTTTGTTGGAATAAAAATTAACAGGTGAATAAGGCTTTTTTTTTTAAATCAACATGATTATACTTCAATGTTTATGTATTGCTTTCCATTTTATATTCCAAAATTCTTTTCGATATTTTTGGTCTTCCATATTTTTAGGACAGGCAGAAGGTTTGTGGGTTACAAAGCATAGCTGATAGGTATAAATATATATGAGTTACTATAAGGATTTTATAGAGTAGATGATGAAAAAAATTTCCAGTGTGTCAGCGGAGTGAGAACAAGGAATAACTCCTGGAAGTTGTGTAAGAGTGTTAAGAGCACAGGGACTACATTTTTTGTTTGGGAAGAAGAATAAGTGGAATGAGTTCAAGAATTAGTCAATGAGTTCTTTGTCAGTGAATGAGCTTAAAGAAAGATATGATAAGCATTATGTGAATGATGTTTAGTGTGGGCTTCATGTAATTGGTCTTTAGACTTCATGTAGGTCCCATATAATAATAATAAACATGCATTTGTTTTCTGAATTTTTTTTTTTTATAAATATAATGAGATACCAGATTAACTAAGTTTCAATATGTTCATTTGTCAGATCTGATATTTCATACCATCATTACTAAACTTAGTTCCCTCTTTATGATCTGTTCTGGTTCAAAATTCATTACTACACTTTGTTTTCATTTGCAGCATTCATTGTTCTACTAATTACAAAAGCCACTCTAACTTCTTTGGTTATTTTTGTGTGGCTCAATCAGCAATGAGGACGATGTGGAAAATGCAAATAATCTTTCTAAGGACTTTTCAGCTAAGGTGAATTAACTAGTCACATATGGCGACAACATAGTTTTCCTCTTGAAAAGTATTTTTTAATCTTAAAAGCAGGCCAACAGGCCAAAGAATACATGAAATTAAAAGTCAATCTGAATGTCATCTAGGATGCAAAGAACGTTTATATACGGGCTTTACAAGTTAGCTTGTCTCATATGGAGGTGGCAAGATTACCCTCTTGTAAAGGGTTTTTTTATTCTGCAAAAAACAGGTCAATTGATTAGAAAATGCAATTGACAGCCATAACAGACTATGGATAGGAAGTGTTCCCCATCATAGCATTACTTAGGTTTCTACAAAGCAAAGTTACTTAGATGTGAGAGACCAATTGAGCATACAAGAAAAAAAAAAATGATGCTGAAAAAGAAATAGTTGTCTTTTTCAGCATCACAAAATGATCAAGCAGATTTTATGTTGAGTTTTTTTTTACACAATTCACAGTAATTCATCCACATAAAACTAAATTAAATCTCAGCACTATGCTTTGTAGTTTATCCTGCAGAGCAATGTGGTAAGTTTTACACCCAAGAAAACAAAGTTTCTAATATAGTAAAGAGCTCTTCTGCATATATATTTTATAGAAAAATATGTGGTATGGAACTTTCTTCTAAAAGTATCAAAAATAATTTTTTAAAGATTTGCTGATGTATTAAAGGAAAGGCAAAATTTTTTCAAAAAAAAATTTACTCATAGGAAAGGATGAGTGAAGTTTGAGGAAAGTGACATCTAGGTCCAATTGTATTATCAGAAGTAGTCATCTTTCCAAATATTCAACACACATAGCTACACTTTACCTCTTTAATAGAAACAACCAAGTTAATACTAAAAAATGTACTTACCCATGCCGATAGCATATTCTTTTGAGAGTTAATTCAGAACAGTTTAGCTGAGCAAGGCCCATCAATATTCCAGCTAAAGCACCCTGGAAGAGTGGAAAGATTTTTTTTTTTTTTTTTTAAATACTAATAAGTCACAACTGATATGATAATCACAATTTTCTAGTATTTGAAGCTTATCAACCTATCAGCACTTCCACTTATACATTATAAAATGAATATTTATTTCTATAACAAGACTTAATACAGTCCCTTAGAATATAACTTAAACTATGATACTTATTTTGGTACTTGCTATCAAAAGACTTGAACAGGGAAAAAGAAATGTGGATATTTCTGAGCTGATACTCAGCAACATAATATGCTGAAGAAATTTCCTATTCACACCATACACCTTTTATCAGCAACTTTTACTTCCACCACACTTCAGGTGTCAAAAAGCAGGGTGGGGTGGTCTTCTCACACTGGGTGATGAGAAGTTAAATGCCAACAATCCATTGACTGTAGGTATTCTTCATATTCTCTAGCAGAACATTGAGCATTGCTAGTTTAATGCCTACAGCCAGTGGATTGTAGGCATTTAACTTCTCATCACCCAGTGTGAGAAGACCACCCCACCTCGCTTTTTGACAGCCGAAGTATTGGGGGGGGGGACATCATTGTGATAAAAGTGTAAGGTGTGAATAGGAAATTTCACACCTATGATACTTATTTTGTATCATAGGTGTGAAAACTGCTGCTGTACCAAAATTGATAAAAGAAACAAAGCTTAGCGATACTAGGAAATGCTAAATGAATTTCATCACTCAATGTAATAACATCAACATCTGCTTATTGAAGAAAGTAGAAAAATTGTGTTTGTGCTCTAGAGCAACTACTTTCATCCTCCTCACCCTACTATCTTCCCATTTCTTCTACATCAGAATTTGAATGATGACTTTTTGGTTTTTAACAGACATCATGTCTTAGCATCTTTTCTATTTCCACAGAACAGTTTAAAAGAAGACTGAAAGCTAGATAATATAAAACAAACTGAATGGTAACATTATAGGCAGTTTAAAAATCAGCTAGCAAATAAATTTGCTGCCACAGCTCTATAAAATGGTGTGATGAGAGAGAGACAGAGAAATGGGATGAGTAGGGATGAGTGTGTGAATGGTAGGGAAAGAGGTGAAAAAGGCAATGATTTTTCCACACTTCACATCATCTTGATATTCAATCTGTTGTATCTCAAAATTCAGTCATTTTACACTAGAGTCTGCTGCAAGAACAGCACGAAGTGTACATATGCACACACACACTCTGGTATTTTTGAATGCCTTTTGAATGTTTACAGAATACCAGACAAGTTAATCAGCCTGTTGGCATTGGACTTTTACAGTGGTTTGTAGCACATCACCTTCATATGTGAATCTTTTAAGAATGACGCAATGCATGAAAAATGTTAATTATGTATGGCTGAACTACTGAATCTCTCTCTCTCTCTATGTATATACAATATAGATATACATATATATACACACAGCCGACCCTTGAACAATGCAGGGGTCAGGGGTGCTGATCCTGCATTGTTTGAAAATCCACGTATAACTTTTGAATCCCCCCCCCCCCTCAAAACCTAACTACTAATAATCTATTGTTAACCAGAAGCTTTATCGATAACATAAACAGTCGCTTAACATATTTTGTATGGTATGTATGTATTACATACTATATTCTTAAAATAAAGTAAGCTAGAAGAAAAAAAAATGTTATTAAAGAAAATCATAAGGAAGTGAAAATACACTTACAGTACTGTACTGTATTTAACAATACCATAAGTTTACATTGTTAAGACATCAAAAATGAAAAGATAATGTGAAAAAGATTCATATTTATTTACAGATATAACGATTCATGCATTGATAACGAAGAAGCAGCAATATGATTGCTTTATGGTAGCCTCTAGGGCAATCAATATGATTGCTTTGCAGTAACCTAG